>NC_088602.1:70799159-71430159 GCF_036013475.1 Columba livia
AAGCAAATGTATAAGAACAAATGCACAGTGTATGCAAGCTTACTTTCTCTGTTTCTCAATGAATTGGAGAACAGAGGATTAGGAAGGACCTGGAGAGACCAGACTGATAAATTTGCAGCCAAAAATATTTGGTGGCTTCTTCCACAGAGAATTAAAAATAAAGAAATATATTGAAAGCAAGATCTCTCATGAATGATTTCCACAGAATTAAGCATTCCTCACACTTGTTCCTCACAGTGTTCCATGTGCTTGGCACTGATACCCCAGGACGGGATGTGCTGGAGCCCTGACCACTTCAGATTAGTGTTACACCAGCGCTTGTCCCTTTATTTTTTTCAAAGGGAGGTAGCTCAGTAAAGCAAGAAGCACCAATGTGGACAATTAGTAGACAACCTAGTTCATTGTGTTTGACAGATTTGGTTCTTCTCAAGAGAGTACACTGCAACATTTACTGCTACATGGAATGCAGAAATTCCTTTCACTTTCTGCCATCATAAATAAAATTAAATATTATTTCTTTGTCTTTTTGACATAGTAGCAGAAAATGACATGACACTAATATTATTCCCCAGGGATATGTTTTACATTGAGATCAGCAGTATTTATGAACATGTGGGACAAGCTGTAAATCCTCTTCAAGCTAATAATTCTTTTTTTTTCAAATTTCTTGTACGGAAACTTTACCCATAAAGTTTTTCCTTGGAAGATTGCTGATGGCATAACCATCACAGTATTTTAATACATTTGCTATTGTTTTATTTTGTAATTCACAATAAGTGGGACTCTCAAAAGCACTCAGTGTTGACCTCATTCGAATCTTGTTGGCATTCCATTGCTGCAAGGACATGCCACTTTGGAAAAATCCACCTCAGAATGACTTAAGTTGTATTTCCAGATGGCAGTAAATCTAATTTTAAGGCACTCTCCAGAGAATCAAAACACCATGGTCACATGACATAATCATAGAATCATTGGATCATAGAATGTTCTGAGTCAGAAGGGACCCACAAGGATCATCGAGTCCAACTCCTGTCCCTGCATGTGACAGCCCTACAGTTCACATCATGTGTCTGAGGGCATTGTCCAGTCTCTGCTTGAACACTGTCAGGCTTGGGGCTGTGACACCTCCCTGGGGAGCCTGTTCCAGTGCTCCATCACCCTCTGGGTGAAGAACCTTTTCCTAATGTCCAACCTGAACCTTCCCTGGCATATCTTCCTGGCATTTCCTGGGGTTCTGTCACTGGTCACTGAAGGGTTTGGCACCTGCCCCTCCTCCTCCCCTTGTGAGGAAGCTGTAGCTGCCCTGAGGTCACCTCTCAGTCCGAACACAAGTGACTTTAGCCGCTCCTTATACAACTTATTCTCCAAACCCTCCAAGTGCTGAACCTGTACAGTGTCTCCCTGTCAGTCCAAGTTGTTCAAAAATATTAGAGGAACCTTTGTTCCAATAGGTTTTATATCAGAAAGGCACTACTTGTCTGTTCACAGCTGGGATAAAGATGAAATGCAGCTCAAGATGTAAGCCCCATGTGGTTGAGTTGCATTTAGTCCTATGAGAATATGGACTCATATCTGGGTGAGCAGGTACTGCAGCAATCTCTAAGAGCAATCATGGAGCCAAACCTCTTTGTAACAGGAACAAGGACATCATTATTTTCAACACAGTGTGTCAAGTTCACCTGTTACCTCACCTGTCAATAGACAAAAGTCTTAATAGGTTTATGGCAGTGTCATGCGGGTGAAGGAGTGTCCTTTTGTGATTTCATTTTGGGGCAAAACTGAGAAGAAACACACTGTGATTCCAGTGCTGTGTTGCTGTAGATGATGAGTGTAACTTTAGAATTTAATCTACTTTACTGACTATGAAAGGATCATCTAGTGCAGTAGACTCATGCCAACTGTCAAAACATAACCTGACTAGTCAGTGAGGTAGAGTTTGATCCACTCCGTTTGCCAAATTTGTGAAGTTAGCGCACTTTCTTGCATTCTCTCTGCCTAGATCCATTGTAATAAATTTGGATTGCATGTCAATTACTGCAATTTATGGCTATCCATCTTACCATTCTGAATATGTATGTGATTTTAATTTAAGGCTTCCTTACTGTACAATATTTATTATCAGTTCTCTATTTTAACCAGTATTGAGATAACTGCGATTTTACACTCTTCTAATGTCTTCTCTTTTCAAGGTCATCAGTTTTGCGACATCACTGAAAATGAAGTAGGACGTATGGTTCTGTTTAATCAAATTTCATGCTCTGTTGCCTCCTTTTTATGGCCTCTGTGCTAATTGATCAAGTTTTCAATTAAAGTCCTCCATCTTTGTTTTAATTCTTTGTTAAGGTTTTTATTCCATTACATGGTTTCATGAGATTTAAGTTGTACAAGTGCAAACTGTGTCTGCCTTTCCAACTTTCTAGTTACAATGATTTAGCCATATACTCCTTCTCATATCCCCTTTCTTCTTATTAAAACCCTCAGTGGACTAGCTTCATCTGTTGTATTTAGACTTAAAGTCCAAAAATTTAATTCATCCATCACAGAGAGATTAGTTTGCCTCATGAATTATCATGGTTAAAAACCTCTCTGTGTCTCAGCACCTTCCAGCCATCTTGTCCAGCCACAGTTAGGGAAATTGCTGTTTCGGAGGAAATATTGAAATCTCTCTAGTTAATAAATGGGCCCATGTCAGGTGTGTGCAGAAAACACTGCCTTATGAAGATGTTTTCCTAACGAGCAGGAATTCTGTTTTGATTCTTTTATTGTGTTTGTATGGATCAAGTAAATATTAATACAGCAAATACATATTGATGCATGGGGTGGTCACTCATTCTGTAGTTTATAACTCTATGTTTCAGCCTTTAAGTGGTACTATATCAAATGTGGTTTGAAATCCAATAACATGTTCACTTTTAAAAAATCAAATAATCTTTTGAATCAAATAATTTTATAAGGCCAGAGAAAATGTGATGACAGAATATATAAATACATTTTTTTTTTCAGGGTGACTTTGTTCGGTTAGGTAGAGATCTTAATTTTAAAAGGTGGGCTTTTTGGGCTTTTTACTTAAGCTCTGATACTTTCAATTCTGATAAAAATATAGACCAGATCATTCTCTGAAAAAAATTGTGATGACTGCCAGCAGTTTTAAAAGGTTTATAGTTTAGAGTCACTGCAAGATGAAAAATCTCACTTTATGATAAACTTCAAATAAAGTGTGAAAGCCTATAAAACATTTTCATTTTCCCTGTTTAAGATACAAAATCGGGTTTGCTTTCCAGCCTCGGCTATCTGAATGTTAAAACAGAGCTGATGTGTCTATAAGAGTGACTGTTGCAGACCAGTTCCACAGTGACTGTGATAGTACATTTTTGTATGCTGTCTTAGTATGAAGTCCTGTAGTTCTTAAACTGTTCCCCCTATGTTGTGCTGAAGAGGATGCTACAAATCTCTGTGCTATGAAAGCTTCTCTAGCGTTTCATGCTGAATATTCAGTCAACAGGGGGAAACTTGATGTGTCACGTGTACTTGAGCCTTGCGACTCAGGTAGCATGAGGTGAGATCCTGCTTCCATCTCAGGCGGTGACAAAATTCCTGCTGATTTCAGCACAGTCCTTCCACCCAAGATGAAATCATTCATAGACAATGGCATCCTCTGTGGCATCAAACTCTGTCAGGGATCCATTTGGTGTCTTTGAGCAAGCCCACTGACCACAATAAACAACACAAGTACTGATATTTTTAGAAGCCGTCTTCAAACCTCTGATGCATTTTTTGAGGGGTGGTAAAATCCATCTATCCTGTATCTGATTTTCAGCATTAGTCGAGTATAGGATGCCTGTGGAAGACGTAATAATAAAGCAAGTATACAATGGTGATTCCTTGGCATATTTTCCCAGCTTCCAGCAATCCATAGTTTAGCAAATTCCTTGGTTATAAATGTTATTTGTAGGTTTAACAGCCTTGGTAGACTTACTTCAATGAATAGGCCCTGTTGCTTTTTGAACTGGTAAGAATTAACAGTATTTAGAACATCCTTGAGCAAGGATTTTATCAGTTTAACTGTGCTGCTTGAAAAAGTGCCTCTTTGTTTCTTTTCGGCCTGTCACCTGATCGTTTCGTTTGTTGCCCCTACTCCTTGCACTGTGAAAAATCAAAGTAATAATTTCCTAATGTTCTTCTCAATGTCATTGATGTTTCTATTTGTGTCGTATCTACCCTTGGTTGCCTCTTTTCTCTGCAAATGAGTCTTAATCTAGCTGTTTCTACTTTGGACATTACTCTTTACTGTGTAATACCTTTATCTGTATGTTTTCTCATCCTAGTACAACCTTTCTGACCAGAAATCCAGAACTGCAGGCAGTGTCAAGCTGTGGGCACACCATGGGTTTATACAAAGGTTTAATTACATTTTCAGCCTGGTTCTGTTTCCTTCCTGATAATTCCTAGTGTCTTGATTGTTTTTCTTGGGCCAAGTGATGTTTTCATGGAACCAGCTGCTGTAACTGGGAGTTCTGATTCCAGAGATGCAGCAGCTAGTTCAGAGCCCATCCTTGCATACATCAAGTTGTATCTCGTAGGTGCAGCACTGCACATGTACCAACACTGCATTTCAGCTTTCATTTTATTCTCCACTCTTGTGCCATCTTTCTCTATGTCTTTACAGCATCCTTTCATTTCCACTCTTTTGAATAATTTAACATTAACAAATTTGTCTTCTCACTCTTTCCTCCTTTTTTCTGGGACATTTTTGAATATGTTTACTAAAAGCCTTTTGGGAGAGCTTGTTGAAAGCTTTTTGAAAGTCCTTTCACTGTGCTGTGAAAAACCTTTGAAAAGGCTTGTGCTGCCCATGTACAACACCCACAAGTGGAACCATCTTAAATGGGAGAATACTTTTCCTTCAATGTCTCTGTCCTTCACTTCTCCTCCTCACAAAAATATAGGTTAATAATGCCCCTCTTTTGCAAACTATTTTAGGCGTTTTGGAAATAAAGACCATATAAGTGCTAGCCTTTAGCATTTCTTAGTTTAGCTATTTCATAACATCTTATGTGGTGAATGCTTGAAGGAAGCCATAGGAAGAGCACAAGCTGTTTTTTAATTGTATATGGCAGCCATAATAATTGTGACACAAACATTGTCTACATTTGAAGTATGCAGCTACTACAGTGAAAGAAGATTATAATGTCTCTTCGCTTTTAAAAAATCTCTCAAAGCCTTTATGTTCTTTCTTAACCATATTCTGGAGTGTATTTTCTTAGGCAACTGGGCAATTCAAGAAGTGTAGAGATGAATACGCTGCAGTACACATTTAAATCAAAATTAAAATACATTCAAAGACAATTCAAATTATTACTAAACTTAGTAAAGCAAATTCCTATATCCTTCCCATTATAATGTCTCTGCTTTTAAAAATCCCTCAAAGCCTTTATGTTCTTTCTTAACCATATTCTGGAGTGTATTTTCTTAGGCAACTGGGCAATTCAAGAAGTGTAGAGATGAATACGCTGCAGTACACATTTAAATCAAGATTAAAATACATTCAAAGACAATTCAAATGATTACTAAACTTAGTAAAGCAAATTCCCATATCCTTCCCATGGTTATTTAACATAGCTGGGCTTGCAAGAGAAAGATTAAAAAAATCTGTTCCCCATCCCAACAAATATAGAAAGCAACAATAAACCTCTTTTATTGAATGCTTGATTATTTTAAGAAAACCTGCTTGTTATTTTAAAAATGTTTGCTGTGTTGTCTTGACATGGTGAGCCATGACATGTAATAAATTTTAAACCAATTTTGTCTGTGAATGCACATTATTGATTTAAATAGCATTTATTTTCATTGGATTGTTTTAAGAGGACAGCAGCTGAGCAAGTAGGGAACTTTGTGAGCCTCTACTTGCTATCTGTCGAATACTAGACCATGCAACAGCTGGACTGGCTTTTCTTATTCCTCCCTGAGTAAAAGGGAGTGTTCAGGTGTTTCAGAAGCAGTGAACACCAGTCTGATGTGGGAGTCATAAATTGAAGGGTGCTTCTCAGCACCCATCATGTACCAGACATGGAAGCATCGGTGCACGTTACTTTCAGCCCTACGTAATTTCTTTACCCAGACTCACTTGTAAACAGGAGGATGATCACTTTTCCTGCTACATTCACTCTATGAATCACAAACAAAGTTCTCCTTGAGTCTTCTTTGCCAACTGTTAACATCAATACCAGTTCTGCTGTGGACAGAACTTGAACAAACTCACGTTTCCTTCTTGTTTTCACCCCTATCTCTGATACCACCCAGCATCCTGTGCCATCTAGGTCTTGTAGTCACTGTGCTCCGATCATGATCAACCAAAGCCTTAAGGAGAACATAAGGAACGAAAATATGAATTATACTGCATCACTTGTAATTCAACCAAATACGTGGGAAATTCAGTTGGCAAGGAAAGGAAGTAGAATAATGTGTGAAATGTTCGACTACGTATCCCCTTTCCAACCATTAAAGTTAATGTCAGTAAATTTTGGTCAACCCAAGAAAAATATTCATTCATCCAGCCAGATGATGACTTCTTTTAGACTGCTTTAAATTTTTGTTTTCAACAGACGTCTAATTTGCTGTGTGCCAAGTCACATCTTCCAGACTGTGTGCTGCATGTACGTGCACAATGGAGGCTGGAAGATGAAAGGAAGGCACAGGATCCTAAAGCTGCCACTTTCTGTCTGGAGAGGCTACTAGCTTCCTCTTTCAGGGAGCACACCTTACTCTTTTCAGTCTGGGGTTGTATGTAAAGACCTTTTCCTCTGCTGCAATTCTCTTCAATGCACACAAATGGATTTATTTATGCTAGAAAAGTGGAATTCCTTTCCCTTTTCATTGTGCATGCTTCTCCTACCACCTGAGCTTCCTCCCTTCTTCGCAAGGTAATGACAGAGAGATAGTAATTAACCTTTCAGAGCCCTTGTTGTCCTTAAGGGTTTGATTGACCACAGCAAGGGTGCAGTGCCTGCAAGTCTTAGATGACACAGAATGCAGAAGGCTCTGAGATCTAGCCCAGTTGTAACACCAAGTGCCATTCACACTAGTGACTTTGTATATGGGCAAGAATTCATATTACATTTAAGGTTAATGCTCTCATATAACCTAGTAAACACATTTAGCACAGGCTATCCTACATTATCATTTTAAGATAACTCTTTTAAGCCAATTTGTCACTAGTAAACCAGCAGAAGAAACCATGGCTCTTTTTAAGAGCTGAATGACAGACTTGTAATCTCTATTTCAGAAGCTGCTGTGGAAAACAGCCTCATAACTTGCTGTTTCCTCTGCAATCCAGCTGTCTTGCACTAATCTGATGGTTGCTGTATTAAAAGCCTAAAGTTGCTATTCTTAAATTTAAATTTTATTGAATTTAATAATTCTGTTTTTAAAACTGCAGTGCACTTAATGTTCCAAACAGATCAATATTTATAACCGGAGTTGTACAAAATAAATATGTTAATAAGTAAAATAGATATACTTGTACTTTCACATAAAGTTAATCTGATTTAAATTGTAGACATTTTTAATTTGAATGATCTGCTAAGGGAAATAAAGTGTTTACCTCTCTCTGCAAAGAAAGAGAAAACCTGATTATTTCTAAATAATAGGTACCAGATTCTGATCTAGTACTGTTTTTATACACATGAATTAAGCTCAATTCCTTCAAGCAATGTCTTCATTTTAAAGTGAAAGAGCAAGATCATGCATGGAAGGGACAGTATCAGTGAAGCTGGTCATTCTGGATAAGAGTCGGCAAAAAATGAGATGAAGGTACAGTAACTTCGATTCCAAAAGCAAGATATTGCACTGTGCATGAGAAAACAAGTCTAACCACTCAAAAGAGTTAATTAACTGAGAGTTGGGCCTTCAGTGGGTGTGAGTATTTTGGTTCTGGAGCTAGCTAGGTCACTCTTGGCTCTGCATCCATTGCATGGTGCTCCTCTGTGCTGTGTAAAAACTACTCCAGAGCAAAATTGCCTTTGATGTGTTTGTGTAGTCATGCTCTCCATTAAGATGCATCAAGATCTTCCATAGACATGACAAAAATGTCAGTAGACTTTGCACTCTAAAATAAGTTGATATACGCCATTTGCATTTACTTCTTCATGTGCACGTGGAGAGTGTGCCTACCCTTTTGGTTAGGTGAACAAGAATGAATTTCTGCACCTTTCTACTCCTTATTTTGGGTCCTGAATGAATTTGTCTCATTCCTGGGCTGCTTTATTTAAAACTGTGATGACTGGATCCCAGATGGATCCCTGGTTGTCTGAGGCTGTCAGAGCTCTCTGTGCACCTTGGGAAAAGGGAAGACAATTCAGGAACACACAGTGTCAGGTCATCAACATTGGCATTATACAGTCAGAAAATATCATATCAAGTGTGAAGTGTGCTAGGGAGGAGGATCTGGTGCCATGAATGGGATAGGAATAAAATTTCTCTATTTCTTTTATAACCAAAATTACACAAGACCACAGTTCATTCACTTTTGTGCTCAGGAAAAAAAATCCTGCTGTTTTCTCCACTTGAGTTGTTAGATCAAGAATGTGACACTAGTATTATAGCTGTCACATTGTACTTGTCCATATATACTTGTTGGACCAGACTGATATTTTTCTAAGCTACAAGTACAGGTGTCTTTATGGAGAGGTTTCATTTTTTCCTAACTGCTTCACATACGCTTTGATCCATGTTAAGCTGGTTCCACATAAAAGAAACAACAAGAACAATAAAAAGCAAAACCAAAAACTCCTACATTGTCAACAGTAATTGCCAGCAAAAGATTCCCTCCTCACCTGTCCCCAAAATTGGTATTAAAAATGGTTGAACTGCTAATGAAGATAAGACAAACCCCTAAGAACACTTCTGAGAATGCATGTGTCAAGTAGAATTTTAGTCAAGCTCATTCATGAAGGACCTAGTGAGTATGCAGGGACATCCTGCTGTAAAAAAAAAAAAAAAAAGAAAGAAAAAAAAAGTATCCAATCAATACATTTTTTCTATGCAAGAGATAAATACAAACCCCTACACCTTGCTTTCTTGCAGCAATAAAGCAGTGGTGGGTTATTCTCTAATTAAGCTTTGGATTTCTCAGGCAGGAAAAATCCATGCATTCTCAAATTCACCCTCTTCCAACTCAAATATTTTTCTGAAAAAGCCATGCTGAGATGCTGGTAGATGGCTAGACACTGTAAGGCTTTTTGCCGTTCCGAATGGTGCACCTGCTCTTGTCAATTCAGTTTAGACAGTTCTAAAATAACTGAGAAGCCCTGGGGAATGTTGTTTTGTGGTTCAGTATGTTTGGCAGGGGCAATAGTCCTGTCCAGGTTGCCAAAGTCCTTCCTTTTGCTTACTCATAGGTAAAGTGAAGCCCATGTGTGAGGAGCAGCACTTGATTTGCCCCCTTACTGTCTAGATAAGCAATAGTTACAGCCCAAATTCTGCAAAAACCTTCTCCCTGTGTCAAGCTTTGCCTCTAGGACCATTAACACAAAGTGTTCTGCTGTGTGGATTGTCTCAGTTTCTCAGTCTGAACACAGGAGCCAAAAAGTCTGTTCTCGAAATCACAGAGTTTTCAAGATTTTGTTTCCAACTCTCATACTCTCTTCAGGAAAGTCTGACTCCAGAGCTTCCCTGGCTCCGCTTTTAGTTCTTCCCATTGTGTTTAAATCCAAAAAGGAACCTGTGACACTTGTGGATTTCAGTGTTTTTATGACTTAA
This sequence comes from Columba livia, assembly GCF_036013475.1. NCBI lineage: Eukaryota > Metazoa > Chordata > Aves > Columbiformes > Columbidae > Columba > Columba livia. The sequence goes on from NC_088602.1 coordinate 70,808,916, forward strand.
ATAGCAAATGGGACAAGAAGGGATGCCATCTCTGTGGTTGGTCCTTCATAACTGTTACTATTTGGTTCTGGATATGAGGAGCAGGTACAAGAAATGTAGAGGTGTGCAAGGGCCAAAGTCTCCCTGTTCCGTGCAGATTTCTGTGGGAAGTTTGTGAAGACCTGCAATGTACTGTGCTGTGCATGGCTGTCTATCTTCTGGAATTCTCCAGCTACCTAGTGACATGGAAGTCTGACCCTGTTGCAAAATTTAGATTCAGAAATTCAGCTTTTGTGGTGTTGCTTAAGTTTCCAGCTCTCCTGGTTGCACAGTGCCTCATCTTTGTGTAACCCAGTGCTGTATTGCCCTCTCCAGCCTACACTCCTGCAGCATTTAGGAGGTGTGAATTTTCTCTGTTCATCTCAGTGGGATGTGTAATGCCCCACACCTAAAATTCAGCTTACTATTTTGCTCCTGCTCATTTCAGCTAATAGATCCAGCTAATAAGATTATTTTAGTGTATGCCCCCAACATGTGTTACATAGCCTGTGTTAGAGTCCCTGCATAATTGTTTGATGCACTAACAGGCACTGAAATGGTGGGAGTGAAAGAATGGGTTAGGAATTTCAGCCTATTTAACAAGCTGGTTTTGCCTTTGCCTGACAAAGGAGGTAGAAGGAGAGGTTACATCACAACTGCTACCTATAGATCAAGCAACCTACCTTGTTCTAGTTTCATGAGACTGATCTGGTGTTTCAGATTCTGGCTTTCAAACCTGACTTACCTAATATGTGATTCTGCAGCAGACTTCTGTCAGAATATAAACTGTGCTGAGATCCTGAGGTTTACTCCATTTTGTATTAAAATAAAGACAGAACAGGTGACTAATTAAAGGGTCTTTTAAAGATTATTTCTAGAAGATGTTGCTCCTGACAGGGTCTTCTCCCAGAATTTAAGTACAAAGAATCCGAGACACAACCTGCATTTCCTATACTGTAAAAACCTACAAGTTTGTGTTGCCATATTAGACATTGGTCTTTACTTTGTCTCCCTCAGCTGTGGGAATAAATAATACAATGACACAATAAAATAATGATTACTGCTGCCAATGAGTGTTGTGCATGGGTGTACTCTTGTTGCCACAACCAATATAAATCATAACACACTCTATGACTATCTGATCTAATTATACTCAATGTTACAGTAACACTGACAAAACTGCAGGAACTCACGGACTTTTTAAAAGTGAAGGAAGTCCCAAGTTATGATTTCCATGGTTCATTATTTTTCTAGAGATATCCAACCCAAGAATCAATTGGATTGTGAGTTAGTTTCCATCATCACCACATCAGTTTCAGTAGAGTTTCCTGAGATATGAAGATGTGTTTTCTTATTTGAACATTCTTTCGTTGCATGTAAGGAATTCTCTGGTGTCTAAACTGGGCCAAAGGGTTGGAGGATACCATTCTGGATAGACTAGAGGGTTGGTCAATCACCAACTGAATGAAATTTAACAAGAGCAAATGCAAGATTCTATAATTGAGACAGGGTAATCCTGGTTATATACACAAGTTGGAGGATGAGACACTGGCGAGCAGCTCTACAGAAAGAGATCTGGGGGTATGGGTTGATGGCAAGTTGAACATGAGCCAACAGTGTGCCCTGGCAGCCAAAAAGGCCAACCATGTCATGGGGTGCATCAAGCACAGCATAGCTAGCTGGCTGAAGGAGGTGATCGTCCCACTCTACCCTGCACATGTGTGGCCCAACCTCAAGTACTGTGTGCAGTTTTGGGCACTTCAGTGTAAGAAGGACATCAGACCATTAGAGAGTATCCAGAGGAGGGCAACCAAGATGGTGAAGGGCAAGACTTACAAGGAGTGGCTGAGGTCACTTGGCATGTTCAGCTTGCAGAAAAGAAGGCTGAGGGGTGACCTCAACACAGTCTACAACTTCCTCAAGGAAGGCAGGGGAGGTGGAGGTGCTGATCTCCTCTGTGTTGACGAGCAATAGGACATGAGGAAATAGAACGAAGCTGCATCAGGGGAAATTCAGATTGGACATTAAGAAAAGGCTCTTCATTGAGAGAGTGGTTGGTCACTGGAACAGGCTCCCCAGGGAAGTGTTCATGGGTGTTTGGACAACGCAATTAGTCATATGGTTTAGTTTTAAGTAGTCTTGTGAGGAGCAGGGAGTTGGATCTAATTGTTGTTATGGGTCCTTTCCAGCCCAATATATTCTATGATTTCTATGATTTACATCTACCAGGAATTTGTTACTTTCAGTTGGTGTACAGAGCTGAAATATGAAGTCTTTGGAGCTCACCTGATTCAGCTGACTAGTAGTGAAAGTAAGTTAAGTGATTTCACTTAAGGAGGTCTTAGGAGATTGATTTCATCACTATTGTAAGGATTTCTGAGGACGTGCACAGTCCATATTCTTTTTACATCACCTCTGTTCACAGCCTCTTTCCAGGAGAATGAGAAGAATTTTGATTTTACTTTGTTTCTTGTATCATGATTTGGGTGATTGAGAATGCAGAGCATTGCCTTTGCTTTTGTCTGTTCTCACTCAGAAATTCCCTTTGTAATCAGACATTTACTCTCATTGACTGTAATGGAAAGAAAACAGCCCTTGACACACAAGAAAGGACTAATAGGAAGGGTCAAGTGAATGAATAGATCTTTGGAACAAAAGCTATGTTTGAGAAACAGAATAAAACAAGCTACAAAGCCAGGGCAGGGAGAACATCCCGAGTGGAATTTGGTGTCAGCCTGGAGGCTGATGTTTCACTGTTTCACTGTTCCAGGCAATACATGGTCAGTTGCACAAAGGAAACAGGTCCAGCCAAATGATCCATCTCTCAGTACAGAGGTCTCCAGAAACAAAGGTCTGAGACTTTTATTTCATCATAAAGGGAAGAACTCAAAACAGAAAAGAATGTTACTTCATCCTCTGGTTCCTATAGTTGTTTCTAGATCCTAAAAAACAAATGAGCATTTTCTACCCAGACTTAGCATCCTCAGGGTAAGGAACTGACTGACTCAGCCATGTATCAACTTGCAATGTGCATCTCCTTGCAACACAGGTCAGCAGTCATTTGTTTTCTGTACCATAAAAGACCAAGCAAACATATCATTATTATTGCTATTATTTTTATTGGTCTGTGTTTTAGGCTTGCATTGGAGGATTGTGATCTTTTTTCTTTTTTTCAAAGAAGGAACTGGCAAAGAAGATTAAGTGATCTAATAATTTGTAATAATGAGTATGGCATTTGTGAGTACACAGAATGTTATATTCTGGCTTTTGGGACCATGCATGCATTTTATAGTGGAATAAATAAATAATCATTTGTGACTTCAAAATGTAATAGTCTTCAGAAGGGAAGGAGAAACAAATGAATGTTAATTCAGAAGGGGACTACTGTTCCAATTTGTCATAATTTTAACAAGAAGAGATCTGTTGAGTGCTTACAGGAGAACATTGTGTAGTTAATACTTCAAGTTAAGTACTGGCTTGATTTTTTTTCCTCTTTATTCTTGGATCCTATTATGAGCAATCTACAGAAATAATGAGAAATTACTGAAAGTTTTAATAATTTCAGACTTTTTTAAGGTAGTAAGAAGGAGTCTTGTATTTTAATACCTTTATATCTTGCTTCAGTTTTCAAAACTGGATAAGCTTCCCCATGCAATTCACCTCTGAACTACCACTGTAAAATCTGATCTATTAGTACAATTCATAGCCAACTCAATATTGATTCACTCACACTAAATGATAACACATGCTAAGAGCAGTCCCATAGGATCAGTGGAAAGACTTGGGTAGTAAAATGCAACTTAGATTTTCAAAGTCTGGCCTTACAGCAATTAAATGGGTTAATTGTGAAAAGCTTTTCAGGGTCTGAGAATTAATGGTATTTCCCATTTTGAGGAAAACCAGGTCAAATTATTCATAATGAAAATACGATTGGAAATTTGTTGGATATGAGAGCTTGCTATTTGCTTTGGAGATAAAAAGGGATTGTAAGTGTTTTGGCCTCCTTACTGAGAAGCAGTAATTCACATGAATTGTCAGTGATACTGCTCACAAAGGGGAGCTGAGACCTCTTCTGCCCTTTAATGATATCATATTGTGCCCATGGCTGTAAAACAGATATTCTTCAGCAGGTACACTTCTGACCACTGGTACAAAATTCCGTGTCCAGATGTTGTAGTAAGCAGTGTAAGGAGTGTCTTCTAAAGGATTTTTGTGTCCTTTTCTAGTCATGCAAGACCCAACTTGTCATGTCGGGAATTTCTAGACTTCCAGAATGAATCACAGTCTAGATTCTTTGGCCCAAAAAATGTTCCCAAGGCAGCCAGAGATTCATAGAATACTCTATGAAAATTATGTTGCCACCTTCCTGGTTTGCACTACCAATATATCTATCTTTCAGTGAAGTTAGTAACACGGGTTGAGTGACAAATCAGCACACAGCTGCAGCAAGTCTTCTCCACCATGAAAGGACCAAATTATACTTGTATGTGGTGGAGCAGACATTCCCTAGGAAAGAGAGGTGTCAGGTGTAAAAGTGCCTGGTCTGTGGATGTTGATAAGGGAAGGTCAGTTATCAGTGTTGCAGCCACACTGCAGGCATCTGGAAAGCATTCTATTGGCACCATGGAAAACTATTCCAATTTGGAGAAAAACTATTAACAACTGAGCAGATACAAAGAGTTTCTACCACTGGTGGCTTTGTGTGCTTTATCTTCAGTTGTTTAGCTAGTGACTCATTGTAGGGTTGACCTGTATTTTAAGTGGATATTGACATTTTTGTGGTTAAATATGCAAATACTGCATGTTTGCACTTGCAGGTGTCCTTCCCTCTTCAGAATTTCTTATGGATGTTTATTTCCCACTTCTGAAGTGTTATGTCATCTTTCAAGAGAGAAGGGCCAAGCATGAGCTGTTGAATACAGCCTCCAGGTGATGTATTTACCATTTTAGGATATGGAGAGTGAGGGCAGCATTTGTTGAAAGTACCAGATACAAACTGTTGAACAAGAAAATAGCAGTGGCACTTCCAGGGCAGTAGGTGTACCAGAAATAAAAGAATGTTGTGGCACCCCATATACAGAACTGAGAGTCCTAGCCATTAGCTAATACCACAGTCAATTGGTCTATCCACGTGTCCAAAGCACGAGGGAGTCAGTGGAGATGGACGTCAAAAAGCAAGGGACAAACGGCAAAATTCAGTGCTTTGGTATACTCTCTTTAACTGAGAGTAACTCCACTCATGTCACTGGAAATATTCTTGTCAGTATTATTAGTAGCAATATTTGGCTCAAAATTTGGAAAGTAATGTTAGTCTTTGACACAGGAAATATTCAGTTTTCTGCTTACCTTCTGCATGTTAATGTTTAAAAGTTTATGTTGCAGTAAATAATATAATAGTACATTTTTATTAGATCGAGAAGGCACTTTTACATTCAGTTATTAGCTGTTTAGACATTGCTAAATGTGCTGTTCTCAGACATGCTGATCTTTGGATATCCCTTTTCTCCCCAAATGCACATTCCAAACCACAAACCATTTAACCATTTCCCGTCTCAAAATTTTAATATTTTTCTGTCTTCTTCCTGCCTTTTTTACTTACTTTTTTTTTTTTTTTCTTTTCAGCAGATTTTCGTTGTATCTGCAGATTTTTAGTGTTTGTTTTTGTTGGGGCTGGCATGCACAGGTATTTTATTAATATTCAGAAGCAGTTTTCTTTATGATTACTTATGATTCTTTCTCCCTCCCCTCAGAACAACATATATGAACTACTGCAAAGTAATATACAAGGAACTCTTTTAGTGGTTTATGTGATCAGTAGAGAGCTAGCATAGAACATTCCAGAAACTCTTGGCAGGACCCTGAAATGATCACCAATGAGTGGCTGATTGCAGAGCTGAATCAATCTGTGATTACATTACAATATAAGGGCCAGTTTCTGCAACCTTTTATTCATTCAAGCAATCCTAATGGAGGCAAAGCTAAGAAGGAGAAGAAAGCTGAAATCATCAAACTCCTTTCAAGCATAAAAAACCTCCTGTGGAGTGAAAGGGTTAATGCCTTGAAGACTGCCTTTCCCCATATTTCCCATCAGCTGTATACAATCTGAAATGAAGAGAAGCAATTAAACGGTTGCTAATGGCTTAAGCAAAAGCAACCTCTGTAAAGCCCAGTGTCAATAAACCTGCAGGTATTGCTGACTCATTCTGAAATTCCGAGAGAATATTTCTTCCAGTAATCTGTTTAACTTTGAAAGACTAGTGAAAAGTTTCTTAACCAGGACTGACTTCTACAGATTCATAATTTGTGGCATAACCATCTGCGCTGTTCCGACTTACATGAGTTAAATTTCTTCATGCGGTTAGAAACCCTTCTTTTTACATAGCTAACATGTTCATTATTTGAACTTAGTATGAGAACAAGAGATAACACCCCAGAATAGAGTTAATGTTTTTAATTGCTCTGGTCTGAGAGCCAAGGACTTTCTGAGTCCTCTGCCCACAGGTGTGAGCCAGCCAGGAAGCACTGAGTACCCCTTATTTTATATTGTCTTTCCATTTTATGTATATTAGCAGTAGTCGTAGATCCCAGGCAGGGGATGAGGAGGGGCTGGAGCACAGGGCTCACGAGAGGAGGTGGAGAGCAGCCCCGGGGCCCAAGAGGCAGCCTTTCTCTCAGGCAAGCAACATGGCAGGTAGGAGCGAGCCCCAGGAAACGGGTCCTCAGACCCCAACACCCTCCTCCTCCCACACTTGGGCATCTTTCTGGCCACAGGCCCCAATGCCCAGACCCTCAGTCCATGACCACACCCATCGACCACAGTCACAATCGCCATCACAGTGGCCTCGTGCTGTCAGCGGTCACCTCACTGCCCTTTGTTCCGGCCCTATAAAAGCAGGGGCCTCTGCCGCTGGCCCCCAGTGCGAGGCCCTCGGACGCCAAGCATGCTTGGGAGGAAGAGGAAGCTGAGCAGCGATGTGGGTGGCTGCCCACCTCAGGGTGGGACGCCACAGAGCAGCGTGCCAAGAGCACAGAGGAGGGAGACAGCTCCCGGGAGGAGCAACATCAGCCCTCAGGCCACAAGCGTCATGGACATCGATTCTCTGGTCGATGCCATGCAGCGCCTGGCTATAGGCCCAGCGTGCCATGCTGTGGAGCCCAAGCGGGTCTGCCTGCCGGGGAGCAGCCAGAGCAGCCAGGTGGGTGGCTGCCCACCTTGGACTGGGACACCGCAGAGCTGCTCCGCACAACGGCAAAGGAGCAAGAGACGTCACAGGAGGAGGAGGCGGAGGCAACGGAGGCGGAGAAGGAGGAGGAACAACAGCTTCGCCCCTCATGCCACGACCGCGATCAGCCTCGATTCTCTGATCGCCGCCATGGAGCGTATGACTCTTAGCCCACCGAAGACCGCCGTGGAGCCCAAGCCTGTCTGCCTGCCAGGAAGCAGCCCGAGTAGCAAGGCGGATGGCTGCCCTCCTTGGCGTGGGACAGGACACAGACGGTTCCTGCGACAAACAAAGACTAAGACACCTCACGGGAGCCTGAAGAAGATGAAGGAGCAGAGGAGGAAGAGGAACATCCCCTCTCGCACCATGAGAGCCATGGCCCGCACTCACGTGGCCGATGTCGTCCAGTGCGCAGCTGTGGGCACACGGGGCAGCAGCACAGTGCGCCGGCATGTCCATCTGCTGGGGCACGGTGTGAGGCCCAGGCCTGCCAGCCCACCAAAGGCCGACATGAAGCCCATGGAGGTGCACGTACCAGGGCACGGCATGGGGACAATGGCTGTTCATCCACCCAAGAGCAGCGTGGAATCCATGGAGGTGGACCCACCTCAAGAACAACCATGCGTGGCACTGGGTCCACCTGCCAGAGGGATGACCTATCACTTCCCCAGCCATCCGGGCTCCGTTGCGCGAGATGATGCCAAACAGCGTCGCAGGAACGTACGACCGGCTCCCTACCGGCGGCCCGGCCGCCGCAGCTTTGTGACCGGAGAATAAATGACACCAAAGAATAAAAACGCTTTTGTCCTCTCTTATTTGGCACAGTGGTGCCTGCATCTGCTCTCTCCCGTGACATCTTCTGGTGTCTTGACTCGGAGACTCTCTTTGGAAACTTTCTGTTTCAATGCCCACCTTCCTGCTTTGGTGCCGCCTTACCTTCTGGGGCTTTTTTTAAGCTGTATCATCAAGAATTTGGTAATAGACTTTCACATGGAGTAAAATGATCCTGGTAAAGGCATGGAATGCTAGGAATCTCTGGTTGTGCTGGTTTGACTGAGAACAATTTGATTTTCTTCATGCAGATAGAAACCTTTGTTTTCCATAGGCAGTATGGTCATCATTTTGACTGAGTTTGAGAACAAGAGATTAACTCGGTTCTGGGGTGTTATGTTTTTAGTTGCTGTGGTCTGAGAGCCAAGTATGTTCTGAGTGCTCTGCCCACAGGTGTGAGGCAGCCAGGGAGAGGGCCATGGATAGGGCAGAGCTTGAGTGACCTCCAGACTGATCAATAGGACTATTCCGTCCCATTAACCTCATGCTTCGTATTTAAGGAGAGTTGGGATGTTCTGGCTACTCTCTGTTGGGGTCGGGACGGAGACCTGTTTGGGACTTTCTTTAGTGCGGCCTTTTTCCATCCTGCTGTTTGCAGAGGCCTCTGGGCCTTTCTGCCTTTTTCTCTCTCCGGGACCGGCTGTTTGGGACCAGGGTGCTGCTTCCTGGGACTGGCTGCTCGGTACAGGTCGAATTTGTGAGGAAATGCATTGAGTATCTCTTATTTTATACTCTATTTCCATTTTATGTATATTAGCAGTAGTCGTAGTATGTTAGTCTTCTTCAGTTATTTTACTAAACTGTGTTTATATCGATCCACAAGTTTCTCCCTTCCCTTCCAATTCTCTCTACTGTTCAGGGTGGGAAGGGGGAAGTGAGCAAGCGGCTATCGAGGTTACATTGATCACACGGGCTAAACCATGTCACTGGTTTCCAAGTTATCCATTTCACTTCAGTGCCAGGCAAAATTATGGCGGTCATTCTGGGAGTTCTTGAAAAGCACTTGAGAGACGAGGCAGTCATTGGTCAGAGTAGGTCATCGCCCAACACAGGCGAAAAAGGGGGAAAGTGCTGTTGAACTGAAAAGCAACTCTATGGACTTGGTGCAGGCTCAGCTGCAACACCTCCCAGCAATAAACAGGTCTTTTCTTGATTGTGAAGGGTTGTGTGGACTCTTCCTTCCCGTCTGTCGAGGGTTAAGATTGCGGGGTGACAATAAAACCCTGGCAGATGTATTGTTAACCCCCTCTCCCCCCCACACACACTTCCCCCTCCCCCTTCCCCTTTCCTCTAAGGAGAGGCGATTGGGAGGAAAAGAAGGACAGAGTGAAGAGAGTTGGAAAAAATTAAAGATGTTTTACTAATACTACTAATAGGAATAGAGAAAATAATACAAAATATACAAAACCAATCTTGAAAGTCTCAGCAACTGCAGAGCCGGCAACCAAAGTCCTGGATTAGACTCTGCAGCCAACCGGAGCTGGATTCAGTCTCTCACTAGGCCTCAGTTCGCAGGGACGACTAGCAAGGTCCTCTCCTAATGTCGGCCATAAGCAGAAGGGAAAAGGGAAAAGCCAACGAGATCCTCGTGATCTCCCACTTTTATATGAAGTATTCACGTGAATGGAATGTTGTACACAGTTGGTCAGTTTCTTGGTCACTTGCTTCTCGTCGCCCCTCTCGCGAGATGTCCATCCGTGCTTATCAATAAGTTTGCATTCCATTGCTAGGTTTACCAAAACATGTGTCTGGTTCTCCAGGAAAATGCAGTTAATATGAAGGCTTTAGCTGACAGGCAAATTCACTGAAAGAGATACTTGTTTTTAACAAAACCAGGACACCGTCCCCCACCACTACCCCCCTTGAAGATCTGCCGTCTCTCCTGCACCCAGCGCCAAGGGAGAGGGAAGGAGAGGGCCTGGCCTGCATCGAGTCGCTGCCTTCCCCAGACGGCAAAGGGCAATTCCATCAGCTGTCCTGCCTTCCCCAAGATGGGAGGCAACACCCACAACCTTGCCAAATCTAGCCTGTCTCAGCACCACCCAGGCCCTTCCTTCAGACCGTCACCAGCATCAGCGCCAGTCACACCACCCCCACCAGCTGCCCTGCTGAGCACAAGGCAGTGCTCCTCCATCCGTGTGCTTCCCTTCTCCTCTCCACATCTCACACACCTGGATCCCGTGGGAGGCTGTGTCACGGCACTCGCTCAAGGCAGAGTCAATGGCGGTCAGTGCTCTCCCCTTCTCCCGCCAGGTGAGTCACCTCCTCAAAGCAAGGCTTGTGTGCTGGTCCCAGCACACCTTGTTCTTGTTGAAGCTGTGCTGCCCATGGCCTGATGTCACCTTGTCCTTCATGTGCCTCCGAGTCATCTTCTGGCAGCGGGCTGAGCTGGGTAAGAGCCTCTTCCTGGAAACCTGCTGGAAGACTCCAGTTCCGGAGCTGCCCTTGATTCTTCCAACAAAACGGGAGAGTTCTTGTTCAGAATGGGGAAGCAAGAGACTGCAAGAGCTGTGAGAAGCTTGGTCCTTCATACTGGCCGCCAGACCAAGGGTGCACCTCGGACTGAACCCACTGCCATCTCCAGGCCCCCAGGACTTTCCTCGGTGGCCTCACTCAAGCTCCTCGCGTGGTGCTGGCACAGCAGCCCAAAGGACGCCAGGCCCCCTCCTCCCCTCTCCCTGGGGATCTGTGCACCAGAAGTGGCACCTCACCAAGCTCCAGGGGAAGGAGACGCCAGGGAAGAAGAGTCCACACAACACTTAACAGTCAGCGATTCTTTTATGGCGTGATAGGAGACCCTGTGCAGGTGTCTGGGATCTCCGTTTGCCAGCGGCAGGATGTCTGGATGCTTTGCCCCCTCTCAGCCGCTGCTGAGTGTGGGGGGCTGTACTGCTTGCAGGGCTCCGGGTCAATGGGACATCACTGAGGACTCCCAACCCTCCTGGAACTTTCTTGCCACCATCTCGTTCAAGGGATCCCAGGCAGGGGATGAGGGGGGCTGGAGCCCAGGGCTCACGAGGGGAGGTGGAGAGCAGCCCCGGGGCCCAAGAGGCAGCCTTTCTCTCAGGCAAGAAACATGGCAGGTAGGAGCGAGCCCCAGGAAACAGGTCCTCAGACCCCAACACCCTCCTCTTCCTCCTCCCACACTTGGGCATCTTTCTGGCCACAGGCCCCCACGCCCAGACCCTCAGTCCATGACCACACCCATCGACCACAGTCACAATCGCCATCACAGTGGCCTCGTGCTGTCAGCGGTCACCTCACTGCCCTTTGTTCCGGCCCTATAAAAGCAGGGGCCTCTGCCGCTGGCCCCCAGTGCGAGGCCCTCGGACGCCAAGCATGCTTGGGAGGAAGAGGAAGCTGAGCAGCGATGTGGGTGGCTGCCCACCTCAGGGTGGGACGCCACAGAGCAGCGTGCCAAGAGCACAGAGGAGGGAGACAGCTCCCGGGAGGAGCAACATCAGCCCTCAGGCCACGAGCGCCATGGACATCGATGCTCTGGTCGATGCCATGCAGCGCCTGGCTATAGGCCCAGCGTGCCATGCTGTGGAGCCCAAGCGGGTCTGCCTGCCGGGGAGCAGCCAGAGCAGCCAGGTGGGTGGCTGCCCACCTTGGACTGGGACACCGCAGAGCTGCTCCGCACAACGGCAAAGGAGCAAGAGACGTCACAGGAGGAGGAGGCGGAGGCAACGGAGGCGGAGAAGGAGGAGGAACAACAGCTTCGCCCCTCGTGCCACGACCGCGATCAGCCTCGATTCTCTGATCGCCGCCATGGAGCGTATGACTCTTAGCCCACCGAAGACCGGCGTGGAGCCCAAGCCTGTCTGCCTGCCAGGAAGCAGCCCGAGTAGCAAGGCGGATGGCTGCCCACCTTGGCGTGGGACAGGACACAGACGGTTCCTGCGACAAACAAAGACTAAGACACCTCACGGGAGCCTGAAGAAGATGAAGGAGCAGAGGAGGAAGAGGAACATCCCCTCTCGCACCATGAGAGCCATGGCCCGCACTCACGTGGCCGATGTCGTCCAGTGCGCAGCTGTGGGCACACAGGGCAGCAGCACAGTGCGCCGGCATGTCCATCTGCTGGGGCACGGTGTGAGGCCCAGGCCTGCCAGCCCACCAAAGGCCGACATGAAGCCCATGGAGGTGCACGTACCAGGGCACGGCATGGGGACAATGGCTGTTCATCCACCCAAGAGCAGCGTGGAATCCATGGAGGTGGACCCACCTCAAGAACAACCATGCGTGGCACTGGGTCCACCTGCCAGAGGGATGACCTATCACTTCCCCAGCCATCCAGGCTCCGTTGTGCGAGGTGCTGCCAAACAGCGTCGCAGGAACGTACGACCGGCTCCCTACCGGCGGCCCGGCCGCCGCAGCTTTGTGACCGGAGAATAAATGACACCAAAGAATAAAAATACTCTTGTCCTCTCTTATTTGGCGCAGTGGTGCCTGCATCTGCTCTCTCCTGTGACAGCTTCTGGTGTCTTTGGAAACTTTCTGCTGAAGTGGGGTCATTCATTTGTTCGCTCCTCAGTGCCCTAATGTACCCATAGCATGGATGGTGCAGTGTTCAGGTGGAAGCAACACAGGGGATGCAATCTTTGCCCTACTTTACTTTAGATTTTGCACAGGAATTCGAAAAAGTTTTTTAAGTACATTCCAGCAGGTACATGTAATTTTCCACCTTTCTTGGGCTGTGGTATATAGAGCCTTGTTTCTCTCCAGGTTCTCTGCATTTCAGAAGACTGTCTCCAGGCACTCCTAATCCCTACCACAAACATGCTCCTCATATGGAGTTAAGGGAGAAATTTCAAGAGCATCCTTGGGGTTCATGAAAGGTACTTAATAATCAGAAGACAGAAGGAGGGTGTAGGAAAAGCCAGTTAGTTAAAAATTTCGACATTTTTTATTGATAGAATATGTATATACAAGTATAGAAGGATTTAATTTCAGCTGTTAAGTATGTTATTTCAGTTATTCAGCGTGCAACAGAGTTGCCAAGAGTGTAAGGAAGAGTACAGTTCTCAGTCTTTCCAATAACCTTTCCTTTTAGAAACTGATGGAAAATGATTCCTACTAGACACTGGTATGAGGGGAATGTGTGCATATAGGTATTTGTACAACAAATGTACCTGAGGTTGCACGTAGTCTGTGTATTGGTCCTGCAAACTCTAAAACGGAAACTTTAGAAAGCTTCCATTCTGCTTTTCAAAGAGGTTTTAAAACAGACTTGAATATGCACATACTGAAGTCTTGTGGCTAGATATGGGGGGAGCAACAGGCGATTCAGGGGTTCAGAGCTGTGGTATAGATGCCATATTTTGGACCAGAATACGAGGAGTTAATCATCAGTGGTAAATTTAAAGTAGCTTCACTTTGGAATGTTGCAAATCCTGGTGTTTCTCTCGAGGCCTTGCACACACACAGAAAGATATGAGATGCTGTGCAGTTGGGCCAGGGCTTGGCAGCCTCAGGAATGGGTTTATATACTATTTTGCATTTCCGTTCAAATAAGTTGTCCTAAAGCTTTATGTATTCCTGAAAAGCTACAGTAAAAGGGACAGTGTTATTTTCCATAGGCTCCATGGCTCCATGGCAGAATCAACTATGCAGCCTGTCTAGCATGAAGGGAACTCTGTCATGAGTGGGGAGAAAAGGGGCAAAGCTCAGTTGGGAAAATGTAATAGAAATATAACAATATAATAGGCTGCTTGTATAATTTTCTGTCATTGGCCAGTGACAGGGGGATGTTCAACCAAAGGTGACTTAGTGCTGTGTTTGATCAAATGTAGTAATCTTGGCCCAGGAAATTCATTCAGATGATAATAAAAATGGAAAACTGTGAAATTATGGCATTTTCAGGATATTAGAGAGGCTTTGTCTTCCTTCCTGCAGTTTACCCTCCATTGCTGAGGACCAAATGACAATGTGGATATTATAAATGGTTGTTATCTCAGGACCTGGCTTTATATACCTTGTGCAATGGTAGAAGGAAAATTAATACAGAAGCAAAAAAACTATGAAAGCCATTGTAACAATAGCCATTCTTTGTGAAGTGCTGCATCCTAAACAGATTTTCACGAAATGTTTACAATCATGTATCTGTTTCTAAGTGAGAGATGTTTTTGTTTGGTGTATGATTTTGTCAGCTCCCACAGCTTGAAATACCATTAAGGCACCCTGTGCTCTAGCACACAAAACCTGATGGATTCTCAGAATAGGGGGACTGTATAAGACCTCACCCACCCACAAAAAAAACGCAAACCCCTCTGTCTTCTGAGGCTCCTGAGGAAGAAAAAAAAATTAAAAAAATATATATATATATATTTAATAATATATATATATATGTGTGTGTGTGCAGCTGAAAACTACATTGAAAAGAGAGACGGGAGGGCAAAACATACTGAAAAAATGTTTTGAAGGATAGAAATTACCTGCTTTTTGAGCTGTGTGCAATAAATTTGGTCTGGTCATTAGTTATCCAAATTACCTCTTCCTTTTATCTAACATGAAAAACACTGTCACACTCTTGACTAATGTTTCCTTTTTGTGTGTAGATGCAATATCAGATGCTTGCTTAGGCCAATAATTATTCACACATTAGTGTGAACTTTTTGAAGTATAATGGTAACTTGTTTCATGTATAATTGTTACCACTGATGATTAGCAACCTTTTTTTTTTTTTTTTTAAAGTGCATCACTAGTTCTGCAGAAAAAAAAATAACATTTGCAATACTGAATGGTGGAATTCAGTGGTATTCACAACTCCTCACACAACCTGAGCTGAGACTGAAGACTTGAACTCACTCAGGTAGAAGTCCAATGTACTGTAGTCTTGGATACTCATTTGTACTCTACATTGATTAGACTGCTTCACCTTGGTCCTTAGTAAAAGATGTAAATTAACCATTTGACATACACCATTCTCTTCCCCAAGCTTATCTTCCCATTCAGGTTGTACTTTCATATCATCTTCCTTTTCATCAGAAAGAGAATCTATACCATAACAAAAAATGAGTATCTAACTAGAGAGGTCCCAATGTTTGAAGCTACCTAGATTTGAGAAAAGTTTGGACCCTTAGAAAAACAACAATTATAAATTTTGGATCAAGTTCAAGCAATCCAAACTTGGATTGCTGATTTGAATGAAATTTAAATGACCTTAGAGGTGGTGTCTAGATATAGTTCTTCCCTAAACAAGTTGTAAAGCAGATGAAAAGAAATAAACCAAAAGAGAGTGATCAAGAAGAGCAATCAAAATCTAAATAGTTCCCTGCTGTATTAGAATAGCAATAACCTTTTGTTTCCTTGATTTACTGCTTTGTATATTGGGAATATCATGGCTGTTTCTGATGTTTACACAGTGCTTAACAGACAATTAGGATTGTCTATATGCTAAGTATTTCAGCCATAAGTGGTAGTTTAATGGCAATACCCTGGCCTGCATATCAAAGCAGTGTAAGACTACCATTTTTGCGTACTTCATCTGGAATGAGAAAGGATGCTTTCTTCAGTTTCCCATAAGCCATTTCCTTTCCTCTGCTTGGAATGTATGAACTTAGAAGCGCTGGTACCTGTAGCCATACTGCAGCGGAGGTTTGGGGTGTAAAGATATTCGCGTATGAGATGACTTTCTTTCTGTAACAGCTGAAATAGATCTTGATGGTCTGTGAATTCTGTCCATTAGGAGAATCGTCAGTATTCCCAGTAAGATTGGGCTGTAAAAGAAAGTTGTTGAGACTGCTGCTCTTTTGATCTTCAATTGCATAGATTGTCCAATAACACTAAAATCTCGTTTCTAAATATAATAGAGTTTGAATACTAAATACTGTATGTAATAATTGGGCTGTAGGTTTGGGTTTTGTTTGTTTGGGGTTTTTTGTTTGGTTGATTGTTTGGTTGGGTTTGCTTGTTTTTGTTGTTGGTTGGTTGGTTGGTTTTGTTTGTTTGTTTTTGTTTTGTTTTTTTTCGAAATTGTGATACAGGAGAAAGAGGTAATAGACTCTTCCTTTTAACTCTTTCAGCCTTGCCCATTCTTTGGTCAACTGGGTCCTCCAGAAGGCATTGTGCTGTAGGAGATCATTGTCTATGCAAACTTGTCTAGAAGCACATAGCCCCATCACCATGCTAAGCTCAAGATAGTATATACTGCCTCTTGGTAAACCTTGCTAATTTGGGGTCAGCATGGTGATAACTTTAATTAAATAGCTTCCAATTCAGAGCTGACTCATATTTTGATTCCTGTCCCCATTCATGGGAAGAGTGAAATATGTCTGCTCACAGCAATATGACAAATCTCCACTATTATCACCGAAACTCTTCATTGAGTTGGTATAACTTGGTATTATGTCTAGAGTGACCTGAATTACTATAATTAGTGTGAATGTTTGTTAGTATTTACCATCAGATGTTCAGGGAGTCAGGGAAACGTACATTAAAACATTGCAACCTTTAGTCAGAGACATAAAAGAAAATATTTTATCTCCTGCTTTTTTTACCCCCAGAAAGTTGCCACAACAGCAACAAAAACTTTCTGAGTAAATAATGTAAACAACATATGAGAAAAACAACCAACAGTATCATAAAGGTAATCATGAATGTATTTTGATTTGGATTGAAAATGGTGTAACCTCTGTTTCTTGCAATTGTAATTTCTTTTCTGTTTTAAAATAATGACAGGAGCAATCAACATCTGCCAAAAGCAAATGATGTCTCAGCTTACCATAAATTTCTTGTCAAGTCTGGGCAAGTGTAAAAATGCTAAGTGTAACATTAATTGATCAATTTAACATACCAGAAAAGCTAAATTGCTCCATATGATGAAAATTTTCATTTTTACCATGTTCAGAATATCCTTTTCAAGTGCAACTACTTTACCACTGATCAATGACCATGCGATGGAAATGAATTTCATATTCAGTCTCCTTTGCTGCAAATTATTTTAATTACTTCTGCAAAGGGTAGTTGGCACAATCAGCAGAGGTTAGCAGATCATATGATAACATTTATTTTGCCAATTTATCCATTCTTGAAATGTAAATATTAAATTACTTTTTGTTAGAAATATTATATATATATACAGCTATAGTAAATGTAAGTGTTTTCTAGGAGAACTTGTGACCTTAGGGTCCGTGAGTTAATCCATTTGTTCTGGCTATTAAAGCTAAACTGAATGTTAATGCAGCATTTCAAATACTATCATCTGAAGTCTTTTGTAAAAACAAAGTGTTTGTATTTTAGCACAGGACTGTATTTATGTAATGAGAAAGCATAATGTGCTCAATAAATATTGAAGTTCCTGGCCTCCTGCTGAGCATTTGATATTGAAGTGTACCTAGTTATAGACTTTGAAATTGATGCCCCTTTTCATTCTGGGTTGAATTTGCACCTTTGCTACAGTAATTTCACTTTGAGTCTTTGCACATAATTATTGTGAGACTGATTCAACAGGGGAACAATAAAGAGAGAGTTCTGCCTGAACAGCAGGCAGTGTTGTATTATGTTAATGAAACTGAAAAGTTGGAAGAACTAAACCAGTAAACATTACTAAATGTCCAAAACAGGACTTCAGGCAGTTATTTTCTGGTCCTCTGTTACCCTCACAGTATTTGATGCTAAATTTCTGTGAAGTGAGTTATAAGTGTAAAAGAAATCAGACTTTTGGCCTTTGTGGTCTCTTCCACAGCATAGTAAGGAATCCTGTATGAAGCATCCATCACCTGTAGCCTCCAAGCAGGTAGCTGCTAATACGGATACTTGAGTAAGGAAATGCGGAAAGGGGGTAAGACAGAATTATACCTTCCTAACCCTAAACTCATTGCCAGTTTCTCCTTACATATTAACTCTTCTGAGAACTTTTGATTATCTCCCAAGGCAAATAGACTCAGGAAGGAGATGGGCTGTTTTCATTCTACACCAAGTCATCACAGTTTTAAGTCATAAATAGCTGTAATCTTTTGATCTGTGAATTTGCATATGTTTTTCACCTTCATGTTAGTGCTGAGATGCCCTCAAAACTTGATTATTTTGCATTGGGGTAAGAGCATCTCAAGGAGAAATTCACAAGTTGAGCGCATCCCCAGCCCTTTGGAACATTGCAGTTCACTTTGAGGAAATACTAATTTAGCAACACACCTAGATTTGAGAGCATGGTGGTGGTGGTCCCTCAGAGGGCAATTCACTTTGCTGGCATCCTTGGAGAGCTGTTTGCACAGACTGTGCCCACAGGAGAGTCCGACCCCAGGCATAGTCCTGCTGAGAGTGTCATTGACATGAAGCAAGTTCTTTCAATCAGATTAAGAGCAGTGCATTCCTCATTCATGAAATTTTGTCCCCCCTGAAACTAATAGGAGTTCTGTTGTCATCTGGCAGTGTGAATGGTGTTTAAGCCCTGAATCTGCAATAAGTAAAGTGGTTCAGTTCAGAAAGAACTATGAGAACTGACTATTCCAACCAAATTAATGGGCACATAGGAGTAGTCTGGGTTTTTGGGAAGGACGTTTTCCAAGACATGTAGGAAGTTACTACTATTTCAGCTGAAACTAGCTACTGAATTGCTCCCAGTGTCCTTATTATTCATTCAATATAAGAACAATAAAAGTGAACACAGAGGCCCAGCTACTCAGGCACTGTAGATCTATTGAATTCAAGATCTGCTGAAAAATTAAAACAAAAACATGGGCAGAGGGGTCTTCAAACGTGATCTAAATCCTCATGCTATATGGTAGGATGTAAAGTGACATACCACCACTGATGTTGCCAGACTTGCATCAGTCATCAACCTGATTAGCTTATGCATTGGGCCACTGTTGCCAGAGATGTAAAATGAAATTCCAGACAGCACAGTTTTTCAGTGTAGTAAAACCAGAGCCTTTTCAAATCTCATAATCTCGCTTTCTTATGGCACATCACCTTCTAAAATTAAACTTTGATTTTACTGTTTGGGGCAATAAAGGGTCAGAGTGGCCAGTGTGATGATGACAGATTTTTATATGAAGTCGGAATCACTTAAGGTCGTCGGTAAGTCCCTCTTTCCCATCACTTTAGATAATCAGGCTTCCTATACATATTTCTTTGGGATGTATCTTCTTTAAACATTAACACTCCCAAATGGTCTTTCACAAAATGTGTTTCGAGTTTCTTTTTCCTAAGTAGCAGAAATGTTGCAATCAACTTTCTATTGAAAAATGCTATAGGCTACGTTTGGTTCAGATGTTGTACCCCAGCAGCCACAGCTGTGATGTCTGTTGTCAGTGAGAGAGTGGGTTGTTCCACTCACTAGTTGTTCTTCATTTGGTCCTCTGACTCATAAGGAACTTTTGCTGTGGTTGTTTTGAAACTGCAGTCCTTTCCCTTCTTTTCCCACTGCCATTTCTGTACACTTGCCTATTGATTTGCTTCTGTTAGATAATTTTCCTTCTGCAGGAATATAGGGGGTTTATATTCCTGACTCATTTTTCCTGAGTTTGCACCGCTGCCTTCACTGCCCTTCACTTTGTTGAACTCATTTACATCTCTGTAAGGAGTGGGAGAAAAATAGCACCCTTCAGTGCTCCACTTGCTCCTGTCATTGCACAGGTGTAAATGACAAGATATGAGATTGTCAGGAATTAGGCCTGGCTCAGGCTACTCAGGCATTGAGTTATGCTTGCAATATGAGGTTCAGAAAACACTGGGAACTGTCAATTTTCATGTTGTGCAGTGGTGCAATGGTATGGAATAGTGTAAAATCTTACTTTGATCCAAAGTTGCTACATATTTTTGTGCTGTAGCAAGCCCTGAACAAACCTGAATTTAGATGCAGGTTTATAACCCCTGAACTGAGCAATACTGTCTTTGAGATAGCAAGTTTTGCTGCAAAAAATCATGCTACTCTGTACATATTCTCTTGCTTGTAAACAATTCAGTCTTCTGTATGTTCCCAGGCATAGGTTAGTATTGTTAGTATGAAAAAGTTTTCACTTATCTTGTTGGAAAGTAAAATGTGGGAAAGCAAGATGTGCGTTCCAGCCACCTGGATGATAAAGGAAGATCAATATTAACATGACCATTTGGACAGTCAAAGACATAATACTAACATAATAATATATAAAGGGCCTTGAACAGATTATTTTGAAGTACATTCCTCATAATTGTAAAGAGTTATAGCCCAGACTCTTGAGAATGGTATCTCCGGCCGGATAACCGCCCCCAAGTGTATGGGATGTGTGAATGTCTTTAGCCTGGTCTGTGAATGAGTGGAAAAACAAGTGAGACAAACATCACAAAAGTTTAGTGTGTTTTTAATAACAATTAGTCGAAAAACAACTTTTGTAAACATCTTAGTCCAGGTCCATACCTGTAAATCCTATAAATTGTCAATGGTGAATAAAGAAGGCGGCCTAGGTCAGCTCTCTTCTTGGCCAGTCTCTATGCTCCTTCCTGAATAAGATCTCTGGCTCTGCGTGAATCTCTGTCTGCATGCTGGTATGTGTTGTTTCTAATTGCCGCATCAGCTGGCCATTCTTCCCTCATTACAAGGTCATTCATTTGCTTGCCTGCCCGTTTCTGAGCTATAGAAATAGCACCCTGACATATTAAGAAAAGTGGGAGCCTGTTTACTATTCTGGCTTAGAAACTGAGGTCACCCAGCAACTGCTTCAAGAACAGCTGAGGATTGTGTGGCCGTGGAAGATTGGAACCTCAGAGACAAGAAGGTGGACAGCTAAGGATGGCAAGCATCACAAATCTTCCTTCGTAATTCATCCTGCTTGCATATCAGGTCCCTATGTGTGGGTGTATTTTGGGTTCATTAGTTATTCTGCCCCTCTAGGTTTCTGTTCATAAATCCAGTGCATCTCAAAGTTTTGGTTTATTTATTTGGTTTAGTTTATTACTAGTGTTATTACACCGAATAACCTACAAACTCTCAGAATTATCTTTAACCATGCACTTCTAATGTGTAAGAATAACCCTGCACAATGACCAGAAAGGCATGCAATGTTTTACCCTGTTTTTAAAATAGAATGATCTGCATTCTGTGTTTGAAGACACGTTCAGATCTGGGTCTTATAGAGTTCACAAGATCACAGAATGATTGAAGTTGGAAGGGACTTCTAGAGGTTATCTGGTCCAACCCCCTTGCTCAAGCAGGGCTACCTAGAGCTGGCTGCCCAGGACCATGTCTCCCTTTGAAGAATGGAGACTCCACCCCCTCTATGGGCAACCTGTGCCAGTGCCCAGTCACCCTCACAGGAAAAAAGTGTTTCAGAGGGAACCTCCTGTGTTTCAGTTTGTGCCCATTGCCTCTGGTCTTGCCACTGGACACCACTGAGAAGAACCTGGCTCCATCCTCTTTGCACCTTCCCTTCAGGTATTTGTACACATTGATGAGATCCTCCCAAGTCTTCTTCAGGATGAACAGCCCCAGGTCTCTCAACCTTTGCTCATAGGAGAGATGCTCCAGTCTCTTACTAATCTCCATGGCCTTTCACTGGAGTCTCTCCAGTAGCTCCAAATTCACATTTTTAAGCGTAAATTTTAGCCTTGTGGCTTTTTTTTGTTTGTTTTAATCATTATAGCTATTTCAAGAAAAGTAATGTGAAAATAAGAATATCTAATTTACTTTCAATTTCTTTTTTTTTCCTGCTAGATCTGCTTAAGAGGCTGTGGTCTTGATCTAAGTAATCTACAAAATGAACAAAGGGACAATTTATACTGGAGATTAATGAATGTGAGGAACTTCGGTAATATGGCAGTAAGTACCATAGAAATGTTATAAATACCTAAAAATCCAGCACAGAGAGGTATGGGCAAAACTCCAAATGATCATCACTATTGTAAGATGGAAAATAAAACCCTTAATGGGCAAAACCTCTGCCTGTTATTGGTAAAACGCACTAAAAGTAGCCATTCGTAGGAGCACTTGTGGTTGACTAGCACTTGTTATGCTACAGTAGAGGCATAGTAGTCCTGAGGAAGAGGTTTTTCTTCATTGTATCAGCAGTTTTCAGCAGAGTGCAGATGCTTTATGCTTCCAGGCTTGGTTACATTAGAAGATGTATTGAGCAAAGCACAGAGTACTTTTTTTTTTTTTTTTAAAGCGATGTGCTAGGAATTAATGGTGTGACTAGTAAAATTCTGCTTCTCTCACTTGTAGAAACTACAGGCACTTTTCACTTTTGCATGTGTTTCTGATTGAGATAGGTGTGAAGTCAGTTATTTTCACACAAGTCACACAGGCCAGAGTGTACAATAGCAATTAAGTATTGAGTGTGCGTATGATTAATTAATTAGTGCCATAGAGAAACATATGTTTTGGCTCCTTCCTGGAGCCAATTACCACATGCTTGTGTTATAAGGCAGAATGAGAAGCGGCCCCATGCTGAAATAGGAGTTCATTACAAAACAACATGACAAAGAAGGAAGTATATGCTGACCAAACGAACTGGTACAGAGACACAACAAAAGAAAAAAAATATCAAGGAAACTTCTGCACTGAAAAGAGATTTCTGGCTGCCATCAAGGGACAACTTCAGATCATAGGTGTACTTGCACAACTTTTTTTTTTTTTTTTAATTAATGCACAATGCTTAAACATATTGCAAGGCTGCATATGGCCCACGGCTGAAAAAAGTGTATAACTTACTTCTAATGACCCCATCAAGGTTGGAATGGAGATAGGTTTTGATACTTTTAACTTGGTCTGGGTTCATATTTGCATATTTACAGCATCACTTTGATTGACTCTATGCTTCAGTCCTAAGCTGTGGGTGCTCTGGAAGCCTTCCTAGCCTCAGGAGAGTTTGTTCCTCTTGAAAAGGAATCCAAACAAAACTGAGAAAATAGTTTTCTTCAGCATCATTGTAAGGACGTGCAAAAGGTTTTTGGCCAGGCTGCTTCTAAAGCATCAGTAGGGACACAAGTCCAGGCTCACTGTCTGACAAAAGGGCTAGGATTTGCACCCTTCTTCACTTCCCAAAGACAGCAGAGACCTCCCAATTCTTCCTCACTTTTAGAGGCTGCAGAGATGGTCCCTTCACCAGTTTCTATTCTGCTTGGATTTCATTGTCTTCAGAAAATTGTCTCCTTGAAAGATGCTTCTTCAAATGATGTAACTAGGCTTTAAAGTACAGTTGAAGAAGTCAGGTAGACTTATGTGGCTTGGTTATATCTGCCATGTAAATTATTTTTCAAGCAGCATTAAAAATAGCATGCTCTCACTCACTGAGCACATGGACAGAGTTCAGCTGCACCTTGGCATCTAGCTGTTGGCAGAAACTTTGTGCCATATTTATTTAATATTTGCACAAGCAGGGATTACGTTAGTGACAATAGTACAAATTTGTATGTAAAACACAGGAATGCCTTCTAGCAAAATCACAGAGTGACTAGTTATGCCTTCTAATTCTGTGATTTGCTTCCAACTTAGCTTAGCTATTATTTTACCCAGTTCCTGACATGAAGACACGTCAAGCGCAAGTATGTTTAAAATAAATCTCTGCAGAATTCTTCACAATTCCATTCCCACTTTGTATGAATACACCTCACCAAAAACATTGCTACTCTATGTTTCTTCTATCATACCTAACTGAAGAGGATTTAAAAATATTTAACATAGCTTTACGGTGAGAATATCCATGAATACAGATCCATAGTTTGCTGACACTTAACATAATCCAGGTACACATTTTTCCTGTGCACTCATTCATGGGAAATGCAACACAGATCAAAAACCCATACAGGCTCATGTTTCTCATGTTTTTTATATTTGACCATATGTGCTTCTTGCTGCCAAGAGAAAGTCCTTTGTCTTTGCTCCTATAATTTTATTGACACTCTTGGCAGGTGAGTGTTTTATTAGCTTTTTATTATTTTACCTTCTTTTAGTCCTTGTCTCCCCAATTTACACCCATGGCAGTATTTTAAGAATATGCCCAATCTTTCCTGCTTTTTTTTTTTTTTTTTTTTTTTTTTGCAACTGAGTATCCTTTTTAGTAATTTTGTTTTGTTTCTCATTCTGGGGCTTGTTGAGACTGCTGCTTTAAACCCGAGTGCTCCTCATTTCTCCACCAGCTCATCGGCCTTAACTTCAGGGATCTGTGCATCCAGCTGCAGGCCTGCTGAGGCAGTGGATCTCCAGGGATTACCCTGATGAATTACCAGTTGTCTTTACATTTGCTCATGTCAACTGTGCTGCTTACAGCTTGAAGGTGACTCTGCGTCCTTTGTCCTCTTCAAAGAGGGGGCTAACCTAGTCATGGCTATGACAGCCAATGAAAAGAAGGAATAAAGGACTGGCCAACAAGGTCTAGAAGTGACACATGCTTAGGCTTCTGGGTTTTCAGAAGTCTACGCCTGTTTATGGGAATATGACCCACCTGGAGAACGCAGGGTAAGCCCAGCCCTCTGTGAGGCCCAGGAGTCTCTCTGGATCTTCCCCAGCAGCAGCATGTTGTCTGCCTCATGCCCACACTCCCATTTTGAGGACAGCCAGGGAGGCCAGTGAGCAAGCTTGTGGGGCTGGCTTTGCTGGTGCTCCGCCAGGGGTCAGCCCAGGTGTGCTGCTGGGCATGCTCCAGTCCAGCCCAGCTTCTCTTGGTAGGGTCAGTACTCACCTGAAGTCTGGTTCTGAAGGTCAAGCTCTGAAGCACCCCCTGAGCCTCAGTTTTTCATGTGCAAAGAGCTGCTAATCATTCTCTTCACTTTTCATTTTTATTTCCAACCTCCTTTGGCAGGACACTGTCTTGTACAGTTTAAGATGAGACTCAAGTCACTCTTGGTATATTAATAAGACTACATGGAGGTGCTAGACATAAACAGAAAAGGCCTTGGCATTCTTTCAAAGAATAATTCTGTTCTTGATCCAGAAACACATTTGGTACTCATAAAAAATATTGTAAAAAAAATCAATAGCGCTTTCTTTAAAATCATCTTCAGTTGTCCAAGCTCTCTGGTCCACATATCTGCCTGTACTGTTTCTTGGTATATCTGCAACCAGAGTTATGTTACAAACAGATAAAAACAATTTATCACATCTTTAATAAACTAGACAAAAAAAAAAATCAAGACCATATTCAAAACCAATTTAACAAAAACTCATCAAATAAAATTATTTGCTGTAATTGTGGTCTCCTGGAATTTGATTTATTGCCAGACAATATTATTTAATGTGGTCAGAAATGGAGAATTGTTATTCCAGTGGCACAATATATCAGAACAACATCAAAGCCATTTATAGCCTGAGTAGCTGAGTTGAATATAAGGTTTAAGAATATATTCCATTTAAACACACTTAGTTGTTGGGGTTTTTTTATGTTAAGCATTATCAGAGATTACAATATTTCATTGGAGGCAGATGACTATCCAGAAACATAATTAATCATGATTATTTATGTCATACCTAATTATCAGGAAATAACCCTAGGGATACACTTCATTTATATTTTGGAACATTCAGATTGTAATTACTTTTCTTTGTATTAAGTATTCTTCCCATACTCTTGAAGAAGTTAAGAATATATTTATAAGAAATAAGGTCAAAGGGATAGAAATAAGCAATGTACAATCAAATAATGAAAATACATGCATTTTGAGAAGTGCTGAGTTATTATGAGGAAGTATATTAATTTAGTTCTCTTCATAATTAAGTAAAAGAAATAGCTTTCTACTGTAGTTTTTATGTGAGCACACTAACAGAACAGCAAGAGCCTTAAAACATAGGCCTTTTATAATTCTGTTAATGTAATGCAAAGTGGATTAAAAGTTGGAAAAAAATTACGTTCCTACCTAAGGGTCTGAATTCTTAAAGACTTTTCATTTGTAAATTTTGAAAGCAATTCTTCAGTGAGGACCTTTCATATTCTAAGGAGTTTCATAGCTTCTGGTGTTGCTGTAAAAAATATTTGCATGTATTTCTGGCTCATTATTTATAACCCATTGTATGTAATTAAAGCACTTAGTAGGAAGTTGTAAAATTAGGTAGGCAATGTACATGAGCATGTATGTGTGTAATTTACATTCCTGGTTGTTAACAATATTGAATACCTTTAAAATGAAGAAAGGATAAGAGTGAATGTAAGACCTCAAAACATGCACACACTTGTGGAACTAAGCTATAATTTTATTGAAGGGCATACCACACAACAAAGTCATTCCTGTAAAAATGAAAACCTGGACATTTTTTTTTTATAAATAAGGGTTTTTTTCGCCTTGTTCTTGTTGATAAAAAAGACAACAACATATTTTCAGCACCGCTATAACCAGAGGCTGTTTTTGGGAACACAGTTCTTGCATAACAGATTTGCAGAAGTATGCTGGAATGCATGTCATTATATGGTCTGGGAAAGTAGGTTTGGGGGGTGGGTTGGCTTTGTTGTTGGGTTTTTTTTTAGTTTGGGTTGTGCTTAGGAAAGTTATGTATGACCAGGCCCAAAAATTCCAAGTGTACTTGGTTATTTTATGACCTGACAGAGTATGAGCTTAGATGTACTCATTCAGTACCTCTCTGTACACTCATTGGTGTGTGCTTAATGTTTAATGTAACGTTGGAGTCTCCTGACCTCAATTCATGTGCTGTATGTATGGATAAACAGGGATTGTACTGGAACCAGAGCCTCAGTACAGCCTCTTGTTGAGCAGAGTATTACTGGCTTTGGTGAACTCTGGGACTGAACACTTCCAGTCAGTTGTCATGTAGTAAGTGCTGAATCTCCTCTTGCTTTTGGCAGGAGTGCTTTAGGATCTGGGTAGTTTCACTCTTCAGGCCTAACCTTACAGACGTCTCACTGACTTTGGAACTGGTTTCACTGAAGCTCTTTTTGTGACTTGTCCATGGTTTAGTTAACTGAAAGTGAAGCGCCTTGACAGTCACATCATTGCTGTATTTAATGCCCAGGCCCTGGTTTTAATATCTGTGTATTTCATGACACAATTTTGAAAACTCTGAGGGGTTTGAACTTACAAAACCTCCATTAAAGTGAAATCAGAGGATTATTCTCTTCACTAAATTATTCAACCTGCTTAAATTTTAATAAAGAATAATAAAGAGGGTATTATTTTAAAATGCTAAAAAAGAATTCCTTGTGCTAAGGTTCAAAGTCAACAAACAATCTTCTCTTAACTCTGGGCAGACAAATACGAAAATTTTTTGCAGTATTTAACATAGACAGCCCTCAAATAGAGTCCATTATGATTTAATGACAGTACCCTGTTTATCTAAACCAGTGATGAATAACAGTGTTTACATTTCAACTGCCACCATATGTCTTCTATGAGTAATCATATATGAAATTGGATGTTACTTGAGAAAATATTTCCTCAACAAATATATTATTTTTTTCTATCTTCTATCCCAAAATGTGTTTTTCTCTCTGTTTGTTTCCTTATCTTAGCTGGACTTTTATTTATTTATTTATTTATTTATTTTTAACCTATTATTTGAAACATCATTAGACCAGAAGGCAAAGTGCTTGGGTAATTGAACATTCAATTAACTAAACCAACAAATAAGGAAAGGCAGAGTTATGAATTGACTACTTTCACTTGGCATTTTCCCCCTCTGTTTTTACTTACTTCCCTGAGATTTCTGAGCATCAGTGTATGAGTGGTGCACTGCCTGTTACTGCTGATGGACAGGAGCAGCCTTCCCTTAATAAGGCACTACAGTGGAAACAATGATCTGGTAACTTTTTAGAGAATATTAAATGTTTCATTTCAATTTTTTCTCCCAGCCTACCAGTCTCCAAAGGCAACCCCTAGGTAAGAGGCAGTGAAGCTTATATATTTGATGTCATTTCAGCTTACACTGAGGTGAGATGAGCCCAATTTCCTGAAACAGAGAGTGGTCAAGGTGAGAAGCTTTTCAGCTCTGAAAAACTTAGGGGAGTTCAGCTGCCAGCAGCACGTGGGAAATTAGAAAAGAAAAATCAAAAAAAAAGGAAGATAATTCTAGAAAAGGGAAAGTGGTCTTCATTTAAGCCAAACATGCTATTTTTTTTTTTTTTTCCTGGAAGGAACAGTCTTGTGTCTGTGTCTAAACAACCTCCCCACCTCCCAGTGGCTGATTTGATTCATGGGTTCTACTTAAACTCCTGGGCCAGGCCAGACAAACACCTCAGCTTTCACCACATCTGATTTTCCCCAGGCTGAAAGTTATTCCTTTCCTTTCCTTAGCACCCTCCACTGCTGTGGAATTTGTGCCATAGCCACCAGAAATCTGCAGCTCAGTTCTGACAGGGGAGGAATGGTGAGCAAGACATCTGCAAAGCTGGGAAAATAGGACACTGGAGGTCTGAACATTCTGTAACTGATCTGATGCACAGGGGAAAAATGAAGAGTCAGAGCTACCTTTTCCAAGGACACAATGGAAGAAGGGGAATTATTTTATGCATGGTGCACGTGAAAAGATCCAGAATATAAGTTTTTGACAAGGTAGACAGAGGATGCTTTGAATAAATCTGTTCTTCAAAAAGTCATCCTCAATATTGTCCTAGTGGTTCTGGTAGGAGCCTATGGCACATCCTTAAGTGTGCACAAATGCACACTGCTTTCTACTGAAAGGTTTTGAAAGAAAACAGGAGCTTTTTTCCCTAAGAAGCTTTGTTTGCCTGTGTACAGCATTGTGAGGGCTGTGGCAACTTCTTCATTGTTAGAAGATATTATCCCTTGACTATTTATTCTTCCCAGTGCTTTTATTCTACTTCCTTTTATTATTTTACATATTCTCTATCTCCCAAGGTTTTTTTCTGCAGGAAGAGAGATTTGGCTCATGGCTTCCATGCTGTGTTATTGGTCTCTGTTGTTGTAAACCCTGGAGTGTGACTTCAGTGAGAAATCCACTCCAAGCAAAGCTGGGAAAATAATCTCATTTCATTCTAAAACCTGAGATCTCAGTAGGGGAAAAGCACAAAATGCTGGCAAATAATCTGCTGTTTGTTTACATATTGTTTCCTGCTTTTTTATTTCAAGTTTTCCCAGAGTAGAAGTCCGTGTTATTACCAGACAGTTCTCTCCTACAGTCGTCCCAAGCCACAGCAAAACAGAGGAACTATTTTAAAATTACCATCTATTTGGATTGTTTGAAAACCTATTAAAACACTACATGTACAACTTGGAGACAATTTTAAACTCTTCCTGGAACTTATTTGTGATTGCTGAGGCTCAGAAACAATCCAGGGGAAAAAAACTTTCGTATGGTACTAATCTACATGTTTTCTATAGCCATATTAGCCACTATAGATAATTTCCTAGTATTTGAATATTAAGTGCATGATCGACACATCTGTACAGGTATTCTCCTGTACATTTACATTGTCCAAAGGAAGGAAACAGGAAAGTTTATATAAATGAGCACCTGTGTACCATTTTTCTGTTATTTTACATCATCTTAGATACTTTTAGGATAATCTTATGGAATAAATTAGATTATGAGAATAGCCTGGGTTTATTTGCATTAGTGCATGGAAGTAATGGCCTTCAGCTTCAGATTCATCCCAGCTACCTTTGGTCATCTGGGTCATACAGGAACTCTCTGTATTCAGTGTAGAGAGACAGTGAGGTCCAGAAGGTGATGAAGCTGCCCTGTGTCAGCAACCATTG
Source organism: Columba livia (assembly GCF_036013475.1). Classification (NCBI taxonomy): domain Eukaryota; kingdom Metazoa; phylum Chordata; class Aves; order Columbiformes; family Columbidae; genus Columba; species Columba livia. The sequence goes on from NC_088602.1 coordinate 70,838,567, forward strand.
CTATAGCACCTATCATTATAGGGCCCAGGCACCTCCAGGATCCCCTACCTTCCATGTTCGTGTGTCCCAAAACCATAGTGTCCACACCATTACACAGCTTTTCAGCAAAATAATGGATTTTGTGTCTTAAAAAAGAAACAAAAAGCAACCAAACAAAACTTAAACCCCTCTGTATGAATCCTGATTCAGTCTGCAGAAGTCCTCTGATCCTGTAGGATTTCTGTGTAATTTTAAAGACTTTTCTGTAAGGACTTAATGTTGATGCACTTTGATCATTTTTCCACTTATTTACCATGTGTTCTCCTAGTTATCTAGCCACTGCAGGTACCTCAATGGTAAAGAGAGAAGAGCAGCAGTAAACTATACCCATGGCACCTGAAGTTTTCTACAGGAAATTAACAGGCAACAGAGCTGTGAATAATGAAGTCAAATTCAGCTTTCTCCCTTGTATCCTACTGCAAGTCCAACCTAGAAGGTAATTATAGATGATCTCTACATACATACTACAGATATGCATATGGAGACATAGATGACATCCATCAGGACTATGCCTTTTAATTCAAGGGAATCAGTGAAAAAATCTGGCCTGTGTTTTTCAGTTAGGTGGAGGAGGCTCATTTTACGCCATCAAAAATGGAAATATTTTTGAACGTCAATAATGAAAATGAGCGCATTAAAAAACTCTACACATTTATTTGTGACATAACTTAATCAACACTTTTTTTAATTTAGAAAATGTTAATTTGCATCAAATTTTCATTTAGAAATATTTTTCTGGTTGACATAGAAATAACAACAATATTTTATAAAGTTTTCAGATTTGAATTTAAAAATTCTGGTTTAGGTAAATGAAACATTTTGTCAAGTGAAAATTTTTATTTTTGAACTTGTTGATTCACTACAAATTGTGATCAATATGGCAAGAACAAGCAGCTAGAAGAGTTATGTGCCAACTATTATTACCAAAAGCTGTTTAAAGATAGGAGAGTTTCTTTATTTCTAAGGTGCCTAGACTAGTTTATCTCCTTTTTCTTACCTTTTTATACATTCATTAATAGTCTGATAGTTTGCTAAAGAATTCCAAATTGGTGTTTTTGTCCTTCTTAAATGCAAAACAGAACCAATCAATAATTCTGTCTGCTAAACAGACCTAGACTGGGCAATTTTAACGGTAAAGAAAATGAACAATACAGGATTAACAAGTATTTTCATTACAATGCTTGTTTAATGCAGCTAAAATACAATAGTGTTTTGTAGGATTAAACAGAAATCTTAATTTAAGAAAACACCCATCAAAGGGTTGGCCTCTGTTTTTTGCCTCTTTTTTTTAACTTTCTGTCTTTTTTTATTTCAAACTCTTTCTCCCCCCTCCCCCTTCTTCACATAGCTATTGCATTCATCCATTTTCTGTATTTATTCAGTGTTCGATACAGTGGGTACTCAGGTAGCCAGTGCAATAATTTTGAAAACACTCACCAGAATCTATTGAAGTCAAGAGAACATCCTTCACTGACCTCAGCAAACACATTGTTTAGAAGGAAGTTTCAGATGTCAATTGAGCATTGCTATAAAGTCTTTCAAGTGCAAACTTGGTAGCTGCATATCCCCTTCTCTTTATGTCACTTCATTACATCTCATTGCAAAAGGTCAAAGCAATAGAGAGTGATACATTTCCTTTTATTAGGGAGCAATGGCAAGGAGCTGTTGCTCAGGGTTGGTTTATCTTCACTGTTACTTTCAATTTCACTGAAACACAGAATGGAAATTAAAACATTGAAAGGAAGTATAATAATTGTGAGTTTCTGTCCTTATCTACTAAATAATGGGATATTTTCTAGAGGCTGTGTTCCCTATGGCTGGTGACAAACTCTGTTTGAATGTGGCTGAATGTTAGAAATATCACTTTTTTCAATCTGGATCTTTATATCTGAGTAATTATGAAATCTCCAGAGCAGTGAACTCTTCAAATCAAACATATGTATTGGAGCAAAATATTAATTCAGCAAACATGACACAAAATAGCACATCACTCAGTTCATAACTGGCTCCTTTATAACGCTACAGTATTCTTTTTCTGAGCAATAAATGTCACTCATGATCACAAAGTATTTTTCACCTCCTGAAATGTAGAAACTCTACATCCCTTCACCCAAAAGCCTATATTTTTATAATTCTACTTCAAACTGCAGTAAAATGCTGAAAATTCAAAATCCCTGATGAAAAGGGGTGCTTGCACAGAGTTCGATATTAAGTTAGGCATGGATCTGTTCTTTTTGCTAAAACTGAAGCACTGTGAATGAATTTGGAACTTTTAATTCTAGCTTATTTTACACTTTTTAACATATGGTAATATGTAATATATTTTGAAATACAAACTTATGTTGAAACAAAGCATCAAGACATTTAGTTCTGGGAAAACTGAAACCTTCTACTTTTGCTGTGCCGTTTTTTTTTTTTTCCCCTCAAATCAAAAGTCTTCTTCAGAACCTGTCAAGTTCAATGGATCATTGCATTCCCTCTGGATATTTCTAGTAGCTCTAGGATTTTTTTTGGCTGCAGGATTGTTGCACAGCAGTTGCGTCTATCCTGAATTGAGGTTTAGATGCTGCTACAGTGTAAACAGAGAATAATATTCAATAATAATTGTGAATGAAAAAAAAAATGAGAGAGGTATGATTTAGCTTTAGTGTGGACAGCAACGTGGCTCCAGACTTTCAAATCCCCTGGGATCAGGTTCCGTTTAGCACTTAGACTGCTTTCATACATATATATATGTTTTTTCCTGAGCTAACAAATATTTTCAAGGATAAATTTTAGGTGTGAATGAACATGAAGACAGTATGTGTGAGAGGTCTGACTTCAGAGGTTGCTGATCTCTTCAAAAACATTTTAAAAGCAGTTTAGATAAATACAGATTAAAAAGCTACGGAAGTAATGTGACACTGGGAGGAGAGAAGGTTTTAGGGGCCTCATTTAAAAAGAAACAGTTAGCTAAAATTCGCCACTGAACTGGTGGGGAAAAAATGCTAATGAGAAAGAACAAACAAAACCTGGCTGGTTTGCTAATGTTCTGATTTATGTACTGCATCAGGGCTCTTTTCTTGCTTCCCCTTGTCTTTCCAGATCTATTGTTGTGGGTGAAGATTTCTATAGAGGAAGTGAGTGGCTGAAATTAACCTTGTACTCACGAATTAAGCAAATATTTCACTGGAAAAGGAAAAAAAAAGGTGAAAAAGAGGGACATAGTGCTCAAGACAGACAAGTGAAAAAATACGCTAGGTCATTTGGTAGACTGTGGTGTCTAATAGCCAGAAACAACAACGATCACTTAGCTGCTGGTATGTGAAATGGAAGAAACTAATCCTCTACAGATCAAAGCACCAAGGGGAGAAAAGCAGCAAGGAAAATAAATGTTCATATTACCTAACCAGTTAAAATGCCTGCATTACCTGAACATCTACCTCAAGCTTGAAACTATCAGTGTTATGAAAGAGGGAATAGTATTAGTTTCTCATTTAAAATAGTTGTAGGTCTTTCTGATTGTCTGTAACTTTCTGCAGCCAGCTGACAGGGAGCAGCCACCACTTGATGAGTATGTCCGGTGTGACACCACAACACGGGCCATTGTCCATGGCAGCACTGGCTCATGTGGCTCTCCAATGCTCTGTCATTGTGCCAACTCCATGAGTATTTCTGGGCTGCAAATTGATTTAAAAACACTCATAATGACCTGCTTGTGTCAAATCAATAAAAATTCATTGCAGAGGTAATAAAGGTATGTTAGAAACCATCAGAGATTTTCTTAATCACTCCCTTAAATTTCCAGTTCTTTTTATTCAGATGCATTTTTAGTGGCCAAGCACATGCCAGTATCTGGGCAAAATGAGTGAGCAGAGGTGTGTCATGAAAAGACACAAAATTGTTTCACACTGACTATTCAACAGGCTGCTTCTAGATCAAAAAACAGCTGGCTGAAAACAGACTACATTGTGTTATGCTGCATATGACTGCGTATTTAAATGGCCCAGAAAGCCATGCTGAAAAAGCACATATACAGGTGCCTCTGAAAGTATGGTGATGCCAGAGGTTGCTGACCTGACCTCAGCACACGGTTCCTGCCTATGTAGCATTTGCTAAATTGACATATTAGTGCTACTATTTTGTGTTTTTCCTCAACCTGGTGATACTGCTGTCTTCAAATCTACCAAAGTCAGTAGGAAAAAAAAAGCATAAAATCATAGAATAGTTTGTGTTGGAAGGGACTTTCAAAGGTTATCTAGTCCTACCCCCCTACCATGAGCATGGACTAGATCAGGTCACTCAGAGCCCTGTCCAGCCTGGCCTTGAGTGTCTGCAGGGATGAGACATCTACCACCTCTCTGGGCAACCTGGGGCAGTATTTTATGACCCTCACTGTAAAAAATTGTTTCCTCGTGTCTAGCTTGAATCTCCCTTCCTTTAGTCTAAAACCATCACCCCTTGTCCCATCATAAATTCAGGAGCTTATCTCACTTCTTCTTCTGAATTCAGCTTGGGTCACTTTTCCTCATTTTTGGTGGCTTCTAGCAGCTTGCTGTTCAACTTTACAAGGTCCCAATGCTCACAGGGCCAGGAAAGGCTATGCTTTTCTTTTTGCCCCAGCACTGAGTGCCCTTAACTAGACTGAGCTGTTACTGGATGCTTGTGGTAGTATAAAAAGCTGGAAGTGAGAAAAGAGGTCTAGAAATCAAGCGTGAATTTGGGAAGGCACTCAAAAATTTGGAGGAACATGTGGGAAACTGCAGCAGGTCTGTGGAGTCCTTGACAGAAAGTATGAGAATAGAGATCAGCCTTGAAGACATCAGGGTTTACCCCTGAGAAGGATCGGAGTAAAGGAGTATCCGGAGATATGGAGTTGTACCCATGAGAGAGATGTACCCGTGAGAGAGAAGGGAGAAGAAGAATAACATGGATGATAGCAAAATTAACCAAAGAGATGTTAGTGCTGTAACTTGTAACCAATAGTGAAAAGACACACGAACTGGCAGAATTGTATAAAAATGCACTTGTAGCAATAAATGGCATCTACTACTTTCATTCTGGAAGAACTTGGTCCATGTTGTTTGTCCATCTCAACCATGACAGGAACATGAGCGCAGAAAAGGACAAGAAGCAGGGAAGAGCTTAGGTAAGAGAGGAGTATGTAAGAATGAGCAAAGAAGTCTATATGTGTTTGAGGAGTGGAATGATGCATGTCTTCCTGAGAAGAACAGGAGGCTGCTTATATGTGTCTGAAGATCTGAATTGCATGGAGAGAGCTGGAGAAGGTTTGCATGGCCTAGGGTGGGAGACTGAGGAAGGACAGCTGGGTAAAGTAGCAGAGATAAGCTGAGTTCCTGGCTCTCTTATAGGCTCTTGGCACATTGTTTAGTTGTTTTCTCAATACTTTCCCACTTCTGATGTCCCTATTTTGTGGAGCTGATGGGCCAAGAAATATTCATCCAAGATTATGAGGTCTTCAAAGGGCTTTGACAATAAGACTCATATAAACAGTAACATAGGTAAGACCTGTCTCTCTACATATTCCTGTATCATCTGTTCAGTATGTATCTCAGGAGGAGCAGGACACAGAGGCCCATGTTCCTCATGTCTCAGCTAACAGACCTGGGCTTTGTAGCCCAGTCAGCAGAGTCTCAGATGGTCAGAAAATAAACCTCTAATTCTGAGAATCTTACCTGGGTGTGGAATTGCAATAGCAGAGGATAGGATAGTTCATCCCTATTTCTATTTGTAGACAGAGAGGAAAAGGATATGAGTCTGACTATGCACACATTATGTATGTGTTTGAGTAAATTTGATGGAAAGGAAGTTCGCAATTGCGAGTAGATTCTGGGACAAAGCAGTAATGCATTTAGGAGAGGTTTAGAGAAGAAAAGGCTGCAAAGAGGGGGGAGTGTGTCTGATGAGAGGCTGAAATCAACATTTTTGTGGCTATGGAAAAGGATTATGTGAAAATTTTGGTAAGAGAGGAGATAGGCTAGAAGAGAAGATGGAGTGGAGCATCCAGGGAGCAAGCACAGGGAGCCACAAGATGTGAAGAGTGAAAGCAAAAAAAGATAGATGAGATAGGAAAAGAAAGAAGAAGAATGAAGGACAACCACTTCTGCACTGGATAAAAAAAAAAAAAGACCTTAAAGACAAATTAATTTAAAAGGTATCTGGAAAGATAAAAGATGATAGAGAAAAAAAAAAAACCAACAGAACAGAGTGATGTAGCAAAGAGAAAGAGGGAGACAAAGTACATGTAAATGAAGTTTTTAATTAGTGCAAAGGAGAGAGATATCTACAGAAAAAAAAAAAAACAAACATATGGATGAAATATCAGAGATATTAATTTATGTAGGTCCCTCCAGTCTCAGATTTTTATGCCTCTTTTTCACTACTGACATTATAAGTTGAATACAGTTCTTCCCTCTTGGTTGTTCTGACCATTTCCCGCCCCCCAAGCCCTGTGACTAGGTATATCATTGCTCCAGTAACACAGAATGATGTAATAGAAATTTTTCCACATTTATATGTATATCTTTGCTCATTTTTTATTGTTGTTTTCTACTGACACTGATTCTCTTGTTAAAACAATCTTTTTATCTGTACTGACTGCTGTTTTCTGGATGACAACTCCTCTTTTGTCTGGGGAATATTTTTTTGGTAGAGCTGTTGGCACCCAGTCACTGTGCATTTGCTTTGCAGCTCTCAGCACCACTTACCATGCATCCTTCTCAAGGATTGACATATCTTTCTAAGGAAACAGTGATGGTGAAAACTTATTCAGGCTACATTTGCCACGAGTTTGTTCATGGACAATATATTTTATGAATACTGTTGCAGCTTATTTTTCACACAGATGATTCCTATGAATTAGCTTTTGTGAGACAGACACAGAGTCATCAGTTCTCATTCCAGTCCTTGACACTAGCACAATCTGAGTGTTTGAACTTTCCATTCAAAAACTGAAACAGGTTTAGTTAATAGTGGTAAAAGATAACGAAAACCTGAAAGACGTGATAACTTATTTTTTTTCTGCTTTGAAAAGTTTGTCATGCTGTTTTGTATTGTAACTTCCTCTAATTCCCTGTTCTTCTAAGGGAAGATAAAGTAACGAGGAAGGCAGAAAGGTGGATAATAGTCCTGCTTTCAGCATCTGGATGACAGCATGGATTTGAGTGTAGTTTTAAAAGGCGACCACAGGTTTGCTGTATGGTTGTATCTTACGCTTTTTCAGGCTCTGAATGTGGTATGTACTAAGAAAAATTTCTGAAGTAAACTTTGCATGGAAGGAGTATAAGAAGGGACCATTTATCCTATCTCATTAAACCAAATGGCAAACTTGGGATCATAACTGTGTGAATTTAATATGTTATAACTGAAGGGATGACCCCAGAATGGGCATGCACACTTGAACAATCTTCAGTCTAGCTAGCACAGGAGCAAATGGCAATGGAGACGTGGTAGTCCAGACCTCAGAACCAAATGGGTCCTGGAAGTTTTAGCCAGATCACAGCAAAACCCAGGTCACCCTGTCTTTACTGCATGGGTCCTGTAGGTGATCATACATGGGGGAGAAGCTGTTACCAGCTGTAAATAGGTGACAGGATATATGAGTGGTCTGGCCGTTCCCAGTATGCATTTCCCTGTCACCCTCAGAGGCAGTGAAATGACACTAACCCCAAGTGCATGTCACACAGAACAAGCCCTGCTTCTGCATGGGCACTCTGCCTCTGAGAATATGATGGAAAGAAACAGCCAAGACCTGGATTTTCAAAGGCATGTGAGAAACTCAGCATGCAGCTTCCATCAAGTTTTAACAAAAATAAGGCACCTTAGACTTCAGTTTTGAGAAGTGCTGAGCTTATGCCAATTCCATGGGCCTTGGCTGCAAGATCTTCCGTCACCACCAGCAACCCTCACACATTGCTCTTTTATATGGTACTGCTTGAGTTTTCTTCCACACAGGTTCAATACCTAAACTCAATAGCCCCTGCAAACCAAGAGGAAGGAACTCCTGGGCTGCAGTGAGCTGTGGGCAAAACTTGCGGGAATGATCTCTTCTGAATGAAAGGACAATGGAGGTAGAGAGTAGATGGAAAGAAAAGGGAGAGCTCCAACCAGCCAGCTCACATTCAGGTTTTGAAATGTTATCAGCCAAGAGAAAAGCCTGGGAACAAAAACTTCCATCAAGCTCTCCTCCAAAAACGTCATTTCAGACCTCCTTGTCAAACCACAGCAGAAGACCAGCATGTTTGGAAGGATATAAACCTGTAGGAGATGGATACTCTTTCTGTTTAGAGTTTAGCTACTACCTGCACTAAGTACTCTTGGATTTGCAGAGAAATATATACTTGCTTATCATCACCACAGGTAAGATGACACATGAAAGCTACTTGAAGACTTTGAAGGTCTGTAAACGTAGTTATACATGTCACACAGATTACATCCTTATATGGCTGTGTAAAACCCATTAAGCTAAACTAAAGAATAGCTGTTTTCCTGTTTCCACTCTTCTAACTGTGTAATTATATTTCTGTATAAAGGGAACAGTAGGGAAAGGGAAAAATAAGTGTGGGCTTTTTACACATGCACATATGTATGTGTGTGTATGTGTAGGTGTATATATATATAAAGAATTCTACTACAACAAAACCAGCCTGACCAAACTGTTTGTCTGCCTCTGGGAGATTTTGTATTAAGCATTGTGTCCTTACCAGCCACAGAGCGATCTCAGATAAGCAAACTGCACCTTTGTGAATGCAACAGAAGAAAATCTATTGTTCTGATGTTTATCTATTTGCATATTTAGAAAGAAGTGTGATCTCATTCTCCTTTCATTGCCCTGTTTTATTCTTCAGTTTATCTCTGAATATATTTTGACCATCTCTCTGATGCAGATACGTAATTTTAATGAGTAGAAACCCAGTGGTTATTAGATAAGCTGTTTAAGCAATGTAAGGTTTCATTTTCTTGTGTAGGCTCCTCTTATTCTTAATTGTAATGATCTCACTCCCTAAAGTGTCTGTGCTTCCATTATTAACTCCTATTAATCGCATGTATTAATAATACACCATACGAGTCCAAGTCTGTACTGAAACACTGCAAAACAAACCTCAGATAGGGAAGAAACAGTCTTCATGTTTTGTTTTAAAAGTGAGAAGAAATATTCCACTTAAAAGTAAAGCCAAAGACAATATTGCTCCGGATTCTCCATTACGCTGATATTTTACTCTTGTCCTGCCAAGAACTAAACATGTCCTGAATGCACACTGGAGAGCTCCTGTGTTGAACGGTTGAGGTACTTGTGGCATGAATTGTGAGTTAAGGTCAGACTGCCTTTGTACAGTGCAACGTCAAAGCTGGAACCCTGATTGTGGTATCTTTAGTTGGAAAAATTGTAAGTCTGCCCTGAATTTCTCAAAGACTGCTACAGAGCAGAATGAACTCATAGAGATGCAATACATAAACAGTAATTACACCGTAAGTTTCTGAATCAAGCTGTCACTGCAGCTCTGTTGTAGACAGAAGCACTGGTGCAGTGAGAGACATCCCTGAGTCATCGCCCACCTCACTGTGGCTGATGTAAAAATATCTATTACTGCATATGTGAAGCACCCTATGGTGCCATCTATGCAGTCCTCACGCAGGGTGTGGAAAAGAGAGGAGAGAAAAGAAGGAAGAAGCATGGAAGCAGCCACAAACTCACTGCCACCCAGTCATGCCTTAAGCCACCATCCAGGCGTGTGTGGCTGGGCAGGGAAGCCAGGCAGAGCTTGTGCCACAGGCAGGGAAAGGACAGCAGGGCTTTTTCCTGCAGCACCCAGCGCTGCCCAGGCTCACAGGGCAGCCTGACTAGGGGTGGAGAGGAAAAAAGAGATTGAAGTCAAGTGTCCAGAGGACACAATATCAGGAGGAAAGCTGTGCTTCAATTCTCCTGCAGTGTGTGGGCTAAGTCTTTTGCTTTACTAGGACATAAATAATTGTGTTTATAATTGTTTCTAAAATTAATGTTTTGCTTTTTTCCCTACAGTAATTTTCCAGTTCTAAATATGTACGCTTTTCTGTAGGGTCTAATTTTCTTGTGCTTCTTGAGAGGATTTGAGCTTGCATCTTAATTAATTTTAAGCAGCACCTTCTAGACATCTGACCCTTTCAGCATCGCTTCTGGTGATGCTGGGCAGAGGGAAGCAGGCACTGATCCCACACAAAATTACTGTGGAGGAGCTGAGTCCTTGTTATGCTGAAAGCTGAGCTGATGCCTCTTTCCAGGCAAGGGTGTCCCTGCTATGTCTTAGGGAGCCTGGCTGGATGTGTCCTGTGGAATGTGTTATCAGCACAGTGCCTCTGCTTCTGCTTCTGAGAGCGCATAGCGAGGGCAAGGATGAGCAAAATGCCAGAGTCTGTGCCTGGTGCAGAGATGATTCTCTTGACTCTCGTACTAAATATTTCATCTCAACCAAGTTCAGGGCTCAGTCAGACTGGATCCAGAGCCCCTGAACACAGCCTGCATAAGTGAGACGACTGACTCATCTCAGCTCATCCCTCCCACGTAAGCCATCCCTTGCTACCCCAGCCCTTTGGGAATGTGTGCAAGGGAGTGCTTGCTGGCTTTAGTGGTGTCCCTAAACAAGGCATTTCTTTCTATTCTATCAGCTGTTGCTTCTCCAACTAGGTCTTTCCCCCCTCCCCTACAGCTTTTTTAACTTGCTTCCTCTTGTGGCTTTAATAAGAAATAAGGTTGAGGAAGGCAGAAACAAGAACGATTACATAGAAGTGATACCAAGTGTTTGAATTATCCCTGTGTAGATAAGTACTTGTTAGTAGATATGGTCAAAAATGTATGGTGGAAGTAGCTTTATGTTAGATAGTATCAGCTTGTTATAACTAGGACATTTTGCAGGAAATATTGATTATAATGATATTTCATTTTGAACAAAATGGAAAGTAATGAAACAACCTCCTTGCTTTCTGTAACACAGTGTTTTGGAAAGACTGAAACTGATCAGACTGGAACCCCTTGGCTCCATTTTGTAGAGGCTTTCACTGGAAATTTTGCTTTTAAATGAAAAATTATAAACGACAAGTGTCAAAATAGAAAGTAATATTTTAATTAAAAACATTTGTAGGGCAAATTCTGAAAATAAACATTCTGTTCTGATCTAATATGGAAAGATTCAAAATCCTGGGCTGTCTCTGGGACAGAATTTCTGGCTCCTGCATAGCTCTGATAATATCCAGAGCTCAAGTGTAGCATTGATCTTGGATTCCTTGACCAGTAAAACTGCTTTTGTGTATGAGTGTGTGTGTTTTCTGCAGATGGCTTACATCCCTCTTTATCATAGCAGTTCCCAATATCAGCCAAAAATATCTGCACAAAAGCCTCTGTTATGTCTCCAGGCTTGAATACTAGCCAATGTTACATATATGGAGAATAGTAACTCAGTATCTTGGATGGCTCTCTCTTGCACTATACTGACATAGCCTGAGCTAGATAAAACGCAGTTTGTAAACTGAAATTGAATGAGCCATAAAGATTTAAATTATTCATTTGGGAAATATGTACTGAGTGTCACTGAAACCCTAGAGATCGGGGAAAAATAAATAAAAGCATTTTCTCTTTTGTTATTGGATTGCATCTTTGCTTACTGAACCCTGTGTTGGGCAGCCAGAAAGGTCCTGCAAGGGGCAGAGGACTTAAAATTTCCATTATGCTGTTGCCCTGTGGCAGTGTTTGGTATAGGTGAAGTGCCTTCTAAAAGCAGCCTCTGCACAGAGCACGCAAAATTTGCAACGGCTTGAAAGCTGCACGGCTTTGCCTCTCATTACTGAAGAAATAAAGCTTCCTTTTAGACTTTGCCACAACAACAGGGGTTCCAGATGCGGTTTTCTATTACAGACCGGCAACAACAAAGATATCTGTTTTCAAGAAGTAGGTGCCATTTTCCATTCCAATAACCCTATGTAATTCTATGGCTCTACGTTCCTTATTTTTGGATTAATATATCTGATAAGAAGACTGCTTTTTCTGATCCCCTACAATGCAAGGGAAAAGGGTGCTGCTTTTTAGAATAAGATGTCAATTGAAGAACATAGGTTGTTCTAAAGTGTATGTATTAGTATGTTTTAAAACTGCTATCTAGTAGTCACCATTTACTTTTCTTTGCCTGTAGTTTATGGAGTGGGAGAATATACAGCTTGAGAAAACAAAGCTGAAACCATCTACTCTTTATTCTACTGATTTTTACTGCCTTTCCTTACAATACAAACATGTTTTCTGCGGCATATATCTCAATAGTCTCTGCTAAACCATGCAGGACTGTTGCTGCCCAGTGCTGGGAGGTGGTCTGCTCACAGCAATCCTGCAGCGTGGTCAACACAAAGTTCCCCCAAAAGCCTGGGTACCCTGGTGCCACAGGTTCTGGCTGTGTATTGGGGATCCCCAGGCCTCCAATGCTGTCCTTACAGCTCAGTTTCTCCTTGCTGCAGCCCAAGCAGTGGGATACAACAGCAAGAGGTTTGTCAGGGCTCAATCATTGCATTGATGAAATAATAATGACTATAAATGAAAGCAAACCCTATGTGGTGTTTGGAGCATGCGTATGCTCCAGTTAGGAGATTCTCATCCCTCTTGTTCAGCTAAGCCCGGGGCGTCCCTGATCATGCAAAGGTCTGCAGAGATTAAAACATTTTCACACCTCTGGGATACGTTTGGGACTAAACAGCCTTGCATGGCCGAAAGCTTCAGACCAGCACAGAAGAAGGCACTTTGGGCCTGGCAGCGGGAGGATGTTTGGAATTAGAAACACATCCACAAGCTGGAAAGTGACCCCTTTTCCTCCATCCAGATGCACTGGTGCTAGACTGGGGGTGCCACATGAGGGAGTGCACTGTGCCTGATGCTCAGCAGCTGGGACACCCCAGGGGAGACCAAGCAGAGGTGGTGCTTTGTCCCTGGGGTGCAGCACTGGGAGGGAGATGCTGAAGCAGGAAGGGATGGGACAAGGCAGAGTTGTCAGACACAGCATTTCAAGCTCACTGTAGTGACAGGGAATTTTTCTCTGTCGTGGGATCATGAGAACAGCCCTGTTCCACCCACCTGTATCATTACTGAAACAATGGATTGCATATCTTGCCTGATATTGTCTGGGTGGCAAATACACCATAGGGAGGGAATGAAAGGTGGGTGTGAAAAGCTTGACTGCTGTAATTACCTCCTATTAGCTTAAACATTTCTCCCTCTTTTCTGCATGTTGATCCAGCCTAAAGACAAGGGAGGGAGGAAGGAAGATGTTATCTGGGGTTGGTTCACTTCTTTGTTTGTATTTTGTTTGTTGTTTTATTTTTATTTTTTAGACTGGAAATTAATATTTAGACTATCCACGATTATGTTTAGTTTTAATAAAACAAACTCATTCAACCTTTTTATCTTCCTTTTAATTTTAACCACTGCCTAGGAAGCTCCCTTCAAAGGCTAGACACTTAGATTTAAATGACATTTCCGTGTTCACAAAAGCAATGAATTCTTATGTGATCCGTGTCACTGGGAAAAGAGACATAATTCTTGGGAGGGATAAGATCTTGTAGGTTAGGTTATGAGTCTTGAGTTACCACATGAATCTTATTATTCTGGATAGGTTCCTTTATTTATTTATTTATTTTAAGTTTTCATCCTATTCCACTGAAGGCTTTGACATATGCTCAGCAGCAGATTGAACTGTGAAAGGCAAAGCAATTTTCATCTCTAGTTCCTGCCTTGCCCATTTCTGGGAAACTTCTGCCCCCACAGTATGGACTGTGGGGCTTCTCCTGAACCCAAGCACTCAACAGCCAGGTTTATTAATGTTAATCTAAATCCATTTTGATCCATGGCAACATACTGTCCTGCAAAATATGATGGTTAAGAGGTGACTCAAAAACCACCTAGCCACCTCAGCAACAGGGGCAGAAGCTTTCAGAGATGGTGGAGTGGACAGTGAAGGAGTAGAGGTCACTTTAGAAGCAGGATTTTAATCTGACTGTAAATGTGTGGCAAGATTCTTAAAGCCTCTCAAGGAATTAAATTTACAGGACATCAAAATATTTGTATACATGTTCACCCTTAATTGTACCATTTCTTTCCCCCTTGTGCATGCACAAGTTCTTGGTCTGATGACAAGGATGGTGTTGAAAGCTTAAGCCATCTTCAGCTCTTTCCTGAATTTTCCAATAACATTCCAATATGAAATCCAAAACAGGGATAGCAGCATTGTCTGTCATATTTAGCTGCTGTGAAATTGTGAGATATTAAAGTCCAGGGAGGAAAACAAAGTCTTGAAAGCTGATAATCTCTGCACTTTGTTGGCTACAGAAAAGCCAGGTTAATCCCAAAATATTGATGCTGTTTCTGGTGCTGACATACCATCTGCTCTTCTTCATGTTAGATGTGACCGGACATGAACTTTAAAGCCCTTCTTGTAGGTGCCACTTATTTGTGTCTTCAGATACTTTATGTAATCATGCTTTTCCTTTCCCTTGTAGAACCTCATTTGCTTTAGTGATGTTGTAATTAATACACAGCAACAGATGTTATGGTTTGGTTTGAATATTTTGCATTTTTTCTGGAAGGGTTTTTGTGGACCTTAGATGCAGCAGTATGCTCTCCTGATGCTTTGGCAGTCAGTTTGCATTGTTCCCAGGTGGTAGACAAAGCAAACAGTTCTGGCAGATATGAATAGGAAGGGGAGAAAAAGCTCTTGCTGAAAACTGGCTAATGTGTTTAGAGAAGGTGGCCCAAGAACCAGTGGGTAAATCCCCAGCAGTGAGTTGCCTTCTACAGAAATAAGTTGTATGAGGACAGTACAGTTAATATCAAGCCTAGCCAAACTGCAAGCAACCCATAAATTCCTCTATTTCTGTAGTAGGAGACATTTGGAATGCAGGTGCCTCACCAAATTGGAATGGAATAAAAAAAATGGCTTAACAGAAAAAAAATTAAATTACTTCCTGAGAGCAGTGCTGCACCTTGCTTTAGAAAGCCGCTTAATTTTGAGGTTTTCAATAGCAATAAACAATTTATTTAAACTCCTTTTAGCAACCCGCAACCCAATTTTCCTTTCTCATTACAAATGTTTATGACAAACACATCATCCAGGATTTTTCTGTATACAAAGACATGAACACAGCTTCCTTAACTAATGGGATTGCCAGTTTTATGGTAGATACACATTTAGCACAGACATTTGTAATACAATTATTGATGCAATGGATTAAATATAGGAACTACAAAACCATACAAAAAATGAATTCCCAGTCGCTCATAAGGCTAGAAGGATTCATGTGCTCTAGGAGAAACTAGTACAACAAATAGAAAATTTAAACTGTGACAGTATTTTTTGCTTTATCAACATTATAGGAATAAGACTGTATGCCAAAAATAGACCTGTTTTGGAGCTGTATTAAACCACACTTTAAAAAATAAACATACATACGAATGTGTACAGGAATGATGTTAAAACTTTAGGTTTATGACTGCAGAGGCACTTTAGCAAAAAAACCCAGGAAATGTCAGAATTAAAATCATGTAGGAGATAAATCTGCCCCCTCAATTGTGCCTACGTATTATGACGTAGTTGTTAATGACATAGTTGCACATAGATTTTTTTTCCAAAGGACCCTACCTCATTCATCACACAGGATGGTTTCTGCTTACTTAATCAGCAGTTATTCAGTCTCTTGTTTACTTCTTATTATAAGATGAGAGGCCCCAAGCCTTATTTAATGCACACTATTCACATTTTCTCTAAAGACAGAATTTTCAGTTGCCTCCTGGGCTTTTCTATTGAGCTCATCCCTATGGTATCTGAGCACTTCTCAATGAATGCATTTATTTATATGAGACCCTTGTGAGAATAACGGATATTATTAGCCCTACTTTACCAATTCACAGAGACAAAATTTTGGTTTTCCAGTCTGAGGCACCTATGACCAGATTTTTCCGGTGTGCTCAGCTTTATCTGTTTAAAGCAGAGTTCAGGTCCTATTGAGCTCTGTTGCAGCTGCAATACTCAGCATTTCAGCAAATCAGGGCCCAGGGCATGAAGTCAGATACCCAGAAAATAAAATATGAAGAATTACTTTCTGCTTAGAGAAAGTTTGTTTTTTGCTGTTTCTGACTTCTTGTCCGGTCCATTCCTCCTCCCTGACCACTTCTCCCATCTCTGACTGCTGCCCCACCTCCTCCACTCAGGCCCAGTGAGGGGAACCAAGGTCAGGCACAGCCATGAGGTGGCTGGACAATGTAAAAAGGTAGTATACAAAGGGTGGACAGCAGGAATGGGTTCAAAAGAGGAATTTATAAACTTTGCCTGGGTAGCAAGACATGGTGTTAGGAAAGTCAAAGCTCAGGTGGGGTTGATACTTGTGAGGGATGCCGAGGAAAACAATAAGTGCTTCCGTGCTATGTTAGCAGTAAAGGGGCGAACAAGAAAAATATGGCACTGTTGCTGAATGGGGCAGGTGGTTTAGTGGAAACAGATCAGCCTGGATATAAAGAAAAACATTTCCCTGTAAGAACAGTCAGCCTGTGGAGCAGGTTGCTGAGAGACTGAGCAGGATCCATTCTTGCAGGTTTTCAAGGAGGTTAACTGGATAAAGCTCTGATAAGCTTGTTCTGATTTCTTGAGTGTCCCTGCTTGCAGCAGGAGGTTGGACTAGGGAACTGCCTAAATCTTTTTCCTACTGAATTATCCTCTGGTCCTGCAGTTTCACCTCCATTCTATTTTACAAACATGTTTTTTCCCCAAAACAACTAATCTAAGATTTGGCTGTAGTCTTTTTGGCATTTGAACTACACTGCTTTCTCAGTGATTTAATTGCAAGAAACTCGTCTCAGTCCTGGGCTGGCTCATGTACAAAGGGCAGGCATCTGAGAAACAAAGTCCTGAAACCTGGGCATTTACTTAATTTTTTCCTGCACATATGAACTGAGAGATACCCTTTTTCTCTTTCAATGGGCTACAATGAAATGAAATTAGGGAATTTTATTCACGGGGAGAGGAAAAGATACATTCTGGACAGGACGACCACAGTTTCTCTGAAATATGAGGATGCTGGTGCTTTTCAAAGCGAGGCTAGGAGAAAGTGCAAAAAAAAAGGAAGGGGAAAAAATAGAAAATGTTGTATTTTCCCCTAATTTGATTCTCAGATAAAGAATAATTATATTTCCCCAAAATAAAGAACGCCACTAATCAACAACAACAACAAAAAATTAACAATGAATACTTCCACCTAAATACTTGTAGTCTCACAAAGATGCCTGTTGTGGAGAAGAGACTTAGAATAATTTGTGATCTCCAAGTCACCTAGAACAATATCTAGAACTGCTTATGCATGCTACCTTCCCATGATAAAGATACAGCAAGCAGGAAACGAACTGCCAGAAAAGAATGACAAATTTATATGGGCCTCAAATGTAGTTCTCTTGGGTGAACAGCCTGAAGCACCTCCCTCTTCTCTCTCAATACATTTCTGCATATTTTCCTTTTGTGTGCAATACTGTGGATGACATGAAAATAAGAAAAGACCTTAAGAGCTTTTCCATCTATACATGGATTTCTGAAATTTCAAAGTGCATTGTCCATGAAGATGTAGTTTCAAGGTTGCAAAACACGAAAGCATCACATATGTGTAAAGTTGCTACCTCTCAATATGTTGTTCATTTTCTTTCAACCAATAAAATAGTTTTCAGCTTCTGTGAGGACAGAGGGCATATTCTTTCTCTGTGAGAGCAATTTACTTCAGTTATATATACATATACATAAACACACATACAAATGCACATGAAAAAGAGGTTTGATTAAACTAGAAGAAGCCACATCTGACCATAGAAAAGAAATACACATGTGCACACAGATTTGCATCATTAACTAAGTCAATTTTAAATCCTGGAAGGCTTTGCATCCTTCGCTAGATGCAGTAATATAAATATTATTTCCCTAGTTGCGTGCTTATCGAGGCCAATGATGATGTTTATATTAGTCAGTACCTCAGTTCCAGAGTAGAAGTCTCTGCAGAATCAGTGTCAGCACTGGAAAGCTGAAATCCTGATGTAGTGACGGGAACTTGTGCGCCCTCTTTTCATCTCCTTCACAGAAGGAAACATCCTAACACGAAAAAATATTTTCATGAGCAAGTGGAATGTACCTGTGTGAGTCCAGTGAGATTGTTGGGATCTAGATGGGGCTACTAAACCTCAGCTGCTCTGCAAATAACCAAAGCAATCAAGTTGTGGGCAATACAATCTTCTCCGACAACCTCAGGTTTTAACATTTTCATCTCTGGTCACCATGAGCAGTACTGGTACCCTTTCTAGCCCCATTCTGCCTACAGGCAATAAACTGAGGAACAAATTTGCCCCTTAGCCTGGTTCCCAGTTTTATGCCAAGCCATGTCCTGCAGCAGGACTGAAGTTCAATCAGGAGGTGAATGAATGCAGAAATGGCACAGCAGGCCTAATCCCTGTAACATTAATTTCCTTCACCCTTATAGATTGGCAAAAGGATTTTTATTTTTTTTTAAGGGAATGAATTCAACGGCTGTAGGCGAAGGGCTTCATTGAAGTAACCTTCTATTTACTGTCAAAAAAGGAGAGCTTTAGGTTTATTGGAATAATTCTGTGAAAAAGCACAGAAAAAGCAGGTCATCCTCCTATCTCTCATTTCCTCTGCTTCTTTCCTACCCCTTCATACAGTTTGAGGGGGACTTTTTGATATCTGCTCTTCAATTTGGGGCTGTTCTTGGCACTAATTTTTAGTTTCACTGGGAGCATTTGAACTCTTGAATGGTGCTTTTCTTATCATCACCACACCAAGGAGTTAGTCCTACAAAAGAGGTGAGAGATAGAGAGAGGTGCCCTGATGCTTCCCAGCTGAGGCAACTGCTGCTACTAACCTGCTTTTTTACAGAACAGTGAGTCACACATTAGGGTCGAAACAAGATTTATTTATCTGAGATAGAAGAAATAAATAAAAATCAAGAACAAACAAAGAGTAGTCACTGGTAGTCAGTTGGTACCTAATTAATCATATTCTTAGGTTAGCAGAGATTTGTATGTTTACTGAATAATTTTTTCCTAAGTGCAGTTGCTCCTGGAGACTTCTGTGCCAGTTCTAATTCTGTGATTATAACCATCTCTATCTCTTAGCCCTTTTTGCTTCCTGCTTGGTAATTTTCTTTCTTCAGAGAAATTTTTAAAAAAGTCTCTTTATAACAAGTAGGAAGCGTCATGTGCATAGTACAATTCCCTCGCCAACATGTGGCTTCCTAAAGCTGTGGCCCCATAGACAGCTTATCATTTTAAGTGGGACACACTAATGGTTTGGCAGACCTTGATGGTGACATGGTACTTACACTTTTTCTGATTTTTAGTTGCTAAAGTGCACTGAAAAGATGAAAGCATTTAATGAATAATTCTCTGGTATAACTTTGCTGTGCTGTCTGTTGCTCCCCTTGGCTGAAGGCTGTTACAGCAGGGACAGGGCTGATGTGGGATGTCACTATGAAGATGAAAGTGCTGGAAAGTCATCTGGCCCTGTGCACCGATAGAGCCCGTGTTGGGGAAAGAACAGGAAAAGGTCCTGGTTAGGAAGCTGCCGTTCCTTTAAATGGGAGATGATAGAAAGCTGAGGAAGGATTTTAGGCAGAGCCTTTGCAGTGAAGGGAAGAAAGATTCATGGTGGTTTTCACTGGTAATCTTGTTCTCCTTTTTCTAACAGATTCCTTTGTTAGTTCAGAAGAAAAGACGAATAAGTAGGGGCAGGATGGAAGTATAGAGAGCAATGAATGGTAGAGAAAAGGTAAATCAGTTATGCCTACTCACTGTAGTACAAACATGTAAGATAATGGGATATTGGGAATGTGTCTGTCAAAGTAAAGGAGACAGGGAGAAAGCGCAAATACAAGTGAGAGTTACTTATTTTCCGAGTTCAATGTCCACAACAGGCATTTATGAACAAGTCTAGACTGTTATTTTTAAGATCTGCAATACAGTTGTTGCATTTCACGTTGGTGCCAGGGCAGAGGTGACTGGGATTTGTAAAGGGACAAAAGTGCACCAGCTCAAGGTGACAAATCAGTTGCCTGGATTGATTCACAGTCCATACATGCTACAAAGGCAAAGAGGATATAAGTGACAACTTTGTAACCTGCTAATCCTAGGCCCCTCCACCAGCTCCTGCAAGTGTACAGGGATGCCCCTGGGCCTTGGCTTTCTGAGAAGTATGTGCTTCCAGAGGGGATGCTGTGGAAGCCGGAAACTCACCCTATGAAGTCTTCAATCCCACAGGTTTGCAGTCCCTCAAAAGACCGATCTTGGGCAGAAAAGTAAAAGGTGCCTAATCATGCAACAGGGAGAGAAGGAAATGGAGTGTCAAGATCACTTGCTTATGCTTGGGCCTGGGGTCTATTACCATGCTATCTAATGTGTCAATAAAGCCCTCATGGGGTGCAGCCTGCATCTTCCCCAAAGTCCTTGTCCAGCTGGGCAACAACAACTGCCGAAGTGCAAAGGACTGTTGGGAAGTTACTGCTTCTGCAGACCCTTGGTCTGAAGGGAAGTGAGTGAGATGCTGCCCAGAGGGCGTGAAAGGAGTAGAAGTTTATAGAGATGACATTTCAGTTTATGGGAAGCATAAGGAAGGACATGATGTAATCACTTCTGAATGTTGTCTTAAAGACTCCTAGACTGCCACTGAATATAGCAAAATGTACACTTTTAGAAGTACAGATGTGGCATTTAAGTGTTATCAGTACTGAATATGGCTGGGGAGCAGAGCAACACAGGTACTTCTTTTTTTTTTTTTAAACTTTGAGCCAAGCTTTAGGATGTTCTTGAAATGGACACTCAGAGATGTGAAAGAGCACAGAAATGATGCTACTTGGGAGCTTTGATTGGAATAAATTGCAATCAGTAACATACCCTCTTGTAAGACAATCTCCTCTTCTTTTGGTTCAAACTTCTTCTGTTACTTGTGAATCATCAGAGGGCAGTAGAATTACTTTTGTGTGAAGTTATTTACTTCCAGAGTTCTGGTAGGCTGTAGTGAATTATAGTTACTGTACAAGCTTTTATCTAAGGTTCCTACAACTGAGCAATTAACTTTCTGACTCTTACACTGAAGCAATTAATGTAAACAGATTGTGGTTATGAAGCAAAACATTTAACAAGTCATAAATTGTGATTCAGTTGTTGATTTTTCCTTTTTCATTTCTTTTATTTTCTGAATGGAACATAAATTTTCTGCCTGTAATGTTTTGTGGGTTTTTGTATGTGTTTTTTTTTTTTTTTTTTTTCCCTAAAGTACTGAAATGTGCATGTCTTTGGCATGGAGAAGAATCCCTAGAAAGAGTCACAGCCCCTGGCAATTTACCATGTAGGGTGAAAGGATTCCTCTAAGGAACAGGCATTTGGGGAATTGTGTACAAACAAGACTCCATCAGTTATGATGGAATGGGGATTTATAAATTTATCTTGCATTTACCACAAGTAAGAAAATGTGGCTGTGCAGCTAATGTGAGGTAGGCCAGGCTATATAAATTAATAACCTTTCTTATCCTTCCTACTTCAAGGAGTAGCCAAACCTACAGGATAAGTAATTTATCTCCTTTGCATGATGATAGTTTTAATCCTTTGTCTTTTTTTGCAGAGCTCAACAGTGTCACCAAATAAAGTACCAACAATATCACTGGAGCTTGCCCCATTTGAATAGATGGGACAGCTTCAGACCTTGTTTAGTGGAGGCTTCTTTGGCTCACAGCTGTATGACCTACCTAGATGGTAACTTTTAGAGAATAATGATATGTGTATCTGTTTCCTTTAAGATTAGTCCTTGCATCTTCCTTGGAAGAAATTGCACTATGAATATTATAGAGCTGAACGTGACAAGAAAGGACTTCTCTGACTCCTTCAACTGCTTGATGATTAACTATATGACCTCTGCCTAGAAGTAAAGCCAAGCTAATTAATGCATATTTCAATAGATTATATTGCCTATAACATGACCATGATGTATAATGTAAATTTGGGAAATATGAAAAATGAATGTGGATAAAATGTTCCATGTACACCATGACAGTGATTATAAAAGCACTTATTTGCAAATGTCTTTTCTCATTCATTTTATGGCACTTTGCATCACTATGTAATTATGTATAATTGCTTGAAAAAACACTTAGAATTCTGGCCCCTTGGGGTGCAACTTAGTCAGAGAGAGACAAAAAAGGGTCAGTGTTTGACTAAGGACTGAAATTTTCTGCACTAATACAGCATGTTGCCTGGAAGTGGAAATATTTCTGCAACACCTCCCACAGGACGGCTCATCCTAGTGGTCTGCATCCTACGTACTTTTAATCCAAACTTGAAACATTTTCTGCCACCTACTGCTTTTGCATCATATTCGTCCTGTTATCTGAAATAAAAAAAAATCTTCTGATTGATTAAAACTCAGAAATGTCAACTGCCATGTTTCTGCAAGTGATTTTTAAAAATTATTCACAGTGTGCAGGTGAGTCAAATGAGTGAAGTTATCCCCATTTTCAAGGTGGAGATATGGAGGAAAAAGTGGAGTTAGGATCCTCTGGACACAGGGTTGTAAAGGACTGAGGCTGGTCTGGTGTGCTTGAATTCTACTGTGGTGGGTTACACAGAGAAAAGTGTTTATTGTCTCTTGCAGGCTTATCCTCTCTTGAGGCTTATATCTTTTCTTCATGGTATGCTGGGCTTTTTTGCTTTATGTACACTTACATGCACAGAATTGACTTTCTGTGATGGTTAGCTGGAGCCTTTCAACAATTAACTGAAAGGTTAGTGTAGGAAGAGAAGTTACAGTTCTTTTTCTTTATGAGCCCTTTCACAGGTATGGACTATCTCATTAGTTGACATTGTTATTTGACAGTTGTAGAAAGTGTCATAAGGTCTGAATAACTACTGTTACTGCTCACCTTGTTCTCTGTGCCTTGATTCAAATGTCTTTAGGTATTTTGCAAACAACATCCCTGAGATAAATGGCAACAAATGTTCTGAATGACATTCTTTATTTGTGAGGTCGTCAGATAACACAGTGATTGATGCCTGGTCACACAGATGGGGTTTTGTTATTTTTCTCTGATCCTTATAAGCTGGATCTTATATTTTGAAAACTGATTTGACATCTGGTAGGACTGCTCAGACTGCAGGCTTGAGAGAGAGGTTGCACTATTCCAGTGTCACAAAGGCAGACAAAATGCGGAAGAGCAGTGAGGGCTAAACAGCACTTGCCATAAGGAATGGGAAGTCTAGACCAGATATGGTCTAAAAATGTCCTGTCTGGGCAGCTGAGTAGTTAAATGTGTTTGTTTCTGGGCTGCAGGACCCAGCATTCAGTGGTGGTCAGGGCTATCATCAGCCTTTGGGTGTTTGCCTTCATCATGTTCAGGAGCCACTGGGTCTGCAGCCTGCAGTGTGACAGTGCTGATGGAAACCCTGAGGCTGTGCAAAAAACCATCCTGGCCACTGCAGAAAGGGAAGGGGGAAAAAAACCTAATTCAGTCAGTCCTGATGTCTGGCCAAGTTGTGTATCTGCAGTCCCAAATCAAAGCACCCTGTGCAAATATGGAAATTGTTTCCAGGCCAAATCTTAATCTTGTTTTCTGGTGTTACTCATGAACATGCCATTAAAGTCAGCATAGCGGTGAGAGTTAGCTGGATCTCAGGTCTAAATTCTTTGCCTTTCTTCTTTGCCTTTCTTCTTCATCCAGCTTTGAAAGGCAACTCTACAAGGGATGTTTCTGTTGTGAATTTGAGTTGAGTCTTTGGAGTGACACACCAAAATGAGGAAACCACCTCCAAAGTTTTTCCTGATTAATGCTTGCTTCTCTTTCTAGATTAGCAATAACCTCATACTCATCCAATTTTTTCATTTCTGTGTCCCCAGAGAAGAGTAGGCTTTAACTTTGTGGTTGCAAATCCAAATCTGAAACTTGTGGAAAGTTCTTTTCTCCACCAGGCAGTGGCTGGCCATTGTATATCATCATTCACACCTGTAGAAAAAGCATCATGTTGCATGATTTGAAAATGCAACTTTTCTTTCACCCCCAAAATTTAATAGTCTGAACATAGCCTTTCTATGTCAGCAGTAATCAAAATGTTGGAGCTATCACCTCTTTGATTTTTGATAAAACATTTGGTGATCTCAACCTAGATATGAGGGGACAAAAAACTATGTTTCAAGTGCGAAAATTACAACTGGATATTAGAACTATGCTGTAAGAACTTTTTTTTTTCTTTTTTTTTTTTTTTAACTCCAATTTTATATCAAGTGGAAAAGTTATTTGTATTGAATAGAAATACTTCTATAATTTCAGTGAGTCAAGACCTTTTTTTGTTTTTGTTTGTTTTTTATAGCAGCCTACAATGTTTAATTAATGTACAGTGACATGTTTTGAAATGTCAAATCATTGAATTTCAGGCAGCTGAGAGATGTCTAATTTAGTTGGCCTGTCTATATAGGCCTTCTGAACAATCAGTGGAGGCAGAGGGGCTTTTTCAGGGGCACCTGAAATTTGAGTTACCTCCTGAAGGAGTTGTCTTTCTGGGTTAGCTATATTGAGGCTTATGAACACTCAGTGCTGGTCAGCACTGGAGTACCCCAAATTCACCTGACCAAAATCATCCTTCTAAGACTTTTATTCCACTTATTTGACCTTATTTTCAACCTTTTTTTAAACATAGTCATCAAAGGGAAAAGCAAGCTGTGGTAGTTCATAAATACTGATATACAATATTTAATTTTTCTGCACTTTCCTCTTCCTTCTATTGTCTGGCTAAAATTGTTTGCTGTAATTGATGAAATTTGTGAAGGGATTTTTACTGCCTTGGAACAGTGTTTTCTAGCAAAGCAACCGTTCTGCTGGAAAAACACTCAAGGTTGAAGCCAGCTATAGATTAAAATAAGGTAGTTTCTGTTTTTCCCATAGTCTTTGGATGAACACAAATACTAGTCTCCCAGGCTATTAACTTGGCATCTTTAACCAGTTTCTGATTTAGAGAGTATATGAATAACATTTCAAATAGACAGAAGAGTATCTTCCCCTTTTTAGGATGCTGACTCGGCCCCCTTCTTTCTCGTTCTGCTGATCTCCTCTGTGGGAAGAGTTGAGTATACTAGAGACAAAACGGTAAATGTGCAAACTCCCTCAAGGAGCACTTAAAAAGCTGCTTCATGACAGAAGTGTGACATGGACATGAATAGAGCATTGTCCCCTTACTTCAGGATCCAAGCAGCCATTGAAATTATTGCATATTTTCACCTATGTGAGTTACAAATTAGGGACAAATATGTTTGAAAGCTAGTCATTATTTCAATCAGTCAATTATTCTAAAGATTTATCAGTGTGATTTGTTGCTCTCAGTTAATGATAGGAACAATAATTAGCTAATAAGGGAGTCCAATCTTTCATATAATACTGATTTTCATTGTTCTAGAGACAATAATTTTAAAAAGGTCTCTTGAATCTATATATTAAGAAACATCCAAGATAACTTTTAAAATAACTTTATCAAGTTGCAGGAAGCACTTTATTATTTTTTAGCTCTTTTGGACAAACTGATTCTTCTGCCATCTTCTGAGCACTGAATTTTGTTGAAAATTAATGAATGTATCTTCAAATGTAGTCTTAGTAGTGAATTGCCTTGAGAAGGTCGAGTGTCACACAGGTAATTAGACTTGCTGCTTTTAATCAGTTCACCCCTGGACAAATCTAATCTGACACCAAGCACTGGCAAAGAAAGATGGGCATGTCAAAGACATTATATCTCATTCCTGTAAAGACACAATTTGCTCTGAAATTACAGACGCAAGACCATAGCATTTCATACTTCTTCTCCCTAAAATTAACACCTGAGGGAGAATGCATGGTCCAGGCAATTTGTTTAAACGAAAGTCTGCCTGTTCATTCCCTATATTCGCACTTGCTTCTGAGGACCTTCAGCCTCTATTTGTTAAACCTTTATAGATCAGTTGTGTTCCCAAGTTCTAAAGATGAAAAGGCCCAGATCCTCATGGGTAAATAGACACTTGACTCACTGTGACACTCCAGGATGCATTTGCGAGTCCAGCCTGGTGCACCTGGCTCACCTCCACAGGGTCAGGCTAAGGACAATGATCCAGCATTGGTGCTGAAGCCACTAGAAATGCTTTGTATGACCAGAGTGGATAAAACAAGCCTGAAAGAAGCTAAGAATTTTCCAACAGCTAAGAGGGTGAGTGAAAGGCTAAGAGTAGAAGTCTCTACTTGTAGTTAAAAAGACCAGTTCCAACTTTTTCCCATCTTCACAGGCCATACTTGCCTGACTGTGGCTAGGGCACAGGCAGCTAAACAACCAAAAGTCTAATCCCACAAAACCATGCAGGGTGAGGGAAGAATGTCCCTTCAAGGATATGAGAAGTGGGGCAATGCAATAATTGTTTTCATTTGTTGTGAGCTGCTACTTCTGCTTGCCCATATTCTCCATCTGAACCGTAAGCACACGGTATTTCACCTCTTCAGCCACTCCAATTTAGGTACTAATCCTAGAGTCTAACACACTCCTCCTGCTACTTATCTTCAGCTTGCAATCACCCACATGACTTCTTCCAATTCCCTTACCTGGTAAATGCCCTAAATGTTTTAATCACAAGCGAGAGACAAGCTTTTAGAAGACTCCCCCTTCTCAGCTATCTTGATATTTTAAAAGCCATATGATTATCTAAGGCTTTTGGTTTTAATCTTTTTCATTTTCATTTCACCTCTATCTTTACTCAAGTTTTCTCTTGATTCCTGCTCCAGTTCTAGCTGCCCTGGGCAACAATTGCATTAACATATCACTAATACACTTCATTTATTTATTTAAAATATTAATTAAAAAAAAAAAAAGATTGATAAAGCCCAGTTAGATCTCAGTAGATTACAATAATTTTTAAGTTAGCATACTTTAGTGGTCAAGGTAATAGAAGACAGGAAAATCTTCATCTGACAAAAATTCCATCAGAAAATCATGTAAGCTCTGTATCACAACTTCTTTATATGTGATGTAGGATTTATACTTGACAAGGTGTTGTGAGACATCTATATATGGTATGCACTATTTTGCAGCTTTCCATTTCCTTATCATAGCTCCTAAATATTAGTTACATGACTTGAACTCAACAGTTTTGGCAAGCTTCCTTGCATGCTTTCCAAACAAAACCATTTATTTCTTTGTTGTACTAAATAACTAAAAAATGTTAGAGGAACACAGAAATCCTGTTTTATTGAACTTATAGCACCTATTCCTGTTAATGCTATAATAATCAAAAACATAGTTTATACGTAGTTTTCAGACTGATTTTAAAGAGCTCTTCTCCAAATAGTGAGAAGAGAAAGAGCCCCCAAACATTCTGAGGTAAATTCTTCTATGCATAGATCACAACATGGCACCACACTGGTTTCTTTGCAAAAATATTTAAAGGTCTGCAAGTTTAATCTGCATGTAACATTGTAGAAAGGTGAAGATTTTAACACTGATTTATATGAACATTTCTGATTATTTTGTCTGTTCATATGTGACACTCTCTAGACAAATCACACCACCTCTGATTTCTCATTGCTGCTGTTGTTTCTTTGCAGGACAGCTGCAGAGCCCTTTCTTGTGTCCAGTATTGAAAAAGGTTCCCTGGTGCAACTTTCACTTGATATCCTGAAAGTGGTTTGTCCTTTCCCTAGCCCTGCTGCCTTCTCTGTCTCTTCCTTCTAGTTCAATCTAGACAACTTCCCTCAGGCCACTTCCTCCCTCTGTCGTGAAAATTTTTCCCCTTGTTTCCTTTTTTTTTTTTTTTACTTATTATGCTTTTTAGTCTTGTGTTTCATGCAGCAGACATGGAAGGAGGCTAATGGGAGGTATTAGGCCAGGGAGGTATTACTGCCACTGAAAAGAGAGGGTAAAATAGGTGTCACTGCTGAAGAAAGGGACTGAGATATGTGTTGTGAGTGGATATGTCACAATCTCTGGTACTTGGTGGACAGAGTGGTGAAGATACTAAGCTGTGGCATCTGCAACAATTATGGGAAAAGTTACATCAATAGGAGGGAAAAGGACTGAATCAATTCTTCCGGAAGCTGATGCACCAGGGAGATGGACAAATTAGAGTAGTCACAGTCAAATGCACCATTATTACCATTCCTCTTATACAGCATTCAGGAATAAAAAGGTACTTGCTGGACCTACAATGATGGGACTCAACGGCTATTTTGTGGTTTCACAAAAGTCCTTTTTCAAGCCAAATGTACCATCTCCTCACGCTCCTTCCTGCTGGCACACTCCTGAGGCAGGAGCAAATCATCTTTAATAAACTCAAAGCTCAGTCAGTACACTTGCCGCATTTGCTGGCCACATGGCTAGGCTGTGTGTCTGTGTGTGACTGAGCACCTCCATCTGCATCACTTGCCTTTTGCACAATGCCGCAGGATGGACATCAGATACCTGGGACACCCTGAGACTCTTCCTCCTCTTCCATCATTTGCTGAAAAGGCACATGGGTTTTCTATGGAAATGCCTAGAGCATGCCTTCACATCCCTGCAGCACTTGGAAGTGTGGACATAGCCTGTTTCACCAGTGCAGAGCACTGGCAGGGAGCTACTGATGTTCTGCAGGACAACGGGAGCCTGCAGGTGTTTTAACCAATGCAATAAGCTTTGAAACCTTGAAACCCCTCATTTGGGCATCATTGTTTGTAGAAGACATCCAGTTTCCCCAAGACTAGAAAGTGCAGTCAGTTGTCACCTATTTACACCTAGAAAGGTCTAAGATGCTGAATCTTATAGTTTCTGAGAGTTTCTTTCTCCCTTCCTTCCTTCCTTTTTTCCTTCCTCCCTCCCTCCCTCTCTCCCTCCTTCCCTTCCTTCCTCCTTCCCTTCCTCCCTTCTTTCCTTCCTCCCTCCCTCCCTCCCACCCTCCCTTTCTCCCTCCCTCCCTTCCTCCCTCCCTCCCTTCCTTCCTTCCTTCCTTCCTTCCTCGTTTCATTATAACAGACAATGGAAAACACTAATTTTGCTCCTTTCTCTCACTAGCTAGTGCAAAAAACCTTAAGTTATTTTAAATGCATTTCTCACGTTTTATCAGAAGATCCTCTTCTCCTCTTTGGATGCATGTACAGTTACATACAAAGCCTCAGGAAGTTAGAATGGACTAGAAAAATACTTACAACATAATATTCCTGTGTAAAAGATTTCCTATAAATCTGATACTTCTTGGACATTAGAACAGGGTCTCTAATAAATAAAAAAAAAAAAAAGGAAAGTGCATGATATAAGGAATTGAACAATTGAATGAGTAGAAACCCTGATATGCTAAAAGATGGAGTAGTGAGGAAAAAGCAAGTCAAAGGCCTCTCTCTTGAAATCTTTCCTAATTGGCAAATCCCTTCTGTATCACCATGGTACTGCAGCACCATGAGGAGACAGATGCTCTCTAAAGCAGTCAGCATCCAAACAATTCAGTATTCTTCAGGCCAAAGCAAATAGCCTGAATTATGCTAGAAAACTATCCAAACCCCAGAATATTTAATGATAAACACATGTCATCTGCTTCCTCTTAGAAGCCCTATGAAACAGGCAGGAAAAAGAGGGAATTCTTACAGTTTTTCAGGGAAGAACTGTATAAAATGCAGAAGATAATCAACTCACAGGCTTGGACTGAATGAACATTTCCTCTGAAACAGACAGAAGAACGTGCTGTAAGTTCTCTTGGTACCTGTTACCTGTGACCTACTGAATAGCAAAGGAGTAAGACTCTTACGCATCATTGCGGTGTGCACTTGCACAGCAATGGACAGGCTGGGCCCTTTAGCTGGGAGGGTTTAGAACAGCCATTGCTATTTCTTTCCTGGTTTCCAGCATTTCCTCAGCATTAATTCAGCTTTACATGGCAAGGCAAACACTTATTTTTTCAAACATGAGACATTTTCTGTGTTGAAGCTTGTCTAGAAGAATTTCAGTGAGCTTAGTGAGTACAAGAGACCTTTTGAGCCTGTTCAGCAGCATTCATGTGTTTCTCCATGCTATTTAATTTACTGCTGTTATCTAAATGTCTTAGACACCCTGGAAATATTTATGTGTGTTGACAAATTTTAGTAGTTGTAATAATTAATGCCTGCTGGATAGAAGGTGTGTCTAAAAAGTGTTGTATGTTTTTGTATAGTTAGTTGCATATAGATGCAACCGCAGGCATTCAATAATAATAGAAAGAGTCTGAATGCTGAATTCAGACCCAATGTACCTATTGACTAAAATGCCAATAGCAGCTAGATATTGTAAAAATAAGGGGCATATTGCAAGATTATATACAGAGCACACAAGTAAATTACTTGCTTAGATTATGCTATTATCCTTGATGAAAGTAGTTCACATAATTGTTCTGTCAAGTAAGTTTTTTACATCGCAAGTTAGAAAAATGTGGGGAAACCTGTTAACCCCACTTGTCTGTCCTGTTCCTGTCAGAACTATCTTTAGTTGGAGCTTCGGAGGCAACAAACCGCATAAAGTCTACACCCCCTTTCTAACATTATTATCTCCCCTGCTGTTTTAATTTATGTCTTTAATTTTGGTTTGCTGGGTGCAATATGGCTAATTGCTTGAGAACTATACAACCTTACAAGTGAAATTTTGCTTTTATAATTTGTAGCACATCAAGTGTAATAATGTACATTTAATTTCTCAGAAAGATAATTATGCTAATAGAATTATTTGAATAAAAAGTCACACTTTATGCAGGATAATGTCCTCTACCTCTTAAATTATACTAATGTAGGTCTGTAAGGAATTTTTAATAAGATGCTTCAACCCAGGGCCAGGAAGGGCTAGACAGGAACAAAGGACTGACAGGTCTTAAATGGAACAAAAAAGTATCAGAAGGTTTTGTAGCAAAAGCTGTCAGAAGTGATGCAAGTATTGGATTTGGATAGATGCTAGAATATGCAGCAACCAGCCCTAGTCACATGGGAGGATGTGGTCTTACTATGTTTAGCTTACAGAGGAAAAATAAGGAAGGAAAAAAAGATACTGCAGGTGAGAAACTGCACTACATGCAACTTGTGCTATAGTATACATTTATTGCTCTTAAAATTGCGCTGTTAGGGATTTCCAATGTTTATTATTGCATTTGTCATAACTCCCTAGCCTTGGAATGAGGAAACTGTTGCAAATCCTTTCTGAACTGCTTAAACAGGGAAATGTGAATAACTGAAAATTCCTAAAGGTGGTGACTTTCATACTAGATTAATATCAAATAGCGTGATTAATGCATAGACTGTCAGTTCATATTGTCTCCCTTAATTATTTCAGAACTTTTTTTATATGCCATAAGTATATTTGTAGGTGATAAAAGAGCAAGATTATCAGCCTTAGAGCTTGAAAAACTATCCATGGAAAAGGTGCAGTTATGAGCAGCAGACTTTGCAAGACTCCTCTGTGTTTCTCCCATTTACCAATGTATTTGTCTTCCTTCTCCCTCCACACTAAGTTAATCATCCACAGGGCTGATGATTTCAAGGTCACAAATAAGGAGACACCTTTTTGCATTGTCGCCTTTTTGCTACAAAAGAGGGAGGACTGAGGTCAAGCGTATTCATTTCACAAACCCTGGGCAACATTAATATCTGAATACTTTGTTCATTTCCTCTTTTAGGTACGGGAAATAGCTTTAATATCTTGTATACCACAATGTGGTAGCTGTTGTCTTTTAATGCCAATCCCTACAGGCCATCAATCACTAACTAGTGTTACTACTTACTGAAACAAAGATGGTTTCAAACTGAGATTTATAGGTAAAAGATTCTCTGTCTTATGACTAATTCCTTGAGTTGTATGGTTCCACTTCATTTTTTAAATACATTGGGCCATCCATCACTGCTAATTTTTAGGTAGAACTCTTCACTGATTTGACTTGGGGAGTACTTAAAAGCATTATTGGATGATATGGCCTTATACTTTTATGGAGTTGAGTTACTTAATGATGTCAGACTTTATATTTTTTGTTTGTTTGCTTTTTTGTTTTGTTTTGTTTTGTTTTATTTTCCTTTGATACCTTTCAGTACAAGCTACCTTTTCATTGTGGAAGAAAGAACAAATTTGTATGAAATAAAAATGGCTATGGATCTTCACTGAAAACATATTGAGGCTGTTTTTACTTTCTATGCTGAGTTTTGCAGAATAAAGGGATTACAATAAACAGAATACAGAGAGTTGATAACATTATTATTATAATTATTTATACAGAACCATAACGTGCATTCTGCTTAACAGACAAATAAAAGACCTCTTGGGAGATCAAGTTCAACTGCAGCATAAAGTACAGCTTTCCCCTGCACGTTTTCTTTTTTCACAGTTGCAAAACCCAATTGTTTCAGACTAGAATGTGTTAAACTGAGGAACTGAAATCCATATCCAGGCTAAAAAAGAAAGTCATTTGATCTTATTGCTGAAATGTATAGGTCAAAACTCGCTCTCTGATAAAAATCCTCCTGACTACTGTGGAGGCCAGAGATGACCCAACATTCCCATCAAGGCTCCTGAGTCCAGGATTGCCCAGGACTTTTGAAAATAAGGCATTTTTTTTCTGTGTTTTTAAAGGTGTTGTGTCACTGTAGGTCATAATACATCACAAAAACTGTTGCAACATATCAAGCTCTGCATAAAGCTCAGCACTTACTTTCAACTGAGACCTTAATCTTTAAAAAAATGTTATTCTTTAATTTTCTAAAGAGCATAAACACTGAAGTGGCCCAGGCCTAGAGAAGCTCTGTGAGGAAGGAAAAACTTGGAGATTTAATTGATTAAGAATCCCCAGTTGGAGCACAGATCTGAGTGATGAAGAACAATTGTGTAAGCCTGCCTCCCAAGGTGTCAAGAAGATGCACGTGCACTGCTCTTGCCCATAGACATGAGCTGAGAGCCACAGGAGTGCGGGGTAGAACCCACTTCAGAGAAGGAAATATTCCAAATGAATGGTTTCAAAGGAAACTCACTGAAAATGTCAACCAAGTAACACAAAAAAATCAATTAAAAATTATGTATTAAAAATACTAATTAAAATAAATGCCTATCTTGAATACTTTTTACATATTTCAGAGGGAAGAAAGAATGTTTGTCAGAAACATTTGTAAATTGCAAGGCAATAAGAAACACTGGCAGGTCTTGAGTCTATTAGGGATAAATCACAGCCAGACTTCAGATGTTAAGTCAGGAAGGAACATGGATTTCAGTGTATTTGCAGCTAAGATCTTTGGCAGGATGCAAAGTTTTTTTTTGTGCCAGAGGGACGTGTCCTCAAATCAAAGTCTTTCTTTTATAGCTTAATTGTTAATGTGAAGCCACATTAATAGAAACATGGCAAGCAGATTTATCTTAGTTTAATCTCTGGGCAAACCGGGTAGTACTTCTCCATCAACTTCACCAATACCTGTGGGAATTCACCTGACCAGAAGAAACAGCTTCCATGCCCTTTTCATAGTCAATGAAGAAAAACAGTCAGCTTTATAATACAGTTTGTCTCATCTTGAAGTCAACATATGATCAAATTATTTTTGTGCTGAGTGTCTATTTCTTTCTGTTGAGCACAGAAGGTTTAGCTTCCATGCAGACATTGTTAGTGAGGATGGCTAATGCACACTGAGAGGAAGATGCCTGACGTTATGCCTGCAGAAAGATGCCTCCCTGGTGCCACTGCTGGGGCACTGTACACTTACAGCAGCAACAAGCAAAGAAAAATAATGTCCCAACAAGAATATCAGCCTAATTATTCATCTTTTCATCTTTACTCAGGAGTAAATCTAAGTCAAAACCTTTCCCCTCAATCATAAGTCCCCAGAGCCACACTTCATACGTTGCCCGTATTTATGCACGCAGATGTCACAGGAACGCTGAGGCACACTGCCTGGATTTTTGTAGCTCCCCTAAACATGAAAGAATGTTATTCTTTCTAATCTTCACTATCAATCAGCTAAGGATTCCCAAAGTCCCAGCTAAGAAACGATGGAGGATAGACTTCAATATATTCTAAATCTGTATTGGAGAACAGGAGGACTGTATTTTTCTGTGCATGAGTTTGTTTTGAACATGTGTACTACCCATGTCCTGAACTCTCCATAAACTGCAGGAGTAAACAGAGAGTGCTCCATTATGGCATTGCAGAAATCTTCTGGAAATCTGTTCTTGCCGTTAAGTCATGAACAAAAATTGATTTGTGAAGTCTGTATTGAATGCTTCATTTTCAGCAGGAACATGGCCTATTTTTTAAGAAGTGGAAGCAAAAAAGAGCAAAAGTCATATAATTATCACTTCCAAGTAAGACCTGAGAAGTAAATATGAATGGTAACAAAGATGTTCTAGCACTGCATTATGTTCTGAAGTTGCAAAAATTAGTAGACTGTAACTGTGCATCATTCCAGATCTGTATGAATAATAGAGCCTTTGGTTCTAAACTGCTTATCCAAAACAGTTTCAATCTCTTTAGAGTTTGGGAATTTGTCCTTTCCTATTAGTTTGAGCAAAGGGTTAGGAAGTGGCCCTACTGGAAAAAAATGTTGACTCCTGTGAATTCATTAGGACTTTTGTAGTCAGCCATGGCTGAAGTGGGATTTTCCTGATTATCTAAACCAACTAGATGAAAATAGCAGCGTCCTGATAGAAAGCTTTGTAAAACTAAGGAGAAAATTTCTCTTCCAGGGTTTAGAAAGCACCGAAGCCAATTATGTTGAATTGGAGCCCACCTTCTAACACACTTTACAGTCCTTCCCAGTGTGGTAACTTATTTCAAATGTCACCTGAAAACACAGTAGGATGGCATCTGAAAAAAGTGGTAATCTGGTATATGTGGCTTACATCTTTTAATACAATTCAGTTTCTGAGCAAATGCTTTTGGACGTAGTTTTTTCTGACCTGAAAAATAAGCTCAGGAAGAGGATAAAGCAATTCCAATGAGAGAAATAAAAATTGAACCTGATATTTTGTTTTAAAAGTCTCAATCAACAAATAACCTTTAAATAAACAGCCCCAAAAGCTGTTTGAAAGTCTAATAAAAAATTCTGTTAAAGGGTTAAAGGAAATTTCCCTCTTTTGCGTGGAAAGGGGTTCAGCTAGTGTCTCAAGTTCTGTTCCAGGTTATTTTAAAACTATTTTAGATCTGTTTTACCTTGGTAATCCTTTCCAAGACTATCCACGAAGAGGGCTGTGTGTTTTGAGGATTCAGAGGTAAAAAGAAGTCTCCAAAGTGGTCTTAGTGCTCACTTCGACTGCCTCTGGCCCTCATCCAGCAAAACACTTAAATCTGTTCTTCACTTTGAAACTAGACTGGCAATGTCAACAGGGCTTCTCATGTATTTGCAGTTAAATACCAGCATAAATGATTATTTAAATCTAACACATCTGCTTCAAGGCTTGAAGTATCCACGATAGTCATGGGAAAGGGGGGCCTTGTTCTGTTTTTCTGGTGATTATGTTAACAAGTTACTTTTCTCTTCCAACACAGACCCTGACATTTGTCTTGCCACACAATGCTCTGGTTCAGGCTCAAAAGTCCAAACTCTTTCTTCCCAATCTTGCATCCAAATAGCTCTACTCAACTCAATCAAACACCTTCTTGATAGCCACACAGATTTACTGCAGAAGCCTGTTTATTGCTGGGGAAAGCTGACCCTCAATAAAGCCAGCACGGCTTTTACTAATTAAAGAACATCTCACCTTCAGCTTTGCCCTTTGATTTCTCCAAGAAATCCTTCTGTCCTTAACAGAGAACTGTCTACAACATGAAACAAAGCACAATCTTCTGGTGACCCTCGTTTGAGTAGAAATCTAATAGCTGTCTTGCAAGCTGGGGAACCATCTCTCCTTTTTTTCCTTAGAACTTTGTTAAAGCTAATTGGAAAACAATCACAGCTCAGCACTCAATAGGTTTTCGCATTTCAATAGCAAACAATTTTTTCTTTGTTCAAGAGATACATCCCAGGCAATTTGCTCCCTTTCATAGAAGGTAGGTAGGTAGTTTGGTCTTGGTTAGAGAGAAAGCTACCGTACATCACTTTTATTGCCTACTTTATATGAGAATAAACGTTTTACAAAAGTTCTGAAAATAATTTCTTATGTCAGGAAGGGTGAAACTTAGTTCTGGCACTAAAGTTGTTTTAATTAGTTTTCCCTGAGTCTGTTTTCTCAGTCGTCTCACTAAAACTGGATCAGTTTTATTACCCTGAAGAAATAATTTGTTCTTATTAAGACCAAGTACTTTGTTCTCTAATTTAGTGTGTTACATTCATCTTTAACGTTAAAAGACCTGATCCAAAGTTCACTGAAATCAATGGAAAATCTGCTAGGGACACCAAAGGGCTTTGGATCACTTTAAGTGAGTTTTCATCTGAAGAAGCATCTATACTGCCTTTATTATATACAGCATATCTAATTTGGATATTATTAGAGGTGTAACTATGGTAGTACAGGGCTCTGTGGGGCCAAATGGTGAGTGTTTATGCAACTCCTTGAGCAGGTGGGGCTTTTTTCAGTCTGAGCTGTGTTTTATGCTGCCATGGTTACATTACTATAAATACCTGCCCTAGCTATCTTAAATTTAGCATATGTATGGTTACACAAGTTGAGGTCACTCCAGTATAGACATATTTACTCTCCCTAGAGATTTCTTGTGTTATATTGGTATGATTTCGTCCCTTAAATCAGAGATACATGTCTAGTTCTGCTTCATCACTGGCTAGATAGTGCTTCTGCTCATCCGCAGTCACCTGTAATAGACAGTCTTCTCTAGCAGTATTGTCACTCTAAGTTACAATATATTTACTTCTTTCATTACTTGAAAAGGTTTTGGTATTCCTCCTTTTCTGATAGGTAATTTTTTTTCCTAGCCACCTGTGTTTCCCTGGTGGATCTGCTAATACCAATAAATTAATCCCTAGATGTATTATAGCATGGTTGAGTACCATTATATTGACAAGTGAGCCAGAAAAACCCTCCTAGCTCAGTTCCTTAGAGACTGAATTAAAAAAGCCATCCTAGAACTACATTGATATTAGGCAGTATAAAAATTGTGTTATATGCTGGAAGCATTATTTTCCTTCAAGTGACAGTCAAGCCTAAAGCTTAACAAACGCATTTTAGAAGTGTCCAGTATGCTTGTTTATCACTCTGAGAGTCCTGAGGATCTATTCTAATTTCAGAAGAACAATTAAAATCCTACAATAAACATCGCAAACATTCATTTAACAAGAGACAAAGTCCTTTAATAGGTTCATTGATCTTCAATAAGGGAAAATCTGATGTCTGTATGCAATCTTATATACTCAAGTACAGTTTGTTTTTATTATGGTTGCGTATGTCCAGCTGAAAATCCTTCACCATATCCTCATGTGTCATTATGGGCCAGATCTGAAGGTGACTCAGACCAAGAAGGGGTTGCCTGATACTTTCAGTCTCCTTCGCCTTGTACAAGATGGAGCTAAAACCTTGCTCTCTCTAACCTCTCTGTAATGCTCATTTTTCCAAAATGTAATAAAAGTTCCTTAAGACAGGCAATTTTGTGTCCTCATTTTCCCTTGCTTTAATTTTTATTCGTATTTTTAAAAGTTTGCGAGAATTTAGGGTAGACTTCAGTAATTTCTTATAACTTTCTCCACAAGCATGACAGCTACAAGTTTTTAAGGAAAGCTTTGAATCAACTGAGCGAGGCATAGAATGCTCTGGCTGCAACAACAGACATCATGAATCCTGCAATTAATTTTCAAGTCTTGACACTGGAACCCTTCCACCTTCTGTGTCCTCAATGAATGGACTTCATGAGCGGTATTACTATGACTTCTAAACAGAGGAAAAAATGAGGGAACAAATTGAGCAGTTATTAAAAATGTACCTATTTTCTTGATGAAACATGACTCATGCTGTCAATGGAGATTCAAAATACTCTGCAGATTTAAGTCATAAGTAATATTTCATGAGTGATAAGTAATGCCTGAGAAAGATAAATCTTGAAGGGAAAGAAATTTTGCTTGAGTTTGTTTGGACAATTTTGTATCTTTTTTTTCTTGAATACCTTTACCACAATGTCTATAAGGAATCAATGCCCAGGCTGTGGTGACAGCTAAACTTAACTTCTAAGCCTAACACGTGCACATCCATGTACACTGAAATTTTATTCCCTGCCCCTTTTTTTCACTTCAGAACAGAAGTTATTTACTATTCATATACATGAACTGATTGAGCGAATCACCCTGATACAACCAATTAATAATGTATATTCTCACTTATCTTGAAGGGTTAATGAAGATAACTGTTGGCAGTCAGATTTACAAAATTCAAAATACCTAGTACAAAGACATGAGCTCAGAAGCCAAAGGAGGCACAGGAAGACTTCATGTCTTATCTTTTCTTCTTGAGGAGGTTCAGAAATATAATGATTCAAAAAAAGCCTGGTCATGAATATGTGTAGTTAGAAACAGGACTTACTATGTATTAATTATAATCTACCACAAGCCCATCAGATTGCTATTGCTGGACCAAAGAAAAATACCTCTTTACTGTAATTCTGAGGGTGTATAAGGTATCACAGCTCCTTCCTTCCAAACTGGGAGGAGAGGCTGACATGCCAGAAGGCTGTGCTGCCATCCGTTAAAACCTAGACAGGCTGGAGAGTTGAGCAGTAAAAAATTTAAAGAAATATAACAAGGGCAAGTGTAGAGTCTTGCATCTGGGCAGGAACAACTCCAGGTTCCAGTATAAGTCAATGGGGCATGACTGAGGACCTCCAAACCTCCTGGAACTTTCTTGCCATCATCTCGTTGAAGGGATCCCAGGCAAGGGATGAGGAGGGGCTGGAGCACAGGGCTCACGAGGGGAGGTGGAGAGCAGTCCTGGTGCCCAAGAGGCAGCCTTTCTCTCAGGCAAGCAGCATGGCAGGTAGGAGCGAGCCCCAGGAAACAGGTCCTCAGACCCCAACACCCTCCTCCTCCTCCCACACTTGGGCATCTTTCGGGCCACAGGCCCCCACACCCAGACCCCCAGTCCATGACCACACCCATCGACCACAGTCACAATCGCCATCACAGTGGCCTCGTGCTGTCAGCGGTCACCTCACTGCCCTTTGTTCCGGCCCTATAAAAGCAGGAGCCTCTGCCGCTGGCCCCCAGTGCGAGGCCCTCGGACGCCAAGCATGCTTGGGAGGAAGAGGAAGCTGAGCAGCGATGTGGGTGGCTGCCCACCTCAGGGTGGGATGCCACAGAGCAGCGTGCCAAGAGCACAGAGGAGGGAGGCAGCTCCCGGGAGGAGCAACATCAGCCCTCAGGCCACGAGCGCCATCGACATCGATGCTCTGGTCGATGGCATGCAGCGCATGGCTATAGGCCCAGTGTGCCATGCTGTGGAGCCCAAGCGGGTCTGCCTGCCGGGGAGCAGCCAGAGCAGCCAGGTGGGTGGCTGCCCACCTTGGACTGGGACACCGCCGAGCTGCTCCGCACAACGGCAAAGGGGCAAGAGACGTCACAGGAGGAGGAGGCGGAGGCAACGGAGGCGGAGAAGGAGGAGGAACAACAGCTTCGCCCCTCGAGCCACGACCACGATCAGCCTCGATTCTCTGATCGCCGCCATGGACCGTATGACTCTTAGCCCACTGAAGACCGGCGTGGAGCCCAAGCTTGTCTGCCTGCCAGGAAGCAGCCCGAGTAGCAAGGCGGATGGCTGCCCTCCTTGGCGTGGGACAGGACACAGACGGTTCCTGCGACAAACAAAGACCAAGACACCTCACGGGAGCCTGAAGAAGACGAAGGAGCAGAGGAGGAAGAGGAACATCCCCTCTCGCACCATGAGAGCCATGGCCCGCACTCACGTGGCCGATGTCGTCCAGTGCGCAGCTGTGGGCACACGGGACAGCAGCACAGTGCGCCGGCATGTCCATCTGCTGGGGCACGGTGTGAGGCCCAGGCCTGCCAGCCCACCAAAGGCCAACATGAAGCCCATGGAGGTGCATCTAACAGAGCACAGCACAGGGGCAATGGCTCTTCGTCCACTCGACAGCAGCATGGAACCCATGGAGGTGGTTTCACCTCAAGAACAACCATGCATGGCACTGGGTCCACCTGCCAGAGGGATGACCTATCACTTCCCCAGCCATCCAGGCTCCGTTGTGCGAGATGATGCCAAACAGCGTCGCAGGAACGCACGACCGGCTCCCTACCGGCGGCCCAGCCGCCGCAGCTTTGTGACCAGAGAATAAATGACACATAAGAATAAAAATGCTTTCATCTTCTCTTATTTGGCACTGTGGTGCCTGCATCTGCACTCTCCTGTGACACCTTCTGGTCTCTTGACTCTGAGACTCTTTTTGGAAACTTTCTGTTTCCATGCCCACCTTCCTGCTTTGGTGCCGCCTTACCTTCTGGGGCTTTTTTTAAGCTGTATCATCAAGAATTTGATAATGAATTTTTACATGGAGTAAAATGACCCTGGTAAGGGCATTGAATGCTATGACTTTCTGGTTGTGCTTGTTTGACTGAAAACAATTCGATTTTCTTCATGCAGATAGAAACCTTTGTTTTTCATAGGCAGCGTGGTCATTATTTGGACTGAGTTTGAGAACAAGAGATTAACTCGGTTCTGGGGTGTTATGTTTTTAATTGTTGTGGTCTGAGAGCCAAGTACGTTCTGAATGCTCTGCCCACAGGTGTGAGGCAGCCAGGGAGAGGGCCATGGATGGGGCAGAGCTTGAGTGACATCCAGACTGATCAACAGGAGTATTCCGTCCCAGTAGTGTCATGTTTCATATTTAAGGAGAGCTGGGATATTCTAGCTAGTCTCTGGTTTTTCTTCTTGTTGCCTTGTTTGGGGAGTCCTGTTTGCGGCATTTTTTTTGGCCTTTTTGCTGTCCTGCTGGTTTGCGCACATCTCTAGGTATTTCTGCCTTTTTTTCCTCTTTTCCCTCTCTGGGATCAGCTTTTTGGGACCAGGTGCTGTTTCCTGGGACTGACTGCTTGGTGTGGATGGAGTTTTTGAGGAATTACATTGAGTATCTTTTATATTATATTTTTATTTTATATATGTATTTACTAGTAGTGCATTAGTATTTTGTTATTTTATTAAACTGTGTTTATCTTAATCCAAGTTTCTCCTTTCCCTTTTGATTCTCTCCCCTGTTTGGGGGCTGAGGAGTTGGGTGGGTGAGTGGCTATTGTGGTTGTATTGCTAGCTCAGGTTAAACGATGACACTTTCTGAAGGTTTTACTGGAAAAAAACAGTGTATTCTGTTATTATAATTTTAATGCCATAAAAAGCATGATTGCAATACTGCCAGAAGCTGTTCTGAAGAGTCCTCTAACCCTGAGACCCCAGAGGAAGTCAGGACAATGGTGGAGTTTGTCTTGGTTGATGAGGACTGGATTAAGGACCAATTAAGCAATCTGGACATCCATAAATCCATGAGTCCTGAAGGGATGCATGTGCAGGTGCTGAGGGAGCTGGCTGAAATCTTTGCTAGACCACTCTCCATCATGTTTGCTAAGTCGTTGGACATGGGAGAGGTGCCTGAGGACTGGAGGAAAACAAATGTCACTCCGGTCTTCAAACAGGGCAAGAAGGAGGACCCAGGTAACTGTAGACCAGTCAGCCTCTCCTCCATCCCTGGAAAGGTGATGGAACAACTTATCCTTGGTGCCATGTCAAGGCATATCAAGGATAAGAGGATCATTAGGGCCAGTCAACAGGGCTTCACCAAGGGGAAGTTGTGCTTAACCACCCTCATAGCCTTTTACGAAGACATAACCAGGTGGATAGATGATGGCAGAGAGGTGGATGTGGTCTATTTCAGTAAAGCATTTGACACTGTCTTCCACAGCATCCTTACAACGAAACTGAGGGAGTGCAGTCTGGATGATCGGGTGGTGGACTGTGAACTGGCTGAAGGAGAGAAGCCAGAGAGTTGTGGTCTAACGGGGCAGAGTCTAGTTGAAGGCCTGTATCTAGTGGAGTGCCTCAAGGGTCAGTACTGGGACCAGTACTATTCAACATATTAATTAACGACTTGGGTGAGGGAATAGAGTGCACTGTCAGCAGGTTTGCTGATGACACCAAGCTGTGAGGAGTGGCTGACACGCCAGAAGGCTGTGCTGCCATCCAGCGAGACCTGGACAGGCTGGAGAGTTGGGTGGGGAAAAATGTAATTAAATACAACAAGGGCAAGTGTAGAGCCTTGCATCTGGGCAAGAACAACTCCAGGCTCCAGTAAAAGTTGGGGAATGACCTGTTGGAGAGTAGCGTAGAGGAAAGGGACCTGTGGGTCCTGGTCGACAGCAGGGTGACCATGAGCCAGCACTGTGCCCTTGTGGCCAGGAAGGCCAATGGCATCCTGGGGTGTATTAGAAGGGGGGTGGTTAGTAGATCGAGAGAGGTTCTCCTCCCCTTTTACTCTGCCCTGGTGAGACCACATCTGGAGTATTGTGTCCAGTTCTGGGTTGCTCAGTTCAAGAAGGACAGGGAACTGCTGGAGAGAGTCCAGTGCAGAACCACGAAGATGACTGAGGGAGTGGAGCATCTCCCTTATGAGGAAAGGCTGAGGGAGCCGGATCTCTTTAGCTTGGAGAAGAGGAAACTGAGGGGTGACCTCCTTAATGTTTATAAATATGTAAAGGGTGAGTGTCAGGAGGATGGAGCCAGGCTCTTCTCGATGACAACCAATGATAAGACAAGGGGCAATGGGTATAAACTGGAACACAGGAGGTTCCATTTAAATTTGAGAAGAAATTCCTTCATGGTGAGGGTGATGGAGCACTGGAACATGATACCCAGGGGGGTTGTGGAGTCTCCTATTCTGGAGACATTCAAAACCCGCCTGGATGCCTTCCTGTGTAACCTCATCTAGGTGTTTCTGCTCCAACAGGGGGATTGGACTAGGTGATCTTTTGAGGTCCCTTCTGACCCCTAACATTCTGTGATTCTGTGATTCTATATGTAAGAATGTGTTACTCTATAACTGTATTTAAGTTGTTTTCGAAAAACTTATCAGCTTTTTGTTGAGTTTTAAGAACTTATATCAGTGTTGATGTAATATAAAAGAAACATTTTGTTCTTACACTTCTTTAAAATGTGAAGTACATGTTTGATATTCTTTATACAATACTGGTTTTTAATGAGGTTAAAGGCTGTGTCTGTTTCTTGGCTGATAGAATGGCAGAAGGAGAAATTAGTACTCAGAAAGAACATAATTTGCTTCTCTCAGCACAATCGTTTTGTCTTCAAATCTGAACCCTTTATTATTTTCATCCTTGCTCTATTGAAAGCTGGGGGCAGGGTATACTCAGGTAGCTGGATATATCTCCAAGCATGCTCAGGTGTACTATAAAGCCTTATGTGTGAGCTCCTGAGATGATTCTCTAAATCCTTAAAGTAATCTATCGTCCATCTCCTTTATAACCAATCCTCTGTTCTTATTTTTCTCTGTTTTCAAACTGGACAATTCTATTTTCCGCTTCACCAAAATGAGAATCAAAAGTCTTTGATTTATACCCTCAGTTCTCTCATTTACAGATTGTACCATTACAGAGATTTTTGACTGTCCATTCTGCTTTCAGGTAAGGTTAAAAGTGCTCTGGATCTTGACAGCTATGCAGCAGCAGT
This sequence comes from Columba livia, assembly GCF_036013475.1. Taxonomy (NCBI): domain Eukaryota; kingdom Metazoa; phylum Chordata; class Aves; order Columbiformes; family Columbidae; genus Columba; species Columba livia. Next base: position 70,882,275 of record NC_088602.1, read on the forward strand.
GATCTCAGGAGAGCTGCAGGAATGAGTCATGTGTCCTCCAGTGGCAAATAGGGAAGAATTCATATTCTTGAACTGCAAGTGGTGGTTTTCTCCTCTTCTATTTCAAAAACAAGACTTATTCTTAAGTTTTTTAGCCAACTAAATTGATCAGCAAAGCCACCAGTTTTAGGTCAAGAAGAAAGGAAATATGTTTTGAAGCTCAACCAAATGCATCAGATCTTTTCCAATATGAGGGAAGCCACAAATCTGTCAGTATTTCTCAAAGGTTGCTTCTCTCCTCCCTTCACCTCCAGGGTCTGCTTGAAGAAATTGCTGTTAGCTGGGGTGCCCAGAAGAAAGTCTGTACACCTTTTCACTTAAGTGCTCCTCAGCCAGCCACCTTCTTTCAGCCTGTGGTTCCCAGAAGTGCAGAGTACAAGCCATGGTCTGGCAGCAGGTATTTGTTATAATTGAACAAGCTGCTTATTGCAAAGCTGAGAGCCTTTGTTGTACTAGACATTACTAGAAGTGGGCAGAAGAGTATTTGCCATAAGGGAGGAGCGTTAGATCACATATACAGGGAAAAACTTTCAGAGATGCCCAAATCTTACTTAAAGTTGATAGGAGTTAGGCACTTAACAGTCTTTTTCTGCCTCTGCATACCTTTTCTTGAGGCAGAGATGTATCCAAGTTATGCCAGAGGAGGTTTAGATTGGATATTAGGAAAAAAATCTTCACGGAAAAGGTTGTCAGGCATTGGAGTAGGTTGCCCAGGGAAGTGGTGGAGTCACGATCCCTGGAGGTGTTTAAAAGGCATTTAGATGAGGTTCTTAGGGACATGGTTTAGTGCCAGAGTTAGGATATGGTTGGACTCGATGATCCTGAGGGTCTCTTCCAACCAAAATGATTGCATGATTGTATGATTGTATGATTGTATGATTGTACTTCATGCAGGATTCAGTGCACCTAGGTCTTTTTTTTTTTTTTTTTTTTCTTTTTTCTGCTAAGAATGAAAGAAAGAAGGAAACAATTCAACAACATTACCTTCCACTGACTTTATAAATGTAAATGCCAGAAAGGTTCAGGTTCGTAGTAGCTATTTTTTCCTAGCTAGATTCTTAAATATATTTAGCTATACTCAGAATATAAACTACAACAGAGAAGATCAAGGGGTTTAATTTCCATTTTCTGACAAACCCTGATTTATATTCATTGCACTAATCCATAAAAACATAATTTCCCTGTATTTAAAGGTGTTAAAAAAGTGGTAAAAGTAGCTATGTTTTACAGATAATGCTAGCATTAACAGCATGAGTACTGATATTAATGCAATGCTGAGGTATATGGCGAGATGGAAAGAAAAATTTTACTGCTTTTGTGTTTCTGAGATTCTTTTCTTACAACCAACACTCAGTCAAGCTGGGAATAAGATGGCAATGCTGTGTTCCTTTATGTCCTGCCAGCTGTATGGCATCTCAGGTTAATGCAGCCCACCTCCAGCACACTGAATATATCAGCCCATTTTAGACACAGCTGCCAGAACTAACATCATGAAGCCAAGTAGGAGACCAGTCATAGGGCTAGTTTTAGGCTGGCAGTCAGAATAAATGGAGAACAATTTATTTTGTAACATCACTGGAGGGCAACAGGAAGGGTCAGAAGTAAAATGAGACAGCAATTTGTTGACAATATGGGGAAAATGCTGCCAGTGGTCTTTGAAGTGGGAAACATTTCTTAAAAGCAGACCAGATGGAAGTTGATCATTTCAGTGCTTGCAGGACAGAAAATACACAGATTGTCAATTACCTAAGAGACTGCACTGTTTGTCAAATTTGAGTTGGACAACAAGCAGAAGAAAAGTTAACAGTATACGGGAGTTCAATGGAAAAGTTAGCCTAGCTGTGTGAAAACCTCTAACAGAAGATATTATTTTCAACTATATTTTTAACCTCAGATAAAACATTTCAGTTACCTGTGATACTTTTATTGGTGTTGTTTTTAAGATGGATTTATCAAGGAAATGTTTTCTCAACACTAAGATTGCCTACCTTTCTTTTAGTCTTTTGCCTTAACTTCTAAATTGACCAGCAATTTTTGATGAAGGGACAGGTATCTCAGATACGCTCACTTTCTAGACAATTAGTGCATACAGGCAATTTGATAGAGAACCTCCTGCTAAAGTCTTCTTGTTGCAGTATGAGCACAAACCACCTGAGGTGTCAGTGATTCTGTACTGGTGCAGTTTGCACTGAGAAACAAAGACAAAACAAGGCAGGTTTTATGCCTTGTGCTGCTCGTACAGTGTTTTTATTTTTCCACAATCTACTAAACTCAATAACTAGTATATGCAAAAAGACTTTCAGATTTACAAGAGAGCATATATTAACAAACTGATTCCTTTATATAATTATTATTTCCCATTTAAAATATTTGAAAACCTGCTATGGTACTCACTTTTGTAGGCACTCAGACAGCCAAGGAAGAAATGACCTGATCCGTTTTCTACTGCACTCAACCATGGCATTTTCTTTGCCTCAAATATGGTTCTATGTCAGGCCATTGTGAACAATATGATACAGGAAGTACACAACAGCTGTTGGAGATCAGTCATCAGAAAATCTAACTTCATGCAGTTTTGACCAAAAAGATCAGGCCAGGTATCTCAAAACGGGCAAATGGATAAGCAGCACGGAAGAAGAATCCTTATACATGCATGTATATATACATAGATGGATGGTAGAAAGAAATACATATCAAGGAAAAAAAGGGGATAATTTTGTTATGTCTGACAGCCACACAACTATGGATGCATAAATGAGCAAGCTGGAATATTAGTCAAAGACAGATACTGAACAGGACACTAATCTGACCTAGACCCAGCAGAAGCTGGAACTATTTTAGATGGCAGTAGGGCTCAGCTAATGGAGCTGGGGGGTTGTGTTGGCACACACATGAGCACTTGTATGTGTGTATAATACACTCAAGAAGTGCCAGATTGGTGTTAAACTGCATGCCAGTTGTTTATGGTTCAGAAAATACTTAGAATAACATCAACAAAAAGCCTGTGGGATTATCCATACAAGGAGCACCACAAACATCTTTGCATAAAACAAGACCACCTGGCAGAAAGGAAGAATCGTTTTCTCTAATATTTGAACTTATTAGCCATAAAGAAGCCTTACTAGAAATGTAAGGCATGACTGTGTGCAACAGAAGCAGAGGTCAAATAAATGCTGCATATTCTGACTTCTGCAGGAAACACCTCTCCAGAGGACACCACTCACAAGTTTCAGAGACAGTGCTGATTAAAATGAAAGAACAAAATACAAAGACAGAAGCAGTAGCAGAGAAAGTCAACATATTCTGAGCTGACTGCTACCAATCAAGTTAGTACATTGCCCCCTATCAGCTGGAAATTCAGTTTTTCCTCAGCAGAGCTGACTGCATGCACTTTCCCGGTCTACTGCAATGGAAAGTTCAATCACCTCCAGAAAGCAAGTTGCAATCTCAGACAAATGATATATTCATTAAGTATCTCAGATAATTTTAAGAGTACTGTTCTAACTTGTTTGAGACACAGCCTTATTGAAATCATTGTCTCTAGGCATATTTAGGCTTTCATTGAGGTCTAGGGGGTTATTTAAAAATATAGCTATTAGAGGCCATGTGAACATGGTAGATATTCCAGAATGTCTGTCCTAAGGCCAAAAATCACCAGGCTATTCCATCTGGAAAAAACTTATAAAGGAGCTACTAAACTCAGACCTCACTGAAGTCAAAAGTAAGAGAGGAAAACACCAAGCCCTTCAAATGTTGATGTGTTCAATGAGGTTGGAATGACTGCATTTTGTACACTGTACGTTTATAAACTAAAGCACAAGTCTAAAAACAGAAGAAACACAATGAAAAAGGGAGGGAGAAAAGACCTGAGGTCTAAAAAAGAGTAACTTAGTCTGAAGATCTCAAAAGACAGTGACAAGATCCAGATACACAGACCTGAAGGGCCTCTTCAAAGTACAGTGTAAGAAAACCACTTTCCACTCAAGATCGTGTTGCCCACAAATCTATGATGCATTTTCTTACATGCATAGACCAGACCCTGGCAAACTGAGTTAGATGTAGAGGGTGTGGGGAGGGGGTATGCATGGCAGACTGACAGCCTGAGCACATCAACCAACTAGCAGTAGTCCACTCACCTGCCACTTTCAATATCCTCCACCCAGGAGGTACTTCACATGCAAGCAAATGAGGTGTTAGCTGACTTAAGCAGTGCAGAGGTCAGTGCTGATGAAAGACCAGTGAGCAGGAATTCAAAGGAGCATCTTGACAGGAATGCAATGGCATGACGAGATAAAGGAGTCGAGCATGCTGCCTGCGTCTATTCCTGAAAAACAATACAGAGGGAGGTGAAGAGGCTCAGCTGTTTTGCATATAACCTAAGGAAAGAAGACCCAGTGAAGGAGGACTGAAGATATCAAAAGCAGGTCGTCAAAAAGAGATGACAGTGACAATGTGTTTTCTGCTGAGCTTCGTCTTCCCATTTGCTGGGGTCATGCGGTCCCAGGGCGGCAGCCCTGCAGCTCTGGTCCTGCATGACACCTTGTGTGTGGATACAAAGGACTCATCATATCTGCAACCAAAACTCATGAGAAGAGAAACCACATTGCTACAGGAAGGGAAATTGCTGCTTCAATGCCCGTACTTACTTGAAAGCAGGAGAAGCTGATAAATGTGTGGGAAGGATACGAACAAACTCTTGGGCACACTTTAGAAAAAGGTAAAGCTTAGGTCTGCTTGAAAGTTTTCTGTTGCTTTTATTTAATGACAGAAAACAGGGGTTTTAGCTAGTTTATATATTCATGACAAGGAATGATTTCTGTCAAAGAGCTTCATATTTTTTAGGAAAGTGATTAAAAGATGATGAAATTTTTCATGTGCCTGAAAATAACGCAAACACTTCTTGATTGCTCTAAATGTTGTCTCAGTGTAAACATCTGCCAAAGTTTTCTCTATCACCTCCATGACTAAGTACAGAAATGAACCACAAGCCAACAAAATCTATTTTAAACAAAGCCTTGTAGTCATCATTGCCAAAATATATCTTTATCATTAAAATAATAAATAACATTGACAAAATATACAAAAATATCAAAGATCTGTTATGGCCCAGCTCAGGGAAAATACGTGTCAAAATACCTGAATGACTTTTGAAAATTTTTTAAGCTAAAAAAATATGAAGCATGAAATTGAAATCATACCTTACTCCTTAGTTAGTGTCACTGTGTAGAGATAAGAACCAAACTGCTTGTTTTGAAGTCTGGAAAAGAATGCAGGCAAAAATATCAGCTTCCCTTATTTATCGTTCAACAAGCAGCACAATATTCCAACCTACAAATCTCAAGTAACTGTCAATTGTTTCTAACAGTGAAAACTAATCTAAAGACTGAAGACATGGATGAAAGCAGGGTACAATTTCTGTCTTATCCTGAAGTCTGTACCAAGAATAGCCTTCACTTGATCCAGAAGAACAACTTATGGCTCCAGGACTTGAATACCTTCCCTATTGCTCACTTCTATCCCACACACTCACATCCCCCAGGTTCCTGGTGCTATTTAGATTCATCATCATTATCACTCATCCACAGAGTCTTTAATCTGAAAGACTTTTGTTACTCTGTGTGTGTGCCTACCTCGAGCTAGTATTTAACCTCATGTCTGCCAGGTCATTGCATGTGGTGGAAGAGCACACACACCTCTAGGGGTATGGAGGGGCAGGAAACTGATGGGTGGGTGAGTCAGCAGGAGATGCTTCTTTCCTGCTCCATTGTGTTTTGTGTCATGCCTGGCACCATGAGACCTGTATGTCAAGTTTTGTTGTTTTTTTTTTCTCTTGAATAGCACCTTTAGTTTACCAAGGATATCTAAAAATGTCAGGATTTGGTATAAATATTCCAGTCCTGAAATTAGAGTTTAACTGATGTGGCTGTATTAGACAGCTGTTGTAATGCCCAGGTCACATCTCTGTCCTAGAATGATGTTTACTGAGGGGCCAGAAGCAGCAGGTTGCTATAGGAAGACACTGCATTACGTGTGGCTGAATGTAGGCTCTTCAGTCTTAGCGTATGGCTCCTTTTGAATTTCACTGCTGGAATCTCTTCTACTTTCAAATTTCCCTTTCTGAATGGATATGTCCAACATCTTAACTCAAGACTGTATTTCCTTCTTTTCTGAAAAAAGGGAGGGGTATTAGGAGGAGGAAAAGCTTCATCTTACCTTGTCTTGTGTCACACTGGAATAATGCTTCTAAGCAGATTTGCTCATTGCGCCTCTCAAATAACTCTGCCAACAGGATGAAGAGGCCCCATGCAAAGGAGAAATAAGATGCAAATATTCTCAGGCGCATGAAATAATTCTCTCATTATACTCAGCAAGTCTCAGAGGTGCTCTTTGTAAAAGACAAATATAATGTATTTTGCCCCCCTCATTTTCTGCTGTTACTCTGCCACTCAGGTTTTCATTTACACTGCACCCACTGACCACATGTCTATAGTCCAGCCTGGGGAATCCAGAGAAAAATAGCCCTTGGCAATCTAGGCTTGGATTCTTCCTTCAAACTGTTCAACTGCTACCATTTGACTTTCCATGCTCTATATGACTTCTGTGTACTTTTCATTTATGGGTTTATGTTTTATTGTTTTTCTCTAATTAGCAGCAGATACCTGGGTCTGTTCACTGACATTCGAGTGAGAGAATCCCTTCTATCTTGGATTATTCCCATTCCCGGATGCACTGGAGTCTACTGCCTGGATAGTTTCCTTCGCTTTGGCTATGTATTTTGCTCTGGCTGCCTCATTTCTGGAAGCTTGCTTCAGACTTCATTGAGTTTATTGCCTACACTGTGTCAAACTATAGTTCATTATTGTAATCATTTTATTAAAATAGTCCCTAAGTGCACCAGGTTCTGAACGCCTGACTGCAATATTCCATGGAGATCTACTTTACTTTCATATTGGTCAAAGTCAACAGTGAATCTGCCATTAGCAGCCAAACTAATGTCTTTGTGAAGGGCTGTCATGCTTTCCTAGTGCCTGGCATTTATTGTTGGCTCTTGAATGCTGTATCTTGACGTGGGGTACATGTTGCTTTTGCCTACTAGGGGTAAAACAGAAAGCAGAATCAAGCAGAATCAAGACTAACTGAAATCCAGCTCTATATTTAGAGATTCATGTGTTATTTATAAGTTTTGTGTTATCTTTTCTGATCTGAACAGGAAAGCAATGCATTTGGCCTTTATGCCATATATTAAAATCTAGAATGTTAAATAGAAAGGCAAAATGTGTATGAGTTGATAAGTGACCTTTAATATGTAAAAAATGCTGCCTACATTCTTCAGATCTACAGTGGAGATACTGTCTGCTTTATCCAAAGCGCAACAATTCAAAAGTTTGTGCGTTTTAATACCAAGCTTATAGGAATGCTAGAATGAAATGCAGAGAACTTTACAACAAAGTAGGAAAAAGTCAAAGAAAAAATGGAAACAGCATTCGTGATTAGTAAGGTGTGACAATTTGCAGGGGATTTGTGATTCAAGGCCAGTATTGCGAAGCAGAAGCAAAATACAGAAGTTTTAGCATTTGTGTTCTGTTGGTGTTTTATGGTTTCATACAGCCTCAGCAATAAAACTGTGGAGCATATTAGAGTTTGTCATGCCTTTATGTTGAGCTTTTCCAGGGAAAGCAGGAGAACATGTGTATAATAGTGTTTATCTTGTGTGTGAATGACTGTCCTTCAAGTATAAGCATACTGAGAATCTCATTTTAGTGTAAATGAAGCTGGTTAAGTATCATGTCTGGATATTTTTAATAGCTCTTGGTAATATCTTATCCCCTTCCACTCTAAGTATCTTTGAAAACCCTCCAAGTGCTCCAGGAAAATGCCTTGGAGCAGAGCTATATGTCTAACAACTTCAGGTATTACAAATAAAAACTTTAGATAACAAAAGAAGTTCAAACCTCAGACTTCTCATCTTTCTACAATCCAGACCCACTGGTTTTATTACAAAACTTTTATGAGAATTAATGACATGCAACCTCCTTATCAAACTCACTGTAAAGAAATTCATTTTGTTAACTTTTTGGGACAAAGTACAACAGCTTAATCATTGAGTAGGTCTGGTGACGTGAGTGTGAGGAAACAAAATGATGACGTCAGTCATATTAGCACCATCCAAGTGAATAAACTGGCCAAATCTAGTGTTTGAGGCTCTGCCTCAAGCAAACAGAATCAAACTGTTAATGTAAACAAAAAGTTTGATTTGTTTAACAGGTCAGCATTTAGATTAATCAAAGAGCAAAGCCTTATGAGCATAATTTTGCTTCCATATCTTGTAAAAAAAAAAATAAAATATAGTCACAATAATAGATTCCTTTCCCAGAGACTGATTTTACAGCAATTCTAAGTAATTACACACATCTGGCGATAACTTTAAAAACTGCAGTTATAAAAGGAGCTAAACTAAAGACTACACATTCCCTGTGCTACAGTACATCAGGATTTGGAAACATAACCATGGTGACACCCTTTAAAGGACAAAATCTGCCACAAATTTGGAAAGACCCAACTGTAAAATTATTTATAACATTGTTATTATTAACATCTGTGTTACAGAGATCTTAATTTCCCCAACAGTGGAAAAGCAGCGTGAAAGATTTTGCTGCACACCTCTAATTCAGCAGTGTTGTATGGTAGAAATGTCACAATCTTGTGTCCTTGACCGGAATGATAGTTACTGCAGATGAATTTTTACAGTAGTTTTCAAAAGCCCATCCCCCCTACACATACACACACATATTTATATTTGTATAATAAGCAGTGGTATAGGTTGTAAAAAAATGTGTAAAGTAGAAATTTTTCTTTATATAGTTCAGAAATCTGTCACATACTCTTGGCTGGCTCATCAAGCCCTGACCACTAATTCATCTTCCCTGCTCAACTCAAACATCCCAGTGTCACACAGCTGTCATTTTTCAAGCAATCCAGTAGAGAAAAGTTTCCTTTCTTTCCTAAAACAGACACTCCCTCCTCCCCCCAGAATTTCCAGACAATGTTAGGTGCTGCATTAGTGGCAGAATAAGCATTTGATACTTCTCCAGCCAGCACACAGAGAAATGGGGACCTTGGGAGCTGTGTGCTTCCACCATATCATGAGGGTTTGGCAGTGGTTGTGTTTATTCCCAGTTATTTATCTTTCTATTATGCTCTTATCTGAATGCTTCATAATCTTTTGGGTCCTTGGAGCAATGGTGTGAGATAAAGGACTATTGTCTTCTGTCACAGGTTGAGCAACTAGAGCCAAAATTTGCAAAGGCATTTAATACATTGTATGTTGTGTCAAAGGCAGACAGGGAGGGATGGAAGGAGGAAAAGGTTACGAATTTTAAGTGTTTTAGAGTTCAAATGCAATCCCAGGCCTGAACTCATTACAAGCTGTAAGGCACCCGGTAGTGGATGCTGCTTAATCTACGTACCTGACAGTGAGAAGGAAAGAATTATCACGGGCTCCCATGGGCACCATTGCTAACTTGCCCAGGTATTCAGGGCTACTGACCTGAACCATTTCCATCCTGTGTTGGAAAGGTGGGTTCTCTAGAAGACAGCAACATCAATGTACTTATTCTGGAGCTCCTCCTCTCTTGGCTCACCGAAGTGTGCTGTACGTGTCTTGTGACTCTTACCTGTAGGAATTGCATGTATAATTGTAAGAGTTAGCATCTCATGGCTTATTAGTCAGCTCCCTTGTCCAGGAGATCTGGAACCAAGGTGGTGAACCAGGGGCTCCAAGATAAGCATTTCTGGCTATTCTTTAGTTTTGAGTACAAAGTAGTCCTTTCCTGCTGATGCCTGTGAGATTAGACTTCCCCTTCCACACCCAGCATGTTTAGGAGGAGGAGGGGAGGATGGCAGGGGAAGACATTGCCACAGAGCTTAACTTCCTCTCTTGGTACTAAACTTCAGCTCTAGGATATAGGTAGCTTCAAGTAAAGCCTCAGTGGGAATCTCCCACAGCAGGATCATCACCACCATAGTGAACTGGCATTTGAAAGGATCACCAGCTTGTAAGCATGACAGTTCTGCATGATGATGACAAGGGTTCTGGGGAAAATACCTGTTGTGGCTCATGGGCATAAGTTCACACAAAATAATACCGTAGCGTAATGTCTAGGAGCCCAAGCTAGACAGCTAGACAGCTTCTGAGCTTTTTTGTATTTTTTCTCACTTGATTATGGAGATGATTGGTTATAGTATATAACTAGTTAAAGGGCTTTTTTGTGCATTTCAAAAAGTTACCAGAAATCATTTGGGGAGGGGAACAGAAGTAGAAGACAGATCAGCTAGACAAAGTGTCTGACTAAAGATACAGATACATGAGCTTATGGTATGTGCAGAACGTAAAATGAACTTGTTTATGTGTCTCTGTGGGTATATGTTGGGGGATCTGACATTTGGAAAGATTTGTATAAAAATTCAGTCTTCATGATCTTTTCCTGACAAGTAATAAACCTATTCCCGAGTCAGGACAAAATCCTCTTGACATGCAATCAACCCCTGCTTCACTGGAGTCATAGTGGTGGGCTGATAAAACAAAAGATAATTAAAAACAAATTTTAAAAATGTTGTTAGACTATTTCTTCTAAAGTAACTCCCTGAAAAGCCAGGCACCTTACTAGCATCAATCAAATTACAGGACCCAGAGGGAAGGAAAATTATAAGTAATAATTTCAGAAATAGCCCCAGGATGCACTGTGTGTACCTCTGAGCCAGGAAACCCCCCCAGGGCATAAGTCTGAAATACAGTAGCTGGCTCATTCCCAAACAGAGAGCTGTGGTCTCACTGAAAGCCTGACAGACACGCTGCAATGCATGTATCTTAAAAGCAGCACCGGTGGCACTTAGCCATTCAGATCTGATTCTCAAAAAATAATTTGGGTTCAGGAGAGCAAAAATGGCGGACATTTTGGGGATAAATCCCAAGTATTGTTGAGATTCAGATTCTATATCCCATTGGAATAATTTCTTTGTTAGTATTGTTCATTGTAACAATCTAAACCCTGTTCTTTCAATGACCTAAAGAGTCATGCAAGCTCATAGAATGAATAGTCCTGGGCAAAACACCAGATTTGTGCAGTGCACAAGATCACAAGCGTACATAGTATCTTTGTAGAATGTGGCTCTTGGAACAGCAGTCATCTGTAATAACTGTAGTGACTTTAGTTGTGAAAGGGGATATTGTAAAGTGAATGTTTTCTGTGATGCTACCAGACAGGGCAAAACATACTAGTCTGTCTATGCTCATGTTTTCAACTCTGTTCAACAAATCAATACTGGAGGAGTTTTCCTCCTCCATTTTAATTCTTAACTTTCCTTGCTCCAGTTTGAAGTAGCACAAAGGAGAGAGAAGGAGTCACTACACATTTGAGTTCTGGAACTAGCTCTTGTAAAGCTCAGCAGCCAGCCGACAGCTGACATCTTCTAATGAAAATGATCCTTTTTTGCAAACAGCCAAGTTCATTCTTCTGGGTTCTGCTGTTGCCAGAATACTGCTATAGAAAGACTCTCAGGGACAAAAATACATTAGAAAATAGTAGAAGGAAGGGAAATAGTATTGGCTGCAAACCTGTCAACCCAAATCAGGTGTTAGCATCTCTTCCTTGCTTCTAATTTAGTAGAAATATGCTAAAGATTTGAAAATGTGACTCTTCATCAAATATGATCCTATTTTTCACTCCCTAAGTTAAAAAGTGTGATTATATTAGTGCTCTCTCTCTTTTGACTTTCTAAAGTGAAAGAAAAACGTCTTGTTTTTAATAGACTGGAAAAGTAACAGCACGACAGTCATTTGCACCTGAAGCTCCGTTTTCCTCTCACTTCCCTTCCCACACCCCATTGAAATCCACAAAGGCCTTTTTCATGTCAAACACATGAGAGCTTTTCATGTGTTCAAATTGTTTTTTGCAGGTACTAATATTAATAATTCCACCTGCTGTTGAGCTCTCAACACACAAAAGCAGGACATACTCTTTATATGCCTGACGTAGTTTTTTTAAATTTTAGACGAAAAAATGAAACTGGAAGCTCCATAAGGGGCAAGAATATAAGGTGCTGTCTGTATAGATATATGCTTTTTGCTTGTTCTGTGAAATCCTCCATCTTGGGGCTCCTTCAGCGCTGCAGATCTGGAAGCATGCAGCATGACTTATCAGACTCCCCATGATGTTTGGAGTTCTCCTTAGGCTCCAGCTGTGGGAAGCAGGCAACTTGGATGGGAAATTCAGCTCATGCTTTCTTTTTCTCAAAGGAAGTTACAACTACTTCAGGTTTCAGAGAATGGCCTAAAACTATGACACAAGTACACCTCTCTTGGCCAGAGACAGAAGGCAGATTAAAAATATAATTTAAAAAGCCTTGTGATCTTTAACCTAATGTCTTGGTTGTCTTTCTGGGAAGCGGGTGAGCCAAAAAGAGTCCATAAATAATTTCAGGGTGCTTGGGTTTGGCAGTCCTGAGCAGACAGGTAGGCAGACATCTGATATTTAAAAGATATGATACACAAGAGACAGCCACAACTATGTACACACCTCATAGAGAGGGAAGCTGGATGGAGGCATTGGGTTCTCTCTGTAAATTGCCAAAGGGAATTAAATTCATAGTAAATACTCAGACTTTTTGATTAAATCAATCTATTGCCACTACCCAATGCATCTTGTGTTCTCTTTTATTGCAGCACATTAGCTAGCGATAGATGATACCATAAGTGATCTATATAATCTTCTGGAGTTTTGGGCAAAATAAGGACAAGCTGGTCTCATTACCTTCAAATTTTCCTACTTTTTTTTTTTTTTACCTCAATCAGGCCTTTAACATCCTTTTAAATGTATTTAAATATATACATATTTATTATATTAGAAGATAAAGGAATACATTCTGGAGATGCTTAAATAACTGTGAATGAAGTTGGTGTACATTCAAGCTGAATGGATGCCTTGTTAAAATGAAATTGCTGTACGGGCAACCTGTCTGGAATTGAAGAAACAGCAAAGGGTAGACAACAAGATTCCTATATACTTTTCCTTTTCCTTTACTCATCAGTGGGAAACAGGCCTTTGTTTAATTTAGTGATGCAGTCTACTGACTTTGCCATCAGGACCTTTAGACAACATCATAAATTAAAACCTGCACTGGGGGAACTGGTGCAACTGACCACAGGGTTCCTTCAGGCTCTTCAGACAACAGAAGAAAAGCTGAGAAACTGAGTCATACTCCACCTTTACCCTTTCAAATGAATATACAATGTTCTTAATATTGTCCTAGTAAGTTTGCTTTAATGCAGTAAAAAACCCCAATAATCAATCCTAGACATATGGCATACAAGATGCAGGCACTCAGAGCTGCCCATATTCTCGCTTCTCTGTAGGTCTCTGGAGTTGCAGACAGCCTATCCACTTCCCTCATCTCCAAAACGTCAGTGAAAAATGTTTTATAAAGTTATAAGCTCATTTAGGTTGGAGGCAGACAGTCTTCCTGGCCTAGTGCCCATCATAAAAGTAAACAAGACACACTGCAGAAAATTATTGACCATAAAATACACACAGACACTCACACACACATGTACGTGCACTCTTGGAAGAGGCAAACTATTTCCATCTTTGCAGAAAGACGGGCTTAGTGGACACCAAGTTGAACAAGAGACTGAAATATGTCTTACAGTGAAGAAGTCTAACAGTATCCTGGGCTACATTAAGCAAAGTATTGCCATCAGATCAAGTGAGATGATCCTTTCCCTCTAGTCAGCACTGGTGAGGCCACATCTGGAGTCCTGTGTCCAGTTCTAGGCTTCTAGTACAAGAGAGACATGGACACACTGGAGAGAGTCCAGTGAAGGGCCACAAAGATGATTAAGAGAACCTTCTATGAGGAAAGGCTGAGAGAGCTGGGACTGTTCAGCTCAGAGAAGAGAAAGGTCAGGAGGGATATCATCAGTGTGTTCACATACATGAAGGGAGGGTGCCAAGAGGACAGAGCCAGGCTCTACTCAGAAGTTCCCAGTGACAGGACCAGAGGCAATGGGCACAAACTGAAACACAGGAGGTCCCCTCTGAACATCAGGAAACACTTTTTTTCATGTGAGGGTGACTGAGCACTGCATAGTTGTGGAGCCTCCCTCCCCGGATATACACAAAAGCCATCTGGACATGATCCTGGGTAACTGGCTGTAGGTGTCCCTGCTTGAGCAGAGCGGTTGGACGAAATGACCTCCAGAGCAGAGGTCCCTTCCAACCACAACCAACCACAACCATTCTGTGGTTCAGTGATTCTGTGAAAAGCTTTAATTTGGCTACAGTTTGCTGCTTTTTTTTTTTTTCTTCTTTTCTTCCTTCAGCTTTCAGTCACACTCAGAATAAGGAAAAGTAAAATTAAACATGAAGGAAGATGTCAAAGGGATTTTCCCATGTGAAACTGTTCCTTCCTATTTTTCCCTATTGTCACTTTTCGTCACAAAGGGCCTGATCAACAAAAAGATGCTGAACATAATCTACTGATCCACTAATGCTCAGCACCCCAACATCCATGGCCAAATAACACTGTTGTTCCCTCTGACCCACATACATAGTCCCCTCACAGGACAGGCATGTCTTCCAGAGAAAATATTTCGATGTTTAGTGTACATCAATTCACATTTTGTCTCAAACAGAAAAATAAGTAAATGACTCCATCATTCTTTTCTCCTTACCCCCCATCCACCCTTTCCCTGATTGTCATTGGATGGCACTGAGAAGCACATGTGTATGAAAGCAAGCCAGTTGGCCACTAATTTCCAGACCTCATTAGCAAAGTTTTGGATGATGTAAAACTTTGACTGAATCTGAATGCAGAAGAATTGGTCAGTCAGTATTTCTTTACCCACTGCCTCTCTCATGATGATGCTGCTATTAACACCCTGACCAGAAGTAGCCTCTTGTATCCATATTGAGCTTTAGATACTGTTTTACCTGCTCAGAGTAAAAAAGAAAGTGCTGTTTAGAGCAGAGGGGGTTCTGGTTCTTTGTGTTTACATAACACGTTTGTTTTTTTTCCTCCTGTATAGGGCAAGGAGTCTGCATTATTTGCAAATAGAATCAGGAAAGGTTTCTTTTAGGAGTTTTTGCTTGGCTTCCTGTACTGTGGGTAATCCTTAGTTTACATTAAAATTTCTGTTCTGCTTTCCCCTGCGGAATGGGCCGTGGTACACCTTCAACAGAGTAGTTGCAATGGGATGACTCCGGCTAACATCACCTTAAGTGACCGTGACAGGCAAATGGAATTGTGGCAGCAGCCCAGGCCAAATGCTAAATAACATTTACAAAAACTAAATGAAGTGGCGGGACTCAATGTGGAAGACAGCATTTGGCAATTGCTCTTTTTAAGGAGGTATATTTTTAATGGAATTTTTATATCATGCGGATATTGGAAATATGAATTGCTCATCAGTGAACACTCGTCTTGCAAAGATTCCAGCACTAACTGGATCTTACTTTCTCACATATAAGGAATATATCACGGAAAAAATAGGACTGTTTCCCATATGGTCAGGTTTTAGCAGAAATTAAAATATTAAATATCTTCCATTTATTGCTCTGTTGTTAACGGGTGAAGTTAGAGAGCCTGGAAAGATGCCAGTTAGCAACTAGCATACAGGGGAGTCGTTACCTATTCTTGTTGTTTTTCAAAGACAGATTTCTTTAGCTAGGTAACTGTGCTCATGGAAGATTATCTTGAAGAGGACAGAAAAACATTGTATCCTGTCTTTACCATATTAGCACTTAAAATTCAGCAATGTCCTGGGGTCTCAGCCAGACTGGGGCTCTATTGCATGAAGCCCAGAGCAGACAGGGAGTCTATGAGCAGTTACAGGCTTTGCCATTTTACTCTGAACACTTTTTTTTCCTGAAAACCATAGCTGCCGCATAGAGATTACTGCCTGAAAATCTCACTTTATTTTTAAAGGAGTACATTTCTCGCCCACAGTGCCTGGAAATGAAAGTCCTAAATGCTCCAGCACCAGAACACATATAAAAAGACTGTAAAATGAAATTGTCTGCTTTCATAGTGGTAAGTCAATCCTGTGATTGATTGGGCAAAGGAGAGGGTCTGAGGAAGGGAAGGTGTTATTCAGGGTTTCTGAATGCTGGAGTTGGGCAGAACTTCAGGTTGTTGTTCCTCCTCTCCATTGTAAAACTTAGAGATTTTAAACAGCCATCATCTTAATCAGACCATCTGCAGCCAGAGCGTAGGCCAGTAAAAACCGTTTCTCCAAGACCGTCATTTCTAGGCTGCTAGACATAACAGAATGCTGGTACCCAAGGATGCTCAGGGGTATTTCACATACTGAAAAATGCAGTTCATATCCTATCATATTGGTGTGTTTTGGCTTTGTGAGAACTATTTTTCAATGTCCATCCTATTTTACTTTGGCTTGTGCTGCAACTTCGGGTTGCCACTCACCTGGAACTCACAACAGATTTATGCAAAACCATTGCACTCCACCATGTGAAACACTAATTCATGTCTTCAGCATAATCAAGACACAAAATAGCTCGCAGTCACTCATAGTCACCTTCCTTTCAGCAAGTTGGCTTTCTGACTGTACAAACCAGCCTGATTCTGGAGAATTTGTGCATATGTTCAAAGTTCCTGATGTTCATTCTCTACATTATTGATACCACAGCAGTTCTCAGGCATGCCAAGAAGCTATTTTAATTTTTTTTACAACTTTGAAGATGCAACATATTGGTATTTGCTGAGTCTTTTGCTTCAATATTTAGGCACCACAGTTCAGAGAGAAAAGGCTTCCATATATTTTGCTTTCTGACAGACTCCTTTGGCCACTACTCAGAAACACATGAGTTATAGCCAGGCACTAAGCCAGTGTGGGCTTCAGATCAGCTGGTATGGACTCTCCCCGACTAAGTCAGAGCTGGGGGAGGCCCTGGAGGTAGAAAAGTTATTTTTTCAAGCAAATCTCTTGTGGAGCTCATCTTGGAGTTAAACTTTACAGTCTGAGCAAGAGAGTTAATCCAGTAAACTGAGCTTGAAAATACAAGATTTAGGTAAACGAAAGGAAAAAGCAAGCTATGGCTAACAAACAGAACAAAAAGGAGAAAAAACTTATGCCGTATTCTTTTGGAATTTATGTGTCTTTTTTTTGAAGTGAAAAATCTTTTCCTAAATCTTTGAGATTTTTCTTAGTTTTCCTTCTAAAGAAAATAGAATAATAGTTTACATTTCTAATACGATCACATTTGGTGGCTTCTAGAGCCCTTCTTCTGGGTTGATTAGTATTTTTTCCACTGCTTTATATCCTGCTGTATTTCTCTGATTTTTCACACTTTTTTTTTTTTTTAATCTTTCATCTTTCCACTTTTTCTCTTGATTGGAAAGCAAGTACTACCCATCAACATCATCAGCCAGTTTCTTGAATGTTGACCTCAGACTCTGTCTTTCAAGTGCTCTTAGTACTGACATGAGCATTGTGTCTATAAGAATGGTTCCATGATATTGCTTTCCTCTGAGGAGCCGCCTGTGATACCCTCCAATGGTGCACTGAATGAGCCATGAGCTTTGGTCCTGCAGCAACTCAGCCATCAGAGGACCAGGACACTGCAAAGAGCACACACTAACTATTGAGTTGGAGGCAGTAACTTTTTTGTTTGTGCATCAGAGTGAAAACCAGGAACACCAAACTCCTGCTGAGAGAAAGATGGACTGAACAATATTCTATTCTTGTCCATTTGTTCTCATTTTCTGTTTGTTCTCCACCCTTTCATTACCTGTGTTTTTCCTTATTGTCTTTTGGATTTGCAAATCAAGTTAAATATTGGCCAAGCAACCTGATTTTTTTGCTCTCTTTCTTCTTACACTGGTAAAACTAGAGTTACAGTGACCAAGAGGGCTATTCTAGCTTAACAAATCACATAATTCATGGAGTTTTTATTATTGGATTGTACAAATAGCATACTGGGTCCTGCCCTGTATCACGTCATTGATTTTAGAAGAGCTTAATCAAAACCCATGAGAAACAGAGCACAACAGAGCATTCCTTCCTCTGGCATTCACTTCCCTTTGCTGCCATTCAGCACATTAGGGACTTCCTGCAGTGCAGGCTGTGCTCGGTTTAATAGTCACAGGTGAAAGGAAACAAGATCAGTGCTGGGATCTAAGCAAAAACACCTTGGGTTTCAACGCACTTATGTGCATGCCTAGCTTAAATGTGAAGGGGTGGAAACTACCCTGCTTGTTTGTAAGATGACCTGGGGATCTACAAAGGTGTGCTCTCTCATATCCATCACCTGGTGTCAAAGTGGGATTACATCTCCTCCGCCACTGCACACCCACACCAGCTGGTGAGTCATTCCTGTTTGCTCTCACATGACCACAGGCTACTTGAACAGCTTTCCCCTTTTCATGGGGCAGGGAGCGGCTATTTGGTTTCTTAGCAGCATGCTCGTGTAAAAAGTGGAGCTGTGTAAAGAAAGGCTCTTATTGTAAGTTGTGTTTGCACTGAAAATTTTGAAAGCACAATGCAAACAGGGACATCAAATATAAGCCATATCTCAAATATGGTCTTAAGTCTGAAAAGTGTGAGAGATAGATGACCTCCACCTTACTAGATGTTAGTGTTGCTAACAGGGCTATCATACTGTCTGCAGTTGTGCATAGACATCATGATGCATGGTAAATTTTCTTGTTAAAGAGGTTTTTTCTTTTTCCGACTTAAAACATTGTGTCATTTAATCTCTGATTATACCAGATGTTTATCCACAGTACACCAAACTGTACATTATGGATGTTTTTGATTTTTCCTAAGGAAACCATAAAAACGTATGAGAAGCAAGCAAGAATCCAAAATTACAAAGGTAAATTGCTTCAGTCTGAAGACAAGTCTGGTAAATATTAGAAATATGCTGTGTAACTATATACTTATATAACTTTCACAGAAGCAGAGCAACAAAAATGCTAAATCACAGTGAAGTTACACTGGGACAACATAAATAGCTGAGAAATGGCAGAAGGAAAATTAATCTCTGTAAAGCTGAAGGTGTAAATCCAGGAGTCAAAGTAAGAAAATATCATGAGACAGAACAAGCTGTTAAAGAGATATGAGAAAGGAATAACAGAATAATCTCAAAAGCATGATGGTCCAGATTTACAGATTTTGCACCTAGATGCTTCAGTGACAGTGACATTGGTCACAGTGTTGTTCAGTCACATAGCAGGGATTAGTAGGTACTTTCAAAGAACACAACAAGTTCATGAATACCTGCTGTTGTGGTTGTCCTAAGTAAGTGAAAGAGTTGAAGAAGCAGGCTTTGGCTAAGTTTGAATCTGTCCCTTGCACATATCTCCCAAGAAGAGCCTCTGGTTCCTCGTGTTGTCCCCCTCAAAGTCCGCTGATCAGGCTTAGCAGGCTCTAGTTACTGAGCATGGAGTGGCATTGTTTTCCTCAGAGTATTATGAACCTACAAATTGTACATCTAATGACTTTGAAGAAGGAGCATCAGAAATTAATAATTACTTGGGAATGGGTCCCTGGCCTCTTCACTAGCATTGCCACACAAGACCATCTTCTATGTCAGCGAATAAATTAAGTTTAAAAGAGAGTGAGCTAACTAGTTAGAGGCTAAAAGCAATGCAGAGAATCTGTTCTTCTGAAGATAAATAGATTCAAGATAAGGGTCCTCTTTGAACTAGAGAGACTTTTGAAATTAATATATATACTAAATTCTTCTGAAATTTCTGTGAAAAGTTTTATGATAGCATTGATTCTCCTTTCAGACAAACCTGAAATGTCACAAACCTCCCTTTTTCTTTTCATTGCCTATCTCTGCTTTGGTACTTCCTTGTTTCAGTGACAAGAAGGAAAGAGGCACAAAGAGCAGTAGCCTTTGAAAGCTTCTCAGTTTTATCCAAGATAAACAGATATAGCTGTCTCCAAGTTTTCAGTATCATTTGTACTACAGGAAATTCCTTGAATATTACAAACACTGAAGTTATCTAACTGCAAATAGCAGCTATCATTGGCAACTGTCAAGCTTTTAAGAGTCTCTGGTGCACAACTTTTCCAAACCTTGACCAGTACTCCATTCAGATTCAAATAATGGTCAATGAGCAAAGTCAGTTCTTTACAGCAGATCTTAACCTCAAGCCTGGGATGATCACTATTCAGCTGTTCCTGAGTTACAGGAAATGCCTTGGTAATTTGGACACCTCTGTCACAGACTATCATGAAATTCTGACATATGCAGTCTGCCAATAAAACGTAGAAGAAAGCCGCGTCATTGGTGGCATCACATGGGAAGAACTGAAGGTAAATCTGCAAACCACAGTTCTCATTTGGGAAGTTCTGGAAGCACTCCCATCTATCTCAAAATGCAGAGAAATTTGGACAGACGGCAGTGGGGCAAGTCACAACCTTCAAGCAAGGCAGCTCCTCTAGGCACATGCGGGGCTTCAGTGAATGCACCAGACATGCCAGTGCTTGTTTATTGTTTCAGCCAAGTGCTGCAGAGTCAGAGAAGGCGCAGACAAACTGTGGAGACATTTAAATCTGTGTTGGGTCTTGTTTTGTTTCATGTTTTACTTGGGCATACTCAGAGATTTCTTCCCTCTTTCTGCAGATAGGGCCTCGATTTATAACAACATGGAAAGGCAATCATCTAGACTTGCCCCAGTTGGATTACACACTATGGAAAGTGTGTTTAATTATGAAAAATTAAAGACAAGGGGGATATGTTTAGACTAAGACTGTAGACAGTTTCTTGGCGAGAAGCAAAGCTGAACAAAAAGGATAAGAATTCTAGAACAATTGCAAAGGATTTATTTACATTTTTAAAAAATCTACATATGTTTTCACTTAAAGCTCTTGGGAGGGTCATTTAAAAGATTAGGACTCCTGGCTGTTCACATTCATGTCTACCTCTATTCCCTCTGCTTTCAACTTGAACATTAACATACAGACCACAAGAAAAGGAAATGCATGTCAAGTGTGACATATCAAATAACACAAAAGCTGAATTGCAAGAAATAAATTTTAAATTGATCAAGTACTGTGAGGCATTTTAGTAACATTTATTGCTGTATTTTGCACAGTTCAGGCCACAGGAGTTTCACAGAGAGTTTCTAGTCCTGCTGCCAAATGAGAAGTAAAATTTAGACTCTTAAGATGTATTCTTTTTAAGTCCCTCTGCATCACAAAATGAAAAAAAAAAAAATCCAGACGTTTTTCCCAATATCTTTCCTTTAGTTTTTTTGTTTTGTTTTGTTTCTGCTTTCTTTACTATACCTTCAATGTACGTTATGCTTAATCTCGTCTTTAAGTCTCTAAAGCCTCAATAACCCTTATCCTACCTTTTTGGAACACCAAAACTGAGCAATATTGTTGATCTGCAGATTTGAAAATAGGCCATTAGAGTTATTCAACACAAAGGGCATAGCACAGTTTGGACATGAAGAGAGTGCAAATATATGCCATCCTAGGTCAGATTAGATGTCCAGATGCCCTAATGTTCTGTCACAGTAATGTAGACTCCGTGACCAATTTTCATGATAACACAGGAAAAAATCAGCAGAGAAGAAAACTACAGCAAGGGAAAAGGATGCTCTGGATTCCTTCAGCCAAATCTTTCTCCTGTCGCTAATGGTGTCCTGATGCTTCTGTCACAAAGCTCTCAGGCTGCAACCCACCCATGGAGTGCGGACAGGTATCAGCCTCCCTGTAGTTTACCTTCCCTAAAGAGCTATTATTACTATATAGCCACCTCAGGCTCTGAATACAAAGGTCAAAGCTCTTATCCGTAGCTGGAAGTCTGGACTGTGGGGTGAGGTAGCTGGAGGCTCTGATTATTGTCTCTGTGACAACTGAGCTCTGTGATAAGAAGAGGAAGAAGGACCAAGGGGAGGGGACAGAAGGCAGAGCCCTGCCCTATAGATGATTTTGTCACTCTGGACCTCAGAAAAAAGGGCTAAAGGCTTCAAACTATTTTCTAAGTGTTTTGAATTTTCCATGCCAGGGAAGCTCTCTATGTCATTAAACAAAAATAAATGCAAAGTTTCCTGAGCACCTTGCTGCTTGGCATATGATGCGTGTGGGCTTAAGGTGGCTTAGAAAAATTTTGCTTGAATTTCGAATTCAAGAGGAGGATTTACAAAGTCATAGAAAAACAGACAGCTTGCAACCATTGTGAAATTTCAGAAGGTTTGTGGCAGCTTTTCAAATAGAAGGCCTTCACCTCCGTACACACACACCTATATACACCTGTAGTGGGTGCAGGACACATAAGCAGTACCAGGACAGTGGTTTTGCTGATGATTGTAGCAGATACAGATATTTTTGCTTGCTTTAAATTCTACACTTGAAATGCCATAGAGTCAGGTAGTTCATCCACTCTCAACTCCAGGATGACTTTTACCACCTGTACATTTAGTACTGCAACTATACCACATAGTGCTGTTAGAGTTTTTGCTTTAAGAATTCAGAGAGTGGCACACTTCTAATTGTTAAGGAGAAATAATGGCACTATGAAGGATCACCATAGTGTTGGTTTTGTCAGCCACACCTAGATAATCCCAACCTGTGAACTTTCTGTCCCAACTCCAGGAATGTCTGGCTCTGAGACAGAAAACAAGCAGTGAATGCCAAAACAGGCAGGTAATCACTTGGCAGCAGACTCCTTTGGCTTAAGCTTTGAGCCAGAAAATGGACACTTTCATGATTGCAGCATACAAACAGAGGATTCTTTGAGGGAAATATAAGTTGTTCTCAATCTCTTCACAGGTGACAACCCCATCTGCTTTATGCTTTGTGCTCCATGTCCCTGTGTCAGTTGCATCTTCAGAAAATAACAACTCAACATAAAAATGGTTCCCTAGATGCAAGTGGAGGAAAAAGAAACAAGTCCTTCATTAAATAATGAATCAACTGATTATAAACTGCATCACAGCAAACATTAATGCTTGAGATTTAATGCCACACAGAAAATGGAAATATAAAGAAGGTATTTATTTTGGGACACTGAGGAGAAGAAACCTGAACGACTCCATTGAAAAAGTGTAGTATTATTGTTTTCGTCCTTGCTTGCTTTGTACTAGACAGGAATCCATTAACAACCAAGTAAGGCCCCCTTGCTAATCCCCTTGCTAAGCCACAATCCTCAACCCAGGAGAATTGGTATTGAAGAAGAAACATGTCAGTCATGCTGGACAATTAAGCACAATAATAAACATGAAGAAAGGAAAAAAATGTGGGCGGTATTGCCAGAATAAGGTGAGCAGTGTCTACTCATTCTGAAACCTTGTCTAGATTATGAGGTTAGCTCAATGACAAATCATCTACAACTTGCCTCCTAGGTCCATGGGATATTCCCGATCTGTAGCTTATTCATTTCCTGTACTAATGACACATGCATTCGGTATGTGGCAAATGGTAATAGGATTACATTTCATACATATTTCCCCAAGTTTTTGTTTCCTGAGTACTCCACATGATTCTGTAGTATGTTTCAGGCTAATAGCAATTCAAATATTCACTGAGTTTAGAAACCTGTGAAATAAATCAAGTGTTATTTGCATGCAGCAAGCTTACTAGATATGATGGTGACAATGGTCTTGGTGACAAGGAGATAGTTAAATTTCTGTTTGATTTTTAGCTGTTCTCTAAGTTTATCTTGTAAATGGTAACACGTTTTTGTTTGACATTCAAAAGAACAATGTCACTGATTTGCAGAGGAATCAGAAGCTCTTCTGAATTTTTATTATTTTTATTGATGGCCTGCTTTTCCTCCCTCTGCTCAGTGACCATTCCACATTAATTGCATGGACCTGCAGCAGGAATTTGTATCTAGCTTTACAGGTAAAGCAAGTGACAGGTAACAGACGCTGTGCAAATTGCCTCTGAAGGCAATGTACACACACCCCTTAGAACATATGGGATTATGTTGCCATGCAATTAAAAAAGAAAGGGTAAGCTTTGAATAAATACAGTAGCCATAAAGAATAAAACCATCCTGAGATTAGCTGAAGGCCTAGGCTCTCTCTCTAGCAGTAGCCCAGCTCCTGAGGTGATCAAAATTCTGGGAGGAAAAGCCCAAGTATGGCATGTACAGATCCATGGCATCTCTTGGGCATCAGAAAACAAGCAGGAGAAGAGGGCGGAAGCTTAGTTTTCTGCAAGCTCACATTTTCATTTTGAACAAATGTGTGTAAAAAGTTTAGACGAAGTCCCTGTAGACCTCGATAACACTGTTTATCTGATCAGCTTCAAAGAAAGCCACAGAAGGACTGTGATGAAATCTGGTGCAATTGTCCCTTTCAAAGCCAAGAGACTATATATATGTGTATATATATATGTATATTTATTTTTGTGCTGGAAAAGACTGTTACATAGGTAAGTGTGGGCCTGAACAGTCCTTATATTGAGGCATAATAAGCCATTTATCATTTCCATTTAGGGGAACTCTGATCTGTCCTTTCCTTTCTAACCACAAATGGTAGGTGCAGGAGTTGATCTGCACTCCCCCAGCCACAGTTTTTGACATATGTCTGTGCAGGTTGGTTGTTAGCTACCTCTGATTCATGAATTATGTTTTTATTTTCCTTTTATTATTCCCTTTGGTTGAAGAAGTGTCTATAAATACCATATCAGCCAAATGCTGAGATGGTGGAAAACAAGCTAGCAATGCATTATGCAGGCAAATCCCTCCTGCTCTCTCCCTTTCTCTCCAGATAAAGAGCCCACCTCTGGTTATCCATTCTAAAGTCACCAATGCTTAAGCAAGTGTCTAGCAAGTACTAAATAATGAGAGGAGCAAGAGAGGCTTTCGGGGATATTAAATCCTTTCTGCAGCCTGAATAGTATTGTTGTGCTTTACGATGGTCATGAGAATGTCTGAGGTTTTTCGAGCTCACG
The DNA here is from genome assembly GCF_036013475.1 of Columba livia. Lineage (NCBI taxonomy): Eukaryota > Metazoa > Chordata > Aves > Columbiformes > Columbidae > Columba > Columba livia. The sequence continues at coordinate 70,907,251 of NC_088602.1, forward strand.
GAAGATTCAAATGAAGCAGAATATACTCAAGGAAGATTTATTTATTTCTAAGTTTTCTAGCCATACCACCACTGATGCTGACATTATGTCATGAACTTGCTCTTCACATTTTAATGTTAACTATATATGCATCCTTCACATAGCTGTCCAATCTAATCTACATTTGTTTCCAGCATTTTTTTCCCCTCTGTCTTATTCTATCTGGTAAATCAATGAGCCTGCTCTTCAGATTCAGAGTCTGGACATTAGCACGACTGAAGAAAAGATTATATAAAAAGGGAGGGAGGAATCATAGCACTTTTACTGCCAAGGAACAAGCGCAAAGAATATGAGGTAACATATGTTTGGAAACCTTGGAATATAACTATACTGCAATTGGCAGTAATATTGACTTTTGTGTAGCTTGAACCTGAGCTAGCTGACAATGCTTTGTGCCATGGGATTAACATGGGCTGCAGAAGCCAAGCAAGGATGCTAAGGATGTTCATGCCAGATGAGCTAGGCATCAGCAAGGCTACTACTACTGCACCAAAAATAACCAGTTTGAAAGTTATTTGGCATGCCACAGTGAGCTCCTGTAGGCAGGTAGAGGCACAGCCAGCCCTGACCTGCTTAAGAAAAACAGCACAAAAAAATCCACCAGCTTATCGTAAGTGGATGGGTGATGTACAGTTCAGCCTGGAGAGGGTTTGTGTGGTCTGTAGCCAGACTCTCCAGAGTCAGCGTTTAAATCCAGCAGCACCCTCAGGGGAAACTGGTATTCCTTTTGATTCACACAAAACCAAGAGCTTCAACTTTTCAAGGCATGAGCTCCTTGAACATCTGCTGTAAAAGTGTTTACTCAGCATGCATTTGGTGTTAACATAAAATTCACTCAGGGCCTTATTCAAAGGCCACTGTAATCAATGTAAAGAATTGGAGGAAAGTAAGCAGAACTTCATCTTCCAGAGTTTTTTTCAGTGGAAGTTGCGTTCCTAATTCTTTAAGGTTGACTTGCACTGTGTTTAACCTTTGTGTTAGGTTGAACCAACTTCTCTAGGTAGTTAGGAAAGAAAAAAAGTCACTTTCAACTCACTGGCTAAAATGATCAGGTATCCACCTAGAGCCCTGTCAATCAGGTGAAGCTGCCTTTTGCCTGAGGCTAGGCGTGACTTTAAAAAGATATCCAGTATCTGGAGTCAGAAGCCTTAACTAGATATCTACCTTCTTATGTCCTGCTGCCTACTCAGCGTCCACTTAGGAAATGTTTCCTTATGTATCTGGAGAATGCCTCATGCAACAACTACTGATACAGAATGAGGCCTCGTTGTTGTGTTGCAGATGAGTTAATGATAATTCCTCACTTTATGCCAGTGAGTGCATTTCCTGTGCTGGATCTGCAAAGCAACAGTGAATGAGAGATGGTATTTGGATATGCAGCCCGTGCACCCATAGGACACAAGACGCTGCCTGACAGTCAGGGTTAGTGAGATTGGCAGCACTGTGATAGTCTGGCTTATCTGGGCATCCACACAGGGAGGTATGTGTATCACAGCTCTCTGACTGTCCACACAATAAAGCTCCCCTCCCCAGGAAACCAGAATTTATGAAATGTGTGACACATGCCAAACTGACAGCCACACACCTGCAGGTAGGTTATGGCTGAGATGCACAGTACAGGTATGAGGGGAGGAGATTTTTGTATCTCTCAGCTTTGAGATACCCACTAAATCATGCTTGGACCACCAAGCCCCAAAATGTAGGGAAGTTTAACTCTGCTTCTGGTGTTTTATACATTTTCATTAATTCCAAACTTTCAACATGAGTAAAGAACCTTATTTTTTTGCCAGCTCATTGTATAGCTGTTCACTTATGCTGCACAGTTGGATAGAGTTTGGTGGTTTGAGCTACAAACAATTTAAATGGCAAAGGGAATAAAATGGTTATCTCACCACTGCAGCAAAAATCCATGAACTGTGATGCAACAGCTCAGAAGTAGGGATACTTTCTTATGTTGCACTGGAAAGAACTGCTTTTGTAGAACTGTCCAGATGATTTTGCTTTCAAAAGATGTCCACTGTACATGTATGGACTAAAAAGCAAGCCAAAAATGCTCTGAAGTCAGATAATGCAAGCTTTGAGAAGAAGGTGAAGAGAATAATTAAGTGAGGATGCATTCCCAGCACATTTCTCAAAATTTAAACATGAAGAAATGCCCATGATAGATTTTTTGCCTTACACACTCCGTGTCATCCACTATCACTTTGTACCCTTATCCTAGTACCCAAGACACGGTCACCTTGTATCCATATCCTCTCAACTGGGTGGTTTTGTGAAAACTTGGTAGTCGTTCTTATCTGGCTGAGAGCAGGACACCAGTTCTGTCCCTACTGATGTACAACATAATTCTTGAGGTTGTCCTCATTTGACTGAAGGCTACAAGCTCTGCAATCCTAGCTACATGGTACCTTGCCTACAGCACCACCTCTGCCTGTCCTGTTCTCCTTCTGTTGTTGAGTGGAGCAGAGGGATCCAGGGGATATCAAGCAGGAGATGCCTAGATTGGGTGCTCTCAGCTCAACATTCAGTGCAGCTCTAGATGGCACTGGGCCACTCATGTTCCCATAAACACTATATATATACACTCATAAACGTAGCTTAGATTTTCCTAGAGGGAAGTTATTTTTTCATCAGATCACTATAAACATCTACTTGATAATGCAAGCTCTCCTAGCTTCTCAGACCATCACTACTAAGTCACACCAGTTTCCCACTGCACAGGTGTCAAGGTCCACTCTGTGATGGACTCGTGATGGTTCATTTACCTTGATCTTGAAGCACAATATTAAGGCAACCAAAATGCCAAAGGGTTATAATTCAATCAAACAGTGTTACTTTATTATTTTGCCCATAAAGTGGCACATGATAGAGAAAGTAGAGAAAAAGGGAAAGAAAAAGAAAATGGGGAAAGAGGGTTGGTTACCATCACAGGTCCAAAGGCATCCCTATGGTCCCAGGTCCTGAACAGCGTCCTGCCGGTCCTCTGTCATGATCTGTGATCCTTTGGTGGGGAGATCTCAACCGTGTCCATTCAGGAGTCATCTCTAATGCTTCTTCACCCGCCCTTGCTCCCATTGTTTGAGGCCAGTCTCTGCCTTGGTTTTGCAACCCAGGCTTAAACTGCGCAGGCTCGAAAAGTCTTCGACTTTCTTGCCAGCGCTTGTCTGTGCTTGCGTGACCTGCATTCAGGGGTCTCTCTCTGGTCCATTGGGTGACCTCAGGACCCTTGGTGAGCTTCTGGGCATGCTCTTTTTCATTGGCCTTTGTTTGAGGGAGGAGGTGGGGGATAAGGTGTGACTGAGGTTACAGGTGAGAACACATCTTCTAGACGGCAATTATTGTCTCTGGGTCGAAGACACCCACAAAACAATCCCTTTTAGGAGGTGGGGGCTAGTTTGGCTGAGGCAGCAGGTGAAGTCCACACAGCAGCCATTGTAAGCAGCAGCCCCCCCGCATCGAAGAAACCAGTGCAACACAGCGCTTCTCCTCAGACCTCTCTCCAAGTCACTGTCCATGGCTTCCTTCTGTCAGGGCCTCAGTTCTCTCAGTTCCTGATGATGATGTTTCAGGCAAATACTTCTCTATCTTGAGACCGACAGGGCACTATTCCCACCCTTTCCCCCTTCTCCAGTCCTCGGACCTCCCTCCTGTCAAGTAAAACTGAGATGTCCCAACTCTCAGCCTCAACACATGTTTTGGCTATTGCACTGTTTCTCCCTGTTAATCCATCATGAACCAGAAGTGCAGCTACTTAAGCATCCGGTGTGACCTTTCAGCACCCCTGAATTCCAGAAAAGGCACCTACCTTCTTCCACCCTGTATTAGGAGTCTCAAATACATGCAATAATTATCCTCTGTGACAGTCCACATCTTTGAATTGATAAGAGCAGGCTCCGAGCCATGTTTCTGGAATTCTGAAGCTTGAGGAAATAGATCTCAAACATTGATATGAGTTGAAGATGTTGCTCTAGGTTAAATGTAAGGTCCCTGTCGATTGTTAACCTGTACAAATGTGCAAGGAACCTCCAGTTTGTTCTTGAAATCCTTTTTCCCATTTGAAAGCTCAATGTTATTTTGCTCTTTTATATCCAGTTATGCATAAATCAATGTCATTGGTGTCTAAACACATAACTTTTCCCTTAGTAGAGTAAAATGGGTTTCTTTTAATCATTTAAAAATATTTAGTTTGATGGGTACTTCCTGTGCAGTGATAACTTCCCTGATCTATTATGTAAGTAATCCAAAAGAGTTCTATTGTTATAGGCCTACATAGAGACTATTTTTTCAAAAAATAAGATTCATATGAATTTTGATTTGTGCCCCATCTGCCTCTGGTAATGATCCACAGACAGATATTTATATTTGGAAAATAGCTTGAGCTGTCTAGTGAATATTTCATGGCACCCACAAGATTACTGCCGCTAAAAGTCATTGGCATCGGTAAAGCACTGAGCGTATGATTATTTTTTGTGAGAGACAGATGAGTAAATGGTTCTCAAGAAAGCTGAGAGAAATTTAAAACCCAAACTCAGAAGGAAAATAGTTAGCTTTTACAAGGATCAATCCATGCCAGTATGAAGGGATATATATTATCTTTACAGAATTATTTTTATCATCTTTCCAGGTAGGGGTCCCATACATTTTTGAAGCCATTTTATACTTTTTCTAAGAGTATCATACCTTCAGAGCAGCTGAGGGTGTGTCTTTCAAAAAAGTACTTGCAGAACTGGTCACGCTGGCAACGTGTGAAGTGCATGGCTGGACATGAAGCAATTAAAGGGACAACTCTTTCCTACACTTCTAGAAATGAAGTTCAAGCTAAATAAACCTTGTTCAGGTAAATGACACTGATAATGCTCTTCTAGGTAGCATTCAAATAATTCAATATTGAGCAAGAAACTCCTTAAGCTACTTCCAGTTGACACCTACTGTCCACCACGATCCCTCTTCCATGTAATATCCGTATTAAGTATGGCTGATATTTGCCTTTACAACACTGACAAATAAATATTTTTAAATAGGCATTTGTTAGTCTTGCAGCCATGGAGATAGGAGTCTACAAAATATTGAATGATTCCACAAAGGTCAGGAGCTCCTTTTTTTTTGCGATGAATGTAATGAAAGAACAAGGAGATACCCGAGGAAATAAAAAAGTTAATAACTGTCAGACTGATAAAAGGGAAAATTTGTATATTTGCTGACCTCAGTGAAACTGAGTCAAAGAAGTATACAGAAAGGAAATAGTCATATCTAAGAGTAATTAAAATATCCACTGTCATATTACTTATGAGATGACTTTGTAAAGAAAATCCTTGTTATTGATTTACACCCTAAGCAACTTCTTGTTCGCTTGTGTTGGAAAGAAACGTCCCTCAAAGGCATTAGATTGTGTATTTATCTATTTTTTATAAGTGTTGTAGCTTTCAGTGAAGACTCTGATGCTGACTGCTATTAGGCACCACAAAAGAATGCCAATTGCTTTGAAACAAATATCAATATATTTGGAGTATTTCCAGTGCCTGCTCTATAGACCTATATGTCTGAGGCAGATCTGTAACTGTCCTTGACAAAATTTTCCCTGGAAAAAAAGAAGTGTCTCATTAGATGCGTGTTTATTGAATTCATTTAGGCATGACCAGGCTGTCATTCTGGATTCTGCAGTAGATTCGTAGGTGTTTATGGCAGATGTTAATATGCCAATATGCAAGAAATTATTTCTCCAGCTCTTTGAATCCAGAATCTCAATTGACACTCCTGTCAGAAATGGTAGGAGAGGGCCTTGATGGGCCAATGAGATTCTCAGCTCCACATCTATTTAGTTTTTTACAGCTGGTGAAGACAGCCTGAAAGAAAAATCTGTAGGAGGCTTATTTTTTCACTGACTGTGTTGTGGCTGTTTCTTTAGGAGAACAGAAAACTTTAGTTTGTAGCATCTTCCACAAGAAGTAACTTAACACCAGACTTAAAGCAACATGGAAATGCTCTACTGGGATCCTTATTCATGTTCTCACCTATGACTCTGCTTGCAGACCATGAATGTCTTGTATTGAGAGACTTAGCAAAGAAGCACCCATTTTGTTAGTCAGTCCCAGTCACCTCCAGCACCTATGAGCTTAATGATGTCCAAACTAGGGACCTTGTATGTGCGCAGAAAGAGTCCCACACTTCAGAACAGGGTGTGAGATGTGCAGAAGGTTGAGGAGAAAACCTTTTAGGAAAGACAATAAAAGAAGCTAAGGTACATCTTAAATCTTACTGCTTCCTAAGATTTAGGTGTGGTTTTGTTCATGATTTACAGATGTTGAACTCTTAATCATGAAGATCACTTTTTCCCTCTCCTGTATTTAAGGAGGATAGACCTTTGTAGCCTATAGTGAAGGATTTATCATGCTGAGAGTTTAAAGAGCAGTTCCCATATTACAGCCTGGCAGAAGGGTTTGCCAGAGGAACAGACCACATCTACCACGGCTTAGATGCAGTGTAGGTTACAAATTCTGCAGCACTGTCAAAAGAAGTGTACTTTTACACATGGCCAGAGGCAAAACTCCATTGCCATGTTAATGTCAGGTAATTTTGAGGTTTTATGGTTTGATCAAAGGTGTCAAGGTGACAGAGAAGGCTCCCAGTCTCTAAGATGATCCCACCCTTCATTTCACATAAATGGTCCTGGCGGAGAGACCCCTGGCATCAAAGAAGCCTTAAGGCTTGTTCACTGAAAATTCAAGGGTCTGGCTGTCCGTAGTGATTACTTAGAGATGAGGTAAGTGAGAGGTATAGGGTCAAGGGGAAAAAAATAGGTCACTTAGAAACTGAGGAGTGACAGAGCTGAGCATGGACTCTATTGTGCATGTACTGACCCCCCATAAACAGACTCACGCAGGAATGCAATCACAGCTGTGCACTCTCCAGTTCTGGACTTCTCAGGTAGGCTAGGTAAAGAGTACAAAAAAAGCTGTAGGCAGCAAATGTCTTATGTCTTTATTAAAATCTTATACATGGAAGAATCATAAATGTATTCCTCTTTTACACACATGAGCAAGGGCTTGGGGAGAGAGGTGCTTTCTCTCAAGCTTTTCAGATTAACAGAGGATTTGTCTGGAGGACAGTCAGTGAATAATGAAAACTGAGAGGAAAGAAACATTCACTCCTTGGCTGGGAAATTATCAAACTTGTAGAGCCTAGGGGCTATCTTCAGATGCATGAGCAGCTCCTGTTGAAGACATGGGAAACAGTGTGTCTATGCCTGTGAACAGAAGTTGATCCTGGCCCTAGGTACCTTAGAAGGAAGTATTTTCATGCCTCTCTCTCTAAAAAAAAAATCACAGAACATGTTATTACAGACAGCCTTGGTGCAGTGTCCCCTCCCTCTAGGTCTCCTCTCTCTATTTCTTTGTTATTTAAATTTAAAGTTAGATACAGTACACAACTTTAAAGTAACCTTATATGGTAATTTCGCTGCAATAGTAAAAAATGATTAGTTTCTTTGTCAGACAGCCAAACAACACTTCTGCAGTACTTTTTGTGCTGACTTCCAATCTTACGAACATTTGGTCAAATAATGTGTTCCTGTTACAGTCCTCACATCAGCTACAAAGTCTGAAGCTTACAACTCTCTTCTTGAATGAGAACCAGGCAAGAACCATCCCTGATAAAAATAGCAACAAGGGGAAAATCCCTGTGAAGGAATTCAAGCCAATCTTTGCAGCATGTCAAGGTTAATAGAGGCCTTGACAATTCAGAAGTAGGCAATGAATGCTTTATGTGTTTAGTACAGAAGCAAGGTGAGTGAGAATAAACTAGCCAGTCACAGCATGCTCACAAAGGTCCATCTGACACCATCATGCACTCACCCATGAACAGTGATATGGAGAAATGCAAGCCTTCCTCCATCGCCTTGGTCCTGATGATGTGATGGGAGCATGAGGGCGGTGATTCCACTGTGCAGTGGGAAAGCAACCCAGAGCAAACCAAAGCACTACAGCAGGATACAAGTCATTAAGGGATGCTTACACAATGGAGAAAGTTTGCTTGTTTTTTTTTAATTAGATACTTCTCACCTTCAAGAAAAGGACACCTTAGCCACAAGACCTTCCTGTTGAGCAGTCACAGGCATCTTTGCATGTACCAGGGAAATTAGAGATAGTGGAGCTATACCACAAACCTTGGTGTGCAGCGCAGCACAGCCAGCTTTTGTTCATGGACTTCATTTTCTCCCTAAAGAAAGGTCACACATCAATTACTCTATACAGTATACTTCATTGAGAGATTACTGAACACTATCAATGAGGCTATAATAGAAGTCTGTACTGCATCAGACAAATCCAGCAGTTTGACTTAGCTGATGGATGCGTCATCCATTCCCAATATCCTGACCGCTGTTGGAAATGAAAATATCTCTTTCTTTAAGTGCTTCAGACATCTCATCTGTTCATCAGGGTGAATGTACCATTAAATGTCAGTCTATAGACCTGTCATTTCGGGGGTATGAGTAATAGGCTAAAATGTTCATATCTGAGTGAGACACACAGATCTGAACATAAGTGTATAAATAAATGGCTCAACAGCCATAAATGGCTCAACAGTCATAAAGACCAAGCACTTGTAATGCCTCTTGACATCACAGGGAGCAGCACTTCCAAAACCTTAGAGGGACATCAGCTGTTCAGGGATGCAACACAACTTGGTGTGGGATTGTTGGCAGGAGGATTGAAAATGGTCCTGATTTTCTGTCCTAAGTGTTGGTAGAGGGGAGTTGTTTTACTCTGTTTCACAATATTTCCTCATACACTCGGACACCTTCAGTTCCCTGTGAACTGTGGATGGTTTCAGGAGTTTGTCTGACAGAGCGTACTGTCAGGGCAGAAAGAAGAAATGAGTTAACGGCACAGAGACTTCTTGTCTGACTGACTGCTCTGCACAGCATGGCTGGAGTGCGATGAGCTTGCACTATTTTTCTCCTTAAACATGTGTTGCAAATCTGAGGAGGCTACATCAGGACTCCTGGGGCATTTTTAATGACATCAGAATAGATTACTTAACCTGAAGAGGTTAACATTTAATAACTGGGTTAGAACTTGCTGTTACCAGACTTGTCAGTCTTCTACCACTAAAAGACATTTTAAACATCTGTGGAGACCACAAACTGGGTCAAAAAATGTCATCCCTCAAACACTAGGCAAATAAAATGTATAAGGAAAACGTTTTCAAAGGTATCCTGGCATCACTTACAACTGAAGTGTTTAAAAACAAAGGCTGGTACCTCAAGATCTTCTTGAACTTATGTAGATGATGCAAGATGTGAGTTTTAAATACCTAAAATACTTTTTTTCAGTCGGTCTTAAGTTATTTACAAATCTTGAAGTTTTTTGGCCTTAAGCAGCTAAGTCTCTTTTCTCACCTAAATTCCCCTCAAGTTTCTGGATATCTAAGGGAGGCTTAGTCTTCTGTGTAACTAAGGTACCTTTAAAAATTTGCAGTAATTGCTTTTGCTCTTATACGTCTGTTTGAAAGTAAAGGTTGTAAATTAATTATACACTAGCATTAAACTAAGAGAAAGGAAAGCAGCAGCATGCACATCTTCTGATAGATAGGAAAATGGTGTGGTTAGTGTTTGTTTGAGTCTTCAGTGTACATGAAGAACTGTCAGCAGTAGTTTAAGGGTTAAAATAGAAACTGAAATGTAAAAATCGCAGAGCAAGATGAGGATACACTTGATAAATAGACACAAAAATAAAGCTTGCACCACAGCTCAGACCAAACTGAAGCAGAGCTGCAGAACATCTGGTCTGGAGATGGTGTGCTCGTCAGCTGAGTGGCAGCATGTCTCACAGGCTGACAGGTGGTCACGAGAAGGTACATCTCAGGTGGACTTGGAGGCTGCCCCGCTCAACCTCGCTAGCTTGGGATACCTGCTCTGTTTCTCAGTCTGCAGCTGGGGTGTGTTACCTGCCCATGATCACAGACAAGGCAGTCCATGAAAATCAAGTAGGAGAGACTGGGAGGAAGGCCTCAAGGAGGGAAGGAGAGAGGACTCCAGCACAAGAGGACACAAAGCTGTAGGGTAGGGGGCATGCGGATGAGCAGGAAGTTGTGGCAGAGAAGGAGGTGGGTAGGTCACCTGTAATTACAGAGGAAAATACCAGAGAAGGTGTGCATGTGAAAAACAGCAAAAAAATGAGGTTCAAAGCTGGTATGTTGAAGTCTCACCTGTCACTGAGCTGGGGAGTCTGAAACAAATAAGCGAATTAGGCTCAGTTATTTAGACACCCACGGGCCAAAACAGGATGGGTTCCTGCCCTTCACACAATGCTCATGCTGAGCTGCACTACCTGCCAGGAGAAAATAGCAGCTGTTCGGGGAAAGTGGTCAACAGCACAGATCAATGGACATCAGCACAGACAGCAGCCCTGGCAAGGTTAATGGAGTGGAGAACTGCTTGGTACATATGCCAGAAAAGATCAGGTGCCCTCAAATGGTGGACTCATAGTTGGTAATGTGGACCTGATGCTTCAGGGTTGGATGCAGTGGTGGCTTCACCACTGAGACGTCCGAGAGAAGGAGAGCCCAGGCACCCAGCTCCACTTCTCTCAAGCCCATGGAGCTGAGGCAGCTAGCAACCCTTTCTCAAAACCTCCACAGACCAACGGGAAGCAAATTAAAAAAACATTTGTTCTCCTATTCTTCATTACCAAGACTGCTGAAAACATTTCAGTTTTGAAATGTCATGATTGTATAAGAAAGAAAAATGCATTTAATTTACTTATTCTTTTTCTCAGTGTCACAGATATGACTATCCTGAACATAAATTTCAAAATCCTCAGTGGTTTATGAGAAATTGAATTTGCTGTTTTCTGAGTGCCTCATGAAGCCAAAAAAGGACAAACTTACTTTAGACCATTAAAAAGAGAAAAGAAACAGTGACATAACTAGGAACTGCATGAACTAATTTGCCAAGTCGCTCTGTCCAGCCTCACAGGTTTATGCTGGATTACTTCCAAACTGCCTTGCTTTATCTCCCTTTCTTCTTGCCTTGTAAAGATTCCAGTCCTGCACAGATATCCACGTATGTCTGTGAAACTTCCAGCAGGTGCTTTGGCCTGTCAGTGTGATTTAAGTTGCAGTTTTCTTATGATGGGGCTCCGCTATTGCTAACACTCACATGCTGAACTACCTCACGTAGCAGAGTACAGCACATGTGCTAGAGTTTGCAAGACTGGCTATTTGCTTGAGAGCACTTATAAGGAGACATTGTATGAGGGCTATAAATATTTGGAAAGTGGCCAAGAACCAATTTTGAAACTATAAAAGTAACATTGGGTTAGACAACTTCCATTGTCAAAAAGCAGTGCTTTATTACAATTTACTGGATTTTTTTTCTCTTTAGTAATTAAGGAAATATTTGAAGAAAAATATTACATGAAATATTCTTTAACATAGCTTCTGCATTTTCCTGGAAACAGTCTTTATCTTTTTTTGTTTCAGACTCTGAAAAAAACAATGTCTACCAGAATACTAGAAGAGTCTTAGCAATGCTTGAGCATAATCTGGAATTATTCTGCTTGTGGCTTAAAAGATCATTCTTTTTAAATGCTTCTGTTTCAGCCAGTGTATAAAAATATCAGGGAAGTAAGAGTGATCCTGGCAAATCAGTTTTGTGATGCCTTCTCCATTAAGGTTTCTCATTCAAAATAATGCAGAAGTTGATTCAACACAGAACATGTTCCAAGTCATACAAAGCCTCTGTTTGTGTAGATGCAACAAATTACAACATTTGACAAAAAGCACATAAAGGAAACTCACAAAAGAAGTTATAGGAAGGAATGATTTACAGAAAACAACATATGTAAATGACAGGAGAAGGGCAAACAAAGTGTCTATCATTATAGATAGGGGAGGAAGGAAAATTACTGGAAGAAAGAAGCCAAAAGCATAGCTGTAAATACATGGAACAAAACAAGATGAGACAACAGCCTGTAAGGATTTGTTAGAGATGAACCATATCAAACATCTCATTCACTTCAGGAAGATGATAGCATAGTTCCTCTTTGTGGTTAGGGAAATGTATATACACCATATACCTTAAGTTTAACAAAGTTTTTTGTGGTCTGTCACTGGACTGGAAGACCGCACGAGCAAGCTAGGGGAGTACAGAATGGATGAAACACTTACAGAGGAGTTATCAAGCTGGTTGGAAAGACGTGTTTGGAGGAAAGACATGAGTGTTTTGTGGACAAGTTACGTGATGACTCTGGAGTTTTATAAGTGTTTTTCCATGACCCAGTGACATCTAATATTTTCATTAACGACCATGATGATGGAAAAAAAGAGGATACTTATTAAAATTTGGATATGATAACCAGACTAAGTGGACCTGCAAGCGTGTTAGAAGACAGGATAAATCTAGAATGGTCTGGATGGGTGCCAGAATGAGGGATAGTAAAAAGAGCCTGTAATTCAGCAGAGACAAGTGGAGGTTACATGGACAGGAATCATCAACATGAATAAAGTCAGGCTCAGAAATAACCGTATAGATAGCATTCCTACAGAACAGATCTAGGAATCTTAATGAAAAGTTCTAAGAAATTCAATAATTTCATGTGGATCAGGCAAATGCTGTATCAGAAGGCATAAGCAGGAATAAGTTAAATAGACCTTGGCCTTTAATCAGAGCTCTGTAAAGATTCAACTGAACATTTGAACAGCTGTACAGTTTTTGCCAGAACACCTCAAGAAATGTGGGGATCAATAGAAAATAATCCAGAGGAGTTCATGATGAAATATTGAAAAACACAATCTCTGTCAGCTGATTGAATGAGTTCTCATTGTAGCAGAAAGCAAAGGCACAGCTGGCTCTCCAAAGCCCACAGTAAGGAAGACAAGCAGTGACAGGCTTACATTATGACCAGAAAGATTTAAGTTAGCTGTAATTAGAAAACTTGTTAAAACTGAGACTACTGAAGTGACAGAATAGATTTCCTGGGGATGACTTCTGTTGGAGATCTTTACAGCCAGGTTTGACAATACCTGTGATGGAGGAGATAAATGCCACTGGTCTTCCCTCCAGGACAAGGAATGGATTTATTGAGGGGATATAGAGGCAATGATATTAACTGCTTCTCTAAAGTGCTCTTATAAAGCTTCTCTACAGAACTGAATTTGAAATTGTTACTGGTGGCTTACTCTTGGAAAAGTACTCAAAATGTCCATTTGGGAACTGGATCCTCATTTTAACTGGAACTGTGAAGTGCAAGATTCCTTCATGTACCAAGGAATCCAGACAAAGCCATAGTATTTGGGTAAGCTTGCAAGATCAGGTTGCAACTGGCCTTGCTAATACTCACCACAAACTGCTATCTTTCTAAGAGCTTTTGTTGGAATTGCACATAAACAGATCTGTTATCTTGCTGAGTCCAAAATTATGACCTTGGCTGAAATTATGTTTGCTTGAATCCATTACTAGAAAAGTGTATTCCAAGAAAAATCGCATACAGCAATGGCTTGAAAGCAGAGAAGGGGCCAATATCAGAATAATTTTCTTATTCTGAACATTTTGTCCAAAAAATGAAAGCCTTCAATCATGCAGATAAAATATTGAAACCCAAGAAAGACTGAGTCAAAATTGTCAGAGCTGTATCAGGAAGACCTTATTGTGGAATATATTCAGTACCAGACTTGATATATGATGAGTTAGTGACATGCCTCTCTATACTAAAGTATGACTGGAAGTGACAGTCCTGAAGGATGCTGTGCACCTAAACCAAGCACACTCAGCACTTAGTTGACGTGGACCTAGAAGCTGAGCTAACTTCAAGCAGCCAAACTTGCAGATGGAAGCTTGCATGGGTAGAAAGGGATCTGACTTCAAGTTCCACCCCCCCACAAGAACTTGGTTAAGAACTTCACGGTTAAAGGACTAGTATGACAACTGACACACAGACAGGCAATCTATGTATAGAAACTGTGAAGCTGTTTGCTGAATGGCATTTAAAATCATGGTAACTATTAGCAGTATGTAAGTAATTAAAAAAAAAGACTTTGTAATTGTTGCAGATGACTCAAAATTTTTTTTTTTTTTTTTTTTTTTTTTTTAATCAAAGGCCTGAAAAAGTATAAAACAAGAAGTATGGTTGTGATAGCAGAAAAGATGAAGTTGGGATGCTGAGTCACTGAAATTAGAGAGAGGAAACATTATTAACTCTGTATTTTTGTGATTATGTAGGACTTCTCACTGATGTTACAGCCCCTAGTGTATTGTCAGTGTTTGTTTAGAATAATTCAGTTGCTTCTCATGGGATGCAACTCCACTAACTAATCATTTGTACTTCTTTTCCCCTGATTCTTCTACCCACAATTTTACATTCCACTATACTAGCCCTTGGATGACCTACATAAAATTCCTTTCCATAAATGGAACTTGCACCTTTCAAAAACCCATATACTGTCATCACATCAGCCTCCCATTTCCTTCTGGGTTGGTCAAGCCTAAAACATAATGTTCATATATATTTCTCATAATTCTCTTTCATAATTCAGTTCCTCTAGTGTGTTAAACACAACTGTTATTTTTCTCTGAATGTCTTCCAACCTATCAATATCTTTCCGGAATTGAAGGACCTAGGATTATATGCAGTGTTTTAGGTGGATAATAAAATCCAAAAAGCATTTTGCATAATTAAGTCCTATAAGCAATTGCAAAAAATAAATAAATAAATAAATAAGCTGCATTCCAGTAACCCTGAGCCATAAGATGGTGGTGGTCTGTTCTGTGTGATGTAAATAACAATGGTATGTGCCTCATAGCTGGAAAAAAAATCCCATCATACTCAAAGCAGACTGCACCTGCTTGATGGTCCTTTGCAGCTGTGCAGTTTATAGACTCTTGACTGATGTTTTCTAGTCCAGTCTGTCTAATGCATAAATTGGACGGTGAATAGATATGGTGGTGAAATACACCTCCATGCAGATAATCTGTATGATGCATAATTTTCTTTTGAGATCTCTTTTGGGGTCTGAGATGTTCTCAGAATGGTTTACAGGTTTTACACTGATCACATTTATTCCTAATAGTTACAAAAGTCAGTCACTTCTGTATAAGCTGTCAAAAATAGACATAAAAGCTGATTTTTTTTAAATTCACATTTATGCTTCTCCACTTCTTTGCAGCGAGTTTCCTGAGGGACTAAATGCCTGTGGGATATGGTTTGCATGAGGCACCAGGGAGAAGACGGGCTGTGATAATGGGAAGGGTATAACACAAGGTACTGTTCTGGGCCCCTCTTCTCCTGTTTCACATTGAACTCATCCTGACCTGTCTCTGGGACCTGTTGTAGGCAGAGCACTTCTGTTTATACATTTCCCTTGGTTAGTCGGTCTCTGCCAGCATTTCTGTTGCTTCCTGTTTCATCTGCTGGTGGTTCTGCCTGAGTTTCTTATTAAGAATAGGTAGATACAGAGCGTCAGTATACGGCAGCTTTACCTTTGGATGCATGAGCCACGCCAAGACTTCAGCTAACACTGTTCCCATCTTTCTTAGCCTGACCAAGGACGAAGCAGTGCCCTACTTTGCACCCAACTCAAAGCAAGTGGTTGATACTTCAGGAACATTGCCAGCATGGTTATTTCCTTGTATTGTTCTATTGTCAAGGAAGCTGTGATAAAGCTACATTTATATAGCAACTTTGCATGTTGCTATTTCTTGCTGATAGTCAAATTTTGAACTCCTAGAAAGAGGGGAGCTCTCCACACCACCACATGAACACACACCATCAAGTGGTAGTCTGTAAATGTGCCTATTCTGCTCTTTCTTGATGTTGTTCTTTGTTATTTGCATCCTGCTTTCTTCCTAGGAACAAGAATTAAGGTAACCCACAAACCTGCTAACTCTTATGTGGATAAGTGGCCCAATCAAAACCAAAAATACTACCTGAAGGAACTGAAAGACTCTTATATGGGACTGTAAGAGTAGGCCTTTTGCTGCCTGAGAATCTGTAAAGCATATTTAGTTGCTTTAAAGTGATGTCTGGATTGTTATCACCTGCTGTGCTCACATTCTTCCCATCACTGTTGATATAACTTACACCGGAATCTGAGTCTCTAATAAAACATTTGAGTGTTTTATTTTGCATTTTATTTGGATGTGTTTTTTAATGCACATCAAAGTCATTCATAATTCCCAGAATTTTCTGCACTGAACTGCTTGCTTAAGCAAAGACTCTAGTGATGGTGTGAATTATTTATTTATACAGTCTACTTTTAAGTTGGGGCCAACATTAATTTGGCTGGGTCACTGGCATTGTGGATTTAATTGCCATGTAAATATCTATGGAGCCTATGTCTTTAATTAGTGTGCTAAATTCTACACAATTTATGAATAAAATATACTCATTTTGACATTTTATAACAGTTATTTTATTAATGTAAAATTTATCAGTGTTATACCAATTCCCTTGCCTTTTGTTAATTATATGCCTCTCTTGCATTTTCTGATATGTTAATTTTGTTTAGTATAAATATTTATCCTCATTAAGATAAATGCATTGTCAATGTCAACTCATTCTTTTCTCCCCAACAGCTAAGTGGGAATACATTTTCTGATCTCGTGGTTCTTTCTGGTTTATAAGAAGCATCTAGCTTCACCTTCCATTAAGTCTTCTCTAGTAAGATCTAAAATTTCACCCAAGGAATGGCTTGGCTTTTGCTGTGTGTTCTGCACGCCATAGGATATAGGTATAGGATAGGATAGGTATAGAATAGGATAGGTATAGGATAGCAGTTAGCTAGGGAATAAAGAGACAATTTTTGCTAACACAGCATTATCCCTTCTGTGAACTTCTGCTGCTAGATTGGTAACTCACACATGATTCATGCTGAGGGACTTAAAGTATGCAGATATGGAACAACGGGCATGCTCAGAAGAAGGCTGTGGTACAAGAGTGCTTCTGGGGCAACGGGGAAAACATGAACTTGTAGAGGAATAGCTATGTCCTTCTGAAAAGCGAGGGCTTTTTTAACATCACATTCCTGGCTAGGGCAATTCTGACTCCCTTTTCCTCTCAAAGAATAGGAAAGCAAACAACCAAATAAAATTGACATACAACCATGAGTCTCTTTTGACACACTGCTTGCTTATTTTTGCTTGCATATGAGCTGATTACATGCCAAGACCGCCAAGGGAGGTATGAGGGATTGGGGAAAGAAAGAGCAGGGGAGGCCGGTGTGAAACACGCAGAAAAGGCAACAGCAAGTCTACCTCTCTGAAACAGGAAAGGTGGGAATGGCAGCTACAAACAGCTATGTTAGGAACCAGTTTCATTTTAAAAAGGCTAAGTCCCCTGGTTTTATTAGTAATCTACACCGTGTTTTGAAGTGAGAGCTGATAAGAGACACCAGGCCTTTAGGAGCTCAGACCGAATTCTGAAAATAAAACTTGCTGATGAGGATGAGCCAAAATATTGACCCCTGGCATGATTTAGGAACCTAAAGAATTCAAGAAAACAGGCAGAGAAGCAAAGTACTGCTTGAGAGGGACTTTACAGGAAATAATAACTATGTAATGATTTAATCAATTAAATGAAGCACATTAAGCAAAAAATAATGCAGCACAAACATGAAAAGAATTATGTATCTTGCATGATTTTTATAAACAACAGAAAAGCTTCTTCACGTTGAAATTATATAACCTTTAAGATGCTAGGAAACACTGACAATTGGATAAGCAGTTAGAAATAGATATTACTCATGTGGTAGATATCAAGTTGTGAAGTTGTCCAGCTCTGCAATGATGCAGCTGAGGTTAGGAAAGCTGGTATGAGCATGAGCTCAATGCTGAAAGAACAGCATCTTAGAGCAGAATCTTTTTTTTTATGAGCCAGTCACATATAAAAACCACATTAATAGTGACATAAGAAGCAGATGTTCTTAGTTTACTACACTACTCTGGACAGACTCCATCAAATATTAAGCCAAACTAAGCTGAGGTTACCTGATCTTTTATGTCTTGGCCTCTTATAGTTGTTAAGAAGAATTTGGTACTTCTACCACTCCTTGTCAGAATGTGCAAGTTTTCTGTTTAATTATGCCTTACCTGTTACAGCTTCTAACCTATGCTAGGTCACAAAAAGATGTCAGGAGAAGACAAATCAAAGGAAACAGTCACAGCTGAAAGTCAAAACATAACAACAGCCACAATTCTAAGGATACAAACAAGCCCGTGGGTGCAAAACTTGACGTGGCTCCAAGGATATGGATGAGACAGGTCACTAGAGAGTAGATTGGCTGAGAGTTGCTAGGCAGACTATGTCAGGGTCACGAAATCCCCTGAGCTGAATACACTTGGAGTCTGAGATGACACTCAGAGAGTGTAACATTTACTCGTCCAGTTTTCACTCAGCTCTTTGCAGGTACAGATGGCTCCTGCTGCACACAGGACAGGTCTAGGTGGATCTTGCTCCAGGTTACCACCACCAGTGCTCTAACTTTGAGTGATGATCTTCTCCTTTGATTTGTCTTCCTTTGACTTCACTTTCTGGCCTAACTTAGGCTAAGAAGACTTAATATAGAAAGTATAACTTGTGAAGTGCAACTTGGGGGTGCTCAATGGTCTTCTGGGGGGACTAAAAGGTCTGTTAGAATTGCAATAGCCAGTCTGTCACTCTCTTTCTGCTCCTCCTTTTATTAGAAACTATCTTTTTTTGCTTTGTATTTTCACAGCACCAAACATGACAAAGTGTTGCTCTGTGCTTTGTGTGCTGCTGGGAGGCTCACACATGGCTCCCAGGGAAGTGAGGAAGGGAGTAAGTGTTGGCCTGACTCTGGCTCAGGGAGACTGCACTCTGGCCAGAAGCCATGTGCAGGGCATGGACAGAGGGAGCCGACAAGCCGGCACCACCCCACTGGCCGTCTTGTGTCCTTCTCAGCTGATACACTAAGGGACTTGCAACAACTCTACCACCTGCCTTTAATAGGAAGAGCTTTTAATCAACAGTTGCACTAAAAGCCTGGAGACTGTGTGTATATGGATACGTGTGGGTACACATTTGCAGAGTGCTTTAGCGACACGATGGACATTTTGATACGAGAAATTGCATGTAAACATTGCACCTTGGATTACCTCTTTAAATCTGAACCTTATCGTCCTTGCAGGCTCTGTACTATTGTCCAGGCCAAGTGTAAATGTTTTTTTTCAGTTCCTACATATTTTTGCCCACAGATTTGCTGTAAGTAAATCTAAATGGTCAGGTTTGTGTATCTACTGAGATAAGATTATACATCAAAGGACAGATGGAGGATCTGGGGCTGCACATGGATGCAGATCCTGCCTGCCGTAAGTCACCTAGGAACACGAAGAACCTCTTCTGACTCTTGAGGTCTTTAGCGTGTGGATTACTTTCCGTTGCAGACAAATTTCAGGTCATCAGGCTTATTTCAGTTGCAGTTAAAACTAGGATTTGAACACAGATTTAAAAGTAATCCGAGAGTAATCCACTGAGCTCCTTGTTGAGCCATCTCCACCTGTTTCCATTATTTGAATATTGCCATTTTTGGACTGTGACTACACTCACATTTTCCTTTCTACTTTCATTGTTTATTTTTCTACTATGCTGCTAATTTAGGGCTTTTTTTTGACATGTAAATGCTTGCAGGCTTTCCCTGGAATTATTTGATCATATACATTTGTGGAGTGCTTTAACGTCATCTGGTACTTACTTTTCTAACATGCATTTTACACAACATTGTGATTTGTTTGAACATTAAGTTTGTTTGTGGATGGAAGCCAGCGTACTGATTTCACATCATAGATCTGCACTCAATTGTGTAACATTTGGATCAGGAGCATTTAGGATTAAATATGCTTTCTAAATGTTTTGAGAAAGCTTTTCTCAACAGAAGCTCTGCTGCAGCATTCACACTTTTTAGGTGACTGATCTCAGTGCTCACCGCCTCTGAACAGCAGGACTTTGAAGACTTCAGCCAGAAGGTGACTTGATTAATTAACCTTGTTGTTTTTTTTTTTTTTCTTTGTTTCTTTCACCTTGACTATTTTATTACATTTGAAAATTAAAACAAACCCTGCAAACAGCAAATTCGTTTGTATATTTCCTTTTGTTTGCACTGAGATTTGTACAGTTGCAATTGTCGTTCCTTCTTACGCTGAAATAAATTCTGCTTTAGTGTCACTACAGTCTAAGTAAAGGATATCCTACTGTGATTTCAACACAATAAAGGCTGATTGAAGTGTCAATGATTTCAGCTGTGTTTGGTATTACAAAGCTAAACATGTTCTTTTCCATTTAAGCAAAACAATCCCAAGAAACAGACATGACAGGATAAAGGGCAATAGTCAAAGATGTGAGGTCTTTAGCAAAGCTTACTGCAATAGGAAAAAGAACCTGATTATATTGCTGTACTTCTCTTTCATTTATTTATTTTATAAATTGAAGTGAATGATGTCCTGGTACAAGGAAATTTCTTTACAACATTACATTCTATTCCCCAGGTGTTCCTGCAATTGGTCATGAGACTTGATTTATGAGGACAGCGAGGAACCACACACAGGTATAAAGAGAAGGCTGCTCTAGGAAATTATAAGAACCCACATTATAGGAAGTCCATTAGCTTTCAATTTTTAAATAATTAAACAGCACACTCATTCATGTTATCTCAAGAAATAAAAAACTGAGCTCTTGCAAAGGGTGGCCTCTCTTACTGGAGAAAATATGATGCTTTGCATACAAAAAGCAGAATGCAGTTTGAAACGTGCAGCAGAAATTCTGGAGAACATGTAGAAATCCATCAAATTGCAGTACAATTGCACATTAAAAACTAGAACTTTTCATTACACAGACAGTCAATATTTATGCAAGTCAACATGAAGTGATAACTCCACAGTTATTTGTGGCTCAACATCACTCATCAGCAGAGCTCATCAGATATTTCGCAAAACAGCAAGTTTTCTTTAAAGGGAAGAAATAACTCAGTTTTACTGACCAGATGAGTGGTTTGAAATCCAATTATCTTAAGGCTGTGTCCAGTCATACCCATTCAGCCAAAGATTTCAGAAACTCTGCTTTTTCGCTTTGTGGAAGGAATTCTCGAAGACCAGAAAACTTCAGTCATATCTCAGATTTCCAGGTCAGTTAGCTGTCTTACTTTCTGTTGAGGGTTTTCTAGACTGTTCTTTAATCTTTCAGGATGGCCAAGATAGCCACACAAGAACAACTGTTTAATTACTTTCATAATTAATAATTCTAAGATGAGATATTTTGGGTTTCCTCTTCATTTACCAGCTGTAAATATTTTAGTTTTTGTTCCAAAATAAGAACAAACCTTTCACTATTTCAGAATGTCCTGCAACATTGGGAATTTAGAAGTTTGAGTTGCTGTAATCACAATAATTTACTTTTTTTTTTTTTTTTCTGGGAATGTTTGTGAAACATTTGAAATGTCCTTAGTTGTACTGATTAGTCTGAAAATTCAGACCAAACTTACAGGGTTTTATGTATTTTTAGGTGTCCTTTACTAGGCTTTTGTTCACATTTTTTTCATTATCCAATAAAGACGCAGAAATAGCAGGATGTGATTTAGGTGCCTGTACTGTCTAAAAATTATTAGCGCATAGTGACTAATCAAAATCAGTAATGCACGGACTACTGATATTTCTTTGCATAAATTATTTTCAAATACATGTTGAACAAGTGGAATATGAGATATAAATTACAAGAAATTGGGTAATTTCCTGCCTGGGTAAGTAATGGAGACTACTAATTTGATGAGCTCTAGGAAGACTGATCAGCTACAAATATTGATCTTTATGCTCGGGACTACACATTCTGAGCATTTAAAGAGAGAAGGAGACTCAGCTTCAGGAAGGTACTTCCCAAGTCCTAAATCCACAAGACAGCCAGGTATGTTATGAGTTTGTTTCCCTTTCTCAAGTATGAGTGACTGCCAGGGTAGTGTACAAAACTAACTAGGCAATATTTCCCTCTTTTACTGCTACCAAGAAGTTGATCAAAAAAGTAAACAGCAACAACATTGGTAATGATCAGCTGTAATCAATTGTATAGGCCTCAAACATCAGGTCTATTGCATGTTCTTGAGTGGCTTTTGCTGACAACTAAGACCAGCAGAGTACTCCTGCAACACCAGTCTTGGGCATTCAACATAAAGAATGAAATGCAAAGCTCTCATGGTTGGTATTCAAGTTTCTTCTGTCAGAAACCACATGTATAGCATGAGACCATGTACCAGACAATTCTGATGGCTCCTCTCCCATCAATCAAGAAGATATCCCTATCCTACCTCCTAACCAACTTCACTGGCCCCTTACAATTTTTCATTGCTCTTTGTTTTTCATTGCTTTCTTTATGACAGTGCACTTAACAGCTATGACCAAAACATAAGTACCTAATCCCTACTAAAATTAAGAGTGAAAAATTGAAGTGCACGAAAGCCAGGAAACTCTTTTTGATCCTTCCTGGTACATTTTTGAATGACAAATCCTTTATTCAAGTGGTTTAATCAAGACAAAATTGTCTTAAGAAGAATTTTAAGGTGGCAATGTTTAGGAAACCCCTGAAGATAAATATAGCTGAAGAATGTATTTTTCATCTGTTTCAGTCTGCGGCCTTAGCTACAAAAGGCAAGGAGGCTTCAGGATGTCCTGTCAGAGAATTCTTAATGGAACTGATGGAACCCCGGTTTTGGAAATTTGTAAGAAGCTACTATCCATCTGAAAATCATTTTCCTCAAAGATATTTTAGACTCTCAAAACCTGTGACCTCCCGAATCACTTATCAGATATCTGTACTACTTGTGGCCTACAAATAGTCTTCAGACTGTGCTCATTAAAAGTCATTGTGCTGCAAAGACTGAACAAATAAAGAAGGCAGTTTATACTAAGTTATAGCTTTGTTTCTCATTAGTGCACTGAGATATAGAGGGTGGAGAAGGTATGTATGAATTTAGCAATCTATGATCATTAAACATTATCACTCCTCTCTGAAAATGCTTCTCAATTCCAGAATAATTTAAATATTTTTGTTAACAGGGAAAGAAAAATTTGATAATCAAAGGTCAAAATTTCACAGGTCAGTTTTCATTGGTTTCTGGATCTTATTTTTGTAACAGGGTTCATCTCAATGTTTCATTTAAAGAATTCTCTAGTTTCACTGACCTGAGCAGGAGAGCTCATATGGATAAAAATAAGCATGTCTTGAAAATGAGCTGGAACCAGGTTTCTCTTACCTTACCATATTTTGCTCAAAATAGACACCCAGAGAGATTTGCAAATGTGCATAAGCAGGGTTCAGTGATGGTTTTCATAAATCTGTCTTTTCTCATTGAATTCTGTGGAAAAAAATGCAAGTCATGTACTCAAGATAAACATTTGTGTGACATTGTAAGGTGTCATTACTGTGCTTCGTGTTTTCCCTGGAGCATGACTGAAGAAGCGCAGGACTCACACTGGGGGAGGCAGCCCTTACCACTGCTAGCCATGGGGGGTTTCATTCTGCCACCTCTTGCAGGGCTGAATGAAACTCAGACCCCATCTTCGATCATGGCCAAAGGTAGATCTGCAGCTGCATGTTGCATTTAATATTACACAGATGCTTTCTTTTATTACATGTTTATTATACTTATATTATACTTTCTCACTGCAGAGAAAGACAAACTTATGAAACTAAAAAATGCAGCCTATTTTACCTGAATCCCATACTAGGACACTTACAAGACAAAGTCAGCTAGATATCTTCAAACATTTCTGACTGTGACCTTTTTTGTGGCCTGTGAGGGAAACCAGTATGCAGAAAAGCTTTAAAAGGCTTGTAGGAGGCCTATGAAGAACCACATACAGTATGTATAACTTTTTTCCCTGTAAATGAGTAGGGCAGAGCCTCTTTAAGGACTGTACCTTTCAATTTCATCATCACTGCTAACAAAAAGAATGGAGAACAAACTCTGAGCAAGACCTGCAGACTCTCCTCTTTAATATAAAATTTTCCTATAAAAGCTTTTTCTACACAATACATCCAAAGGCAACTCTGAAAGTCCTCCACTACAGGAGTATATCGATAAGAACAAAACATGCTAGTTAAAAACCACCATCACAATGGGAAAGCAGCACAAATACCTATGCTTTTACATAATAATTACAATACTTTCTTTCTAGTAATAGGGTTGTGTATGCAAGGCAAATGCTGATTGATGGTGCCAGCAGATGACTTACATAACTAGGTATAGAATGCAAATGCTTTGTGGAAAACAGTAATTGATTCAATACCCAGTTGTTTATATGCATATGGATATCTAAGTTGCCTGAATAACCTTAAGACCAAGTACAACACCAAAAGTAGTTTATTATCATAACTCCACCAAATACATTAACTCATTCACACATATATTTTGAGGTTCAAACCTCAACCCTGCAATCCAAAATGTCTATCATGACATGAAACAAGCAGCAGGCACTCCTGGAGGCTCCAGGAGGGTCTGAGAGCTCAGCAGGGTGAGAATACATGTAGCATGTTCCCCTCCACTGCTCTCCTTTTCATTTCAATTCCCGTGGGAGCTGGTGGCAGTGGGGAGCTCTGGCATTACCTGAGCGGAGGCATCAGTTCTGACAGATGCAAGGACATATTGCAGTGGGGGAAGCAATTTGTATGCAGTTGTATTTACTGACTACAGTACTCAGGTTGGAGGTGGTGACTGGTTTTTGCTAGCTTTCTTTTCATAAGAAAGCTGTGGATTGACTGAGAGTAACACAGATGTACCCTCTTGGAAATCAGAGAGCAAGCTGAGCCTAAGCCCTCGAAGCAGTGAGTTTCTGGAGATTAGGCTGAGCTCTGAACCTGGGGCTTGCTTGTCAGGCAGCTGTTTGGTTGGGTTCTGCTCTCATCCCAGCAGATTCCTGTAAGAGACAAACCAAAATCCTGAAGTGATTTTGCAAGGCAACTTCTACTTGAGGTATGAACTTTGTAGCTCAACTTTACCCCTGATTTTTGAAGCAGTAGTCCTAAGGAGAAAACACAATTCCCAAGGCAGGCCCTCATTGCGAAAAGTAAAAGGATGCTCACTCCAGGTCTAGGCAACAAGTTGATTAGGAGTGCCTTAAAATCAAGTGCTTGACTTGAGACAGCCAAACCCTCTTTATACTCTGTTCTTAAAAGCATTCTCCCACCTAATGGCTTCCAGTGTAGCCTTGAAGTTCACGGCAGTCAGTATTCTAGGGCACAGACACTTTCTTAATGCAAAGCCTTACTTACACTTCTTTTAGTAGGCTGCATGCTAATGAGGACAGTTTGCAACCTTCACTGCCAGTGGGAAATCCCTGGGTAGCTCTCCCTAATTCCTGGTTAGTGGGATACACTGCACACGGTACCCTCTGATCAGGGGAAAAAAACCCAAATGATACCTTGTCAGCATGCAGTTAAAATGAGTTAATACAAGGGATGTTCCATGTTTCATGTGAAGCTGACGTTCCTCAGGGATATTTTCTGCTGGTTTTTGACAAAGAGTTGATGTAGCTGTCAACTTTTCTATGCTTCAGAATCTGGAGGTCGAAAAGCTGAAGCAACACAAGCGTACTTACACACGCACTCTGCACACATAGTTACACATGGTAGCAGTTAGATGTGTAGTAGTGGCATACAGCTCAGCACAGCCTTCTAAGTGATGTCCCTTCCATTACTTAGATTACTGCATCACTGAGATCTAACAGGGAACATCTGGATGCTTCCGAGTCAGTCACAGTGTAAGCATCTCCAGGGGTTTAACCTGTAATGAGAAAAAAATATCCAGTGCCCTCTTCAAGGTGACAAACAAAGTCAGGAAAGAGTCAGGAATGGAAACCAATGCTTTTCAGGAACACTTCTGATTTAGCCAAAGGAGAGTACTGTGGATGTACATGGTGGTATGAGCATTTATGCATAGCTGAGTGCATGTTCTTTGACAAAAGTAGGAAATCATTATTTTTAAAGAAAAATATTGAAGTAAGTTAATGTCCTGCCAGGGTTAAATCTGTTAGTACATTTTCTCCAGAGAAATGCTGGAGCTTCAGGCTGTGTGGATGTGTAATGTAACTTGGTATGGACCAGGGAGAGCTATTCTGTATTAGGTTCAGCTCCTGTCTCAACTATGTCTGATTGTGTCCACCAGTTTAAGTTTTTGTTACTTGGTTTGGAAGCATCATGAAACTTATACATACAACTTCTAGCTGTTTTCAAAGTTTAAAAGCTGTCATTTCACCTTATGCACAAATAAATGCTTTCCCCCTCTATGTAAAAACCATCCACACAGCTCTCCCATGGAGTTTTGAAAGTGCCTTCTGGGGTACAGCAGCACAGTGTTTCTTCCGTGAGAGCAATTTGCTCTGCCATTATATTGTCTGCAGGTATGCAGCTGTATTGTTTTACCGTGTTGATCTTGGAAGGAGCTGGAAAGTTCATAAACCGGAAAGGAATTGGTTTTCAGCCAAAGCTTTGTTTCTTCCTAGCCCACTGTGCTCTCCAAGGGAATCTCTGCAGGATTTTGTTAAAGAGGAAAAGGAAGATACAGTTGTGTTCAGAGCTGGGGCAGATGCAATATTACTCCAAATCAAGGGTTACATCCTGTTCTGTTTCTTACTCATTTATTCTATCAGCTCACATAGATCATGAACACACCTCATCCTGTGTCTACATCAGCTACCCACAACTTCTGCCACCTAGTTCCACATTTCTCTCACCACGGGGAACCTGCGCATTTGCTGCGGCCACAGAGATACTTCAAAGGCAAACACAGGCGACTCTTGAAACTCGGATGATGAACACATGCTGGACAGAAAAAACACTTCCTGCAGAGGGGCAGAGAATCATTTAAGTGATGCTAACTCACAGATCTGACATCCCAGACACTTCCTCTTAGATGTACCACCGGTGGTGATGCCCTCCTCAGTCTGTATTCAAGACTCCCCAGTAACATTCATAAATGGGAAAAGCATGAGAGACAAAGGCCTCCAAGAGAAAGAAGGGTGGGGGTGGAAATAGCCTCAGTCCAAGAAGCAGTGCAGAGCTGTTCTGCAAATGGAGTTGGCACGTTTGTGAGCTGTTTGTAGCTTGCAAATACTGACAGGAGTGAAATGTGTGGAGTTCATGGGGAATTTCTATTGAGCCTCATGCAGTTACAGAAGCATTCCTCCTTAAATTTAAGGGAGTTAATTAGGATAATATATGTGCCACTTCAGCATGATGTCTGATGATCATGCTGTGGAGAAAGGAAAGAAAACCTTGCTAGAGAGAAAATGCCATTATCTTCCCAAAGCAAATACAAATCTGGAACTTGGTGTGTGCTTTTTTTTAGAGATGCTACAATTGTCAGTCACGTAGTGCATGGATCTGTTTCACAATACCATGCACACAGTGTAGCAGTTCAGCACGTTGCCCCATTGCTAAAAGAATGAAGCCAGAAAATGAGTAGGCAAGTCACTTCCCACCTCATTAACACAGTGGGAAGGGGGAGGTCTGAAAAATAAGGTTGTAGAAACAGCCGTGAAAACTCGTCTG
Source organism: Columba livia (assembly GCF_036013475.1). NCBI lineage: Eukaryota > Metazoa > Chordata > Aves > Columbiformes > Columbidae > Columba > Columba livia. The sequence goes on from NC_088602.1 coordinate 70,934,829, forward strand.
AAGCTGAACAATACCCAAGATCCAGCCCTGATTCCCGTCCTTTACCTTATTTCTTTTTTCTCTTTCAATGGCTTATTGTTGTTCCTAACTGCTGGTGATTTCTGCCTCTCCTAAACTTTAAGACTCCCAAAGCAGAGAAACGGTTTTCTCATTTACTCAAGGTAGAGGAACATTTTCCCCCTCCTCCTTCTGGAAAAGTAGGAATTATCTCAGAGTGACACCTTCTGTATTATCGTAGAAACTTCCCTTGTGTGAGAGTGGGTGTGCTGAGGGTTCAGATGGGCAGAAGAATACACTTGGAACACTCCCAGCACTCACCAATGCTATTTTGCTTTTATCATATGGTAAAGAGATTACCAGCCTTGAAGCCACCACTTGTCTAGGAGCGATGTCCCAGGAGACATTGTTCGAGGATTCATCATAAAACCACCATTCTTCAGCTCCATCGAAGTGTGGCTAAATGTGGTTATGTTAGGGTGGCTTTTTTTGTTTTCTTTGCCTCTCTTGAGTGCATTAGTTTTTAAAACGTGCTATAACAAAAGATTTAAACAGAAGTTTAAATATGCAGAAGGAGATGTAGTCAAAATGTTTTATAAAAGAAAGAAAAAGAGAAAATGTTCACAAAAAATGAGAAACATCTGTTTTGTTTAGAATTTACACCTAATACTTCATTCCTAAAGGTTTATCCGTAGCCATTTTTTTTTTTTTTTTTTTTGGGGGGGGCTGGGTGTAGAAGTCTGTATGTCTAGCTTTGTGTGTTTGCTTGTTTCTGGGGTTTGTTTGGAATAGGATTCTGTTCCTCCCTTACATTAGCATCATGACTTCTAAATGAAAAGAACTGTGTTGGAAAACAAAGGTTTTTCAGCAGCACATCCCTTTCATGCGGCAAACCTTACGTAGCCAGCTACAACACAGGTTAGCGATTATACTGCGAGAAACAAGACAGCAGGTATGTGGTTGTTTGCCTGAGGATGCATCAAGAAAACACAGAATGCAAAGGTCTTTCAAAAAAAGCCACTTGCAAAATCCAGATTCAAGCATGAAAGGAAGACCTCAGTTAGAAGGCAGAGGTAGCCTAAAATGCAGTAGGAGGTCTCACTCAAATAGTCTCTGCAAATGTGTGGATAACCTCCTTACTCTGATGTGGTGCTCCCTGGTCTGACAGACCTGGTTGATGCAGTTTGAACAAGTTTCCTCCCACCTGTCTGTTTCCAGATGAATCTTCTGAAATGGCATGTAGTAATTGCTCAATAATATTTCAATTTGAAATACTAATAGAAAGAAAGCTTTTGTTGCACAAAGTGTGATTCTTGTTTTTTGAAGGCACCATGTATAAAGCTAGCTTTGTGCCAGATGCCAACTCTGGCCAGAGAGCAGAGGACAGAGTTCTCCCCGACAGACATTGCTCGTGCCTCCTGTGTGCTGGGAGCAGTGGTGGGCCCGACTGCCTGCAACTCTGGAGCACGGCAGCTTGATGTGAGCTGCATGGGTTCCTGCTGTTGGCCAAGCCTGGCACCACAATCCCACTGCAGGCTCCCATCTGTTAAGTTCCAAACTCTGGATCTATCATTGCCTTATGACACCCCTGAGAAAAGCAAAGAGTTGGTGTGGGTGAGGGCTTGGGGGCCACTAAGGGACTGCAAAGGCAAGAGATGTCTTCATGTTAGAGCATAAAATGTGATGGCCATAATGGGGGTCTCCACTCTATTGACTACAAAAGGCAGGGCAGACTGCTAGTTTATTAACAAACATTTTTTTGGTAGCTGAAATAATTTAGTGTTTCAACTTGGAAACTGTAGAGTATATGTCTATGTGACATTAAATGCCAATAAAAGCAACCCAAAAATCTCTACAAGCCTGGTTAGCAGACCATTGTGAATAGTTTTGCGATTTTCCCCATAAAGACATGGAGGGTATCTTGCAAATTACTTTGAAGATAAAAGAGTAGCTGTGTCTTCCTCGTACATGTTGTGAAGGCTCCATTGGGACTGTCACCAAGGTGCTGGCTAGTGTTGATTACCGCTTTTTGTGTGCAGAAGGTAGGGACCTTTAAACTTGTTAGTGACTCAAAGACAAACTGTTCTGCCCAGCCCCAGGGTCGTTCCCCCTCCTCTGCTCAGCGTGGTCCTTCCCTCACCCCAGGGCAATGGTGGCAGCAGGATTTGCTGCCTTCCCTGCCCGTGTGCCTGTGGGACCTTCACAATGTGACCCCACCACAGAGCTTACAGCATGTGGTTGCACAAAAATAGGATGCCAGGAGGTGAACACAGCAAAGCCTCAGCCTTCCTGTGCTGTAGCCTCTTTTGATTATTCATGTTTCTCTCCTGTATTGTTATAATGACAACCTGTCACATGCCTTTTTTGTTTGGTTTTGGTAGGGAGAGAGTTTTCAGGAAAGAATTTTCACTGCAGTTTCATGTGAAAAAATTGCCATTATTTCTCAATACTGTATCTTCAGTCGTAACAAGCAGAATGATTCTGTAACAACTTCAAATCAAACTTTGATTAAAACAATGGTAAAATGGTACAGATGGTGCTTTTAAGTTTTTAAATGATGGGACCATTTCTAACCAAGGAAAATGGCAACAGCACTGAGATTTCTTAAGAAATGATGCTCCCCTCTTTTTAACAGACTTTAGTTGCATCGGGGAGCATAAAACTGATTCCAGACAAGTGCTGTCCTTCAACAGATGACCCTCTGATGTGTCGGTAGAGCAGCTAACATAATGAGATGCTACTCTCCAATTAGGAACTTTAGATGCTTGTGGAAAGTACATTATGTAGCTAATGTGAGTGCTTATAAACCTAGTAATAGTAATTTTAGCAATATTCAGTCACCACCCAGTTTGCCATGTGTTGTCCCACACAGTATGGCAAATCATGTAGTCTTATAGTCTTTATCCCCAGTAAGCAGTCCCCATGTTTATATCAGTAGGACATGCCCAAGAGGTCTGAAAGTCTCTCTCCTCTCAGCAAGGGAAAGATTTACAGCTGCATAAATCAGTGGTGTTTGGGTGGCCAAAACCCCACATGTTTAACTCACCTGTTTGCTGTCTATGAGATATTATTAAGCTCTGTAAATTAACAGGGGTAAATTTTCTTTACCTGAATTAATTCTCAGCTGCTCTAATAGGTTAAATAACTTAACAAGGTCCTAAGTTTACATGACAGCTTTAATTTAGTGCTTAACTTTCATTGTGTGCTGAAGTAGTTTCGAGGTCAGTTGTATTAAACAAATGCTAGCCTAAAGATGAAGTTAAGCTGAGCAAATTTTTCCCTGAATCAGAAAGCACGTAACCAACAGATAACTCAGTTATGCTTAAACTTTTTATAGATATTATTTCTTTCATCTTCTGAGCTTTGGAGCAGGCTTTGGAAATTAAACTCCTCACTGTAGCAATCACAATGACATATGTGCAGCACCCATTAGAAAAAAATATTTTCTGAGCTGGGATCTGAGATTAGGCTTGCCTAAATCAAGGTTTAGACATTTTTTATTGCCTGCTAATACACGTGCAGGCATACTGGTTTTTAGATTCCTACTCTCCCTGTCTTTTTTCAGAATATATTATTTCTAAGGGACAGCTGAATTAAGTTTCTTGTCTTTGGTTTTTCTCTTTTCCCTTCAGCTCTATATTGTCATACATTGCCAGCTAATCTCAGTTTCCTTGTTAGCAGCCTACACTACCATTTAAGTAAAAATGGTTTTCAAAAAAAATATGTCCTCTAAGATGTTATGACATTTTGTGAAACAATGTGATGCAATGTGACTGATGCAGATGGAGATGCCCCATAAAGCTGAGAGATTTGGATATGTAGTTTTCCTCAAAAAAATCATTTTATGAAGCAATTTTGTTTAAAATATCACTTTGAAATCTTATCTAAACTCCTTGGAATAGATAGCAAAGTTATTTAAACTTTCATATAAAGGGCTTTTTACCTGAATACTTAGAGATGTTTCTACATGCAGCTCAGTACATAGGGAAAAAAAAGTCCACAATATATAATAAAACATCTCGCTAATGTTTCCTTCTTTATTCCCCTCCCTGAAGGAAGAGACATGCTTTAGTGAGATCAATAGTTATAAATCATTACAAATGATTTGAGGTTTTATTTCATCTACTTTTATTATAGTGTTCGTGCCATCTGCTGTACATATTGAGCTTATTACACTAATTCATTTTGCAAGCTCTAACCTCTGAGTGAGAGATGTCAGAGGGCAATTGATTAAGGGATATGTGTTCTGTTACAACTTTTTCCTTAATTTCTCTCCATAAGGATTCCAGGTTGAGCAAGTGAGCTGATATGATAATGGGGCCTCAGGTCTGTAGATGAATGAGAAGTGTGACTTTGTGCATTCATAAATATCAGAACACCTTTTAACCTGGTGGTGATGGGAGGGGTAGTCAGTGTCAGCTGTATATTAGTAAAAAGCTAAAGGCATGAGTCTGTTTCACTTCTTAGAAGCCGTAAGACAATGGATGCTTGACTATAAATGATAGTTCAATCTAGGGATCTACCTCCCATAAACTCCTTATTATCTGAAGTTGAAAGAATTGTGTGTGATGGGAGTAGGACAAAGAGGAAAAATATAATGAAGTAAAATTCAAAAGGTCCTCTAATATAGTGTGCGATATCACTTATATAGCGAGTGAATATTGGCACTGTATTGAGTATATCTACCTCTACCACAAAGAGCTGTTTGCTTCTTAACTTTTCAGCCCTAAAGCCTGTATCCTCAAGTTCTTGCCTTCCACAGTTGGACTAAGCAAACATTAAGATACAAGGGTTATAGGTGCTTGAAAAAAAAATCCATCACCTTGTCTCCATCAGTTCAAGACAGTGTCAAGAAAAAAAGTGAACAAGACATGCCATAAATATTCGAGACTTGCTTTGTAACCTCAGAGCAATCAGTCCAAGTATGACAGTAGCCTGAATATTTAATAACTAACACAAACTTTACAACTGCAACTTGAGCTTCATCACATTTTGACCTATTTGTAATTAACTTGTCCATCATGTCTGAGGTCCTGACACTGTACGCACAGCTGAGTAACATTTATACACATGAGCAGTTCCACTGAATTCAGTGGAAAACCACCAGAAATCTTACTTAGTGGACACTGGTACTGGATCCTAAATGTAGACAGCCATGCATGAATACATTGGTCTGAGATCCTCTCTAAAGGTCAGGACAGCATTTTAGCACAAACTTCCTCATTGGGGCTCCAGGACCATTCAGCCAGAACTCTTTCCTGGTACAATACCTACTGTTCATGAAATAAAACCACCTGGGCTAGAAAAGAGGCCTCATAGAGCTGGACAACGCAATACAGCTGAGATCAATCACTCTGAGATATGGCCCTGCACTTTCTGCATGTAGTTCTGAAGGCCTGGATCTCTGCAACATGCTATGAATTGCACTTGTGAACAACTTGAGTCTGGCTTGTGGCCCCTAAGTTAAGTTCAGCTATCACAGGCTTCAAATGAAAGCCTAGTTGCTGTTAAATTGCATTCTCCCTGTGTGACCTCTCACGTCATTCCTGTTCTGCCAGCAAAGTGCCCAGATTGACATTATTCATTTGAAGACAGACTGAACCACATCCATTTATTTGGATAAAAAAGTCCTCAGAAGGTCTTAATTTTGCGTGAAGTTTTATATTAATCAATGACTACTTTAAACAGCAATTCTGCTGATTCTCAAGAACATGATATACTTTACATTGAAGCCAAATGGCACAGAAGTCTGTGTTAAACTTATTACCAGTGGTATCTCTCATATACTTACAAACTTTGCTGGCTGTGAGCTTTACTACTGTGATACCTCCAACCACCTTGAAATTCTGCTTCTGTTAATGAAAAAGTGTCAGGCGCTGCATGACATGACACCCCCTCCCCAAATCTGGTTGCATCATTTTGTGCATCTACTTTCCCCAGTGCACAGACTCCTGTTTTCCCTGTTAGGCACTTTACAGCTCCTGTGCTAATTGCACAAATCGATTCATTTACAGCCAGCACAACAGAAAACAGGGCAACAATGGAGACAAAAAGATTGCAGTAAGGCATTGCAACTGGTATACTGATGGATGCCGAATAAAACTGCCAGCTGTGTCTTGTCAAAAGAGGCAACTGAAAAAGAAAATCCCAACAAGGACTTTGTGAATTCAGCAGCATTTTGGTGTCTGTGGGAAAGGAATCAGTGGAAAGGATTACCAAGAACTTCTCTACCCTCTAGGTCATACCACCACCCTGTTGTTGAGGTGTGAGGTGCCATTCCACTGTTATTGCTACTGCAATTTTTACCATATGGGATTTATTGCTACATTAAGAATAGAAAACTTCTTTCTCTCTGTTTTACAGAGCTTCAGTTAGTCATGCTGTACCCACGTCTCTCCAGTGGGTCTTCTCTGCAGCTTACTGAACTTGCAGCACTGAATCTGCAGTGCTAAGAGCACAGCAACTGAGTCCAGAGACTGACTGCTGGGGAACTCTTTTGCTGGAGAGTAAATAAACTCTTTTATAGAATACAGTCTTGGGAGACTTCTCCAATTGGCATGGACTATGAAACATATCCTTTCTCTGCAACACAGGGAGAAAAAATAATACCCTTCTCCTCTAGTCTCCCCTGCAGCAATCTAATATATTCTTATTGGCATAGCTAAAGCCACTGACTACCCACTTGAACTGTGTTGAAGACTTGCAGGACCTGTGCAGAGATGGTGAATGCAGGGCATGTGGGAGACAAGCGATTTACATTCTGGCAGTCTCCACAAAGGAGTTCCCAAAAAGAGTTTAAAGTCATCTTCTTCTCATGGGAAATAGAGGCTTGTGCAGCTTTGTCACCGTAATGTTTCCTGCTGCTTGTCCAGCTGGGCCCTGCAGAGCCTCACCTCTTGTGTAGCCTCCTGGACAGACCTATGGTGCCCACCTTGGCTGACACAACTAAATCTTTCTCATGATCTAAAACACTGATCTAAAGCTTCATCCCATGTGTCAGCTTCCAGAGCTAAAGAAAATTGTGTAGGACAGATGCAAATATTCAAAAGTCCCAGCCCAGGGGTTTTAGTAATTTAATAAGGACAAATAAAGCATAGAAAAAATGATTATCAGAAGCATCTTGGTGGATTAGCACCTCACATACTGAAAGCATTACAGAGTCTAAATATTGCAGCATGAACATCTTGCTTGTCTATGAGCATGGGTGATACTGCAAACCACATAGGAGTTACATTTTAGATGACTGAGACACACAGCTTAAAGAGCCATGGTCATTATTTTTAGACACGGCTGATTAATTTACTTTACCAAGACTGAAATGTAACATAATGTATATAATACAATTAGAAGGCTGTGTCTTTACTAATACTGTAAGCAAAATGCAGATATTAGCTTCTGAGAAGCAGTAGGAGTTGTTTAATAATTATTTTTACCTTCATCCTGTCTCTGAGAGCTCATGGACTTCAGCCTGGAAGTTCGAGCATTTGAGAGGCATGTTCATTAATCAGTGTGTTATTGATTTTTTTCCTCAAATTCCACACCTGAATGTGTCTTGCTTGGTTTACATGACAGCCTAAGACTCTAACAGAGCGTGACTATATGCTGAGAAGGTCAAAAAAAGACGACAAACATGCAGCAATTGGATACCACAGCTGGAAGGCAAATGAAAAATAGACTTTCTTCTGTATGAGTTTATCTTCTCCCAGAAGAAGGGAATGTCAAGGACCCAACAAGTGTGATGCAAATGAAGTCATTCCTTCTCCATGTTCATTCAGGCGATAATAACTATACCACATGTAGATCAGAGAGGACATTCTTACACCTTCAGCACCCTTCTGCCAGGTCTGCAAGGTTAATTTCCCATCTTGGCTGCTCTGTCTAGCAACACACACAACAAATCTTTATTTACCTTTCTGCAGACTAATAGCTACATGTTGTCAGTTCCACATTAGGGTTAAATTTTTGGCCTATTTCTAGTCCTGTACATTTTGTAGCAATAGTCATGCTTAAAAAAAATACAATGATGGAAAAAGAACGAAAAAACCTGGTTCTCAAGAAATTAAAATCCCAACACTGGCAAATATCCTAGGAACCAATATAGTGATGCATGCTTCATACAGAGCCTGTTCGTAGTCCACTTCAATTATTTTCGTGAGTCTTGTTTTCTTCCTTAAAGAGTTCAATGGTCCTTGCTTGTTTCCACATTCACCAAAGACCAAGCAAGAAGCAACCACAATTGGAGGGTCAAAGCATGTTAACTTGCCTACGGATATGTTATATAGGAAATAAGAGTATAAGAATGAAAAAGAACATTTCTGGAAAACACCCTACAGACAGATTACATAAATCAGCTAAAGAGACTTAACTATTGTCTAACTGCAGCAAGTATTTATAGAAGTGAATATGGTTGAGGCTTTCTTTGCCAGCCAGGCATAGCAAATTGCAACTAATTGTTCTCTAAAACTTAAGCTTTATTTTATCTTTTGGAACAGTGTTGGAGAACAGATTAGTGTGTGCTTACACAGAAATGCATAAAATAATCTAATTATAGTAACACATGTGCTGTGATTGAGGAGCAATTTCTGTCAAGACTAGTTCTTTTCGTTGTGTGTGCATTGTAACTGATCGTTTAATAAACAAACAGAAAATAGTACAAACAAGCAGCAACAGAGCAGTCATTCATTCAGCTACTACAAAACTTATAAATTGGTATCTGAATACCCTTATTCTAGAGGGATTTTCCAAAGGAGAAATAGGGCACCTCAGTCTCCATGATGCATTCAATCTTGAGCTCCATTCTGTATTCAAACCTAGAAATATCTCGTATTTTGATAAGGTTTTCAATAATTGACACAGATGTGTTTCTGTCCTGCACCATTTTGGTTAATGGAGAGCTCCAGGGAGCCAAGACTTCGTTTGTTGTATATTCATTTATTATTCATTTAAAGAACATGGCCATTTGCCAATAGGATCTGAAATGAAATAACTGCCTTCACACAGGCAATCCAACAACCCTCCAGTCACAATGACATTCAGTTACTAATGGGTTAGTTCAGTTTTAATCCGCTGCCTAGAGATGAATAACATTAATTATTGTAATTGGTAGTGACAGTAATGGGTGCAACGTTTCCAGGGCTAATTTACTCTCCTTTTGTGAGGTATCATGCTAATGTGGCTAGTCTGCTTCACTACTCAAGATAACTAAAGATAGCTCAAATGTCTTTCCACCATACGACATCGTGTAGCGTCTGCATGTTCTAAGACTTGCAATATACAAAATGGTACAGAGTTGCTGCATTTAGGCAATTGACTGGACACAAACATACTGAAGCATCACGAAATAATTTAGGTGAACCCATCACACATTTGCATGAAAAGTTTTGTTCACTTTGGCAGCTGAAGTGGGGAAAAAAATATTGGTTTGTTTAAATAATAATAAAGAACCAATTTACAACAGGTAAAAAAAGGAACCAGATTAAAGCATGGTTTTTTAAATGATTATTATTTTGTACTTTACAGATTCAGAGCAAGGTTTCTTGCCCCTCAAGTGAGTGTCTCAACTGCTAAGTTATTGGTGTGGGCTGAAGCTGCCTTCCCTGAGGCTCATCTGCTCAAAATGCTCCACTTTGAATAGCATACTTAAATACTTGGTGAGGGAACACAAATGATTCTGTAGCTGCTAGCCAGGAGGCTAAAATATAAGGGACACAATTCTTTTATCCAAAATGGAATAACACCATCCAGCAGGACTGAGAACAGATCTCCATCCTCAGCCTTCTGAATAGATAATACACCTAAATGTTAGGACACATTATCAGGAAAATGAGTGCTGGGGGATTAAGATACCCTCAGGCAGAGAGGGTCTGAATATATGCCCTGTCAAGGTAAATATCCTAAACAGAGGACTACCAAACAAAATTGAGACTTGATGATTTTAAGAATGTGCTGAAATCTGAACTGGCAGGAGTTTTTTTGTAAGTATTGATGGTAGTTGAAAACTGAATAAAACACAGATGAGACCAAATTTGACTCTGCTTGAAAGAGTTCAGGAAAATTTGACACATCAAAAACCCCACTAACTGTATGTGTGTATGCATATATATATATATATATATATATATATATATATATATACACACACATGTAGGCAAATAGAAACTTGTAGGCACCACCAACAAAGACTATCAAAGAAGCAAAAGAGAGGTAAAAAAATCCCAGCTATTTTGCCCTAGTAGTATATGCCATCTCAAATATTAGAAGGAGCTCCTATTCACAAAAATTGTATTTCAGTCTTTTCTCATGAGGTACATGAAATTAGATTATGTTTTTATATACTGAGTGGATAGAAAAAAAAATACAAGATCATGAAGCAAACAACCAAAAATAATAATAATAAAAAAATCCAGTCAGAGTGCTTCCAAGAAGGCTTTTATGAAAATAAATCAGTATCAGAATTACATTAAATTCTTCTTTATCAGTATTTCAAACTTCAGAGTTTTTAGCTTCAATTTAATATAACTTACACCATTTAAAATAGCATCCTATTTAAAATTACATATATTCAGATACAGAGTAAGTTGAATTCCTCACTTGTGCAGATCACATGAAAGACAGCACAGGTCCTACCAAAGTCAAGTGTGCCAGACACCTGAAGGCTGCCAACATTCACAATGAAAGAAAACATACGCTACCTAGAGAAGAACATGGGGAAAGATTCTGAGTAGACAGAGTGGTTAAACAAACCTAAGGGAAGATCCATCCACTTATTTGTTGACTCAGAAGCGATAGACAGAAGGCAGGAAGCGACAATTTGAGTTACTAAGTCCAGCTCCCAGCTGTCATATGCCCCCACACCCTCCCAATAGGCTGTCTCAGAAGGAGTTAAGTTCCTGCTAGTCCTCTCTGGCTGCTCTAGAGCCTCCCTCTTCTGATGCTCAGAAACCTTCCTCTTCCTATGCAGCTGAAATTTATTCATTGCCTGTTTAGACTCATTTGTTTCTGTGCCAACATTGTCCTTTGGTTTAAATTGCTCTCCGCCCTCCCTGGTGTTTATCCTCCTGATGTATTTATAGACAGCAATCAGATCCCGTCTTGGCTTTCATTTTGCTAGGCTAAACAAGCCAAGCTTTTCCTAGTCTCCTCTCCTAAGACGGGCACTCTATTCCTTACCATTGTTCTCATAGCCCTTCTGTGCACTTGTTCCTGCATCAGTTGTTGGCTTACGGTGAGAAGCTGAGGCATCCAGTTCAGGACCAAGGTCCCCTCTCTTTTTAGGTGACATGCTGACAGGTGTTGAGAATGAAGGTCCCTGTCCCAGGGATTAGTGGGGGTCCCTGCCATCTGGCAGAAGAGTGCAAACTGGAATGAAGTCAGGGTGGCTGAGCAGAAGCCATGTACCTGTGCCCAGATGGTTCTCACTGGGGCTTCAGCTGCTTCATCCCTGCTGACCATTGACGCAGTCATGTGTATGCATGGGTTAGCCTATGACTGCACTTAATGGGACCCTCATTATGGGGTGCACCTAGTGGATCTATTGTGGAATGAAATGACCTGCATCACCTCAGGTTTGTGGTGATGAGATGTATGCTCTTTGGAAATAACTAAATTAAAAGTATGCGTTATTAGGGCTACTGTTCATATTTTCTGACAATGTATTTCCTCTGTACTGTTTATAAATCTTATATGAGGAATTATTGTCCAGATTCTCAGTTGGCATGCCTTGATGGACCTTCATTAGCTACAATGAAGCCTATCACTGCAGCAGCCAATCAGTTGACTATTTATTAATGGAGTTGTAGAACATGCCTTTGAAGGGGATTTTTCTTCCCTCTACATAATCAATCCAAGCATATTTCTTCCTTCACTTTCCCTTGGACAAAATTTACTCTTCAGATTGTTGCCAAAACCTGCATGATTCACTATATTGAAATAAATCTACCTTTCTGGAATTTATAGGCAGGGACGCTATGCTGAGTCTGATTAATCTAAGATTTGAAGGCCTTCAGCCCAGCTATAAGTTTCAGTAAAGAGCTGTAATTACAGGTTAAGTATAGCATTTCCAGACTGCTGAACATTGCTGTATTGATCCCTTTAAACCATTAAATATGGAAGTTCAAATTCATGCACAAAGGCAACAGTTTTGAAATCCCAGTAATTTAGGGGGATTATGTTTCCAAACATGGTTCAGATGTGAGAACACTTGTCTAAGAAATGGCTTCTCTCTGCTGAAGAAACTCAAGAGCAGGATGCACAACTAGAACTTTTATTTTAAGGATAATGTTTTGTTGAAGTACATCTAATTTTTTTTCAGTCATATTCTGACACAGGCAGACAGCTTTGAGGAAGAAGATATGGTAACAAACCTCATATCACAGCCGTGAACCCAGTGATTTTCCTGGTTGCCTCTCTGCTCAATGCTATGACCACGCTCAAAAAACAAAGGATTGTTCCTTCGAGAATCCTCCTTTCCATGTTGTTACAAGTGCAAACAACATCTCCTTTCTAATGTGGGAGCTAAGTAACAGATAATAGAGGGACTATGATATGCTGCTGATCAGCTGGGAGACCAGTCATCAGGGAGTGTGCAACATAAAACATGTTAGTAGTGAGACCTAGAAGTCTTGTCTCCTCAAGCTAAATTAGAGCATCATCAGGATGTTCTCATCTGCTTTGGCTACTCGCTTTCCCACTGAGGCCACTGTCTAATCTCATGCTGGCAGGACCACTGCTTGATGAGGGTGAGGAGGTGGATGGCGCAGTTCTAAATCTTTGACCTTAAGGTATAAGGGGACTCATGTTGGGGAAGCTGAGGTTGTCGTCTGTGCCCATGTGAACAAAAATGTGACAAAAACCCCAGAGAACTAGGTCCAAGGAGATGTGGGTTGCTTTTTTTTTTCCCTTCCCCCTTTCTTTTTAGTTCAGTGACAGTTCTGATATTTGTTTAAATGCATTCTCTAAGATCAGGGCTGTTGCCTCTTTGTGCCTGTAATCATATTAAAAGCACCATGCAGCCTTTCCTATAAGATAGAATATTGGTATTATGTGTCATCTGTGCAAAACACTTATGAGATCTGGTCCATAATTACAGCTTTCTAACATCACACAAGAACATTTCTCAGACCTACTAATTGTGCTGCCCTTTATGGTTCATCTTATTGATTAAACATCTGTTAGTGTTTTGGCGAAATGAGAATTCACTTGCAATGCAATGTCTCTGGTATATTAAATTCTGTTTAAGGCATCCCTAACTACAAGTTTGAGATATATATATTATATCTCCTTAATTGTAACCTAGCATTTTTTGCCTCTGTTTGTTATTTGTTCTGTTTGCTTGAGGGCAGGAGAGTGTTCTGATATTTTCTTTACAGTTAAGTAAAATTAAATTTCCTTAAATTTTTGCCACACTTGAACCATTTCAGGTGGGTGAACACTTGGGAATATTGCAAAATAATAATTTAATACAGACTGGTTTTTCATATGTAACAATCTAATTACACAGTATATTTTATCCTTTGTGACCACGCCAGAGAAACTGATGTTTGACGTTAGTTTAAAAAAACAAAACAAAACAAAACAAAAAAAAACACAACAACAACAACAACAACAAAACACTAAAAAAAAAAGCCAAAAAGAATTTTTAATTAGACATTCTTAATTGTGAAGAATTTCTTTTTCAAGGAGGAAAAAAAGGATCTTTGAACAAGATCCCTCTGTTCCTACTCTTCGTAATTCAAATTAAAATAAAAAAGATGTTAGTATGCTGGTAACCTCTGGGAAATTAAAAGGTAGCTTTTACAAACAGATTGCAGAGAAGCAATGCAGAATCCATCTCTTCTTCTGTTCCCTGAGCTTACTAAAAATTAGAAGTTCTTCACAAAAGAAATCCAAAAGCACAAATATAGAGGAGGAGAGATTCTGTTTCGCTGCTGTCCAATGCTATTTCAAATTGACTTATCCTTTATCTCATTTGCTGACTGACAAAATCTTGACAGTATTAAAAAATAATCTGAGTCCTATTGCACGACTTGTTTTCTTTCTGCATGTTTTATGTATATTGATTGGAGAAATGAAAATATGCTCATATCCATATGTTGTCACATCAAGAAAATGTGGACCACTTATTTTCCCAAATTACATTGTGTCTGCATGATTTTGCAAAGATCTGGGAGCTGAGCTTGCATCCAGTTTCGAGATGAAATGAACTGACCCAACAAAGAAAGAAAATTAAATTACTTCTACCCATATTTTATCCTTTTGACATTTACTTTCCGTGCCCCTCCCTCCATCATCTCCTTCAGTCTGACAGCTACAGTATCACCACTGAAATGCTGCCTAGCAAGAAAAATATCCCCCGCATTTGTCTCTGATTCAGACCAAGATGAAGTCAAAGAGAGTCTTTCTGCTGACTTAGGGAGGTTTGGTCAGGTCCTTTGCCTTCTGTGGATGAGATTGGAAACCCTACCACAGTGTTTTGAGGGATTTATGCTCCTACTTAAATACTTTATAGTCTAACTTGGAGTATAAGAACAGCCTCTTAAGCTTCAGACAGTAAACACGCTTGCTTAAGGGAACATACACATGATCAAGTGCTATGCTAGGCCAGGGCCTTCAAACTTTATCTAAAACTCAAGATCAAGAAAACTGCTGGGGAGTTGTGCACTACTGTGTCTGCCAAAAAGCAAAATGAAGAAGCCAAGGAAACACAGTAAGAAAAACAACAAGAACAAAAAACTGGCCCTGGATTCCCAGTTAAAACATAAGTAGAAAAATTAAGCTACTAGACCTTGAAACTATCTGAAAACTAAAGCTTTCTTAGACATGATACTGTTCAAGGTATTTTCCATTCCCCCAAAATGAACAGACCTAATTCCCCCACTAACAAACACCTATGCTTTACAGTTGTTGAAGGATCTGAACAAATCAGTTCCTGTAATAACTTTAGCTTACAAAGAGTGTAGGAGCAGCAATCAATCCAACTCAAGAAGTTCCTATTTTGACTTGATGGACAGCAGGTAGCACATTAGTAGCAACCCTGGAACTCTCCTCTCTTTTCTGCTGCAGAAGTTTGATCATACAGTCACTAAGTCAAGGGTTAAGTATCAGTGATTTCAAAACTCCAGGGTCAGAGCCATGTAGAGCCTTTTCTACATCTAAAAATTAAATCAGACCTCTAAACATCTTTAAAATATTGTTTTGCAAATACCTGAAGTCCACTCTATAAAGACCATCTCCTGGAGGACAAGAAGGAAATTCTGGCTCAACTGAACTGACTACCATACTTCTATCAATGAGTATTTCATCTTAGGTCTTTGATAATCACCTTCATTGCTGAGAACACCAGCTTGGTGTTTCTCAGAGAATTCTCTTGCTATTCAGGTTTCAGAAACCTTCTACTCCTGCCTTGATCTGCTTTCTGAGAGTATACCCCTTTGAGTAAAATACTATGCTCTTCTATTTACCTGTTTAGTTGGATGTCTTATATTGCACCCAGCAAAGACTAAATGAATGGTGACATCTCCAGGCACAGACACTGGCTCCATGCTCAGGTGACAGTCAGGGTCAGTTCCCTGTAGCTTCTACTGTATTGTTGTTTGTTTTTTTTTTTTTTTCAATGACTTGGTCATGAGGTATCCTATTGCTTTATGGAGTAATGCTCCTAGGTACTGATCTAGGGGATTATGATGCCTCATAGAAATGTGTTTCCAAATAGCTGGGAGTAAATATTTAGAAAGAACTCAACCACATACATGCACATATATATACATGTGCATGCACATATGATCAGATGATTGGGAGTAGGCAGGAAGGCATGGAAATATTTAAATGTAAGCTCTTTTGAATCAATTGGACATTCTATAAAAATACTAAACTATTAGTCTAAAAACCTGAAATGGTTTTTTGCTCTGTAAATCTGTGTCCTTATTTATAGACAGTATGAAAATTAGGAAGAACCTGAATTTAATATTGAGTCAGTTGTGACTCCAAAACTGTGGAACTGCAAGAAGGATCTGCAGGTATTTCATATGCTTTGTGAAGTGCTACATACACAAGAATGCTCAGAAACAATATTTATTTCTAGTAGCCAGCTGACTTACTGCTGCTTTGATTCTCACTACTGAAAATTTGTCAGATTCTCCCTTTGGACTCTGATGCACAAAAGTGCCCAGGGGATAGCTTATAGCTTAAACGTAACTCCACCAGAAAAAAACTTACACTGCTGTTATGATTAAATGCACAGCTTCAGCTTTAAATATGAAGGACCCCAACTTCAGAAGGCATTTAAAATGCACTTCAGTGTAAGCAGCTCAGGGACATCCTCACTCCTGCTCTAGGACAGCACAAAAATCCCCAAAATCCTCACAATATTTGCGCTAGCTAATGGAAATGTTCCTGGGTCAAGTCTTGTAGAAGACTATCCTTACCACCTTTAGGAAACATCCAATCAAGCCACTCTATGAGAGGCAACAAAGAAGACAGAAACCGAGGGCTGCATTAAAGGTTTCTACTGGTCTCAAGAGCGGGGTGCAGAAGAAATTGCAGGAGTGATTACGGTAGTGCTGTGTCTCACTCTGTTAGCTTCCTCTGGTCTGTAAAAAAGCAGGTGTGATTTTTGTCGTTTGTTGGAAGTGTCCTCCACACCACCAGTTAAGTACATCCTGCATTGCTGTCCGTTGGCCTCTGAGTTCAAGAAGGCGGCAGCTCGGGATACTTGCTGGTGGTTTGGGTGGCAGCTTTGGCAACCCTGCCTGTGTCCCAGTTGCCCAGAGGAAAGGCTGGGCATCTGTTGGGTTTCATTTTCCTTCCCTCATGGTGCTGCAGTGGGCTGCTCCGATAAATACATGCCTGCAGGTAGACAACAGGAATGGGAAGAGATACTGAGATATTAGTGAAATTTTACATCATGCCTATATGGATATGGCTGTGATCCATGGGAGTTAGTGGCTACTAATCTTGTGCTCAACAGGCTTTCCAAATCGGGGCTTGAGCAGGTCTCTGTGTATGATACGAGCACTTAATCAAACAATTTGTCTCAGCTGCTTGGACAAAAAGAAGAACTTTGAAGCTTGTCTCATTCTCTCCCAGAGCAAACCTCAGCCAGTGTTAAACAGGCAGGAGCTGAAGTGAATCCCAGTTAATTGCAGCCTATGGGTTCTTGGCCAGTGTTGGCTGGGCAAAGTCAGCTATCTTCTGCACCTCTGGGAAAGGATCTACGCAAAGAAAGGGTGTATCTCTTTCCATAGTAAAAGATCTGACATGCCAGAAAGAGCTTAAAATTTTGCTACGAAAAATCACATGCTTGTATTATAGATGTAGAGGCAGATTTAACAGAGTGGAGACTATAGCTCTAGACTGGAAATATATCTCCAGCAGCAAAAATGCATTTTGTAATCCTTCTATTTGAGAATTCTTTCCTGTGCTTCTCCTTGTTTTGAGCAGCATATGCTGGATATATGATGCACAATACTTAGGTTAAGTCGTGCACAAATATATAGAAATTGGATACACCATCTAAAAGAGCAGTCACAAAACAGAATTATAGCAGTAAAAGTGAGCTATCACCTGCTATAACAGGCAGTTCCTGCAGAAGCTGTCCTCAAGATGCTTCCCTCCATTTCTGAAACAAAATTCACTGTATATGGTAGTAGGCAGCCCTCACCTTTGTATCAATACAGGTCTCAGAGAAAAACTCAGACTGCTTTCTTAGGCTGAAGCCATGTATTGTTGCCTCTGCAAGCAGCCTAGTCTAATTTCATTTGACACCAAGCAGACCGAAAATCCCACTTGAAAGGCGACAGGCCAGTGCATTAGGCAATTGCACCACTGTTGAGGTTAAGGTGAATGAATTATATATGACTAGAGTCTGACGCTAAAAAATACCAGCTGGATCAAGGACATTTCTATCAATTCTGGCTCATTAGACTTAGGACAACAAGGTCAGCTATGTTAAATTTAATCACAGGGCTTCCTAGAGGGTATGGTAAATGTGTTGGCTAATTTTTCATACCATATTCCAGATAATATTCCACCCACAGATTGAGAGGTAGCTTGCTTGTATTTAAAGTGTCTACTCTACTTAGGGCCAGTTAAGACAGATCTTCATTATTTTTTAGTCAGGATGAGCCAAATTAATCACAAGCATTTACTTCCTTCCTCCCCTATTAAAAACAGAGAGGTTGTAGTTCATGTATGTTAGCACTCAGATTGGCATCATCTTTTTAATGGAAAAATAAACTGAGCTGTCTATTCTAAATTGAATCAGGCAAAATAAATAAGCAAACAAGATTTTTCTTTGCTGTAGGTACAGAGACCATGTCTGGAATGGAGAAAGCTAATTAGTTTTAAACTCTTTGGGGAAAACAGTGTCTTTTTGTACTCTGTTTGTAAGGTACCTAACACAGTGGGGGTCTGTTCTATTACTACAACCTCCATGCACTACAGTAATAAAAATAATAATACTGTGAAAGTTATTTAACATTAAATCTTCTTGGGTGAAATCCATTTCACCTCCAGAAAGCCCACTTGCTCTCACAGAACAGTGCCATGCTGCTGATGGTATGGGCAGCTGCCATGCTACTGATACAGCTTTTATTATGCACAGCTTTCACAATAGTTAGGTATAAAAGCTACTGTGATAAAGCAGAAATAGGTAGTACCCTTCCTTCTTCTGCCAGACATCATCCTCGAGAAAACAGTGTGATGCCCCACTAGACATAATTTTGTTTTGCTACTGCCAGGACATCATATCTGTTCAGGAATTGCATTCATGGATTTTCTGTTTTTAGGAACCACCATTTCTCCATTGCTGGTTGCCTTTCTGGCAATCTTTCTGTTTATTTGAAGGTAGCCATTGTGAGATAGTGTGTTGGTCCTGGTCACCAAAGGAGTGTCTGCCCCCTGAAAGAGGTCCTACCAAGGGAAATGACAAATAACAGTGAGAACAATGTGGAGCCTGTTTTAAGGAAGAAGATTCAGGCACAGCTATTTAAATCAGCTTTATTTTTTTTTCTTCCCACAAGTGGAATTTTATGCAGCAAGGTAAAGCTAGCCAGGGCTGATCTTTGCTTCTCTCTCACTGGCAATTCTTTGGATTCTAGCTAATAATTTACAGTTAAAGTAATGATAAGTAATATCATCCTAACATTTCTCAGGGTAATAGATTGGCTCACTGTAGATCACCAACTTCTGCAATTTGTTGAGTTATATACACCAGGATAAGTGAGTACTAAAATGCTAACAATGTGATTTAGTAGAACTTGACATTCACTTCAGCCCTCTTCTTCCCTACTGGTATATAAAGAAAACCAGCTTGATTTGAGGTAAGGTGATTATGCCTTTGTATTTGTATAACTTTTTCCTGTGGAAGTTCCCACAGCATGTAGAAAATTAGGGTGATAACTCGACCACAGGTAATGAGGAAAGCTGCAGAAAAAATCCTCGATTACCATCAGCCATAAACACAGACACTGGAAGCTGCTTTCTGTTTGCAGCAGAGAAAGGGAAGAGGAACAGTACATCCAATTAGAAGAACAGCGGATCATTTAGGTAAGCAGAGCCAGGGAGACTTTTGATGCAAATCTCTACTGTATTACCAAAGCCAAGGCAGCAATGCTGATTTACACCAGCAGATGAATATCAGACATGACTTAGAATTTTGCCCAGACCATCTGTTACAAGATCTCTGCGCTTAAAGTTCCCTGGGGTTCTTTAATGACTAATAGTCAGCTTATTCACAGGTTTTATGCCTACTCCAAAAGACAGAACACCACGGGGTTTGTAGAATATGGATACTCCTAACCTCATGCTGAGGTGTTGATTCATTACAGATTTGGCAGAATATTGATTCATTTCACTGAATAACCAGCAAGTTTTCTTTAAGCACTCTAACATTTTTCTACTGTCCAAATACTTACCTCTCTTACTCTGATCAGTTTCTGAGTTCTGTAGATGAAGACATGCCAAGTTTAATTCATGAACAAAAAATGTGCATGAAGAACTCAGTTCCAAATACTAAAAAATGGATTAAAAGCTTGTGTTTAGATGCATTGAGAGGTTGTTGTATAGATACCATAATTTTATACTACTGAAGGCATTTTACTGTTCAGTATGTTTGTTTTCCATGTCAAGTTCTAGGACAGATTTGAGCTGGTACACCAAAAAAGTGTGAAGTACCTTTCATATAAAAAGAATCATTATGGTACTGAGGTATCATGTATTCGACATGTCAGAATCCTAATATCCTGAATTAGACTCTTAGAAATAATTGTGATTAAAAGGATAGATAATTGGTCTTTCTACCCAGAATGCCTGCATTATTTTGCAAATCTGAGGAATCACTTTAAGTTACTAAAGCATTATTTTACAGGTATTAGCACACACACACACCCCCTCAGCTCTGAACTGAAGTCGCTGAGTTCATAACTACACAAGGATTTGTTACATTACACATTCTACTGATCCAGATGAGTCATCAGATGGTTGTGAATAGAGAGCAGGCATTGTAAATGCTCTGTCAACTGATTTGATTCGGTCAATAACAAAACATCCCTGCAATTTGAAGCCTTGTTCATGACTCTTACCAAATGGATTGATGGTGTCAGTTCACTGTTTGATAGGCACGTGTCCAGATCTACTTATGGTGCATCTGGTGAGCAAATTTCACTTCTGCTTGAAAAGAACCTGCCTGTCTTCAGACATGACACCCATTTTGTACTCAGTCATTGGCAGCTGATACACAGCTCTCTCATGTACCTTCTAGTTTTCTCTCAATTAAAAGTCGAACATATAGCATAGATATTTTTAATGGAATGTAGCCTAATATAGTCTAACAAGTTTTGTTTTGTTTTGTTTTGTTTTTAAATAAGGGATAGTTGGAAGACACCAGCTCATGTAATGGGAAGGAAGCCCATTCTCCCCTTTACTTCCAAATCTGACACTGGGGCTGGGACAAGGGGTTTATGTGCCTCCTGTTATTCTGTACAACCCTCTGAAAATGCATAAATGCTCTTCATGGCAGCTTGAGAGGAAAAAAAAGAAAAAAGGGCCTGTACCAAGAAGAAAAACACAGTACAAGGCCATGTTCAAAGACTTCCTTCAGGACACTGGGACAAGCTGCATTACTTGGGGATCGCTGTGGCCAATCCAGATGTCTGGTCACTGACACAACACCTGAATTAGCATCATCTGGTAAACTCATCAATAATCTCAGCAAGGAGGTTTATGACTGAGGAAACATAAAGGTGGTTCATTTTCTCATGCACAAAGGGGTTTTGGGGCATATCAGCAAGGTAACAGGTCAGTATAACTCCTGTTAATGCTATGTCTACATTTAGAATACCTTTCCAGGTCTATCATTTCATGACTTTGTGTTTAGGTCACATTGATCCTCTGGCCTGTAAAGGAATGAGCCATGTCCTTTGTATCTTACTAATGAATCCTTGCTGAATTTAATGGGGCAGAGACTCACCAGTGTTCAAATCAACACAGCAAGATGACCCTTTAAACACAGTGGTCTGCCATGTTGGACAACGCAGATCACCTGGGACAAAACATGAGAAGGAGGAGAGGGAGAGGGTAATCTCAATTGCAAAGAAAAGAAAAAATAATCATTTTGCAGAATCCTGACTGGGGTGCATTTTTCTCCCTCATGTTTTCTTAGATTTCTTTACATTTTTGGGAGAGAAAGAAAGGGAGAAAAAAAGCACCCAAGCTTCCTTTTCTGTGTGCAGAGAGCACTTTTCTGGAAGGCCATTAGGATGGTGCCTGGTGGTGTGAACACCCCTGTGTTAATTTAAAAACTCTGCTGGTGATCTCAAGGCAAACTTAAGGTCACTCCAAATAAAGTGTGTGTATGTATATTTGTACAGTGAGAAAAGGCAGGGGTTTGTGTTAACAGAATTTTGCTTGACAGACCCTTCACAACCTAAGTATTGTGGACAGCCCTGATTGTACGTTTAATTTCCTTGCTTTCTGTTTTCTTACGAGAATTTTTCTTTTTATACTATATTATTTTTCAGTTCTAATTTTCAAAGGCCCTCACTGTGAGGAGCTTTTCTCTGCTGACATACTTGTGGGGGCCTTTGACTTTCATTTAACATTCCAGCTGGGTTTCTGGGGCATCGATCCCCCCAGGAGTAACAAATAACCCATTTTGTTCCCTCTAACGTTTATTGTATGCTTCCTTACTTTCAACCAAGCAGACACGTTTAGTAACTATCACCGGCTACCTCTTTCAACAACTCCTCCTCTCCCCCACTTCCAAACACAGAAAGTACAAAAAACAGACTTAGCTTCAGAGGTGGCAGTGGTGGGGGAGAACAACGTGAGGAACGGTCAAGCCTGTTATTGCCAAAACACAAGAATTCAAGCCTGTGCTCAAAGAAAATAAACAGGCTGTTAAAAAAGAAGGTGAAAAGTGAATGAAGGTTCTGCTGCTTTAGGGAAAATAATCTTATCGTTTGTTTCATCATCTAAGCCTCTCCTCAGGACAGCACCGAGGCAAGCACCTTCATCCTTACTGAAGACAGCATCTAAACATCTGCTCAGAGATCAGCAAACACGCACCTTAAGGCATTTCTCTGAATTGAGGCCTATACATTGAATGTTAAGGAAAAACTTCTGTAACATTTTTTTATTGTTTAATCATTGTTTCACTAGCCAGCTCAGGATATAATGCCCTCTTTGACATTTAATTCCTCCTATTTGTTCCTAATTCTGGTTACCTATGGAAAATTCACCTTTGCTACCAGCCATCCTCCTCCTCTGACCTCACAAATGTGCCTCAGATGTCTAAACTCCCAATGTAATTCTACCATCTGACTTCAAGCCTTCCTTCATGTGCACCAAGAGACACCTGCAAGTGTAGCTGCTGAAAGGTAAGGCAGTGTGAAAACAACAATGTAAAACAATGTAAAACAAGTGTAAACACACGCCCCAGCCTGTCTTTACTATTTGCACCTTGAGTGATCATTCACACCACCACAACATTAAATGTACATGCTTAACACCATTTCTTTGAGCTCTGCTCTGAAGCACTGTGCAGAGATGCAAGTGACAAAATAAGGTACAAGGCTGAGAAAAAAAGTAATAATCATGAGGTCTTCGTCTGCTGCTGTTACCTGCTGCACACTACTCTTCTTCAGCAGAACCAGTCTGATTTATAGTTGGGTGAGCAAGATGCCAGTTGGAAAAGCAGCCAGGTATGACTGGCAGACTGTCACCCTCTACAGCTGGCCGTGCAACCACTTCTCTGAGCTGGTGCAGAAGCAGAAATCTGTGCACGGAGGAGGAGAAAATGCCCTTCACTACCTGGAGCTTTGATTGTGGCCTTTCTAAGCAGTTGCCTCTTTTTAGGACAAAAGCAACGTGGGGTTTTCTCTTGTTTCTTTCAACTGGAAAATAAAACTTTTCACTTAAAAAAATGTCAAAAATTAGAGCTAAGTGGGTTAGTGTGCAGCTGATGCCCAACCGCTGCCTCAAAAGCATTGCACTTCGTTTGCAGAGGGATGAGTAGGGTTTGGGCAGGTTCACCTGTGTTTTGCTACTTGGGTGTCTTTGGACACATGGTCACATCTTGGTAACAAATGATGGAACTCTGTCAAGTCTGAGGAGGGTTGCCTTTGCATAGCATAGATGGTGTAAGGGTGAGGTAGGACAAGGTGCCATTCCCTTGTGTTTCCCCAGCCATATCTTCTTTTTCCAGCTGGAAATTCTGAGCTAAATTAAATGCAAGTCTTAAATCATTTTTCTGTGGTTTCTGGATACCCAGCAACTTTTGCTACACATCTGGAAACATGGGGCTCTCTTGGCTTATGCCTATGTGCAGATCAGATCAGCTCTAAAGATGTGTGCAGTCAGATTAACACACCCATGTCCAGCAAGATGCACCCAGTGGACCTGGAGCCTCACCACTGGTGGGGGAAGAGAGAAGGGTCTTGCATTTCTCTCCAGGAAAGTCAAGAAAAAATAGAATATTTTGGCTGTGGTGTTAGAAGGGCCACTGTTCTTGAAAAGCCTCTACCAAAGCTGTGCAGCAGAGCAGCCCCTGTGAACAGGGAATATTGCTCCTCTGCTTCCGAAAGCCAGGTTCCAGAAGCCTTGCTTCCTGACACAGTTTTTTCTGCAGCATCCCTTAAGAGTAGATTTCTGCTGCTTTCACATCGTACCACATGCAGATATGTTTTTTTTTAAATCAACTGAATTATAGTTTATATTGGCTGTATCAAAATCAGATGCAAGCTTATAACATCCATGTGTGGGTGTTTGACCTGAAAGCAAGCAAAAACGGAAGAAAAGAAAGCTACCTGCATCATCTAGTTAGTGTGCAAAAAACAGCAGGTAAGGAACACTGCTCATGGAGGATGATCACAAACAGGTGCTAGCATCAGGTGCTGTGATGTGCTGAAGCCCCTGTAACAAACCTGGTGTCAGTGGACACAGCTGAAGAACTGTAATTGCCTGGTTTTCCTCAAACTTTGACCTGGAAAAAACGTAAAAGCTCTGTTGAGTGTAGGTTATATCATGGGCCTGAAAAGCCTACCTTGTAGAACAGCCTCCAACAGAAGGAAAACTATAAATCCTCTAACTCTGTTTTACTTCGTGGAGCCCAAACGCCTTCAAGGAACCATTCAATATTTGTGGCATTTAGAAGAGAAGTGTTGTAAACAAACATTTAAATGAAGATGAGGCACTTTTAAATAATGCATTGTTAACCACCACTCCCTGAAAATGTCATCTTAAGTGAGCTCATTTCTTTAGAACCTTTCCCAAAACTATTTAAAAGTTTCAAGCACCCATCTGAGGACAGGTGCCCAGAAGCTGTGGGCAGGAAACCCTCTTCTGACAGGATCTCCACATCATCTCCTCAGGGCATAACATATGGACTTTGAACAACACAGATCAAGTCAGTGATCTTACTCAGTATAAGATATCTGGTGAGCTGGTGTGCTCTGGAGTTTTTCTTAATTTATTAACCAGGTTGTTTTTATTTCCCTGCTTTCTCCTTAAAGCCTTGCAGTGTTGCTAACTGAGCTGGAAATCCATAAAGTTGTCTCATCACCACCATATTTCAGAAAGTAACTCTTTCTTTTTTCATGACGTAAAGCCTTCAGGTTTTTCCCTGGGAACCACATTTCTAGCAGATACCTTAGCAACAGACAGTGCCTCAGTCTGATCCTTATAAGGCTTTAATCAGAATCATTTTTGAAAACATGGATTAAGCTCCATCTATGCTACAAAGAAACCATTTTTCATTAAGCCATTTTCAACCAAACTGCATTCACTCAGGACACTAAATCGTGCAAACAGAATATAAATCACTTAGAGGTTCTATAAATCACGTTGGTCACTGGTTAAAAGAAAAAAAAAAAAAAAAGTATTCATTTAAAAATCGCCTGAAAAAAAAAACAAACAGTTCCTGCATCTCCATTGTCCACTCTGCCTTGTTTAACTGGGCTGAAACCTATATAAGGCAGCTTGTTTTCAAAACTGAGGTAAAAATTGAATTGTTAGAAGTGGTCAGAAATTTTTGGACTAAATTTCTTTTCTCCCTCCACCCACAACGTTGAAAAAAGAGTCATCTGTCAAAACTGAAATTGATTGATGGCAAAGGTTTGTTTTCAACAAGTCTCTCAGCTTTAAAAAAATGCAAAAGAACACTTAAATGATCAAGAACTGCTGTTTTGACATTTTTTTAAGTGAAAAGTTTTATTTTCTAGTTGAAAGAAACAAGAGAAAACCCCACGTTGCTTTTGTCCTAAAAAGAGGCAACTGCTTAGAAAGGTCACAATCAAAATATACTCTTTGAACATTATTAAAGTAAAATATTTAGTTTGGCCCCATTTGATTTTATTTTGGAGATTTTCATCCAAGTTTTAAAAGGACCTTTCATCCCTGGTGAGAGATAGGAAAAATACTGGAATTCCTGAAAACCCTGTCAGGGTGAGGAAGCTCATCCCCATCCAGGTTCAGCAGCTCTTTCTCTCCCTCCAGTTCCACTGGAAGGGCACTCAAGGCCATCTGTTTCTTGACTTTCTCTAAGATGGCTGAAAAGTAGAAATGAAGTTACTTGCAGGCTTCAATTCTCAAGAGCCCAGAAACATCCAGTTAAGATCAGAATCACTGAAAGTCGTATCCTCAACTTGGATCAAGCAGAGCAGCAGCTGGGCTGGTCTAGGGGTCAGGCTTTATCTTAGACCTGTTATGTACCAGCACAAGCATTTGCTACAGCAACAAATCAAGTCCTGTATCTAAATGCAAATGTGAACTATACTTGCTACAGTGCTACCTGTGTCATCCACTGCTCTGCTAAGGTGCATTTTTTTTTCCCCATTAATGTACCTTCTGAGTCCATTTTAAAGAGAAACTAACAAGTCAGTCATTGATTTACCATGGGACCCATTAGCAGCAGGCACTTAAAATTGCAGACCATTTACTTTAGCTGTATTATGGCCCTGCTGGTATCAATCACCATAACATCACAGACAACAGCAGGGCTGCACCAATTTATATGATCTGAGGATCAGCCTTCTTACCTTTACTGAGGTATTTGCAGTACTTCAGCCTTGATTCTGAGAGCAGTTATTTGCAGCTGGACCCCTCGTAGAGCCCCAGTGAAATAACGTTAGGTGAAGCAATTTCTAAGGCAATTTAAGGCCATTAAACATGACCAAAAAGTGATTAACATTGTTTGTGTGATTTACTGCCCTGATTGAACACTGTTTGGTTGAAAATGACTTAGTCAAAAATGCTTTTGCATGCAGCAGGGAGAGGACTTAATCCATGCTTTCAAAAACACTGATTTTAGCCAAATAAGGAGGGTCAGCTACAGCAGCTGTGATTATTACCAAAGTAGTGGCCTGAGGTAGTCTTCTATGGAAGAAAACACAGGTCTCATTTCACATCTAGCTCTGAGACCAGCAGGTCTCCACTCATAAGCTTTGATATAGTGTCAGAGCATTCCTAAGAAAATCTTGTCATTTCTGCAGTGAAGTTTTATTCTTACAGGAGGCAGTTTGCAATGTGGAAATGGACCCACAGCTTTGTGGATATGTGTAATTATGAAGCCCATCTTAAACTTTCCCCTTCTCTGCCCCAGCTGTCTCTTCCTCAGCCACTCCAAAATGAGGAAACTCATTTTGAAGCATATCTATGTGCATGGCTCCCTATCAAAGACAAGAAAGTGTAATAGACAATATTTTCGGTGTTCTCTAATCAAAATACTGTTTTCTGACAGTTTTCCTTTGTCACTGTGTCTTAAATAAGTAGGAAAGGGGTGTGCAGGAATACACTTGAAAAGCTGCTTCTAATTGCTTAGGTTGTGTACCAAATTAAAAATCATCTCACTCAACACTTCTCTGGCCTAGACTTTTTTGCTCCAACTGCCAGATGCAACTTAGTGGCACCTGCTCACCTTCTGATTTGGAAGTGAGATGGCAACACCTGTTCTGATTTAATTTGATGAAGGTAAATCACTGCATGTCCCCTGGCAGCAAGGATCCATTATTGGTAACTACATTATCTGCAGTGTATTAAACATTTGCTCTGAACACACTTACAGAAAGATAAGCAAAATAATAAGGTGCATCTCAGTAAGCAGTTGTCAATCTAAATTTTTCCCTCTCCTGGAGCACCTAACTGTGTGGGCAGGAGGGAGGAAAAGTGAGTTTACCATCAGGCTTTTGAAACCTGTAGATGAATGCAGATAATAAATCTGCATTAATGGATGAGAACTTGTAGCTTTACTCAAGAGGACATCTGCAGGAGGTAGAGGACTTATTTTGAGCTGCAAGAAGTATGAATAATGATTGCAGTTGTAAAAGAGGGAGCTGGTGTAGTTTATGAAGGTGGGTTACCATGTTTCTCCAAAGGATGCCTGCCAGAGCATCACCATCAGGAACAGGAGGTGGCTTCTTGGGGTTTTGAGGTCTGTGGGACATGCATCTGTGCATCTCACTGCTTTTACATCAGTGGCCTGCAGGACCATTGTGGTGCCCTGGCTGCTGCTGGGATTTAAGTAATTAAGGAAAAGTCATGAGGGAAATAAAAAAGCCTTTTGGCTGTGTAGGAAAATAGATCCAAGAGGTCCTCTGAAAGGAAATGCAGATTACATGTGGAAAACACAGGCACAGTCTTAAAACAGATTTCCTTTTTGAATCTCCTAAAGTCTACAACAATGCTCTGCTAATGTATCTATAAGCAGCGAGGCTTGCCTTTTCCTAGAGAAGCCCATTTCCCAACCAGTAACTACTCAGTGCATAGCTTCTTTTTCCTCTTCCTTACATCTCCCAGCCCCAGGAACACTCAAGCCCCTTTCAGAGCCAAGTACATCACAGTTCCCACTCTTCACCTTTTCATTAGCAAACCCTGCCTCTCATTCTGTCTCAAACCCCATTCCAAAATCAGACAACAGGTCTAGAAAGTAGAGAGTGAGGTGTTTGCTCAGAGATGTGTCTCTCAGAGGACCCGTGTGCAGCATCTGTAGGTATGCTGCATTGCTGGCCCTTAACACAGCCCCTAGACCTTAACCTCACTCCTGTTTCTACAGCAGTCTCAGGTCTGTTCACCTGTGTTAGGACAGGAGACAGTGACATTTTGCTCAGTGTTCACCACTTCCTATTTAACTCAGCTACCACCCTCTAGTTGTGTTTTGTTTGGGTTTTTTTTTGATAGTTCAACTTTGCAAAGCTCAACACTGAAATTGCAACCAAACATAGTTAACATAAGGGAAGAATTACCTCAGAGGCATTAAAAGAGAGGAAAAGCTTGCATCGGCTTTTGTGCAGGCACAGCAGCTGACATATGGCACAATGCAACAAGCAACCAAACCCAGAGCTATTCTGCAGTGACCTACACATTTGCTGGAGTAAGAACTAGGGCCCTAGGGCACAGTTCAAAACGTTGAATGAGAAAAAGCAACTTCACTATTATTTCTTACCATGCATCCATCTGCAGCATGGCTAAATTGGGAAAGGGGTCATACCTGTCACAACACCCTCTGTTATAAAACAGAACTTTCAAATTACATTGTAGGGTTCTCTACCTAATGCTGGATTAAAATTACTTTGTGTTCAAGTTAAAAAGTTGTTGTTGTTTTTTTTTTTTTTAATTAATATTTTCCCATACCTAGTAGACTGAAGACTCTTTCTGGAGTCCCATGAAAGTCAAACCCAAACACTTCTGTTCTACTTTTCTAGCAAGAAAAGTTGCTTAAAGAAAACCTTCCCCTGAGCAATGCCAGACTGATACAGTGAGTTTGGGAACTGGGGAGTATAAAGACAAATTTTAGTTGTAATGGAATGAGGATTAGGATTTAGCAGTGGCCTGAAGGTGCAGAGTTTAAGAGAGGAGAAAATCAAGGTAATGCATCTGGGGAGCATGGAAAGATGACTATGAACAAGGAATATGTTTTTTTGCCACAATGAATTTAAGTGACTGGCAATGGTATCTGGAAAGGCAGACACTAAGGAGGCAGGCAGAGGTGGGAAAGTAATTTAAAATGCATTACCATAGAGATCTGAGATGCATCGATGCATGGATAACATGAAGTGGATGTGAGAGAAGGGCTGTTGTGATACCAACGGAAAGCAAGAGGTAAGGACTGCCACAGGAGGAGTAGAGAGGAGGATAGGTGTATGGTGAGAAAAGGCTGAAGAAGGATAGCAATTTGAGAAGGAAAATGT
The DNA here is from genome assembly GCF_036013475.1 of Columba livia. NCBI lineage: Eukaryota > Metazoa > Chordata > Aves > Columbiformes > Columbidae > Columba > Columba livia. The sequence goes on from NC_088602.1 coordinate 70,964,501, forward strand.
ATCTTTCAGTATTGAAAGTGGTGAAGAAGTTCAAAGATGAAATAACTTAAATAGGCTGACCTCAGAGCACGTTTATATAAAAGCAGCTGTTTGGTGCCTGACTTGTGTCATCGGGAGACATAATTAAGTCACAAGCTTTCCATCACAAAAGGGCTAAAACTACAATGTATGTTTTCCAATTACCACTTATTGAACTAAAGAAACACTTCCCTCCCATGCTGAAAGAAGTTGCAAGCAGTAGTTAGGGTGTTACTCCACTCTCCTCTGAAACTGTAGTCCTCCTTCTCATGCAATTCAGAGTTGGCTGGCTTGTGGTTTCTTCAGGCTAGTTTCTCTTTTTTTTTTTCTTTAGTTGGAAAAAAGGTCTGCTGACTCTGGCAACATGACTTCAGCAGGTTCCTCTTTTCTCTGAAGCTCTTGCACTGTTTTCCTGAGTCACAAAACCAATTAACACTGGGAAGCGCATACTAGTGCAAAGCAGGATGAGACCACGGCGAAGAACTCCCTTGTGACAGGACGGCAATGACACAAGTGCAGGAAGCTGCCAGGGACTTCACAGCATAAGTCCTAGAAGCAGAGTGAGGTAAGGGGAATTGCTGCTTCCAATAAAGTTAAGTCACTTGAAATATGCGGAAATTTCCAAAATTTGGAACAATAGGTTCCTGGAGGTGAACAATTCATACCAGACAGAAAGAATTCAGGAATAAGAAGTAATTTCCTTTGGGAGGTATTTTCAGTGAAATTGCCCCAACTTCATAAAACCCAGGAAGCCGTGCTTTTTCCTGCAACGAATCTCCATCACAGCAAATCAGTCAGACCTTAGAGTGAGTAGGAAGTTACACTGCTAGGAGAAATATCCTGCATTGGGAAGCCAGCTTACTTCTAGGCCCCAAAGGACAGCAAAAAATATAACTTAGCGGTGCACTCAGCCAATATGTTAGTCTTTTGGGCTAGTTCAGGAAGACCCAAATAATCTTACAGGAATTTCTGGATATAAGCCCTGCTATTTGGTAGTCAGCAGGAAGAAAAGAAAACAAAGAGTCTGCCCTCTGATGAAAAGAGAAAACTTGGAGAACTAATGAGTAAAGCCTACTTGTCACCATGTAAATCCCAACTCCAAAATGTGAAAGTCCACACAGTCACTTCATAGCATCATGTAGAAAATCCCTTGAGTAATCCAAGGGAGAAGGATGTGCTCATCATCATCTCTCTCACATGCATGCACACTAATACAGGTTTGTATGCATACACACTTCTGCTTCTTGGGTTCAAACCAGGTACAAATGGCAGCAAACCCTTAATTCCTCAATGCAGAAGGGTGTCCATGCATAATGTTGAGCTACAGCATTCTTCAGTCAAGTGCTGTTTGGAGAGCAAGATGTTATTAATAACATTGTCTACTGCAGAGGGCCTAAGGAGGGACACCATTACACAGGAATACACGGCCACAGCTTTTATCCATAATACTGAACATTCAGGGAGGACAGAGTGTTCTCCTGTCCTTCTCAGAGATGTATGAAGGTAAGCAACCATCACTACCATTTTACAGATGTGGACATGCTCACAGATATTGCTACATAGGCAATCATTGGTATATTTGGACTCAAGAAGGAAGTCTAACTCACTAGGTCATGTTTTGTCACATCCACTGGTCTTTTTCTCATGAGTCTGTAAAAACAAGGAAGATGCAGAGTCCTCAACACCACCCCAGTATTCCCAGTGATTACAAGAAGGCGGTACACATTTTCATTTAATTATACTCTGTTTCCTTCTGTGATGCTGGGACACTGGGTAAAAGACTGTTGTGCTGACCATCTTCTCTAAAACAAACACTTGAGAGACCATGGAAAGGCTGCAATGGAAAAGTCTCATTAAAGGCTGTGATATCGCTTCTCGGCCTTTTGGCTAAGATCAAGTGTAGTATCTGTGATTCTGTGATTCTGTGATATCCTAGATTACAAATGCATAATTTCATAGCAATTACGTATATTACATAATACAAATCACTTGTACGTCAAGTAAAGAAAGCTATTCCTGTTATCAAGTGCAGAAATCTGATTCAATTTTTTATGACATGATGCTCTCCAGAGCAAGAAAATTTGGTTTGGTTTTCTACAGAATACAATTATAGCCTTCAGGCAAAAGAGTCTGATGAAGGATTCAACACTTCGTCTTCGAAAATTATACTCTGGGGTTTGCATTTTTCTCCCTCTTTGATGGGGTGAGAGGGAAGAGGCAATTGCATAGAACGGGACTTGAAGAAAATGTTGCTGTAAAAAAGTGCAATTCAAGAAAAACTTACATATGATTCAGAGAGCAAGTATGTGCAGAGGTGAAGAGTGGCAGGCAAAAAGTGGGGGAGCATTAAGGAACTGCACAAGAATGAGGGAATGATCTAGCTATTTTTTGAGGGCTCCAGTTAGTGTGGAATGAGGCACTCTGGAGATGAAAGTGGATGCATCTGTTTCCTAGTGACTATATTTGATTCTGTAGCTGACAGAAAAGAAACAGATACAGCTGCTAAGAAGCTGGGCCACCACAGTGGCTGACACAATTTACAATATTAATACATATATATATAGAGAGAAGCCTACCCATTCAGCATAATCACATTCGTCTTGATTAACTCAGTCACTATCCATTTTTTTCTCACATTTTTGTTTCTTTTAATCGTGCTCACCCTTCTCTGCCCCATCCTGACCTACGTTTGAAGAACAAACAGTTCTAAATCTTTTTTTGCCTTTATATTGTGAAGCCTAACAAGCGTCTTCGTTAAAAAACTGAGATGTCATTAAGGTATTGTTTCTCATGTTGTTAACTTTAATGGGGAACACAGAATGTACATTCTATTACTTAGTTTTTCATTTTGTTTCCCTACAGCAAAGTAGGAGAGAATAGGGAAGCAAGCAAAGAAATAAACAGGAGCTATATTTTTTTTTTCCTCTTTCATAGCTGGATGGTCTTCACACACTTGCTTCATGTATCTACTGATGTGTGTTCCCTCCAGCCTCCTAATACCTGACAGTCTAGAAATGATACCCACATCATCATCTAAATGGTGTATTTTATTCTCTAACCATAAATTATCGTTTCATCAGATGTGACCCTCTGTTAGATATGTCTCAGCCTTTACACTGCAGATCCCCAGCCTTTATCAATTCTATTTTAAAGGGCAGGCGTACTCGATTTAATAGTATTTTTACTTTTCCCTTCATTTTTGTGTCTTTTGTGACTTAAACAATCAATCTTCTCTCTTTTCTCCCATTTTTACTTGAGAACTTCTATTTTTATTCTTGCTCCTGCCTGTGTCTCCTTTGTCTCTAACAATCTGTCAGCAAGCAGCATTTTCTGTGTTGACACAGCTCTTTCCCTTCTGATGGCAGGGCAGAGGCATTACTGTAACTTAGCTCTGCCCTGGAGTCAGAGGAAGGGGGTTGTTGCCTCCAGGGTAGTGACTTTTAAAAAGATAAACTGCTCAGAGGAATTGGGACTATTGGTCTTTTGCCAGCACTTCAGGACGCTACCCCAATCCCAGCTACCTTGCCCTCAAAACTGTCCCTGTGTTTGGGTGTCCATCAGCTGGTTATGGTGATTCTGTAGGATGATAGGATAGGATGTAGTTTAGGATCACTTCTCCAGCATGGCAGTAACACCTCCCACTCTGATACTTGCTTGCACACACACAAAATTAATTTCTCTCACAAATGCCTCTGTGAGCAGGAAACTGTTGATGATGATCATGAGAAGCAGAATCCCCAGACTGTTCCCCAATTTAAAGTCCATCACGATACAAGTGGTAGAGGCCACCTGAGGTCCTTCCAGCTTGCTGGAAATGGGACTAAGCTCACCTCTATCGCCACCTCCCCTTTACTCTCCGGCCATATGCACAAAATGGCACACAGGGGAACCCCTCGAGGCTCTGAAATGCTGAACAGTAATTCCCATGCTGGTCACCTTCACTCTGTGCCATGGTGAGCCAACACAGCACTGAGCGATGGAGACCTTCTTCATTTGTAAGCCTGTACCGAGACACCGCTCAGATAAGAAACTGAGAAATATGATTTCTCCCTCTCCCTCTTTTGCTTGTGTTTCCTCCCCCTAACAAAAAAGGATCATTCCTGCAGCCTCTGCAGTCAGTAGGGATTTTACTGTAGAACTCATCAGTCACAACATGGCTTATAAATACAAAACATCAGAGCAGATCTGTCAAGTCTGTTCCTCGCTGCATGACGCTTACTTCTCTCTTCCCTCCCTGACAGTCCCCTGCCTTTTCCACTCTCCTGTCTTTCCAGGCCAGCAAGCCACTTACTGCCAGCACAGTGTCAAAGCGCTTCTCCAGGTGTGGCTTCCCTTTGCACCAGCCTTGCCCGGTGTCACCCTGCTGCTTCTGCCACCCCTCCGTGGAGGGGCATTAGGAGGGGGTCACACCACCCAGCACCTGCTGATGAAGGAAGAGAAAGGGAGCACACCACCCCAGAGGACTGACTAGGCTTCACTTCACCCTCTAGGTGCCAGAAGACATGTCAAGCTTCTCGTGACTTAACTCTACATTGAGTATTTCAATACCCACAATGACAACCCAGGGCAATGACTGATATTGTTAATAAAGCTGCTTCCTAGTCCCAGGGATCAGTCTACAGGGGAAGAGACCTGCCTTACTCCCACATGGGTAAGGCTTCACCATGCTTTCCACATCAGGGAGTCATTAGACATCAGAGCAAGGCCTGTCAAAAACCTGGTCTTCAAGAAAACTAATAGCTTGTGTGCTGTTTCAGAGGAAGATGTTTCAGCAGAAACTCTTGTACACAAAACATTATAGAACTTTAATTCTATTTGAACAATGATTGTTTCCAAGAGTCAGTGCAACTAGGATGTGAATGTGGAAATCTCCTTCCTCCACCAGCCTCTGCTCTGCTGGGTCTTGTCACAGACCATGGAGTGGGATGCAGAGTTGTGAAAAGGGACAATTACCCCTTGCCCATACCTGGGATTGGGTAGCAGTGAGAAGCCTCTCCCACTACATGCACAAGCGCAGTTGCAGGAGATGGTGGGAAAATAAGGTGCCCAAAGGTCTCACAATTCACCCCTTGCTACCACTTTCCCTTCTTCTCTCCCCCTCAGGTAAAGATATACCAGATTTATGCCAAACTAAGAAAGCATAGAAGTAAAACTGCAAAAGCACAGGCAGATTTTACTGAGACGATACTCCTGTTTCTTTAGAAACCTCTTATGTCAAAACTCCCACTCTCTCCCACTGTTGGAACGATAAAGGACTCAGCATTCCGATTCAATGTGAATCACACAAAGCCATTTATTACAGAAACAAACCTCCTTATATATGCAACTATTCTCTAATCACGCGTCCACGCTCCAAGAATGGATTAGCTAAATGAGTATCATGGGCTGTCCACGCACTGGAGTCTCACTGATGATAGGTCCAATGACTCACGCCATGTTGGGGTCCTGCTAATGAAGAAACACCCCTCTTTCTCACAGCAGATTCTGTTCTCAGCCTCTCGAAGCAGCCTTGAGATTCCTTCGAGCCTGACTAATTCAACAATCAATCTTTATCTATCAAAACCCCTCCACATCCCACTGCCCACTTTCCTAGACCAAATTTCACAAAGTTTCGATTTCTTTCCAAACATGTTTTTTCCCTGTAAGCCTGTCTTGCTGAGGTCCTGTGACTTGCACAGCAAGCACTTATTTTAAATACCTGATCATGGCTACCCCAAGCCGATGTGGGTTCGTCAATTAAATTAATGTACTGGAAATCTGGAAAGAGCCAACAGTTACCATTTGTGTTGTACTCTGACCCAATCCTTTGCTATGCACACAGGTAACGTGTATGCCAAGGAGAAGGGATGTCAGATACGGCTACACAGCAGGTAAAACATGAAAACACTCTCCAGCTGACGAGGATATATGACATGAAGAGGTCATTCTCTTCTGAAGGAGAGAAGTAAAGCTGGCTGAACACTCAGTGTGTACCTTGGGAAACTTCCCAGAAGTCCTATGTTTCATTCAACTCCAATTCTTAGCAAGTCTAACTTAAAGATGTTACATACCTTAAAAACTAGGACTAAGCTACCTCCAAAAATGCATTTCTACCATGTTCTTCACAAAGCAAGACATTACTGACAATAGATTTCACATGGAAAAAACTAAGTTCCACATTTCTGTCCCAATCCAGTTCAGGCTCCTCTGCTTACCAGGGGATGCAAATAGCTCCTCTTCCTCCAGGAGTATCTGAACTCAGCTGTCTTGTCTCATCACAAGTCTTTGGGTAAGGATCCCAACTTTGCCAACTTCAAAAGCTTCTGCTTATGACTTCCAGCATGAGAAGCTGGTCTAACAAACCTAAATTTTTCTGTAAAAGTAAATAAATGTAGCTACCACTTGGTAAGGCTTTGATTCTGCAAATACGTTTATGTAGCTAAATCTGTCTGGATTCCCAAATCATCCATAAAATGATGGCCTAAAAGCTGAATGCAAAAGCTGCCAAAGCACATTTCTCTTATTCTTATTTGGACCTCCATGTATACATCAGTAGAAGATTAGCTTATACATTGTACATCGTGTTTCAGTTCTTTTGCAAAAGAAGAGAAAAGAGCTGTTTAAATATTTTCCTAACTGTTAAAGGGGATTTCTTTCTATAGTGCAGATAATTAAGTATTGAAGATGTAGTGATCTATTTGATATAGAGAGAATAAAAGATTTGATGAATTTTAAATAAAAAAATATAAACCAAACTCTATCTGAACTGATTACTGTACACTTTGAAATTTAAGGCTGATATTTTCCCCTAATGCCTACAAAGTCTTCCAGTTAATGTCTGTGCATATTTATATCATTTAAATTAGTTACTTTCATTCTCTCATATTTTTTTATGAATATAGGAGAAACTTATGAAAGAAGAGGAATTAAAAATTATGAAAATAAGACATAGGGTTGAAGTTTGTTCCCTAGTCCATATAAAGAACTAAGGCATGCAACATTTTGTCAGATCACAGTGCACTGTACTTCTTCCTATTTCAATTATGAAAAAAAGTTATTTGATGAAAAAAATAGTTTTAATACAGCTTCTCTCTAACTTTCTGTGCAACCTAATCACTTTATTTTTGTATGTAATATAAAAGGGATTTGGACTGTACAGAAATATAGTGAGAGAGAAAATACCAGAGTTTGGTATCTGCAGAGCCATCAGGTACCTGTTATAGCCGTAAATTCAACGAATCACTTAAATGTGCCTGTTCTTAGCACTGGGCAAAAAGTGATGGGGCTTAAGCATGTGTTTAATGTTTTGCCACATAAAAACTGGGACTAACTAGTAATGAATGTGTTTTAATTTCATTTGTTTCTGCTACCCTTTATAAATTTGCTTGTCACTGCCTCTGGTAACATTATGTATTGCACTGTGGCCTTAAAAATTACTCCCAAAGCAGAAATCCCACTGAAGTGCACTAGTATGTGCTTCTTAAATGGAGCTGAATAAATATCCTAACTCTTGCTAGCTGCTTCTTCCATGACATTGCTCATTTGCATTTTTAGCTGGAATTTAGCCAGCTTCTTCCCACACCACTTCCCCACAACCCTCTGCAGCAAATGCATCCTTGAGATGCTGTGGGGGGTCCCAAGAGCACTCTATGACATTATAAGAGAGTGGTGGTTGTGCTCACGAGGCTGGAGCACAATGGTGGCAACCAAAGGAAAAGCAGAAACATGACCCTGAGGCCAAAGGGTGGAGAGAGTAGCTAGGAGGAGAGAAACAGTCTGGGAAACAATCGCATAAAGTACTCACAGAACCAGCAATACAAGCTTTACTTCCCAAGCCACAAAGCTCAATAGAGTTTGACAGGTAAAATGTGTAAAACCAGTCCTGAAGGCAGGTCATCCTGTATAACAAGAAGAAAGCTCTTCAGAGATGCTTTATTTCCTAAGCTCGCTTGCTTTCTCTTTCTTTCTTTTCTTTCTTTTCTTTCTTTCTTTCTTTCTTTCTTTCTTTCTTTCTTTCTTTCTTTTCTTTCTTTCTTTCTTTCTTTCTTTCTTTCTTTCTTTCTTTCTTTCTTTCTTTCTTTCTTTCTTTCTTTCTTTCTTTCTTTCTTTCTTTTCTTTCTTTCTTTCTTTCTTTCTTTCTTTCTTTCTTTCTTTCTTTTCTCTTTCTTTTCTCTTTCTTTCTTTCTTTCTTTCTTTCTTTCTTTCTTTCTTTCTTTCTTTCTTTCTTTCTTTCTTTCTTTCTTTCTTTCTTTCTTTCTTTCTTTCTTTCTTTCTTTCTTTCTTTCTTTCTTTCTTTCTTTCTTTCTTTTTCTTCCTTTCTTCCTTTCTTCCTTTCTTCCTTTCTTCCTTTCTTCCTTTCTTCCTTTCTTCCTTTCTCTCTTTCTCTCTTTCTCTCTTTCTCTCTTTCTCTCTCTCTTTCTCTCTCTCTCTCTCTCTCTCTTTCTCTCTCTCTCTTTCTCTCTCTCTCTTTCTCTCTCTCTCTCTCTTCCTTTCTTCCTTTCTCATCTGTACATCCACATCCCAGAATTTTTGTGAGATAAATCTATTTTCAGATAGGTGTAGTTTCAGGCCTTTCTCTGTGCCAGCATTTTGCAATCTGCCAGGTCAAGTGTGAGGCCCCCTCCTCTCTCCCCCTTGTTTTTCTCCCCACTCCCTGTTCAAGCTGGTGCTCCATCCGCTTCCGAAGGAAGGAGGCATATTTCAAATCTCCAGGAAGCAGGAGACTATCATTGCTCTGGTTCTCTCCAAAATTCAGATAATTGATTAATGAACTTTTCCTCTCGGCTCATTTGCAGCAGCAGGAGGAGATGGAGGTAATTATGGCACTCATAACTGAAGGTTCAGTGCTGTGTGGTTACAATAACCAAAAAGCTAGAAAGAGGAACGCACATGACCTGAGGTTTTTAAGAGTTTGTAAAACTTCAGGAATGAAAGGGGTATCAGCAACAAGACCCTGCAGGCTGTGCTTTTTGCGATCTTCTAATTTCTATACCATGCCTGGCAGCGCAGAAGCCACAGTAAGGGATGGCCCAGATAATTCCTGCCATTGCAGCTGAGCCTACCTGTAAGATTCAGTTAAGAGACTTTTTGATATCGCCATATATCTGATCAAGTCCACTGCAGCCCACACTTAATCTATTTGTAATCCACCTCACAGTAAAGGTTGGAAGCAGACAAAATACTTTCAAGCACACTGTTTGCAATGTCAAACTCACAGTGAGCTCATTTGCATAAAAGCAAGCTCATTTATCTTTGGGGAAGGGACTTCAGAGAATAATTCAGCTCTAACAGATTTCACATTTTTTCCTGCTGGTCCCATGTCACTGTTTTATGTACATGTGAGTGTCTCTTGTCAAACCTTCCTCCCTGCCATCTACTTTACAAAAAAAGCAAAGCCTTGCACATATACAGAGTCATATTCCCTAAAGAGACTGCAATTTATAGATCTCATGTATTGAGGGGCTGCAAACAAAAAGCTCACTCTCCTCTGACAGCCGCAGAAATCCACTGACATGACACAAGCTGGGGTTTAACTTTGTGCCTTGGAGAGAACAGGTACTTGAGCCCAAGTGGGGTACCCAGCAGCACAGCTCTCCAACATCCAGGAAAAACATCCACAATCCTTATTCCCAGAGAGTGCCGTAACTTCAATTCACGTGATCTGAAATCTCTGACACTAAGGGGATAAAATCAAGTACTCGATTCATTCAGTAATCTATCACACTAAAGCATCCCAAGCAAAAAGAAAGTTGTAATTTATAACTAAGACCACAAGAAAAGGAAACAAAATCAATATTAGAACATAACCAAGTATGGGCAAGAGTTGCCAGTGCAGGATTACCAATGGGATAAATACAAACACTTAGACAACAATTACACAGAAAGCTAAATCATTGTGGGATGGTATTTGTCAAGAGGACTGCTGTACAGTGTTTGTACAGCAGTTTGGCAAAAGCCAAACATGAGCAATAAGAAATGAACAGGAGAGAATGTTTGTTTTTTTTTAAACCATCTTCCTAAAATTTTAAAATGTCTCTTAAATCATATAAAATGTATATAAAACCACTAAAATGTACATAAACCCATCATGTATTTATTGAAATCATTTGAATGGTTTTAAAATTTGTCCTTGCAGCTTTAGAAATGTGAGGGTCTCCAAAGTAAGTGGTTGCTAAACCTGTTGCTTGAGAGAAAGAAACATTTTTTTCAGTAGGAGACTTGCTTTCCTATCAGGTGAGTTGATCTTTGCAACTTTATCTATGAAGAACAGCTGAAAATCTACTATTTCCTTTTTTTTTTTTTTTTATTTTTTATTTTTTTGTATGTTGTTTTCCTCATTTCAATTAATTATCTAGAAGCACAATCAGCTTAGCAGGGTGCCTTCAAAAATTCCTTCACTGCAGTGCTATACCACCGAGCAGAGAGTTTAACTAGATGATTTTATTAGGGAGCCGATTAACACTCAGATCCCCAGAAAAGCAACTAATCCATTTTTCACCCCTCTGAGCAAACTCCACATTGTGAGTCAGCAGTCAGCCTGCTGTTACACATCATGAATACCTGACCAGAAAAGGCTTTTGAAGATACATACTCCTGATTTCAAAGAAATATTATTTGCCTGGGAAAGCAGCCATCCCTTGTTCTACTCCTTTACCAATAGCTAAGGAACAAATGAGAAAAGATGAATTAGAGTGCAGCTTCAAATAAGTGACTGTGAGCATTGACACTTGAAGTGAGAATGAAGATGGGTTTGCTGCCTATTACAGGAGATACAGCCTGAGCTACTCTGGTCAAAATAACAGGACAGCAGAGATGAAGGAAAGGCAGGGTGTTCCAAAGGAAAATGCTGCCTTTTGTTGAAAAGAAAAAACAAAAAACAAAAAACAAAAAAAAAAAAAAAAAAAAAACAAAACAAAAACAACATCTCTTTGTATGAAATCAGAAAATTTTGGAGTTGCAATTTTCAATAATAATGCTCAATTTACTGCCCTGAGTTGGCGCTGAACTTCTTTTCTATTTTCTTAAATCCACATTTTCTTTCCAAAACTAGTTAGAACAGAAAATTTTTGATACAGGTTTTATGTCTTGCATCTGTATAATTCCACTCTGACCTAATGTGTCTGTGCAGAGATTGCACTAAGAGGGTATTAGATGGCAGAGAATTAAGTTTCCAAGGAGTAAAAATAGAAAAAAAAATCAATTTAGTGGAAACTGAAATAGAGAAATAGAAGTCAGGAATGGTATGAAGGAATAGATTTACCAAGAAAGCACAGGAAGGGGCTGTGCTACCAATGTTAGCTTGGCCTGGAGTATTGAATGACCTCACAGTTTAGCCTCCCACCAATTTGCAGAGGGGCTGGCTCTGCCTTCCCCAGCTTCTGCCTTCTCTTAGTCTGTAGCTTTATAGTATCACCTATGTTCAAAGCCATAGAGTGCCCACACACTCATATTTCAATCCCATCTCTCCAGAAATGCTGTCTTTTCTCTGCAATGATGACCTTCAATTTTCTCCCTGCAAGGACTTCTGTGCTGCACTGATGTTTGCCCGTGCTGCTGTGGGGTTACAAAACCCAAAGGTCTGAAAGGAAGTAACCAAGGCAGGAAGGACACAAGTGAAAAAAGTGTATTTAAACATAGAGGTGCATAAAATAATTGAGAAAAATAAGACCAGCTTTTATAAGATATCATATGGAAAAGCAAGTACATCATTAAACTAAAAGGAAGGATGGACTCAATAATAGCTCTGAAAGGCCAGATTTTCAATTTCTGTTCTGGGAGACAGTCTGCAGGAAACAATCTTGCACAGACACAAAAATAGCTGAAAGGCCTGAAAAACACTTTCCAAATGCTCTGACAAGGTGACGAATTGCTGATAAATGGTCTCCAGCTCTAAAATGGTGCACTCCAAATTTGGAGTCCCCAAAACCCTAATGAAGGGGAAAGGGGACTCCAAAGTCTCAGTCTAGATTTCTTTCTTCAACTTTAAAACAAAAGGCAGACAAAGCCAGGCTTTGACTTCAGAGAGTAACTCCTTTATCAGCAACCACAAGATATATACAACTAACCCAAGTGGTTAGCTGCTGCTCTATGAAGCTGATTAGCCAGTATTAATTGTAAATAGAAAGAGATGGGCACTGCCAGAAGACACACTGTTCCACTCTAATGAAAACACACCTGCAAGAAGAAACTCATTCTGTGCTGCCTAATGCTAGAGGCCCAGGTGGTTAGCTTGGATAGGCACTTTTAGTTCAATTCTTTACCCCACAAAAACTGTCTCATCTTTTCTTGGGATTTGGCCCTGGTTTTCTGTAGGTCTAAATTTTGGCTTTATAATGAAAGAATAAGCAGTGAAGCTAAGTCCATTTTGGTTTTGCTGGGAAAGATTTGCATAGCTTGAGGGAGGCACAAATCACCTAGCAGTATCAATGCCTGGCCAGAGAGATCAGAAGGAATGTTTTTAGCTCCAGCTCGTAGTACAGAGATGGTGCAGAGCAGAATAAAAAACAAACAAACAACAAAAAAACCCCACCCAGTTATCTGAGAGGTGCTATGATAAAGCGGCAGAGGTTTGGAAAAACTAGGGCACAGTAAGTTTAGGCACTGACCTTACCCAGTTCCTGCTGCAAGTGGGAGACAGTTAAATACCACTGCCTTATGGCAATTCTCAGTTGCTGGAGGTTTCAGCACCTCACGAAGCCAGCCTTTGGCAGCCCCCTCTCCTCTTCACCCTTCTCCCACCTCGTGATTAACTTTCTGAAAGTATCATGAGAGTTATTGCTTTCCCATTCCCTAGCTTAAGTTAGCTGTATTTAAATTTCACATGTTATTTACTGATGACCTTCACTTCAGAAGATATCTGCTTTTTGAACCCTAGCTGTGTGAAGACTGACAGCAACCTTCATCAGAGGATAATTTCCAAATGAGGATAATATCCACGTGGGACTGTCAGAACCACTGAATTGATCTGTGCCTGCAGTACAGGTCAGATTTCAACCCATTTCTCTTGAAGACAAACTAGACTGATTTATCCTGAGGGGCCTTGCCCTCCACTCCTTACAAGCCTCAAAACCCAGAAATAAATGATGTATGTTCATTTAGTACACCCATATCATACGAGGGCAATTGATTCAATTACATTAAAGCTACTGGAAACAAAGCAGCCATCTGGTGAGCTTTCTACCCCAAAGTAAAGGATGTTGCACAGCCACAGTTCTGAATGGGGAGTCAGCTCCCTGCCTGAATGCTGCCCCTCAACGCACTTCCTGAGGGGAGAGTTTCCCTGAGCCATAGGGGAAGTCTGAATTCAAGGCTGGTTATGATAATCATCTAAACCTTAAGGTACTTCTCTGAAGCTTTATCTGAACTATCCAGACCTCTTCAGTCTGCAAAACTGCAATGAAAATTTCAGAAGAAAAGGCTTTGTGTGTGCAAGTGTGTATGTGTGTGCAAGCACATATGTGCATGCTTTTTATTACCTCTTAATGCTGCAATGACCAGTAGACTGAGAGGAAAAACAGTAACTGTAAGATGTTTTGCTTCATATGCCATGCACAGTGTTGGCTCTAAAGACATACAAAATTCAATTGTGAGCCAAATCTACCCTTAAATCGATAAAGTTCTGCCGGCTTCAATAGAGCAATTGCAGAGAAATATTCCAGCCGCTGCTCTAAACCCACACATTTTCACACCCTCTCTGCTTTCCAGCAGGCTGTCTAGGCTGCCATCCAGAGCTGGAAAATGCAAAAGTTCACAGATATCTATGAAATCTGCATATGAAGCAGGGTGGGGGAATTCAGCGTTGTTGTTGAAACCTAACCCCTACCCCCCAAAAAAACACCAAAAACCAAAAAATAACACAACCAAACCAACCAACCAAAAAACAACAACCAAACAAAACAAAACAAAAACAAAAAAAAAAAAACAAACAAAGAGAAACCAACCAACAACCAAACCCCCAAGGCCCTTTCTTTCTCTATAAAGGGAATACTTATTTGAACAAGTTTTATTCTGACCGTTTCAGCATTTAGCCAGAACCACTTTACCAGGCTCAGATTTTCTACTTCTGAGAAAAAAACCCTGTGGTCCAGAAAAGGCCCACTATTAAAAGTAGCCCTGGGAATAGGTATGAGTTGCTCCTAATGAATTAAAAATGTGACAGCAGCTTTGGGATTTTTGTGGTTTGCCTTCAAATTGGTTCTGACCGTGAAAAGCCTGCTACTTCTACCTCAACTAAGTAGAGCAGTTAACCTCAGAACAGGCAATATTTACTTGTACTTCCTGATGCTTAAGACAGGAAATGCCTTAAATGTTGCAAATGCTGAGGTTATAAAACTGTAAATGTTTTCCTGTCAGAGGCACCTGACAAGTTTTTACAACCCTCAGCTGCAAGCAGGCAGAGTCGCCCCGGCAGTCGGGTCTTCCGTGTTCTCTCCTTTTCACCCATTTTACAGAGTGTTTCATGGAAAATAGATCTTTTTGTACATTTCAGTTTCAAGGCTACTGTTCTACTAGCACTTGTAGAAAGGTGATTCAGGTTTCACTAAATACTTTAATTATCTCTCTTCATTGATGGAAAGGCAAATCTCTCAGTTTATGTTTTGTTTTGTTAGTTGTTTTAAAGAGAGCCTCAAAGCCTCAAGAATGTTCCTCAAATAGTTTAGAAGTCCACCAGGTAGCTTTTTACAGAATAATATAAATTCATAGTGTATGGGATATGTCAGCTAACAGTGTCACAGTAGTCTTTTCATACCATTTTTCTCCATGATACCTTAAAAATTTGGCAGAGGAGCCTTCCTGCCTGGTGTTTTGTTGCAAACTTACCAGATTGGGTATTTCCATGCTCATTCTTGCATAGACCTCTAAAAATTGAAATTAAAACCTGCAGTCTGGTTTCTCTGCTTGGCTACACCAGCTTTGTGACAGCCATGACACCCAGCGCAATGACGGGCATTGCAGCTGCTCCAGTGGAGCGATGCCCTGAGGGGAGTGCAGAGCGTCCCTGCCCAAACGCCTCAGCCACCCGCCGTGAGGCAGGGCACCTCACCCACTCCATGCCAGCTGACATGGCCAGGACAGATCCAAGAGGGTGAAGCATGTCGCTGCAAGAGGTCAGAACCAGTGACAAAGTTCTCCCTCTTGGAAAATGTAAAATAAAAGGTAATAAATACATCGACACATGTACATACTGGATGGAGAGGTGATCTGCACCCACCTCGTCAAGGATGTACTGGCATCATGATGATGTTTGCTGGCTTTGTATACTAATGCATTGTCCATATGCCCTAAACATGATCATATACCCATATAGACCTTTTTCTCATGTAGTTTATAGTGGTGTAATCTCACTGGTGACTGTAAAGCTGTCTAACTGTACATGAGGGAAGAACCCCAAGTCCTGTTTTCAAGAAAGAAAAAGATGTTGCTGGGTTTCTTGATTTAATCTACTACACAAAGAAGAGGAGAATCACATATTAGGAGTTTGCTTTTATGATTACCTACTGGGCCACCTCTGTAACGCATCCTTGTGCCATGGGGAAAACCCATTTAAGCAAATTAAATCATCACAATCTTCCCTAACACAAATAAAAAAAAACCAACCCACGATGTAACTCCTGCCATGAGTCTGCTGTAGAAGTGAGAAAGGCAATTTGTAGACTCTTTTTTTACCTGGGAGCCATTACCAGTTCAGTCACATACTGTCTGTGGCCAGGATTGTACCTGGGAGCAGGGTCTGGGGTGTCAAGGGAGTCTGTGCTAACTTCTCCATCTGGGATCTCATTTGATTTTTCAGGCATCTGCCTGCTGCAGAAGTCCCTGCCACCACCCCATCACTGCAACTGG
This sequence comes from Columba livia, assembly GCF_036013475.1. Taxonomy (NCBI): domain Eukaryota; kingdom Metazoa; phylum Chordata; class Aves; order Columbiformes; family Columbidae; genus Columba; species Columba livia. The sequence goes on from NC_088602.1 coordinate 70,980,338, forward strand.
GACCTGTGCTTGCCAGGCATCCTTTATCTTGCTGGCCAGGCACCCTTCAGCTCAGGGGTCAGGATGTAGATCTGAGGACACCTGAGAGAAGGGAATCACAGCACTGGCATGGGTTCTGCTCTGGGTGGTCCTGCGCTTCTCAGGAACGAAGCTACTATGGGAAAGAGCCTATATCAGTCCTCAGGGAAACAGTCATTCTTCAGAAGGGACTCAGGTAGCAGCCAAAATAATAATAATATCATTTAGATGCGCTAATGACCGAGCCCCCGAAAGCTCTGTCCTGATTATGTTTAGCTCACTGCCTTCCAGAAATGGTGCAATAACACTTGAGCACCAGGAGTCTTATTAAATATCTGTGGCCCAGCTGAGCACATTCTAGTTGAGTTTTTCTTACAAATCACTATATGTCCCTGTCATTAAACAGGCTGCTAATTCATTATTTTGGGCATTAACAGAATGCTAAAAGTGTCTTAAAATAACATCTCAATTTATATTTTTAACGTCTTGGCACCTCTAATTTTTATTTTATAAGCTCCATTAATGCTTAATGTCTGCTGCTACGTGGCAGCCCAGCTACAGTGACAGCTATTGTTGCCAGTCTTTCATTTTTGACCTATCCAATTGGTCAAACAATTAATTTAGTACCATTTCCTTGAATCTGAGATATTCCTACTTTTGCTTCTGTGATGGGGATAGATTTTTCATAATATTCCACCTGAAACGTAAGCCAACATATTTCTGTAAATATCAGCAAAGTTTTCTCCAAAATTTTAAAGGACTTCTGTGTTCTCCCAGGAAATCAGTATTTCACACGTGTGAATGCAAGGGTAGCAAAATAATAATTTGTAACATAAGCAAATTATTTGTTTGTTGATAATATATTTGGAGTTTGGACCAAAAAAAAACCACCCCAACAACAACAACAACAAACCCCAAACAAACAAAAGGACCAAAAAAACCAACCAACAACAAAAAAAACCACATAACCCTCCAAATAAATAAAAATAACCTGGTTAGAGGGAAAAGGGAGAATAATCTATTCTGACCCTTCATCAGTTACATTACTCCACTGCTCTAAAACATGTTACTTATGATTTATACATGCATCATATTTTGCTATGTTTCAGGATTTTATGAAAAATGGACATCCTCTTCACGGCCTCAAATACAATCACCATATGGCAGGCTTGCAATTTTTTCATGACTTAACAAAAATGTACAGAATATTGTAAATAACCACACACATATAGGACTTTTTTTGAGCTTTAAAAAAATCTATCAAGGTGGTTCTAAAAGCATCTTTAATCAGAAATCAGACTGTAAGCATTTTTTAATGAGTCAAGCTGAGCTGAATCTGAACATTCTTTTTTAATTTCTGAGTTTTCCCTCTTTTCCACAGCCCCTTGATCCTTAAGATAACAGGAGCTGCCAGCCTTGAGTATCCTTTGTCTTAGATGTGGGCTTCAGTAAGATTCACTCCCAGGTCTCCAGAAAGCAGCCTCAGGAAATGCCATGTGTGGCACTGCTGAAGCTAGAAAGGCGTATTCCCTAACAACCATCCTCTGTGCTCACGCAGCCCACAGTCCCACTGGTGAACTTTGATTAAACACTACACTCCTCAAGTCTGCAAGGCAGCAAGACAGTTTCCTTAGCAGCCAAGGAATTTTTTACCAAAACAAACCAAGGATCCATATAACATAGTATCTTTTACACCAGTTAATGTTAAATGCTTCAGAGGAAATTGTAAACAATGGTCTTGATTTAGCAAAATAACATCTGCTTTGCTTTAAATATGCTTAAGACATGCGGCTTCAGCCTTCATTAAAAGAAAATCACAACTTCAGAAGCACCTAAAATATATGTTTAACATGTCAGTTCCAGGTTACTCGAACATATTTTTACCTCGCATGCAAATTGTTTCAGGAGGACTGAACCCTGTGCCTTAAGCTAGGTAGGAATTTAAGTGCTTCCTTGGTAAGAGATATATAAGAGCACATAATTGAATGCACTGGTCAGTCAGGTTACGCTGATACAACTAAATAAAAGCTGGCCAAGAAATAATCTTGGGCCCCAGAGCCAGAGAGTTGCCCTTTCTGTAGCAGGTTTGTCTTGGAAACAAATATTTGGAATAGTTTGAAGGGGACCCAGGGGCTGAACCGGCTTGCAAAGCAACAGGGACAATGAGACCCCAGGCTCTCCCTCCCTGTGCACTTGTATTTAGCAGTACAGACATGCCCTCAGGATCCTATACCCCAGTTCTCATACCAATTTTCTGTTCTGGTAGCTCCACAGATTTAATTTCTGTTATTGTTGCCTACCCCAGTGTATGCCCCTCAAAGGCCCTAATAGTGTTCTTACTTATGCAATCCTAAATCCCAGGGAAAGATTTTTTTTTTTCTTTCAGGTTAGGATGCTAATGTCATAAGCCAAACATGTTGTATATCCTTGGAATGTAAGGCTTCTTTGTGTTACTGATAATGTGTCCATTTCTGTTAATCTGCCCGGGACTGGTCCATTTCATAGAATCTTAGAACCATGGAATAGTTTGGGTTGGAAAGGACTTCCAAAGTTCATCTAGTCCAACCCCCCTGCAAAGTCCACTTATGTTCTGGAAATGTCAGTAATATACTTCAATTTGACGTCAGATCATGGAAACAGACTTAAGCAAAAATTCCCTTGGGAACAAGAGTGAATCAGAGCTGTAACAAAACTTTCACAAAAATACAGTATTTAGAAACTTGTGGTTACCTCAATGGCTTGATCAACCCACTTTACCTCAAGGGGCAATTACCATTTGAAATATCACAGACTTTGCATACCGTTTTGAATCACTGGAAATAGTTCCTCCACTAATGATTTTTCTTATGTGGGATGTTGGTGTAAAAAGCTATACATCACTGGATTTTAAAGTAAATGTCAGTATTCTTGGAGCCAGGTTTCAGACCTCTGACTGTTGGAGCTTGACAAATTTGTCTTTAAAATTTCTGTATTTACTTTATACTTTCTGACAGCTGTAGTCAGTGGACGAAACAACAGCTAGAATACTGCATGGAAAGAAGTAACTGTGAAAGGTAATATACCTTTTATTTCTAAGTACCAAGTTTATTTTCTCCCCACACATTTCTAGTTTAGAAGTTAAAGCATCTTTTTTCAGTCATAGTTTGGTTCTTTTCCATAGGATGATGTAAGTACTTCACAAAATGCAGCTACATCAAGATCCTTTTACTTGATATTTCATAAAGAGGTCAGACCTCAAAGGCAAAAGAAGAAAAAGGAAACATGATGGCAGATGTTTCAAAACCACAATTCACACATCACAAAAAAGACAGTTTCATTTTATTTGTAAATATAAATCAGAAAGTGATCCCCTTCTCAAAATGAAGGAACCAGCAGATCCTTTTTACTGTAGCATACTAACCAGCATTTTTTTGGTCAAAATTTTTACTGTTTCTGCTGAATGAGAAATAGGTAAGGCTGAGCTGTGGAATGAAGCATAATTTACAATTTATCATCTAAACATACAAGTGCGTATGGGAAAAAGACTGAAACATGTAGGAGAAAGAAGACTTAATTATATATTACATTTCAGAGGTCCTTTCAGCCCATACCTCAAGAGTTCCTAGCTACTCGGTCACTTATTTTTAGATCTGAAATTCTCTCCATCACACATGAACCTGTTCTTTAATTTATAATGTACTCCATCAAAACTTCTAGTTCTTAACCATGAAGTAACAGAAAGCATCAAACATGTTAACTAAAGGACCTCCCAGGCAATTTTAAAGTCCATCTGTTTTAGGATTCTGCCTCCTTTATTCTACTCCCTTTCTTTGCATTTTTCCTGTAATTTTACATCTATCACAGGACAAAGCCTGAGCAATATATCTTAATAACTTGTATTTAAGATTAAAAAAAAAAAAAAAGAAAAAGAAAAAACAAAACCAAACCAACCAACCAACCAACAGAACCAAAACCAAAACCAAATAAACAAAACAAAAACAAACAAACAAATAAAACAAAACACCAGAAAACCTCCCAGTCCTGGGAAAAATGAATATTCATTGCTTCTTGTGAGAAAGCACAAATTACAGCAGTGGCCCCCCGGAGCCGGAGATGCTCAGGGGCACATCCAGCCCTGCCAGGAAGGCAGCAGCCTCTTTGGATGCCCCAGCGTATGTGTGAAAAAGGCAATAACCACTATGCAGTGGCCCTGTACAGGCAGCATTTGGTGGAGGACAAGTTGAAAAGCAATGCTGCTGCTGCTGAGGACAGCCCATGTCTTCAGCATCACCTCCATCCCAGGCAGCTGTCCAACCCACTGGTTTCCTCTGCAGCAGGTGCAGCTCCCCTCACGGTGGCTTTCTTGGGGCATCCACTGGCTTTGGGAGAGGTGAAGGGCTCTCACAAAGGTCCCTTGCCCCCTTCACACCACCAGGGCCACTTTTCAGTTAGTGCAGAAAATTGCAAACATGGGACCATGGTGCAAGTCCTTTCTCCTGCTGAAAAATTAGCTGAAGGCTTTACTTTCCTGCATATTGCAGTTGCGACCAAGAAGTCCCTAGATTGAAAACTAACATATAAAACCTGCCTCCCTTGCCCCTGTCTGATGCACCTGACTGGAAAAGTTTTAAAGCCCTTGAACTAGTGCAAATTCTCTGACAATCTCACCTTCGCTTTATATGAACTGGGAACTATAGACTAGATGGTGTGATCAGAGCTGATAATTACTCTCTTAAATCTACTGCTATGGTGAACATACATGTAGAATATTTAATGCCTTCAGCAAAAATAGAAAGGCAAATGCTTCTCTGCAAAGTCAAGGCATGTGTGTCCTAGTTGACAATTCTAATACCTTTCCTCAGCAGATCTATTTTCACCCCTTAAAGCTCTCCAAAATAACACAGGAATACCCATTATAATATTGTAAATAGTATTGCTTAACTATCTTTTCAGCAGAGTGAATAAAAGAGCCCACCTTGTAAAAATTGTTTCTTATCACTGTATTCCTTTGTGAATTTTCACACATTACACTTAACTTTAAACAGGAAAAAACTTATTTGGTCTTGTAAAATCAATGAAGCTTTTAAGCAATGGAGTCATCTTCTACTTCTTTTACATGTCCTTTTAAAATATGCAAGCATTCCTAACTTGCTTCAGCTGGCAAACCCCAATCTGACCCTTCATGCCAAACCACAGTAACTTAGCTGGATGCTAAAGGGGTTTACAAAATAGCCTTTTGTGAAGGAATTCTCCCCCTTATGCAAGAAAATAACTTCCAGGCTAGTCAGTAGCTCTTGTAGATCCAGTGTAGGGAATATCTTACTTATTAATTCCATGAGTAAACTAAAAAGTTACTGCAAACTTCAGTCTTCTTAGTGAATTAAAAAAACTAATGTGAGGAGGAGAAAATGGCACTTATGCTTGGCAGAAACAAACAAAAATATTTTACTTTTATTTTCAGGTTATTTTTCTAACTCCTTTTTCCTGGAAAAATCTTTTCAGATAAAATAAAATAAAAATTTAGAGGGTGAGCTGAAAATATGACTTTTCTGATTCCTTATTTATTTTTTTGCCCTCTCAAGGACTGTTTTTTTCATTTTTTCCAGAGGCATCAGCCTCCTCCCCTGGGGTCTTTGCAATCTAAACCCGTAGGTCAACAATACCAAAAATCACCACCCCTCGGTGTTAAAGGGAACTCGACAGCACATGTGTCTATGCTGGCAGGGACCATCCGTGTAAACCAAGGCAATGCATGCTGGGCACAAAACTCCCTGCACAACCCACTTTAAACGGGATCCACCTCTGCCCCACCACCTTCAGTAAAACCACAGTCATCTTGGCCTCAACAAATGCAGAAGCTGGAACACACTTGCCCTTTATGTTTAGAGAAATGAAAGGGATCATGCCCTTACTCCTCACCCCAAATGCACCCAGCTTCTGACCTCTGTGCTGAGAGGGACAGGGAGGGGGAGTAAAGGGCAGAGTGGGTAGCGGGGCAAGGAGGAATTTCTGTGATTTTTACTATTGCAATGAACATATGGACCTTTTTACTAGCCCACACATCTCTGAGATCATTCTGTACTTCTAGCATAGTTGTCAGTTCCCCTTACTCAGTTTCATTTATGAGTAAATTCAGCATCAGGTGGTGTGTTTCCTGTCAGTATCAGATGATGTGTTTTCTGTTTGAGTTTACATCCTACACTAAAAAGTAGAAATGAGCTCATTGATTTCCTATGCCTTTCCTCTCTTCCGAGCTGTTGTTATAAGGAGAGGAGGAATAAATTTGTAGAACCCTCCTCCTGCACTACTTCCTAAGGTAGTAAGGTTGGACAGGTAGCTGAAAATTGAGTTCTGACCCTGGCTGCAGAACCAGTATTGGAGGATGGAGTCTTGGGCTGCTGCTGGTGGAAAGGGTGGCAGAGCCAGGCTGCAGACACAGCCAGTCCTTCAGATCTGACTGCTCTGAAAAAAGGGAAGATGTTGTCATCTGCCAGTAATGGGCCGTCATGCCTCGAGACAGAAAAGAGCATCACCAAGCCACAGCTCAGCCGTGCACTCCTTCCTCAGGACATTATTTCTACCAAAGTTGCCCAAATACGCTGTCACATGCTGCTGCTTCTGTCCTGCAGGCTTGGTATGGGTGGAGGTGTGCACAGCAAGTTGTTATTTTCCCCATCTCAGAAGGGCTGTAATTCCCTAGGTGGCTAAAGAGGATACCTGAACATATAAGTGGTCTTGCTGTGCTTTACTTATGCACCATTTAAATTCCATTTAAATTTGGTGCTTGTTAATTTAGGCACACAAACAGGCAGATAAGTCCATCAAGCAGATGCTACTGACATTTTCCATGTTGAGGACTGGGCGACAATAACAAGTAGAGATACCTGAATTGCTGTGTGTCAACGTTTTAAAAGCAGCTCTGCAAATGCCACCATCTCTCAGCATCTAATAAACAGTTCAGGAGGATGTCGTTGAAGCTGCCAAAAGGGGTTTTAAAACCACTGTGTCTCACAGGAGTCAAACATACAGCTTGCATTCAAAATGCCTCTTCCACCTTGCAGTTGAATGAGGGAGGCATACCACCACTGCCAAACAACACTGGACTCTACACAAGGAGGCTGGGGATACAGGGATAAAAAGAGATTGTATGTGAGTTATGCAAAGCACAACTAGGGGAGAAATGCTAAAAGAACCACCAGTTTTGGGTATTACAAAATGGACTATTTATCAGGCTTGCCTGACTAAGCCAGACAAGGCAGTAACCCTGCAATCTGGGTTTCCCCTCTCCTCACCTGCAATAGGCAACCTCCTGTTCCGCTGGCTGGCCTCTGAAAATCTTTTATCACCAGGCACCACTTTGGCAGGTGAATGACCCTCTCCAGAAGTTCTCTTGGCAGCACAAGCAATGTGAAGCTGCCTAATCAAGGGCAGAAGCCTCCACCAGGCAGCAGGACACTGGCAGGCTCCTCCACCCTGTTGAGAAATATGTCAGTCCCTAACTATGTGTGTAAAGTGCGTTGGGAGATCTGGGATAATGCCAACAGGAGGCACAGAGAAGGAAGGTTGCTTAGCCCCTAAGAGCTTGACACTTGTGCATAGATAGACACCTGTCAGCTCAAAAGGAGCTGTATCACTGTAAGTTGAAGGTATGATTAATTTTACTGATGTGTGGGTTAGAATAAATGAATTTGTGCTAAGTGCTTTGAAACAAAACAATATTATGTGTTTCCAAAGGGAACCTGGGAAAAGAAACTTTACAAAGCAATGAGTAAGGTTAATATAAATTGGGAGTTGGAAGCTGAAGATAACATTTGATGCTTTAGTATTTGAATCAAGCCTGAACTTCGATTATCACATCGATCAGTTGATTAAAACTAGTCACCTGAAACCTGGTATTTTGTACTGTGCAGGACATCAGAAGATATTGTTTAAAGCAAAGAAGCATAAAAGGTTATTGCATCTCAAATCTTCATTCCATGCTTATGCTGTGGTGATGCCATTTATAAAGACAGCAGGAATGCCACATTTGAGCAGAGCAAGTTTTATGTATGGCTGCAAATGTTTTGACTTATTCTGGGTCACTGGAGATTAACATTTTGGAAACTGCAGACATATAGAAGATACAGTGTATGTTATATGGGGTCAGAGAACAAGCCTGTTCTTGCAAGATTTCAAACTCAATTATGCAGATACAAGAAGTTTAGATAAACTTTTTCAGATTATATCAAATGAACTTTTGGTTGCTTATCTGAACCAACACTCTGAAAGCATTTGGGATTATTCTGAATGTTGTTGCGGAAAATAACAGCAAGTTAGGAGTTTAGTTTTCAGTTTTGCGTTTCTTGAGTTTGGTTTGCCTGATTGTGCAAGAGAAGGGATAGATTCCAAACCTTTTGCCCATTTTTATCAACATTTCATGATATCTTGCTGGCTGCAGTGAATAGATGCTCTCCAGTGTAAAGAAATCACAATTTGTGCCTTAGAGTTACATTAGAAGCTTTGTGAATTGAACTATGAAATATTTTGCTTGCTTTTTCAAGATAATATATTAAACAAACAAACAAACAATCACAGCCTCCCACAAGATTTCAGTTTCAGGGGGACAACAGATTGCTTCGTGGTTTTGCTGGTTTATATCCCATACAGGTCAGGAACTTCATGTACCTATGTGCTATAAGGGAATAGCATCTGGTCACTTCTGGAAAACATTAAGTCAAGATGGACTTTCCATTTGCAGACTCCACCTCCTCACCTGTATCAGCTGCTGCAAGGTCACACCTCAGATACTGAACTATGTTGAGAGACAGGGCTTTTTGTGAGAGTGGGGAGAGAGCAGTGGTTGCTGGATTTTGTCTGTCTCCCAGACTCTTCCCCTTCTCTGTACTTCTAGCCCTGCACAAGTAGGAGGGCACAGTGAGACTGGGGTGGTGGTGGCACTGGTTACCCCTCAAGAGTAAGGGTGAAGGTCTCTGATGTGAGCTGCAAGCTTGGGGCTTCAAGTAGCGTGGAAAGCGACAGAGATGAGGGCTCAAGCAAAGGGGAATGGGCTTTGAGAGGGAGGGCTGCCATGGAAACGTGAGGTAAAGCTCCCAAGAAAGCAGGGCATGCAGGTGACACTTCCTAGAAAGTAAAGGTTTGGGGACAGTAAAATTGGGGGATGCATCAGTGCAGGGGCACCTTCCTGTTCAGCTGATGCTTTCTGGTTGAGTTGCCAGGGGAAGGACGTGTGCACAGCTGCCAGGCACACAGCCTCTTTTTGGTTTTAGAAATGCAGTGATCTCAGGACCAGCACGGTGCTGCTGTGGCTGTGCTGCACTCAGGCACAGGATCTTGACACGGCACTGTCCTGCAGCTCCCATGGAGCTTCATGGTCTTGATGGAAACTTTCTTTCTGAAGACCTTGAGCCACACTTTACAGCTGCTTCCCAGTTGGTAAATAACACACCCTAACACCAGAAACTTGATCCTCAAACAGTTTCAAGTATTGACATAAGCAGAGATTTATAGCCTTAGACAATACAGGATCTTCCTCAGCTTCACCCTTCAACAGGATTCACTACAGCCCTTCCCACCAGGGTGGGTGAGCTGTTCGCTCTCCTGTCAAATGATGAAACACCTCTGCTCAATTGTACTGAAGTTTTCAAAAAAAAGGAGGTGGAAATACTGCCTGCCACTGAGATCACACATTTAAAAAAAAAAAAAAAGACTCATTATCAAAAGAAGTTACTCAAAAAGTCAGGGACACAAAAAAGTAAATGACTTAATTATGTAGGTACTGTAAACTGCAGTAAGCTACAGGCAAAGTATATAGCTGAATTTACCAAATCAGTGCTAATGCCATTCAATAATATGAAGTTCAAATAAGTAACCAAATTTCTCAAGGGAAGTCTATGTGTAATACACATACTAATGTACACATATGTAGTAACTCTCCACCGGGGGGTAATTGACCATGACCATGATGGCCATTCATTTGACTGCTTCAACAATTACAAACTAGTATGGATTAGTTACTGTACTTTCAATGCAGTTTGGAAATGCAAATAAACTCAGCCTTGGAAAGGTCATAATTATTTAAACCCACCTATTTAACCACAAGAACAATTTTTTTGGCCTCCAGAAGCCAATACATGTAGAAATCTACAGAAGAAAAGTATTTTCACTTCAGCACCTAAAAATTAGATTGGATTTAGAAATGTCTGTACTGTCAACACTCTGTGGTGTGCTAATGCCACCATATTCATAGTGTTCACAGATCTATGTGTCGGCAACTAAACATAAACCTTACATATGATACTGCATTATTTACAGTAACCAGTGTTGCACAGAAAATTATGGCCCACAGCTGCAATTACACTTGTCACTCTCATTTAAATAAAAATTTAACAAGTTCTCCCATGTTGGCTGCCAGTTTGTGTGTGCCCATGCAGCTTGCGCACAATACTGCAAGGTTGTGCTTGCAGTGCTCCAGACAACACTGGACACTGTGGGTAGGAGGCTGCTGATGAAAGAGGGTCTCTACAGGCAGCTGCCACCTCTATTTCTCTAATGCTGGTATAGGCAGGGTTTGGGGCTAGTTAATATCAGTATGTTTAAGAATGTAAATTCCCACCCTGACTTGTGACTGTAATGAGAAATTCCCACCAGTACCTCAAGCTGAGAATCATTCATTTGTGAACAACCAGTAAGTCATTGCGCTGACAGCTAAAATAAATCAGAATATATATTTCCCAGAAATTTGAAGTAACACTATTTGTTTTGATGGCAAAATACACACAATATAACTAAATTAAATTAATATTTTTTACTTCTCTTTAGAAATCCTGATAGCAGAGAAGGCTCAGAAATTGAAACATATTAGATTGTCATTGCCTTTCAAGGAGAAAAGAAGTAGGTGCTGACACAAGCTCAAAGAGAGTGTCCATCTGTAAAGAGGTGAATGAATGTGTGGCTCTTAACCCTGCAGCTCAGCCAGCTGCTTGGGATATCCTGATGGCAGTGAGAAACTTTTCCCTCATTTACTCAGACAGATGAGATCTCTGGCAGGTGCAAAGCCTATGTCATGGGGGCACAGTGGAAGCACACTGAAGGACCTACTGTCTTTCAGGATGGCTGAAGGACATTTTGCTCTTCTAATCCTCTTTCAGTGTGGTTGCCTCTCCAAGGTGACCTCCGCCAGGATAATCCAGAATAGTCAAGTAATCCTCCTTCCACCACTTCCCTTCTTCCCGATTACAGAAAAGTTATCTTTAAGAGACTACCCCTTTCTCTTTCTCACCCTTCCTGGGTCCTGCACAGAGCACATCTCAGCTGAAACCAAGGGGCTGGCCATCACCAGGGAAGCAAACTGCTGGAGACCACCAGACAGACCCAGCCCTGCTGCTTGCTTATTTTTTTACCCCATCAGCCCTTTGCCTTCTCCACAGCTGCCCTGCTTTCCATGGCATGCCCCTTCTTGGGCTCTTAATTTAGTTTTGCTGGTGCTAGCGAGAAGGAGCCTGGGACTAGGTCAGCTGGTCATGTACAGCCACCACCTGCAGTACTGATGGTAGGAAACTTTTTGTGTGAGAAACAAAGACTGTGGACTATGTTTCTGCTTTCCTTCCACAAGTGAACACTGGACAGATTGTGGAGTCCATCATTTTAAACCTCTGCAGAGGTACAATGACAATTTCCTTCCATCTCTTTGACAAGCCTTGTACCCAAAGTCATTTTTTCAGGAAGTAAACTTCTTTCACTGACTTCAGGGACAACCGCTTGCAACTTCTGAATGAGGGCATAACTCTCAATGAGTAGGTTTATTTTTGGGGAAATCCTGCTGAAACCCAGCTGTGGCAGAATGCAAGCCCCCCTCTCTCCCCCTCCCTCCTTCATCATGGAAGGGGTAGACACATCTCCCTCTCTCTCTGCTGTTTGAGGCTAACAGCTTCTTCTGTTTGGCCCCAGAGCACCCTGGCCAGGGCCCTTAGGATAAGGGAGTGCTGAGGCGCCAGGGAGTCGCTGGGTGCCCGCGGCCAGTGTGGGGGATGCTTGGAAGCTTCAGTGGCACCCCACAGCCAGGGTGGGGATGCAGAGAAGCTTCTGGAATGCCCACAGTCAGATCTGATCAGCCAATAAAAACCAGGACACTTGTCGAGACTCCACCCCTTGTCGCGGATCTCTTGGAGCATGAGCCAGATGCTGCCGCCGAGAGCCACCCCCGGGATGGAGACTCTGCTTGCCTTGCCGCCACATGTGTGAGTAAAATTTCTCCTCACAGGATTGTGAGTGTATTTACTTTCCATGCACATGTGCACGCGTACTTTCCGTGCTCAATATGAGCACGTGTAAAATTAATCCTCGTATAATCGCGCGTGTATTTTCTTCCTGTGCTTCCACATAAGCACATGCAACTTTCAGTGCACATATGCACGCGTACTTTCCATGCTTAATACAAGCACGTGTAAAATTAACCCTCATAGGATTGCGAGTGTATCTACTTTCTGTGCACATTTGCATGTGTACTTTCCGTGCCCAATACGAGCATGTGTATAAATTAACCCTCGCAGAATCACAAGCGTATTTTCCTCCTGTGCTTCCACATCAGCATGTGTAATATTCCGTGCACATTTGCACTTTTATTTCTCCTCACAGGATTGCGAGTGTATTATAAATTTACCCTCTCAGAATCACAAGTGAACACTTTCCATACTCAATACAAGTACTTGTATCCCTTTAAAATAATCCCACACCGTGTTCAGGCAAGCGTGTACTCTTCGCAGACTCAGGGGTGGCTCCGGCATTGTTTTAGGTGATGCCACGTCTATGCACACTATGGACCTGAATTATTAGTTGATGCCCCTAAATAATTTTCCGAAACTGATATCCGAAACTGTATTCAAGTCACTTTTGGAGTGCTAAAACCCTGTTTCTCCCTGGTTTAATAAAAGTTGTTTTGCACCCTGTTGTCCCTTAAACTAACCTTGGGGTGCCTCCGTGACATCAGAAGAACCAGCTGGAGCTTCACTTAAGAGCTCCCACCATGCAGGACACTCACAATAACAGATACCTGACAACAAAGTTCGGTTCTCAGGGCAGAAACTATGGGAAGATGTAAAGAATTCAGGCTGTTCTCAGACATTAACCAGTAACTGGCAATTACCTTGCAGGTTCAAGAAGCCTCCTCCTCGTGTGCTAGCCTACTCAGAGATGATGTCTCTGCTAGCCAGCCATCTGAACTGCCTGAACTACAAGCTCCTTAAGTGTGTATTCAACACACTGTAGCTACTGCTCCAAGCATCTTCAAACAGTATGCAGCCTTTAAAAGCCTACCTAGAGCTGAAATAGCATGGAAATCTGCAAGCAGAGGGGGTTACCTGCTGGCTTAGGAGACTAGCCAAAAGGAAGACTGCCAGGAAGTACCTTTATTTCTGACAATAGCAGGTTCTGAAGCACTTAATGTTTTTACGGTTTCCAGTTAACTCAGAAGTGGCTCACAGTGAAACCATAACGCAGGAATTTGAAGTACTTTACATGAAAGTGAACAAGCTATGGTTGAAAACAACCAGGTGCCAGAAGAAATCTGAGAGACTGAAGAGCTCTAAGCTGTCCTTACTTGAGTTTGGGTTGCCAGCATGACTAGCAAACTCTCTGGGCACTGTTTGCTGTGTGTTGTGCCCGCGTACCCCAGACTCCCTGCTGTGTCACACCATGGGACTTTGCGCAGGCAGAGGTGCTGGTGGAGAAGGCCTGGCTTGGGAAGGACTCCTGCCCAAGGTATCTCCTGGCATGCACACAGTGGGCACTGATACTGGCTTGGTGACTGGTAGGCACCTGCCTTTGTGGAAAGCTCATGTCAAGGGGACATCTCACAGAATCACAGAATTACAGAATGTTAGGGATTGGAAGGGACCTCAAAAGATGATCTAGTCCAATCCCTTTGCTGGAGAAGGAACACCTAGATGAGGTTACAAAGAAATGTGTCCAGGCGGGTTTTGAATGTCTGTAGAGAAGGAGACTCCACAACCCCCCTGGGCAGCCTGTTCCAGTGCTCTGGCACCCTCACTGAGAAGAAGTTTCTTCTCAAATTTAAGTGGAACCTTTTATGTTCCAGTTTGCACCCATTACCCCTTGTCCTACCATTTGTTGTCACTGAGAAGAGCCTGGCTCCATCCTCGTGACACTCACCCTTTATATATTTATAAACATTAATTAGGTCACCCCTCAGTCTCCTCTTCTCCAAACTAAAGAGACCCAGCTCCCTCAGCCTTTCCTCATATGGGAAATGCTCCACTCCCTTAATCATCTTCATTGCCCATCTCGGCCTTGATTTCACCTGCTCTGAGCCCACCATGGGCTGTTCCCCCCGAGACTGCTCCACACTGTGCCACAGACCTTACACCTCCATGCAAAGAGCCGGACCAGGTAGCTGACAGATTTCATTCCCAGAAGTCTGGTCACTGGCTATCTTTGTAGGTGGCATGGCCTAAATGACCAGATGACTCAAAATACGCAAAGCCTTATTTTAGAGTCTGGAATCAACTTTCAACATTTTCCTGTTCAGAAAAGCAGCCTAATCCAGTCTGATCCAGCTCTCCTAGGTCAAACTAGGCATTTAGTTGTTTTGGTGGAGGTGCTTACTTTTTGCTATTAAGAAAAGGTTTTAGAAGAAGACACTGACATAAAAATGGAGATTGAACATATTAATTTTCTCTAGATATCATACCCCTGATGTAGTAAGAGCTGACAATACACCTAAAATTAGAAGATATGAATTTTTAGCAGTAAAAAGAAAGATTAAATAAGAAAACTCACAGTATCAGCCATTCAAGTGGTTTATAGAAAACAAATGTCAAGCAATGCAGAATACCGAGTCAGACTCTTATATGCATTTAATACCACTGCGGAACAACGCCGATGAAGGCAGCTTGTCACCTGTTCTGTTCAGTGAAAAGCAGAAAGCAAAACTGCCTACACTGCTGGAACTGATGTCAGAGTTACTGGGAGCATGCAGATAAATGAAGACAGGCAGAACAAAACCAATTATTGTGAGAGTCAGCACTTTGGCCATGCCAAATGAGGCAATATTTCCTGATACTTTGAAACAAATAGATATGAACAGCAACAATATTACTAGGAGATTAGAGGATGTTCCCCCTCTCTATCAAACATGAAGAACATACGTATCCCTCCCAAGCTGTTTTTTCACCTGAAATCTTGGACAGATTAAACCGTAGCAAATTTAGATAGCTGAGCACTACAACATGATCATAGACTCAAATTTAGTAGGTATGAATTCAAGCGGTAAAGTATAAGTTCAGATGCTCACATCCAGAACTAATCCACTTATCTCTTCCTGACCATAGTGATGGTGATACTCAGGAGGACTCAATAAATTAGAGGCATTTCAGGGACTATTTGAGCATTGCTATATATATGTATTTGAAGTGGAGTTTTGTGAGATACTCAGGCTGATGAACTGTTCTTATTTCTGACTGTACCTTTAAAAAGCCTTCACTTTGAACAAACTGAACCTGTTTACTGTGTTACACACAAATTCATATTGCACTGGCACAATTGGTTATAATCTGGGCACTGAAAGAAACCAGTCTCTGTTGGGCTCCTTACCCCTGAACCACTGCTGAACTGCACACTGACCTGATAAACTGCATGCTAGTCTGGCATGGAAAGCAGTGATGAAGTCCTTGACCCTGCTCCCCATCTCAGCATACTCTTTTTAGGCTGCTGGGGGGACCATTGCACCCCCCTACTTGCAGCGGTCCCAAGCCTGAAGCTGTGCCTGTCCCTGCCAGCACAGCTGGTGTTTCTACAGCTGCAATCTGGTTCTGGGTGGGGAGGACAAGGAAGAGATAGCAAGAAATAATCTCAGTGATTATGTGAGACAGAAAATACATTCCCTTAAATAACCTCCTCTGCCTGCTGAAGTTTTCGGAGTAGGCCTTTCTAATGCTGGCTAATGCCAGGTTAAGTTCAGTAGTTCACAGCTGCATATTTTGTTTGAGATTTGTCCTTAATTGAACAGCAAGCTCAGGGACTGCAGCTACATGTAATATTTGCTAGAAAAGCCCATCCATCTCAAAAGACATTTTTCAAAGAGATATATACAATCTTATTAAAAGTGGGAACCATAATGGCGATTTGCTCCATCATATACCAGCAGCAGGTATGGCAGGAAAGGGAACAGCTGCTTAGTTGCTTCTGTGATCTGTTTTGCCTAGATGTTTGTATGTTTGAGAGAGTGGTCTGGCCCTTTTGCAGCTCTCAGATGAATCACTCTGCTAATGGACTAGCAAGTGCATGAATAACATTATCAGTGGTGCAGACCATGGTTCCTACATTGCCTTAATACGCCTTCAAACCAATCTGGTAAATTACTTCCATTATGGGATTTAGATAGTATCCCGTTATAGATCAAGCTTTTGGTTAAATGTCATTTCTTTGAAAGACATATTTGGTGTCAAGGTCTGCTTGTCAGTTTCAGAAGAGATTAAACAGAGTCCCAGACTTCCTTACTTACTCCTCAAAGCATTCTCTCTCACTAGCATTCCAAGGGTGGAACCATGAGAGCCAGGAGAGGCATGCTGAGACCTTTTTTCATCAGAGGAGTGCTAGCTAGACAGTTTTTCACTAAGATCTGTTCCTGGAGAACTGTAAACATGCAAGTTTCCTGGTCACATACTGAAAATTAATTTTAGCCTGCACTGAGTAGTCCTAAAATTAAATGAAGAAAAAAATTTTCATATTTAGGCTGCTGCTAAAGAAACTGTTTTTTCAGTTCCTTGCCAGTGGTTGTTCTCCCAACACTTCTGAGAAACTACAGAGCCCATCCCAGCTGTCAAAGTACAGCCATTCCATGCTGCATTTTTGTTGCGTAGTTCCTTACTTTCTCTGAAAGCACATCTAAATAAAATAATTTTCCACTTGCAATTGAAAAAAATCTTGCAACAAAATGAAGACATGGAAAGGCTTCTATTTGTGTTACAAAGTATAAATGTTCTTCCTTTTCTTTAAACAAAATGAAGACATTAGTGTCCAGCCTATGCTTTTTTTTCCACATTTCTGTTAAACATTTTTATTTCATAGTTAATAAAAAGAGGCATTTCATTTTAGCAAAGTCCTAGCATATTAGATCTAAAGTGATGTGACATATTAGAGGGACTTGACAGTATTAACTATCTTTACATGATTATTTATTCCATATTTAGTGTTCAATGTTTGCAGTATTTAATACAGCTAAAGCATATGGTGCTGTTTTATTCAAATGGTAAACTATGTGATCATTAAAAATATATGGAAATGTAAACATCATGTCAGAGTTCATTGTTTCAGAAAGGAGCTGTTAATCCTGGCAAACAGTTTCATTATAATAAGCTCAATCAACTAATGACCTTGTTTCCTTATGTATTTACTTGGTATTATATATGTATTTAGAGAAATTAATTTCATTATATTTCATATTTTCATATGTTTACATTTCTATATTATTATTAAGAAATGTGTCATTTTTATTTTGATTTGATAACAAACAAAGATTGGCAAAATCTGTTTAACTTGTAAGCTGGGAGCTGAAATCAATCTCCATTTCACTTGAGGATTCAAAGCAAAAAGCTTCTGGCTCTACAGCAGCTTTGTCAGCCTTGGCAATTTGCATGATGTTACTCATGATAGTATGCACAAGGATCCACTGCCCAAATGCAATTTAAGAAAATGCTTTCGGTTCTTTTTACTGATTTCTCAGTATTTTCAGGCAGCTGGAGTGCCTTTCCTCCCCCGCCCCCCCCCCAGCCCCTTGCTATAGAGAGATTGCTTATTACTTGTGTCTCACTGAAAAGGTAAACAAACAAACCCACCTTGAAAGATAATACATAAGTTGAGTTCCTAAGAGAAACTTTTCAGGGCTTTTCATGTAAAGGGTAAAAGCAAGATGGATTTAGCAGAAACATGGTAGGTGCACTGCTTTGGAGATTGAGAGCCTTTGCTGAGCAGAGGAGCACGGAAAGCCAAGGTAGGTGCTTTGGGAGTGCTTCTTACAGCCCCCTGCCTGGTCCTGCCACCCTGGCACCACTTGGACCAGTTCTAAGTGTAAGGTGGACACTATGAATCTGTGCTCCATGCACTTAATGATGGCAATATGGTACCACTATAATTTTTCATCTATGGGTTGTGCAGGAAGATGTAGACTTTTGGGGCTGGTTGCTGTGCTGATTAGTACGCAGAGCTGGACATTTTCCACTGTTAGGCAAAAATGTCTTTGTCTTTCAGGAGGTCAGAATTTCACCCAGAGAGCCTGAAGATTGAATACAAGCCAGATACAAGAGTTAACCAATACCTAGTATGGTTGTCTCCCCACTCAAACACTGATGTTGACACAAGACCCTTTAACCATTTCATCAGGATACCTGAGGGTTTTATGTTGTGGAGGCATCTCCCTCCAAATCTGACTTCTGTATCCTTACTGGGTTCCTGTAACTCAGCCAAGCAGCAAAGGCAAAGTGCTCCATGTACCTCCATGTTCAGACAGTGAGCAATTGAAGAAAATAGACAAGCCTTATCTGTTGCCTTTTGGCAGAAGGATACTGACAATGGTAGACTCAGGATTTTGCTCCGAGGCACAAAGAGAACAACGTGTTAACTTGCAACTTTTCACCATCACAGTGGAAACTCTTGCAGATGAGAGTCACATTCCTTAAAAGAAAAGCCACAAGGTGAAATCTGGATGTCTTTCTAGGAAATCTCACAGATTCTGCTTTGATCCGAATGGAAAACTCAACATTGGGGTGTTTGGATGAAAGTTTAAAACTAAACATGAGTTAAAAGCAACTTAAAACTCAGTATTAGGTTACCTGCACGAAAACGTTAAAGTCTGTGTCCAGCAAGTCAGGCTCAGTGATTTAACTAAGCCTCTGAGACTGGGGTTGTGATGCCCCATTTTGTTTTAAATTGTTTGTCCTCAACTCTATGCAAATTCAGCAGGAAAATTTCTTTCTTAAAGCCATTAAATTTATACCATCCATTACCCCTGCCTGCATGACTGACATTTACTGCATGACGTCTGGTAAGTGGTGCTGGCGGCTGAGGGACAGGAAGACCTGGTGTCTATAGTTGATGTTACTATCTTTGGTAAGTTGCTTCATCTCTTCTATTGCATTCACTTAATCACGGTCATCATCCTCAATTGAGCTGTTTGAAGGGACTTTATTATTACAGCTGTTACACCCAACACAACAAGGCTTGAATTATTTTCAGGGAACACAGCAATACAAGGCTGTGAATTATTAGGCAGCATGTCTAACCTAAAGTATTTGGCAGATACAGTCACATAGTTGAATGTCACACCATCCAGGTCTTTTTTCCACCCAGTCAGCACTGTAGATAAGCAAAACATTTGCTGCCTGTACTGAAAAAAAATGTGCCTCACCCACTGTGCTGTAGAAATGGAGAGGAATAGGTGATTCATTTTGCTCCTTCTTTGATCTTTATAATTTTTTTCACGGGCCTGATCCAAAGCCTGGTGCTGCTGGCTGGGGACTTCCTTCTCTTCATTCCCTTTCCAAATAGCAAAGCATTCTCCTGGTTCTCCTAACTCACACTCCCCTGTTCAAACTCTTGGAAAACAGGCAGCAAAGTTGACATAGAGGAAGCCATGAATCCTGTTAATTACACAAATTTACAGCAGGTAAATGCTCTAGACCATCCTTTTCCCTCTTGATACTACAAATATTATCCTCTATTACCTCTGGTGTTCCTGAGAAAAATTAGGATGCTGATTTAATGGGAACAAAGAAACTAATTCAGGAACTTGAGAAGCCTCCAATGAAATTCCTTTAATGCAGAATCAAACTTTAACCGGAATGCTATTGAAAAAATAACATGATAAAACAGATGTTTTATGTCCTTCAGCCATTAGCACTAAAACTCCTAAAAAGAACTACAGGACATCTTACAAGAATGTTTGTATCAAAAGCATGAGATGTTTTCTAGCTCTCTTTTTTCAGATCATGTTTTAGATATGTTTTGCATAGTAGCATCCCAACATTTGAAGCTGAAATCAAACTTCGGGAATTCACACATTTCTTGGGATCAATGCATTTATTTCACATGGGCTACAGAAAAAGAAAATATTCCAGGTCCTCTAAATCCTCCTGCTAATCTATTTCCACCCTTGGTGTAACAAAATGTTCAGATGCACAGACTTCGCCAGATGATCTCAATATTAAAAGGACAATTTATTATTTACTGGAGTCTAACCATGACCTTGACACTTGGCAATTCATGAAGACCTCCCTACTTAGAGGCATTTCTTCAAGTAACCAGCAGGAGCTGAGGCCCACTAGGCAATCACAGGCAGGATGAAGTCAGGGAGTCCCCCTCTTCTGCTGTTCCTCCACCACCCTTCGCTCAGGTTTTTAGTCTGTTATTGAGTAAATTGTCTCTGAAGTCTCCATCTCACTAGTTTTAAGTTCCCTGACCAAAGCTGTTCCTGCAGGTAGAGCCTGTACCCCATTCCTTGGCACCCTGAGGCTGTCACCTCTCCTTGGCTTTCAGCACTCCTGAAGAAAATTCTCAAATTCTCCACTCTCTAATTTGCTTACCAGTCCCCAAAGTACTGTATGTTTTTGGAGGACTTAGTGTTGCAGAAGGTAGGTGTGTGTCACTGTAAAAGGAGCCTCATTTCACAGCTATTTTCCTGCATCCTTGATGCTAAATTTTAAGGTGATTTTCTCTCTGTTGTAATTCTGTAGGAAGCATAACTTAATTATTTGGCCAATTATAATATCAGGGAATATAACAACCATTACATGAATGGGTGTTGAATCAGCACACTTTCCACTCCACAGTAAGTAACAGGAAAGAGAGAGGAAAATGTATTAACTGAGCAAAATCTAATAAACATAATGCTGCCTACAGAGATGTGTTATTTAATCCCATGAAAGGATTTTATGCTTCTGTTCACATGGCAATATCTGATATAATCTCACTGAAGGAAGCAGTGACTTCGATGTGTAAGTCCAACATAAGGAAAACAATGTTTTTATTTTAATATCTGCATGTAAACAAAATGTTGTCTTTCTTGGTAATTGTTAAATGTGATGGGAAATAATACTCAGATGCTAACACATTTTAGGCTAGATCCAAGTTAAAAATGCTGCCATTGACTTAAATCTGAGCTTTCTAGACAACTTCGTTAGTTTCTCTAGGACATGGTACATCTTCTATTTGTCTGTATACATCTTCCCCAGCTGGGACTGGAGCTGGAATGGGGTATTACCAGCTCCTGCCATACAGAGAGTAAGGATCTGCCACACTTATTTTGATGTTGTGGACAGGTCCAAGGGTTGATAAATTACCCACAAAATTCAGATGCTTCAATCCAGAGAAAAATGAATAATGAATTGGTCAGCAGCTGTCCTGGAAAACAAGAAGATATAAAAAAAAAATACCAGGTTTTCTTTTCCTCTGTACTCCTCACTTCGGGGGAAGGGGAGGCAGAAAAGGGGATTGCTAAACCTTTAGAAAATAAACTAATTTAAAAGCAAAACCAATTCAAAAGAACTAGTGGTTCAGCTCAGGAGGTAAACGTACTGAATCTGAAGTCATAGTGCTCCACAAGTGTTATATGTCCTTTCATTATTATCAGTTGTTACAGCTACTTGTGATATTGATTATGTTAAGAATCAAGATAACATTTTGAAGAGGAAGTGTTAGATTTTCTAACCATGATTAGTACATTGATTATGATTGAGTATTCAATTACAGAGTTATTAAGGTGGTATTTGACTGTTTAACGTGGCATTTTATAAGTTAGCAACTATTTAGGATATCACCAGGCCTAAGCTGGAACATTCAAATGTATAAAGTACACAACATTTTCTAAATATGAAATTATCATATTAACATTAATTTACTAAATAGGATCCTCAAGTATTATAGAAGGTTTCTGCATGCCTGTTATTGGTACTGAAGTTCACAGTATGCATCCAAGTCTAAGTCTTTTTAAAAATGATAGCCACATTTATGATGACCTCCTCTAACACATAAATCCATATTTAAGCTGAATCTATTATTAATATTCCTCCAATATAGGCAAAGATGCCCTAAGAGCCTTATATTACATAGTTTTTATCCAGACAATACTAAAGTAAATGGAAACTGTGCTTTTATTCAGGGACTTAATGCAAATCCTAAACTGGACAATTTAAAAGTTAAATTTTACATCAGTTTAGGCTACATTGTTATATCCACTTTAGACATTCAAAATAAGAGCTGACTAGAGTGTTAATCAGAGAATTTTACTACAGCTGAAAGTATCCACCTGTACAAGGTAACCTTAGATATGTCAGGCTATATATTCTGATTTTTTGCAAACTACACCTGGACTGCACCTTTGTTTTTCTCATGAAAAATGGCTGATGCAAGAAAGATTTCAAGATATATCAAAACCAGTTTATTTATATTTAGCACTGATAAACTAGTGGAGCCTTGATTTTAGTGTTTATAGAAGGCAAGAAAAATAAAGATCAGCTGTCATATTGCAAACACCACCTATTTCACATACTTTCACCTAGCTCTGTGGGGGAAGGTAAAATGAGATTTTTATCTTTGTTATACATAGACACATCAGACATCCCTAGAAGTATGAGGGAATCTTGATACTCACATCTAACTGTATTTTCAAAAGAATAAGTGCATGGTACTGTAACCCATGGTGTCTCCTTGTTATAAAAAAATGGCTATGCTGAATGTCTCTCACATTTTTCAGGATGTACTATTATGCTGCTCTTGCAGTTGCTCCTTTTTCTTGGCCACATTCACCATGGTGACAACTGCTTTCATAGCCCAGATTCACACTGCAGAGTTTTAACAACTGGTGTGTGGGTCCTGACAGACAAATTTCAGGAATCTGGCAAATTTGTTTCTCTTTTAAACCCGATTACATCTCCTTCTTTTAATAGCACAAGGTCCCAGAAAACACATGGTCATTGATATAACATGTGTAGATGTTGTACTGTGTCCCAGAAGCCCTCAAGAAACAGTCAGGTACAGCATTTGTATCCATGATGGTGACAAAGCAAGCCAGCATTTTTAGCTCCATAAGTCCAGTGACTCGTACTGCAGACACCTACCATACTTCCAGTCTTTTGGAAATGTCTCTTCTCCAGTGGCCCATTCCTATGACCTGACAGGCAATGGTCCACAGAAGACAAGAGCACCACTTCAGCTCTATGTTGTTGGATAAATGCAAGATCACCTCAGTCCGTGGGGATGGGAGACTATTTCAGCTCCCTTCCCAGGTCAACCAGAGAAGCAAGGACAGTAGTTCTGATGCTGTGAGGAGGACAGACACCAGCAGCTATGAGAGAAAAGCAGCCAGCACATGGCCAGGGGACCCTGTCCTGGTGAAGAACCACCATAATGCACACAACCTCTGGAAACAACCAAAAACTGCCCTGATTTGGGAGCAATCCATCCTCTTTGATGGCATCTCCCCCTTCATTCTCAGTAGCGTTATGAGTGTGTGAATGGGATGGGAGAGTCCTCTAGGGAATAGGAAGGGGCAGTGGGAAGCAGGTGACACTGCCACAGGTCTCTGGCCTTGTGAAAAATGCCACGCTAATACCTGCCACCAAATGAGATCAAGGGGTGACGCTTAGGTAAATGTCAACACTTTTAACAGCTTGTCCCCATGCACAGCACATAAGCCCATCATAAGCCCATCTTCTCTCACATTCTCTTTAAAAATGGGGATTTGAAAAATAAAAAAAGAACATGGAGAGTAGCTAGTTTATTTCAAAAACCTCTCCTATCTATGCAGCAAGAAACCAAGTGAAACATCTGGTAGGGTTTCCACCGTTGCAAAACAGAAATACACCAGGAATTCATTTCATAAATTAATAAAATAGTGATCCAGGTCTCTGAGCATGAAAAAATGAATGACATAAGGACATAAAGTGTGCTTCCTTTAAAAACTTGCTAGTTACTTTAGCCTGAGCTTTTTTTTTATTTTTTGAAAAAGTCCTCAGTGCTCATGCCATGAAAAACACAGAACTAATCCCAAGAACAACTTCCCCACTCCAAACAGATCAAGCTGTTGCAGAGGATGGCAATAGTAGGATGGAATAGTAGTTAATAATAGTTAATAGTAGTTAAACTTCTTTCATGAAGAATTGCTTTTGTCTATTATGCATTGCTAGCAAGCAACAAGTCTTCTCTGTTTGTGCAACATTTTTTGACCACTTCAACATCATAGTTTTTTAAGCTGGTCTCAACAGCTTTTGTCAAGAGGTACTCGTCAGTCCTCAGCAACTCAGGCAACTCTCATATCCACAGATTCTCTTCTTTGTTTTGAACTAGCTAAGTTTTGTTTTTTTTTTTTTGACTTTTTGCACACACTAAAATATGTGATGGAGTTCAGCATAAACACATGAGAACCAGTAGATGTTTTGTATCACCTTTTTCCTTCCTTTTGGCATGATCAACAACATTCTAAATATTTGAGATATTTACACAAGAAAAGTACCAAAAATAAGAAACAATTAAGGACATGTTAAGACCCAGTGGTAAACTGGTATTTTCCTCAGCTTCAGCACTCCTCAGTGACTTTCTTGGTGTTCCACTGTTGAAAACAAACAGATGTCTTTTGTGTTTCCTTGTCCCAGTCACCACATCATCTTTGTTATGCCAAATACTTCACGATACATAGGAAGAAGCAGTAGCCTGAAACCTGCTTGCCTCATATTGATGCAGGCAAGTCAGCCTTCTAACAGCACACCAAAATCTTGCCTGGCTTCATGGTGGAGTAAGAAAAGCCCAGTCCCTCTAAGAGAAGCCCTTGGCTCACAACAGGGTAGCTGGCTCCAGTATCCACTTCGAATGGTGTGTACAGACATGGACCTCACCAAGCTTGGCTTTTCACACCTAGGACTGATGGCAGTGGGCCTCGCCTCGAGCCCTCTCTCATCGCCCTGCAACCACAGAGTGATCACTGCTGGCATTACTCTGAAACCACCATCAGGCTGAAAGACGGTCTTCTCAATACAACAGGCACCTTGCAGTGGAAAATATAGAGGAATACAGGAAATAAATTATGCCTCAAGGCCACTGAAGTATCACAGGAGACCTGTGCTGGAGGTCTGGGGAAGACTCTTCCCACTGCCCACCCTCCTGGCTGCTGCTTGGTTTCCCAGGATCCCATCACCCCCAACAATTGTGAGGTGCTTCCCATGCACCATCTGCTTTCTCTCCTTGAAAAATCTGTTATGGTGGTAACAGCCACGGAAGTTACACCAGACCCGGGTGAATTGTATAGTCTGGCTATAGGCAGACATCAGATATGAGCAGGACCCGTTGATCACGCACAAGAGAGATAGCTGCTGGGTGCTGGGGATTTTTAGTAGTAAAGCAAATAAAACGTGGAAAGCCATCCTCACCCATCTGAGGTTTCCTAAGTTCTTCTCTGTGCTTTTCTGTAAACCATAAAAAAGCATATTCTGCAGGATACAATGCCAGAGGGCAGTTTGGGGAGCGCTTGTGTTGTATGACCGCAGTGTACAAGCCAGCCAGGAGACTGCACAAAGTATGAGCTCAAGCAGCAAAATTTGTTTTTTGCTGAGCACATGTTGAAGTCAGCTGTTGCTTGCTGATAAAATTTGTAGCAACAAGCTTTCTAGTGTAAACATAGCCTCACTCATACTAAAGTAACTAGTCCTACAGCCCTCCTCTGCTGCGGGGGCAAAGCCATCACTGTAAAGTGGGAAAACATGACAAGAGTCAGACAAAAAATGGGTGATGATTTACTAATAAAATGATAGAGGAATTCAATAACTCATAAGCACAGTAACCAATTTACTCCATATGGTTTAAACCCTGCTAATGTTTGAGATTATATCTCACAAAAACGTATACAAGTCATATCAAGAATTTCCCTCTCATACCACGTTTTACTAAACAGAGATTTTCAAAAGCTTTTTCTGCTGGACTACACCCTACTTCTATCAAAATCGCTAGCACTCTAGTTTAATTTTGATGGAAGCAAAGCTAGGCAAAAATCCCACCCATGAAGTTTTATTTATTAAACGCATGTTGTTGTGGAGGAGTTTCGATAGATAAAGATTTGTTGCTGAATTAGTCAGGCTCAAAGGAATCTCAAGGCCGCTTCGAGAAGCTGAGAACAGAATCTGCTGTGAAAAAGAGGGGTGTTCCTCAATCAGCGGGGTCCTGGCATGGCGTGAATCATCGGACCTATCATCAGTGAGACTCCAGCGCATGGACAGCCCATGATACTCATTTATCGAATCCATGCTTGGAGCGTGGACGTGTGATTAGAATATAGTTGCGTATATAGGGAGGCTTGTTTCTGTAATAAATGGCTTTGCGTGATTCACATTGAATCAGAATGCTGAGTCCTTTATCGTTCCAACATGTTGTTAATGTTGTTATCTCTGCACCCACATTAAATCATGTCACATGTTCCTGTAAAATTGAACTCAGGACTTTCTAGCAATACAGAGCTTCAAATAAGAGCCTGCTCCAGGCTCTGCAATATGAATGACTTCTTATCAAATCCCAGTTACAAATGTGTAGCTAAGGTTATCAATATTATACTAACACATTGATGAACCAAAAATAAAGAAGTCAGAGAAGTCAAACACCAGCAAAAAAGAAAAAAAAAAAAAAGAGACAAAGCCTGGACGTGCTTCGCATTCTCTTTTCTGAATTAGGAACATTGGATGTTCCCACAGCAGTCAGCTCAACAGCTCAGAGTGCAAGTGTCTTGCAAAATCTCAGTGAGACAAGACTATCAGAATTAAGGAGGAGTGAGAAAGCATAAAAATGGAATTTGGCAGATAAACAAGCAAATAAAAACATAGAGGACTGAACTTAGTATAGCCTAGAAGACCCTACTAATAAGGCACATCTTATCTCTATAGTCTTAATAAAAGCACAAAAAGACAACTTATTCCTTTTCAGTACACACTAAAATTGGTCAAAATAAACTGCTGTTTTTTTTCAGATAGAGCTATTGCGAATGATAATTACATACAAACAAAATGGATATATCTAACGTGAAAGCTTTCTGGACTGAAGTAAAACACAATAGCAAAGATAATTACTTTGATCCTTAAGTCTTTTCCACAGAAACAAAAATCTTGCCAAGCTAGAAGCTCTAATTTTTAATGTCTTTTAAGATAACTCATTTTCTTCTGCTACTCTCTACCAACCAGTAAGTCCCAGATTTATTTTCTTTTTTTTTTTTTTTTATTACTTAAGAGGACATGCCCACTTGAAAAAAAAAAAAAAAAGGTTACTTTATGGTGTTCTCTTTCCTGTTTCTCCTCTCTTCTCTTCACTAGTACTACTGCAAGTAACACTTAAGATAGGTATAACCGGAAAGCAATAAATGAGGGAGGAAATAAAAAAATCATATATGTGGGGTTTTCCCCCCTGATAGTTGTATTTACCATTGACAATATCTTGTACAATTAATTACCAGAGGATTTTTCTCATGGGCATTTTAATGTGATTGAAGTTGAATAAAATAATAACAATATTAGGGTTTTTTTTCATTGTTTCTTATATTGAAATAACTTAGTTACTTTGTCTGTTGTATACCAGAAGCTCTCGTGCTGCACCAAGGAAAGTAAATTTTCTTTAATCTAATGATTCAAAGGGGCTGATGTTGAATGGTACACATGTCACCAGCCATGGTCAGGGAACCAAGGCATCTTTCGGGAGGCATTTCTCAGTACCCATTACAGAGACACTACAGACCAAGTTCTTGGAAGCCTCTTCCTCTGTGACAAAACATATCCAGGAACTTACTAATGATCTGTTGACATGACTTATTTCCGATTTGGAAAATTAAGACCTGTCTTGGTACACAATCCTGCAAAGGTTGCTGACCTTTCCAAAGAGAAATCGTTGGAAAACAAAGACAAAAGTGTCTGTAGCTAGATCTAACTATGCTAGCCAAATACCCCAGAGAAGTTAGACTTATATGATTACAACAAGGGGTGTGTCTGTGTGTATGTTCATGCCTGTGCACCCACACGGCTCTGTACATCTATCCCTTTTCCTCCTTCCTTCTCCATCCTACCCATAATCTTTGAGACAACTTCATTTTGTAGAGGAATAAAGCTCTTGGAGATACTTATTCTGTACAATGTAGAGAAAAAAATGAGGTGGGTAACGCAGAAAGATCTTACTAGAGTTTCTGCTGAGGAAAGGTGGTAGTGTGAGCTCATTGAGTATGAAATATCAAGCAATCTAAACAGGACATCATTCTTGAGGCACAAATTTGAAGGAAAAACCAGCCCCCATTGTTCATGCAGCTGCTTTTTTTCTCTAACTGCTTGGACTCCTGATGGATGGCCTGCCTTTAATTTTGGTGAATGTGCACCCACTGATGCATAAATTGACCTCAGTAGCACCAAATACTTGACCACTGTGAGTACGATGAAGGCCGCAGGTTAGTAGACTGAAAAGTTTACATTAATGTGTTGCTTGTTCAACAGCTGGCTAAAAACTCTCAGTTTATATGTTGCTGATGTAGGAACAGTTTGACCCAGCACTGTAGTAGATTTTGAAACAACAGTCTTGGCATGAAGTATAAATGGCAGCATTAACATGGACCGACTTTTCAAATGTGTTTTTGAAGTAGGAGCCCAGGCTTTGTTTGTTTGATACAAAGTCTAATGTACCTACCCCACTGCTCCACAGGAACGCTGCTGGACGACATTCCCGCAGAGGGAAGGTAATAACCACACACCTCTGACATGCCTGGTTATGCTGCCCAGATGTATTCACACTTTTTTCCCTGTGCGGAGTATGTGAAGCAGAAAGGGTGGCTCATACATTCAGTACCCATTCAGCCCTTTCCTCCGTAGGCTGTACTCTGCAGCTAAACCAGAAGTGGAATTAAGCCAGCAACTAATGACTGTCAACCTGGGAGAAAAGGAGAACTGGAGAGCAATTCATGCTTGAGGTCACAGGCGTAAATTACTCCAGGTAAACCACACACAGCATGTCAGCCACTCTGCATCTCCCTTCACGCATCTTCTACCTTGCCACAGCCCATGGCAAAGGTTCATTTATCCTTTTGTCTCTGCAACTTTCTGAAGCACAAATGCCTTCAAGGGCTGTCCCTGGAATGATGCCACTTAAGCAACATCTATAGCCCTAGAAGAAGTCTTGCCATGCATATTTCCTGTCCTCGTTCAAGTTGAATCTATTATGGGCTTCCACACAGTGCCTACTTTCTTTGCACTCACGTAATACAGGCTTTTACTGTCAGGAATTAATGTATCAGCAGGGACAAAGAGAATAATTTCAGCTCTATGTGTTTCTCTTTTTACGTCTGTTTCTTTAGGGAGAATACAGTATTCCCATTTGCAAGCAACAGGAAAAAGGGTTTTCAGAGAGTGAATGTTTCAAGTATAGTACTTGAACATTATTACAGAAGTGCCCAGTGATTCTCAGGATGTACATGCAATACTCTGAGTACCCTATTTCAGAGGTTCGTTGGTGAGCTGATATAGAATGATCATAACAAATGAAGGCTTCTGGTGCATATTATAGACAGGCAAATAAAGACAAATAGAACTCAGGTCTTTGAGTTCAGGTTTAGACTTCGATGTTGTGCATACAACAATGAAATGTACTTTTCTGAAGTGATATGCAGGAGTAAAAAGTGGCTCTTAATTACAGGTGTCTTGTCTCAGACCCAGAGAACTGTGACAGTTAAATATTATGTAAAATAATCTTTAAAGTGTTTTGTTTTTTTTTTTTTCTACGTGGGGAATACCTAGAAAGACATCTCAAAAGCTGTAGTTTTTTTATTATCTTAAAACCACAAGAAGCTCGGTGTTTAACAATGATTTTTATGGTTTTAAACCACAGGTCTACACTTGTCATGTAAAGCAAATTACTCCATTTTATACTTCCGCAGGTGAGCTAAGAATCAGTCCCAGCTAATTTAAGCAGGTAATATGCAATTAGGTTGAGACTTGGTCAAACTTTTAAATTTTATTTATTTATCTATCTATCTATTTATTTATTTTAAGAAAAAGCTAAGAGGGTGGTTTTTAGGAGCTTGGAAGGCGTATTTTTTCACAGAGAATCATCAAACTTTAGTCACTGTCCTGTTAGAAACCTGCATTATTTGCAAGAAATGCAAACATTTACTCAGCTCAGGAACTATATACCAAGACAGTCCCTGGCATGATGGAGTTCTGTTGTCAGCTGGATGATACTTTAATAGAAACAGTAAAAAACAGCATAGTGAAACCTTGGCCTGAGAGGGACAGACATGCTAAGCCCCTATTGCCTTTTTCTTGTTATTCCATTAATTTTATCCAGACTGTGTAACTGACTTTGGTCTTAAATAATGAAGGCCTTTTGGAGGATTTTCACTAAGCTTTTCCTAGCTGCTGGATTAACAGGACACTCAGATACACTTTTTTTGTATAACACTAAGTATTCTGTCACTTTTAACTCAAACTGACCTACTACAAGAGCATTAGTTCAAATGCCGTTTGTACGAAGAGGCATTCACCACTATAGAAACAAACAAATCATGATCTTTAACCACTGGGGCTACTTCATGTAACAGCAGGGACTTTCAGAAGAACAGGAGGGTTTAATGAACTGGAAGTGGCACTACAGAAATGGCATTAGCAGAGTGAAGAAAGTTTAATGGAAAATATGGCAGCTCAGGACTAAAGGGCAGACAAAGGTGAAAATACTTCAATGTGAGCTCCTGCTTTCTGCTCAGCAGATTTTGACTAGGCAAGCCTTAACTGTTTGCAAATACCTGTTGTTTCTTGTCCAGAAAAACATATAAACTTCATTTTCCATATAATTTCCCCTCCCTCTAAAAACACGGCTTCTTTCTGTATCCCTGGAGTAGATAATATAACTCCACAGCAACTTGCTCTGGACTGCTGCTGTCTTCGGTTGCATCCAGGGTTATGCCAATGCTCTCTTTTCACAGAGAAAATTTCAGCGATGCCATAGTGCATATGCCCCCTACGGAAGATTTTAAGTAATTAGCAATCAACATAAAATAATACAGGCTGACCAGGAAAAAAAAAAAAAAATGAGTAGGCCTCCCACTAAATGGAAAGTCTTAAAGCAGACATTTCCTATACCCCCATATTCTACATTTTGTGTAGTCATTCACAAATCCCCACTTCCACTCCTCTGCTGTGTAGTTCCTCTCTGCTGAATGTCAACGCTTTTCTTCCTGTGGCGTTACAGAAATGGACTTTCCTACAATGAGCTCTAGCCCTCTGTGTGTGTCTCTCCAGCTTCCTGCCATAAAACCCTCTCTTCATAATGTGAAGTTACATAGGAGTGCTGGATGCATTTCATCCTATATGGACTATTCTGTTCCTTTCTGATCCTTTCTGCTTACCAGAAAAAAAAAAAAAAAAAAAAAAAAAGAAAAAAAGAAAAAAAAAGAGTTTCAGTGGGAAATATTTGGCTATATACTACCATTAGCTGCTGTTGGAGCTCCTTAGTGGACCCAAAGACTCAACCCGTTTTTCGCTCCCAGCATGGTTTCCCAGGCCAAGACGCCCAAGGAGAGGCGTGAGAGGATGCTCGTGCTGCCTGCGACTGCCTGGGGTTTCCTTCTCCCACGGGTAAGGAAAAGACTCCAGTTGCCAGGGATGTCAATCAAGTGTTATATTTGCAATAGCAAAGCATTCTTTTAAGCCAGACACCTATTTAATAACGCTTACTCCTTATTCAAAATTGCAGACAAACCTGTCCATAATCAGATAACATGAAAAAGACTCTGACAGATGGCTGGTAATGTCTGTACCTGTCCCTTTCCCACAAACTTGGTCAATTCTTTGTAGTTTGCAAGTGTCTGAGAGAGGCAGCCTCTGAGAAACAAGCATGTTTTGCACCCCCTGGGCAGGGTGTAAGTATCACAGCAGTGACCATAACCTGGTAAAAGCACAAAAGTGATTATCTGAAGAGTTCAGACACCGTTCCTGCCCACATGGATCATTCACATGTGCTGTACAATTCGATAGGTGGTGGTTGCATAAGTTTGGGGACATTTTTTTATAATGTTACCAAAACCTTTTTTTTTTCCCTGGGTTGGTGAATAAAAAAGTTTCTGCAATGGAAATAACTTATCTTTGACAGCATTGCTGCAATTATACTGAAATTATCAAAACAAATACAACCTTTGCAAATCTTTCCTCATTTTCAAAAAGCAAAAAACATACTGATAGTTATAGGTGTTCTCAGGAGACTGTAATACATACTAGTACACCAAACATAAAAAAAGCTTGATGTTTACAGGCTATGTCTGCCATGCAATCCATCTGATTTGTTCAAGTGGCCATGTTAGACTAGCACTGCATCTGAGCTGGTAAGGTTATTAACTGGCAGTAAATAGAAGCACAATATTTAAAACACTTTTGACTAATGCAAACCCAGATAAGCCTGACTTGGCACTTAATATCATAGTATGACTCAAGGAATGCTTAGCCAGGACCCTAGACAGGCTGAAGATATATGATCTGATATGGCAGCCTTTTTTCTGCATCTATCAAGAGATGACTTTAGGTGGGTGGGTATTTGTTTAGTGCTTGTGTAAATTGTTAGCCCTGTAATATGAAACTTTATCTTTAAAACTGGGCACACGCTGGGTCCTTTTTTCTGGTGCTTTACTGTGCCTTAAACAAGGCTCAGGGGCTTATTGCTAAGAGCAGGACAGGAGAATGACTTGGTGCTTATTCACCAAGGAGACAGCTAAGAAGTCTAATGAGATATCTCTTTGCAATGTAGAAGGTATGAAAATACCTGGGACATGCTTCGCATATTTGATGTGTTCATGTTGAGTACAGAATTGGTCATTTAAAAAATATCTTAAAAACTTTTCATGCTGCACACCTATATTTCCTTTACATTGCACTTCATCCTGAAGAATTAGGTATCCCTATAGGGATATCTTAGTAAAAACATAGGGGAGAAAAAGCACAAAGCAAGCATGCCAAAGATAAAGAAGAGAGAATTTGATACTTTTATCCCTTCCTTGCCTTTTTCACTTGCAAAAGGAGTCGGTGTACAGCTTGCTTCAAATTGTAGTCAGTTTTGCAGGTTCACATTTGAGCAACAGCCTGATCCAGAAAAGTCTAAACTAGCTGATTAACTACTCTGTGTATCCCGAGGAAAGGGAAAACTGACTGCAGAAATGGAGAGCAAAGGAGGGGCATAAGTAAGAGCAAGATGACAAAAGCACCTTGAAATTTCAAGTGAGCATCTAAATTTTGTGAGCCATCACTTAACCATAAGTAACAGGACTGCAGCTGAGCTCTTGACAGAGCTGTAATAGAAAGAGAAACATAACATGGACAGAGATTATTAGTGGTTATTTTCTTTTATCATTCCCTGCTTTCTTGAATTTTTATTAGGAAATTAATAAACACATACGGTTCACAGAACAAATTCAGGCAACAGGAACTTTCCAGAGTACTTTCAAAAATTATTATTATTACTAATGGTAATTGTGCCTACAGGTGAAGTAACAGCTGAGTGACTCAAGTTATTTTGCTGTTTAATTTAACCAAAGGAGTTGTGAATCCTTTAACAAGACGTTTTAGAAAAAAAGGCCTGATTAGGTTACAAAGAATAGAAAGAATTTATTTCATAACACCTAACATATAGTGAAACTACATAAAGTGAGGAAGAGAAAAGGAGAGGGAGTCAATAAAGCTGCTTGAAGGCACATTGATTTTTTTTTTTTTCTGAAATTTTGTGGCATGTTCTTAAATCACTGCCATAATCTAGAGGGTTTGAGGATGCTACAAATTAATCAAGACAATTGTGTGTTAAATTTAAAAATTGTGAGTTTAACAGGAAGGGCAATTGACTGCTGCTTGTCTCTAGAAGACACAATATACATCAGGAGGAGGCAAAATCCCATCCCATCCCATTCCATAAACCATGGGAATCTGGGATGAGATTTCATCATTTCTGCTGTTCCAAAGCCTGCAGCTTGCAGAACAAACTCTTGCAGAACTTTGGATTCAGAAGCAGCAGGAACAATTGACTGACCTTTCGTGTATTGTACCTTCTCTGATGTCCCAGCATATGGGAAATTTAAGACTAGACAATAATCCGAGAGGTTAGGTCAAACATGGTATTTAATAAAACTTTGGTAGATTTCAAGCACCTTTTGAACATTGGTGCTCCTGAAGATAATAGCGTAGAATAAACCTTGATTTACGAATAAGACAACTCAGTGCTATTGAGTTCTTCAATTCATGAAAATATGGAGAGTTAACGTATCAGCTCTACTGTCATGACAAGAGTCACAGTCCTTCCTGCTCATAATGTGTCTCTTTGCTGTTTGATTTCTACCACTCGCAGCTTGAGGTTAAAAAATAAAGTAGAAAGAAAAAGACAAACAAAACCAGTCTTTAGCCTGTCTATTACACTGAGCAGCAAATAATAATAACCTTCACAACCCCCAGAAATCTTCTGAGACAGCTCATGACTCTCTCAATTACAGAGGCGCCTGGAAGACTCCCCGGTTTCTGGCAGTGTGGCCTCTCTCACTCAGCATAAGTGAAGCCACTACTCCTCACACTGGCTATTTTGGCCATGGTGGAGAAGTTACACTGTCTATGTGTAGCCTGCAAAATGAGCTGTCTGCCTTGGTGTTTGATTGCCCAACAGCCCTGGTGTGTGCCACATATCTCTGGTTCCCTCATCACCCAAACCTGAGCTTGCCAGGGCTCCTCCCCAACTCTATCTGGGTTTTTGGAGAGAGGTATAACAGAAAAGTAAAGGTTATGTGCCTACAGTCACATGGCAGGTCAGTGGCAAACTCAAGAACAGAATAATTTTCTACCCAAGAGACCCTTCTTTCAGAGACCAGCTGTCCTGGTTTTGTTAAAAAATAAGTTTCTCTTTTAGTGAATTTTGCCTGTCAGCTAAAGTCTTAGCTGCATTTTCCTGGAGAACCAGATACATGTTTTGCTAAACCTAGCAATGGAATGCAAACTTATTGATAAGGAAAGATTCACATCTCATGAGAGGGGCAACGAGAAACAAGTGACCAAGAAACTGACCAACTCTGTATAACATTCCATTCATGTGAATACTTCATATAAAAGTGGGAGGTCACGAGGATCTTGTCCCTTTTGCCTTCTTTTCCCTTCTGCTTATGGCCGACATTAGGAGAAGACCTTGCTAATCGTCCCCGCGAACTGAGACCTAGTGAGAGACTGACTCCAGCTCTGGTTGGCTGCAGAGTCCAATCCAGGATTTCAGGTGCTGCCTCTGCAGTTGCTGAGACTTTCAGGATTGGTTTTGTATATTTTGTATTATTTTCTTTATTCTTATTAGTAAAGCATTTTTAATTTTTCCAACTCTCTTCTCTCTGTCCTTCTTTTCCTCCCGATCGCCTGTCCTGAGTGGGAAGGGGGGAGAGGGAGGGGCAAAAGGGGGAAGCCGGGGGGAGATGACGTTAACAATACATCTGCCAGGGTTTTATTGTCACCCCGCAATCTAAACCCTCGACACCAGCTCAACCCAGGAAGTAAAAAAATTAACATGTGTGTCAACCTTCCATTTGAGGAGCTCATCTGTAGAAATTTCTGTTATGTTAAAGGCTAATTAAGGTCAAGCATACCACACTCTCTGCAGTAAGACTTTTAAAGTCATTCACTTTCTGGAGGAGCAGGACTGGTTACCATGGAACACTTGCCACTATTTTGTCCAAACTACTTTTAGAAATCACAAGGAATAGGGGGGGTTTTAACAGTTCCTTTGCAAGACACTTCAGGTATCTTGCCACATGAAACTCTAACCTGATTTTTAGCTTAAATTTATCTCCACTTTAGTTTTATATCCTCATGCCTTTTGATCATGCTTGAGTGCATCAAACTATGTTTCTTTCATCCCTGGATGTTTGCATACTTCAAACACTTATAGCCTGTTCTAACATCATTTCTCCTCAGTCATTACCTAGTGATACACTGGATTATTAAATCATTCCAATATTTTGTCCAAGTTCTTTCTTTCATTCCACTCCCAATATTTGCTGCTTCCTACTGAATTCACTCCAATTTGTTCCTCTCTTTGGTAACACAGTGGCCCTAATGAATTCAGCAGGCAAAATTTAACACCCAATGTACAATATGCTACTGATTCATTACATTTTCTTTTCTATCCCTCCCCTATTTTTACATCCTTGTGAAGATCAGGTCCCGTTTTAGCATCTCGGTAAAATAACAAGATTTGTTTAGCATCCCATCTAACCTTTGACATGCAAAACATTGACTGTGCTGAGCTCCTGGGAGAAATAAAGAAATCTGGCCCTGTATTTACATGCCTGAGGATAAAGCTGGATTCTTTTGAAAACCCTCCACCACACCAGAACCTGTGGAAATAACCTGAAACACAGTGTCTGTTGCTACTTTTGCTCTGAGAACAAAGATGGGGATGATAATTCCTAAGTGCCATGAGTAACTCATGAATGAAGACTGGAGTGAGCAGGAAGCTAGGATATATTACCCTTTCGTTACTGAGTAAGAATAAAATTAGAGTGTTGGCCAGGACTGACCAGGAGCATGGGACACATTGCCCCTTCTCACTCAGTGTGAGCTCTCCCACTCAGATGTCCTACTGCCTTGGGGTGGGGGGCTGCTCCCCAGTTCTTCCCTGAAAGGGGAAAGAGGGGATTTCATTCCCTCCTGGTACAAAGTAAAACCTTGAGGCCACACAGCCTAAATACACAGGAAAACAGTGTCTGCTATATTTCTGCAGAGAGAAAAGGCACCCTTCAGTAACAGGTGTATTTGGCTAGTATTTATAAGGAAGCTGTTAAACAAAAGCTGAGGATCTCCTGTTTCTCCATGCTCCTGCTAGACAAGACAAACCTGAAAGAGACAGTAACAAGAAGAAAATAACTTTCATGGCACAGTCCCACTTTGTGCCTTGCTTGTGGGGACAGGTGGAGTGCCCCAACAAACCCAGTCCTGGCAGCAGATACTGGAGGAGTCACTGGGTGACTTTCTGGAGCTGTGGCATGAGGCTGAGTGATAAGAACCCTGACAACCTTGGCCTTTGGGAAGAGCAGAAGGGGAATCCTTCCTCAGCTCTGGTCCAAGATGGGACAAAACTCTCAAGCCCTCAAGTACCATCACATGAAATTAAGGGCATTGGTTTTACTCTCTGGAGCACTGGAACAGGTCTGCCTGGCTTGGGCGCAGGCTGCTTGCAGCAGCTGCTTTTCACAAGTGTTCAAAACAAAGCTTGCCATAACTGCTTGCTGTGCCTTGAGTCTGCATATCCTTTATCACACTCCTCTTACAATGCTGGTATTTTCCAAAGGAAAAGAAAACATCCCTTGCTATCTGGAATTTTCCATGATTACGCTCTGCCCAGAGGTGACTTGCCCCTCCAAGGAAACTTTCAGCATTATGCAATATTTTTTTAAATTCTCTTGTTTGTATCTACAGAGGCAGTCAGATAAATGGAGAGACAAATAAATGAAAAACAGCCTGAGATTTTTATCAGACTGCAGAGCTAGGATGACTCAATGATCAAGACAACCGCTCTGTAAAGCTTTAGACTTTTGTTAACTGAAGATTGTTGAAATTCCAGCATGACAGGGGGTCATCCTTGTATCTTTCTCAGGGAGGAAAATGTAATTTTAAGAGAGGGGTGTGACTGAAAATACCTAAAGGGAATGCCATTTTTAAGTTTGAGATCCTGTCAAACTGTGCTTTTAGGAAGAGCTAAATGTTCAAGTAACCACTTGAGGGTATGGATGTTGTCAACATTTAGAAAAAAGCATAAATATTAGTAGCTGAAAAATCCACAATTTTGAATCCCACTGTTAATGCTTAAATATACAGTTTTCTTGTAAACACTGTTATCTGGATTGACACTTCTCTGAACATTTAAATCCCTAAACCCCATGTACCTTTTTTGAAAATATGTTGATTCAGCCCAGAAGCAGCTCTAAAATCACTCTTCTCAACACTCTGTAATATAAATATTGGACATCAAGAATTTTTGTGTATTGTTGGATAATTCTTGCACTCAGATACAATAATAGTATAATTTCTAAACAATATAATTACTCACATAACTTACATACGCACACAGTCTGTGAAAGAGATGGGGTTCTGGTTCATCAAGATGAACAAGACTGTCCTGTCATAAATGTATTTTTATTGTGAATTGGTTTGTGTGTGGACAATTTAATTACTTGCTTGAGCAATAAAATTCCCACAAAAGTAAACACTGGCCAAACTACCCATCTCTCACTTGATCAACCTGCTGAAATTCAGGACACCTGTTCCAAACCAACAGATTTTATAGTATGAGTACCAGAGGACTTGACATTTTGCCACCATCTTGGCATCATGTTTCATGTAAGACAAACCCCTCCAAAAATGCCTTTCATTCTGTGTGACAGATACATTTGCCTCGAGCTGTTACCAGGAATAATGCAGAACACCTTGTCAAAGGGCAGAATACTTTTTTTTTTTTTTTAAGATATGATCTCAAGGGAAATAAAAAGTAGAAAAGCATACTGATCATCCATATCCAGAGGCTAAGAGGGTAAATCCTTTTGTTATTGATCTATTTAGGTTAGGAATTCTGGAGTTACACATGTGCCTTTGCATGTCTGTGCTCTGCTAGTCTGTACTATATTTCTTCTGAGACACAGATGAAAAGCTAAGTTCAAGAGTAGGTACTAAATTAATCTTTTATTCTTAAGATTGCAGATGCCCATGAGTTGTAGTACTCAAGATGCCAAAGGTCTGTAAGCATCTTCCAAAGCATTGCATTACACCCTATTGAGGCAAAAAGTTACTCAAAAACAGAAGAAAGAGCTAGTGTTTCATCTTTGTAGTTTGGAAAACATTATAAGCCTTGTGTCACTCGATTTAGAGCATCAATCCATCTGCTCTGGTAGTTAACTGAGATCAAATTCTTAGCTGAGGGAATTTCAAATAAAATTAACCTCTGGCTTCTCTGGTACAACAGGTAGGGATCACTTTTCTCCTCCACAGCCTGGGAGAACTCTGATGCTAATTATTATTCAGGGTTTGCTTTGTGATGCCTATGAATAACACTGGAGTGGCAAGGAGACTTCTGCGTAAGCCCTTCATTGGTGCTGTCCCAGCAGCATATTTGCTGCAAGTAGAGAGACTTTCTGAATTACGAGGGAGCAACAGTTTATGCCACTTCAAAGTAAATTATTTTATTTAAAAATCCTTGTCCAGATGTTGATTACATTCAAGCCTGGTAGCAGCAGGTACTATTTACAAGAAATCCTGAGGAGTTAACTCTGAAAGAGGACATAACAAGACAACTGGGCCCAAGATGAGAAACTGCACTTCACTCCTCCACAGGCAGTTATCCTAGCACTACCTGTTGATTCCTCACTTCTGACATGCAGAGGTTGCATCTGACCTTTCTCAAAACAAATTCAGCTTTCATGGCAGACAAGTGACAGGTGAGGGGAGGAAGTTCCTCTGTTCAGCCATGCAGGGATACGCCACGCATAAACCCCTCACACTGTTATGTACATCATCCCAGCCTGAAGAAAATGCCTACTGGGCAGCAAAGACAACTCTGTGTTCAACACTCAGACCTTCGCCTACCTGTGTTGGGTAAAACTTGACTGAAGCCAGCATATCCTGCAGTGTGAAAGAGAGAGCCTCATAGCACCATTAGTGTTGACATAGATTAACCTCTAAGCTGTGCCAGCCAAAAGAAATTTTAACACCAAAATCGTGTTTCTACTATGCCTATTCTTGGACTTTTTCAAATATGGAAACGCCATCACAAACCGTAACTCCCATCTGACACTACTACATGACTCACATTTTCAAGAACAGATTTAGCCTTCAGTCACAAAACCTCTTTGAGAAAAGCCAACACTCCAGTGCAATCACTGGCTGGTATCAGTGGAAACTAAACAAACCCAGTATCCAAGATGGAAAAACTTTCAGTTGTCCATTACCAGTATGCTGAAATACTCAGTCCCTGGTGTAAAATACAATTAACACCACATGTGAATGAGCCACTGAATGACTTCAGCTCTCTGAAACACTGTTGCCTGCTTTTTCCTTCAGATGTTCCACATTTCCTAAAAAACACTTGAGATTATAGTATATTTTAAGTCTTATTCGTAGGGGTCAGTATACCATATTGACAGAAGAAAACCAGCTTATTGCTAACTTTCTGCATGCATCGTTTGCAATTCTGTTCCATGGGTGCTTGCTGACTGAAGTAATTTCAATAATAAAGGTGAAAACTATATATTCCTAGAAGACTATTGTATGGAATGACATAGGATTTAATGCCCTGTAACAGGTCACATGAGTCCGATTCAAGAATCATCCTTGAAACTAACCTGAAGAGGTTGGAGACAGTCACTGGAAACCTCTTAACCTACAGGGATTTGATTGTTCTGTGGTTTCCATCCTGCCTTCTTTCTGTAGGAGTGCAGAGTTGTAACATTGGTCCTAAAAGTGTTTATGAACAGACAGGTCTTCAAGCCCACCTTTTGCCAGGGACCTCTCATATGTTTGAGATGACAACACATAAACACCACTTCCTTGGCAGAGTGGGCAGTTTATTCATATCCTGGAGTGTGTCAGCACGTTTGTGGCAAACACAGACACTCCTCCATGGTCTTTTATCAGCCTGTCACTCTTGCCAGGCTATGGGATTAGCTCCATGCTCTGTGATTCAGCTTTCCTCCTCATCTGATACCACCTCACCTATTGCTTACCCAGTACTCTTCCACTGGAAGTGGTCACACAGATTTAAAAACAAATAAAGGTTTTGCATGATGCAGGAGGAGAGGAAGATGGACTCATCCTAGTTCAAACTGTGATCCATATAATCCGTAATTCAAAAAAGAAAATAAGAAAAAAAAAAAAACATAGAATCATAGAATCATTTCAGTTGGAAGAGACCCTGAGGATCATCAAGTCCACACATAACCTAACTTACCTCTGGCACTAAATCATGTCCCTAAGAGCCTTGTCTAACACCTTTTAGACACCTCCAGGGATGGTGACTCCACCACTTCCCTGAGCAGCCTGTTCCAAACACCTGGCAACCCTTTCTGTGAAGAATTTTTTCATAATATCCAATCTAAACCTCCCCTGGTGCAACTTGAGGCCATTTCCTTTTGTCCTATCACTTGCTACTTGGGAGAAGAGACCAACACACTCCATGCTACAACCTCCTTTCAGACAGCTGTAGACAGTGATAAGGTCTCCTCTCAGCCTCCTTTCTCCAGGCTAAACAGCCCCAGCTGTTTAGTGATTTATGAGAGCTGCTGGTCATAAGGGGAGAAAAAATAAAATAAATCTGTTCACATGGATGCCCTCTGCCTGGTAAGAGAGTCTCAACGCTTGGAGGACAGGAAGGCTGAACTTACCTTTCCTCTACCTAACATCCATTTGGGTTAGAGCTGGAGGTGAAAAGAAGATAATGATAGAGTCAGACCTCAATTGTACCACATCCCTTTACAACCAGAAAATCAAAGGCTGACCCAGGCCACAGTCCTCCCTCTCCAACCATTCTCCTGCTAGACAAAGTAACCTTCTTCTAGTGCAGTCTTAAGGAAAGCAAGCTCTGACATTTACAATATGTTTCCCTTCATAATCACACTAATTTTTCAGCTTGCAAGGCAAGTTTGTCCATTCCAAAACTTAGTACTGAAAGAACAAAGAGAGGATGATTGACTTGGGACACACAGTAGTTTGAAGAAATTCAGATATTCTCTTTTCTGTGCAGACAAAACAGGAAAGTAAATGAAGCAGCTCTGTTGGAGTCAAGACTGGAGGAAAGCCTGGAACGTCTGTAATTCATCAAGGAGCCACAATAGTGTTAGCAGTGAGAGGCCACAGAAAATTGAAGAACCCCAGCTGTCCAGTGAAGCCCACTGTCATCCATGGTACGAGGCCAGGCTGGACAGAAAGCATGCGAGCATGCACTAGCCCTTGTAATTCGAGTCTCTGTTCCCCACCCTCATCTTCCCTGGCTTGGCCTCCCAGCTTTCTCCTTCCACTGCTGTGTCCACCCATGTTCTGAGAGACCTGGCAACCTCCCCAGCTGATCATCATCTCCATCAGCTTTCAGGAATCCCCAGACCTTTGTACTGCTTTACCATGAATGCAATTTACAGTATGTCTCAACAGCACTAAGCTTCAGTAAGAGACGCACACAGGGAAGAGAAGTCAACAGCAAGACATAAGCCTGTCAGGTAAATGAGACCACCCCCACTGGAGGTAAGACTGATGAACTGGTCAGAGCCAGAGCAAACAGTGAAGTTCTGCAGACCCCAGGTGCAGTATTTCAGTCAATGGCCAACACAACTAACACAACAAAAGGTTTTTCTTAACCCAGACTTTTCCACCCAGGCTTACAAAGGCTATTACATTTTACAGAGTATGGTGGTATTTACTTTCAGAGCTTTATTGGGCTCCTTTTTGCTGAGCAGTTAAAGGATATTCTGAAAAGCTATGCAAATGTGTAAACTAAACCAGAAAACTGACAAGAGGAAAAAGAAAGCAAATGAAGTTTCATGTGAATGTGCACATGAAGTTCTGGGTGTTGTACAAACAGAGGTTCCCTGTGGCTCTGTTTTATGCTTCACAGCAAAGGACTGCTCAGCTGCTCCCTGGGAGCTAGCAGAAACAGGCAGGTCAGCCCTTCTATTTTGTGCAGTATGGCAACATGTTGCCAAGCCAAGTCTACAAAATCTTTTACAGCTGTAATGTAGGTGACCACTTTCCTTCAGCACCATAAATTTTGTTTGCTCTCTGAGGGGGCCGAGCTGCAAAGATTTTTAGATGGACCTTTTTTTTTTTTTTTTTTAGTACAGAGTCTGACTTTTGCTTACGGAATCAACAGTGAGAAATGAGAAAATACAAACTACATAAAAGTGCACCTACTGGAAATGGGGACAAAACTGGGAATATGTGCGTAGAGAGGGGCATTCAAAAGCAGAGAATGAAGTAAGCCTTTTGTTACAGAGGCTTATAACACATTGTAGGTATCGAAAGCCAAGGCAAACAGAACGGGTTTAAGACTGCTTTCTTGTAGTCTTTTTACAAGAAAATGGCAAAATCAGGTGTTTCAACAATTTAATCCACTAGCCTGTCTCTGACACTTCAGCACAATGTATGAGTAAGTAGTATGTTGACAAATTATGGATTCAACGAGAGTTTATTTCTTAACCGAGGGAATTAAAAGTTGATTTATGCCTCAGAGAATGAAGATACAGTCGTACATTTTTATCCTACCTAAAGCAATAGAATATTTTTATCTACACACAAGTTGCTTGTGAAATCCTTTCTTTTCACTCTTCTTGATACTATCTGGCAGTGAAAAGGGAAATCTCAGATGGGATGGGGGAAGGGAAGGAGAGGGACTCATCGTGATGCTGCTTTAAGACTAGAGGGGGTACCTGGGAGCTTGTGGAACCTGCATCCTCAAAGCCACTTCGACCCCAGCTGGAGGAGGTCCTGATCTAATTTGCCCTTTCTTTGGTCAGGATGACCTCCAGCAGTCCCTTCCCACCTGAATTATCTTATGACACTGCTGTCCTGCTTTTCTTTCACATTAGAGCATCTTCCTACTTAGATTCTTATAGTGGACTTTGATCAGTGTTGTATCTATAACCGATCAGAAACTGTATCTGTTGTAAACAATAACTGCACCAGTATTCTCTCAGAGTTTGTTCCATGACATGCACTTCAAAGAGTTTCAGTTTCATCCAAATATATAGGTATTTAGTTTCTGTGACAAAAAAATCCACTCCAGATTTCATTCTGTATCCCAGAATACATTCTAAAAGTGTATGATACATTTCTGCTCTCCCACCCCCAACTGTGTGCTTTAGGTGTATGGGTTTTGTCCAAAAATGTCTTGAGAGCCATCCCAGGCAAAACAATCTTCATGGACATCAGCTGAAGGGCTTCAGCCAGCAGTTCTTCACAATAGGAGGAAATTCCTAAGAAAGCCAGAATCCTCCTATCTTCAGGACATCATCTCCAAATTTACACTCAAGTCCAAACCCTTGCCTGCAGTATGGAGATGCAGTAGGTAGCTGTTTAATATCAGATGAATGGTAATGTTTTGGTGCTTAGGAAGGCTTTCAAACTTCTTTTATTTTTAGGGGGCATTAAATGGTTGAAGGACAAAAAGGATTCTTTTAACAAGTCTGAAAGTACTGCGGAAGAATTTTTGTCAATATAAATAAATGTCCATTTAATCTCATGTTAAAGTAGGCATTTAACTTCAGTCAATGAAGTTATTTCAACCGGACATGCAGTAAAATTTATTTTGTATTTTCTACAGCAAATCACCTAGCATAGTTAAGCGTTCAGTTTTCTACCCTGCTGGTTTTCTCATGACATACATTTTCCTCTACTCTCTTTGCCAGTTTACCTACTACCCTCCAACATCATACTCTCTGCCTTCTGGTTTTCCATGGGATAGATGTTTCTAGCATATGACCTAATTCTGCAGTTTCTCTGTGGCCACTCACACTATTGTGCTCTGTCTTCATTAGTATCCTACCCTCTCTTCTTGACGATTTTCCTATTTGTCATTGATGTTTTCCTTTGTGCGTTGTTTGTTGTTTTTTTTTTTTCCCCACATGTGCTTTTATTTTCCTTCTATTGTGACTAAGATTTCATTTTAATGCAAATTTCAAAGTAAAATGTTATTCCCAAATGCTACATGCACACTCATATTTGAACAAGGCAGAAACACTTCTCATCCCTTAC
Organism: Columba livia; assembly: GCF_036013475.1. NCBI lineage: Eukaryota > Metazoa > Chordata > Aves > Columbiformes > Columbidae > Columba > Columba livia. The sequence goes on from NC_088602.1 coordinate 71,025,130, forward strand.
CTTTTGTTCTAGGTTTTCCCATTTTGCTATGATGGTTTCTTTCTTCCTCTGGATTAATCTCACACTTCTTTCTTTGATGTTCTTTTCTTTAATAGCACGATTGTTTTTCTTTGATGGTGCATTGAACTTCCGCTATTTATCAGTGTTTAAAGCTTGATTGATGTTTGACTTCTTTTGTCACCATTTTTTTTAGTACTTTATTTATTCCTTCCCCCTCTTAGTCTGCCATTTTCTTCCATCACCATGCCAGAAGTATTGTCGAACATGGATGTTTTATCAACTTAACTCTGAAAATCAGAAACCAGAAGCACTGGAATCTAAATAATATCATAAAAAATACTGAGATTGGTGAAATTACAGTTTTATTCATTCAGCCACATCTTGGGGCCTGATCTTGCATGTGCTGAAGTACGTGATTAAATCTAGAGAGCACGTTAAGTTAGGAGACCTACAAAATGTGGTTTCTATGGAACAAAGAGAGTATGGAAGATTTAAACTAATAGCTCTGCTCTTGATAGTAATTGCTGCAGGCCTAGCAATTCCTCACAGACAATTCAATTAAATGCTGACAGAAACACAAATAGAGCTCACACAGTCTTCCAGTTCTTGCAGAGCTGCACTGATGTCATCTTGTCTGGAAGTTACCGCGAAAGGCTGTTCTTACTGAACATGTAACTACTAAATAACAAGAAGGTGTCCAAAGCAATTAAAAACACAATAACCCTGTGTTTCAAAACTTGAGTTTCCCAGTCTCCAGAACTGACCTTGTTGTACCTGGCAGTCTCTTAACAGATAATGTACATCTTTGCATTCCAAACATTTAATGGGGTTTGCATTTCTCCCTTTTCAGTTTGTGCTTGCATTCCTGAAGAGTCTCTGATGGTAACTGAAATAGAATGCACTTCTTGTTATGCTGAAATTAGCAGCAATGAATCACCTGGAACGGAATTTTTCCAGTGTATAACTAGTTTATTTGTTCCAATCTTCTGTTATTGCAGAGATATTTGCCTTTCTGAATTTAATCTTGTCAATGAACATAATTCAGTTACTTGTCTTTCCTGACTTAATGATAGAGTACAACATTACGTATATATGTAAAAAAATATCAAGCACAGTTTTGAAATGCCAGTGTTTTTAGTGGTAATAATTGTGTGCAAAGCAAGGCAAAACAGCATTGTAGAGACATATAAATAAATGGTCATGTAGAAAAATCAAGTATTATAGTTTGTAATAAATTGACATAGCATTAAATCTGGGCTGGTTTTAATTTTGTAGCTAAAAATTCCAAATGAATTATACCTATAATTAATTTTGTAATAAGTCTGACTGAAAACTTACAAACTACACTAGGATGGAGGAAACTTTGAAAGTATTTCTTGCAATATCAATAGCAAACAACTTAAGAAAATACTTCAGTTATCTCAATACAGAACCTTAAAAAATGAGGTTAAACTTAAAAAAATATTGAAAGCTATTAACATATGGAAGTGCCCACTTAAGCCTCTCAAACAGCTTTGGCCCTACCAGTGACATTTTTGCAGAAGACTATTCAATAAACTTCTGGCTCAATTAATGCATGTTTGTATTTATCATCTCAAACTAGGAAAATGTGCCTTTTAGACACTCATTAAAAGTATATGCACATGTACAGCACCACTACACAGCAAAATCTGTCTGTGGGCGCAGTAGTTGTTCATTGCCCAATTGCATCAAAGGAGTGTGATGTAAAATAACTGGCAACAGTTTCTGAGACGGGTTAAGCATGTGTACTCAAAGTACTTAAAATGTTTTAAAACGTAACAAATCCATGTGTATATGTTCCTATGTTCTGTGTGTGAACTGGTTACTGCCCATGATTTATTTGTGACTGACTTCGATATCAGTTTTAAGTGCTTTGCAAATATGCATAGAAATAGCTAAGCCCTTGTCTATACAAACTCTGTGGTTTTGTTTGTTTATTTGGTGTTGTTTTTTTTTTTCTGCTTGCATCATAAATTTTCATGTGAATACCCCTTTTGAAGCTTTAGCACAAGATTCTGCAGTATCACAAAAATATTTAATGAAAGACACTCAGCAAGTGCTGGCCATAAAAACAACTCAAATAGTATCCGACAATTCAAGCAAGTAAAAATATTGGTATTATGATGCCTTTATTTTGGTCTAAGATTTACTAAAATTTCTTGATGGATTTTGCAATCCAGACATTTCCTGGACTTCTTTGATGAGAAAATTGTCCTCAGACCAACCCTATTTTATTACCTGAAGATTTCTTACACTCTTTCATAACTAAGACTGTATCTAGCTATGCTTACTGCTCCCAATGTTTCACTTGCTTAAAAAAAAAAAACAAACAAAAAACTGACAATCCAAGCTGATTTTATTTTTGTATCTCTCAGCAAGTTCTAATAAAGTAAATTGAGCAATATTCTCAGTTTATTGTATTGATAAACAGACTGTAAAGTGTTTTATGATATGGTACTTCTCGTATGAAAGACACTAGACTATCATAAATTGCAATTGTAACTGTAAAGTACTAAAATATATTTTTCCTCTAGGGCTCTCTAGTATATTTGGCTGAAAAAAAATAAAATAAAATAGACTTGTTTATTGTGTATATTTTTTGTAGTGTAATTAAATGTCTCTGTGGTTTCCACTCAGAAACAAAGTCTTCTTTCCTTGCTCAAAGCAGTCTAAAAGCTCACAAATAACTTTGCAGGGCTGCCTTTTTCCAAACTGAAGATGAAAAAGCATTTTTTTTTTCACTTTCTCTGAACTGTCTCCAGAGGAATGGATCTCTTAGCACTTGCAGCCGTGTCATTTCCAGGCCACAACAACAGTCATTATTAAAAAAAAAAAAAATCAGCTGCTTGAGTCAATCTTTCCTACTGTCCCAATGTCTGACCGTAACCCATTCTCCACCCAAACTGGTGTCAAGTGGATTCTTTGTAGTGATCACTTTGGATCTCAACCAAGTGGAGTATGGAGTAAGATGGTATCTTCTCCTCAGGATTAGTACTTGTCAGCGTGGCAACTCCTGCAACCTAAGAGAGGTAAATCAATCACAACATCTTTTCTTCTCTACCAGTGGTGGCCAGAGGCAGCTGATGGCCCTGGTAAAGACAGGGAGGTGCTTTGCCTCCTCGGCAGGACACCCCAGACCTGGCACAGGTCCCACAGCCCTAGACCATGCCAATGTGACTGCAGCTCTGTGACACCTACAGTAAAACTGATTACATTCTCAGTCCTCAGTGGTTTTATTGGAGAAAAATAGACATTTGAAAGAGATGTGGTAATGTAGCTATAGACTCCAGACTGGCCTCTCTTCGCACATAGCAGCTACATTTTGAAGTCCAGCTCTTCAAAGACACCACGACCTACTCTGATCCCTCTCACAGCGTTCACCAGCAGTAAAATTGCTGAAGAGCCTGGAACTACTGAAGGGTCATGAGAGGGAACAGTGTGAATGAGAGCAGTATCCAGACCCAAGGGTAGTAGTCTTTGTTCAGGAAATACAATCCCTCCAGTTTCATACCTCCTTGCTTTCACAGCACTTCCCATCCATACCGCTCATTAAGAAGGAAGTGCTAATGGAGCTGTTGTAATCCTTATTCAGACAAAAGGCAGCAGCTGAGATAATGGATAACTGAGGAAAGAATACACACAGAAAAGTCAGAGGACACGTAATGGATCTTTGAAATAAAGGTGGAGGTGAGATACTTAAAAAATTAACCTCCTCCTCCTCTCTTTTTGTCTTCCTTTAATAAAATGACGATAAATCCATTACCTGTTTTAAGGTTCAGAGCCACTGCATAATGAATCTGCCATAATACACAGGGAAGTGCAAATTCACTATTACACTTCAACAACTTGCGCTTGACTCGGAATATGATAGAGGATTATACAAGCACAAAAACACTCCCTGGAGTAGCTGAATGGAACTGGCAGAATTAAGGCTGAAACAGTGACAGTTAACTCCTAATACATGTTTAAGCACACAATGTTAAACCCTTCTTTTGACACAGATTTTCATACACTTTGATTGGCCTTACAGAAATTTCCAGATGGGACTTCTCAGTCTCAGCTCAATGGCTTGCTTAAAAAGGGAAAAAAACCCACCTCCCTAATCACACATGAAGGATCTGATCACTTCCCTGTGCCTCTTTCTCGATCTTTAAACTCTTACTTATAATTCAGGATGGATTTTGATGTTTAGAACAGAAGTATTCACTAAATTTCTCTTGAACAGTGGTCTATCTTAAATCTGAACCTGCCATGTTAATTTGAAAACATTATTTTATTGTGTGCATTCTCCATTTTTTATTCTTGCCTAACTCTTCCTTAATATTCTTCAGCTATTTCTTTTTCTTTTTCTTTTTCCATGAGCATAACAGATAAAAAACTCATTGCTCAAGCAGAGCATAAGATGAATATTTCGCATTGTCTTATTGATTCATTCTTCAACCAGAGAATCATACTTAATAGTTTGGACACTCATGAGGTAGAATTTGTCTCATATCTGTATCTCTTGTACACATCACTACACTATATTAGCTCAGAGTAGCCAACCTTTTCTATCTTGAACTTTCTGGAAAGGTCATGTCTTCTGATAAAGCAAAGTATGATAAGAACACAGAATTTAAGGCTTTCAAAGCTGATCCTACACCTCTGTGATAAAGCTGGAATAGCAGTAGTAATGTTAGCAATACAAAATACTTTTCTCTTTCAAACTCTGGGAAATGTTTGAAAAGGAGGAAAAAACCCACAAGCAACACAAGCAAACACATTGTACACAAAGTTGTATAAAATCTCAAGCAATGATAGAATTCAGGCTTAATTCATATATAACTGATCCAAGACACAATTTGGGTCAGAGCAGCAGGGTCCTCCTTGGACAGGCAAGTGTGCCAATGGTGCTGAGGTTGCCTTTGACAGCATTTGGCAAGTAAGACTTCTCCCCACTATTCTGAAGGAAAGAGGAACAGGTGCTTGAGGGGACACATTTCTTCAGCATCATAGCAGTAACTAGTGTGTGCACTGGTTTTTGCAGACAGATAACTAGACAAGCCCATTTCTCTTCTCACACACACACCTTTAGGGGAGAAAGAAAGGAGGAAAGACACCCTATCATGATATGTTTTTGATAGCCCTGGGTATGATCAGAATTCACCTACATTCTCACTGAATTAAAATGGTATTTTATTGCAGACCTCCTCAAAGAATTTTTTAAATTATTATTATTGTTGGTTTTTTTTTTTTTTTTTTTTTTAAATAAGAGTGTTTTCCTTTATGATTTCTTGATAAACCTATAAACCTGTTGGTTAGTTCCACACAAAATTGATCTGCTCCCTGATGATTGCCTTGAGAGTGCAGAGCACTGCCTTTAATAACATACATCCTTCTTCTTGTGTGTTTTACTTTTTCCTGGGATGTGTACTGAGTGCTTTTGATGTTTCTTTTCCATAGTGATGGTAGAGAATGAATCAAACTTTACCCTCAACATGTTGTACATGGGAGACAAACACACACCTGCAAAGGAGACCTTATGCACACTTTTTGAGATGTGAAGACCTCCCTTTTACCATCATTTCCTCAGCTGAAATATGCTACCATTCAAAAGAAAGCAGGTGGGTAGCTTCCATCAAGCTGAAGAAACATGCGGTTCCACTGTACACAGCAGAACTAGTGAAGCCTGCTCTCCCTTCTGTGTAGATTCCCAGGTGTCTAATAAAGGGTGAGTTTTTCAGTTGGGTCCTCAGAGTGAGACACTAATAGGATCTCTCTGCTCTTCCTTGTCACCTGTTTGCATAGAACTTGCAAGATAGTCTGAGGTAATTTCTTTACTGAGAAACTGTATTGGATTTTGCCACCGGGTTTGCAGGCTGCTTGGAGGGGAGATGCAGACACCAAAAGCAAGACTGGGTAGGCTCAGTGCCTTAGAAGATCAGGCTAAAAATACTATTAGCTGGGGAGAGGTGGAGGGAAGATGACACATGACAGGTAAGAAACATCAACAAATGAAAACCAGCATCAGGACAAAGCTAAGAAAGAAAGTAAGAGGCCAGTAAACCACGCAAGTGCTAAACTTCCTTGAGAAATCTTTTAGTCCTTTATGTCCAAGTTCCATTGTATAATACAAAATTGAGTAATCAATGTTTCTTCAAGTTGGCATGAAAATGCAAAGGTAGCCATTTTTCTTCAGAATGTAGTGTACTTATGTCTGAGGACACACAGAATTCTTTATCAGTAAATAAAGGATCACATACCTTCACTTAGTGATTGCATTGATGCTTTGCTTGGTAGGAATATTTTAAAATTATTCCCTAATGCATATAGTTGTATGACAATTTCGCCACATCCTGCCAGGATCTAGAAATTGAATCTGGCCTGCAGGTGCCTTTTCCTTCCACCCTTTCATATTGGAGGTAAAACAGCTGTTCAGTCAGGAAACAATTCAGTAAAGGGCACACAGTTTTTTTCCTGACATTTGCTCACAGCCCAGTGCAGGTTTCACATTGTCACTATTGCTGTAGCTTCTGGGAAAAGGTGTGGAAAGGAAGAGGGTGAGCACCTGCAGAAGAAGGAAGAAGAAAGGGTTCCAAATGAGGAAGCTGCTACAGGTTGCAACCAAGACTTCTCCTTTCCTGCCTTGGCCCTAATCTTGCAAGAAGAGAGAGTGATGCTCTAGCCAAGGTTAGTGAACAGCTGCTGAGTGAAGTGGTCTGAGGGGAATGAATAAAAATTCCCAAAGGCAATTTGGCCAGCGTGACTTTAGGTCTGACAACAGTGCCCTATATCTCTAGTATCTGGACTCCAGATTAGCAAGCTTTTTGTACGTGCTGCTATTCTGGTGCCTTCAGTTGGAAATGAATGAAAAATGAAGCTAGGAATGTGTTTCCATGCCTGCATATGTGGAGACCTACATACCCGATGTTGTGGAGTGGATTAAGTCAATATAAAGAGCTCTATCCAGCAAGGCTTTCCTTTGTTTTACATTGGGAAATATCTGTTAGAGATGGTCAGAATGCAAACACCACAAACTCAATAGGACTTTTAACTTGTGAGTTTTGAGGCATAATGGTGATTTATGTCAGAAAGAAAGAGGTATTTTCAATGCCATTTGTTGACAAAGGAGATAAGCATTTGACCTCGTGCTCCTGCTCATTTTGTAGGCATTGTATATCATGGCATTTTAAGAGCTTGGCTAAGCAGGAGACTTGTCTGTTTCCCTTGGCTTGGTTGTTCCCTGCTGGGTCAAAAAGTCCCTGGAGAGAGAGAGAGAGAGAGACATTGCCTACTCCTTGAAGAGTAACCACCATGCTTAGCTCCAGCTGTAAAGTGAGGTGGGAGGAAAGAATGGTTGCAGGAAGAGACAAGCCTGCTGCACAGTTCCAAAATATTATGTACAGTTGAATAGACATTTGGACAATCATGCTTTACTAGCAGAAAGGGATTTACATGTAGACTGAAAAAATAAAACTCTTTATCCAGGTTCAAGGCAACATTGGAAGAGGTTGAGAATCAGAGCCAAAGTCTTCACAGGAATGTTGGCTCTCCCTAGAAAGAAAAGAAACTTGTGTTGTGCATTTGAGGGGGAGAAGAGGCAGGGAATCTAAATCCAGTTTGACATGTCATGTTTTTCTATTCTCTGTAATGAAAACACTCCTAATGGCTCTATTTTTCCATTCCGTGCCAATATTACAACAGTTTCTGGTTGACTAAAGCCCAGTCTTACCCTCTACAAGAGAGAAACTATAAAACTCTCTTAATAAGTTTGCTGGCCCACCTGTTCATTCCAGTGCAATGCAGCTGGACAGTTTGAAATAAGCTTGCTATTATTATAAAAGACCACATTTACCATGATTCTGTGGGGTTATTTCAGCATTAACTACGGCAAACACAAGGATCAAATTCAACTGAACAGCTTTTGAAATAGAGACCTTCATCTAACATGTCTTTACATGGTGCCTCCTATTATATTTGCAAATTAAAATACGAAGGAGCAAGTTCGTTCACAACTTTCCCCAAAATGTGCAGGGACTATATGGAGAAGCTGGAGGACTTTTTTAAGTACTACAAACCATCCATACCATTCTAACCCTCCTCCCTAGTGTTTCTGTGACTTGCAAAACTGTTGGCTGGAAAACAGATATTGCTACCCTTGATGACTTTGTTAATCGAACCCTCACTCTGTCTTCCATTCTGATTTATTTTTTCTCCTCAGCTTTATTCCTGGTCCTCTTGTTAGGAAGTTGCAGGTAAGTGGAAGATCCAGGTGTTCTCTCTGTTAACTTACATGGCAACTTGCTGTGAGTGTTTGCCCTCTTCCTCTTGGGATCCTCTTATGCAGCTCTTTGTGGGTTTGTCTGAAGGTGCCTCATATTCACTCCCTGCCTCCTCTCTGTCCCTTGAGGATGAAGTATGCTGCACTTGACAGAACTAACTGAGAAGGGCGTAACGGAAGGAAAAAGACGCTACGATGAATCCAACCATTTCCTCTCTTGCTCTGTTTCTCAAGGGTGTCTGTGGGTTGTGCTGGGCAGTGGAAAGAACAAATAATTGGGCTACAGAAAATGTGCACTCAGAGGGACACTAGTAGTTCTCTTAATTTAGACCAGATGAAGGCCTCACTTTTCTTGTCAGGCCTCTGTCACTAAGTTAGAACCCAATTCTTAACATCTTACTGCAGCTGTTAACCAGACACCTTCACTTCCTCAGACATTCGATATATAAATAAAAAACTGAATCTTTTCTTCAGCAGTTCCAAGCCACTAACCTTTCCATGGTACTTACCTGTCTAATCATCCAACCCTTCATCTCTGGGGAGTTTAAAATGCACAAATCACATGTAATGAAAATGAGGTTGCTTCCTAATCTCACACCTTGCCAGCAATCCCTCACAACATGTGATGCTGCCCTTATGATTCTGACGATAAAATAAAGCAGGTTGTCCCAACCTTAATTTCCTTCTCTTGGTCATCTCTATATCAAGCTGAAAAAAAACAAAATTAAGGACTGTACAAAGGTACAGCTAATGGGGATAAAACTATGGACAACTGAAGCTTGTAATAATTCTTCATATCTTAAGCTTATGAGTTATCATGTAATGTAAAAATAAATAGTGCATATTATGTGTATTGACCTGAATACCAACCATATTTGTTAAACAATATTAAGACCAGTGACTGAGCATAATGCCCATGATTACAAGCCAAACCTCAGTCTTCTTTGTATAAGTAACATTATTTTAAGCAGCATAATCACGTTTGGTGTACGAATTGAGGAGAAAGGTAGAGAAAGGTAGAGAAAGTCCTCCCAAAGTCCATTGTTATTTCAACAACAAAACAAATGTTGTATATCTACAAGGTCTACCCTGAAATTTCAAAATTCAAAACTTAACTAAACAGAAAAATTGCACTTTATGCCACATCAATTTAAAAACTTATTCTTAATTTAGTTTTACTGAGCCCTTCTCAATAGCTATATTTTCTGATAGCTGGCCCAGCACATGGTTATCTCTTTATTTCAATATTATATAAGTTTGCCAGATGATGTGTTGTTTGCAACTGAGCAAAAAATTATATGTACAGTATTATTAGTGTTTTAATGCTCCAAAAGATTATGGAGATTAGGGGTTTGGGCTTCTCCTTTAGTGTTTTAAACATGACAGGGGCAGTCACTTTCATTTTTTTTTCAAAATTTTATACGTGGGAATTCCAACTTGTCAAGCTCAAGATTGCAAATTTTTCACACTTGTTCTCCACCCACCTGTTTCTGCAAGGTCCTGTTCATGCAAAACTTTTTTGCACAGAAGGACAGGAGAAATCAAGATAAGGGAAAATGCCAGCAGAAGATTATTTCCTACTGCATATACTTGTACTGTCTGACTGCAAATAAGAAGCCCTATTATACCTTGCTTTTGTCTACTGTGTTATGCCTACCATTCCAATGCAATAAGAACAGAGATGGATAGCTTTACTTGGTGCCTTTTCATAATTACAAAGTCTTTAAAGTCACTCCTTTCAGATAAATACAGGTAGACAATGACTAGCATTCAGTGAAACTGATGAATACTATGCTGATTGCAAACTGTATAGAAAGCAACAAAGAAAAACGTGATGTTTCACACTGAAGCCTTCACATGTTTTCAGAGCTTTTGTGTGACTTTCTGTCTTCACTGCTGAATATACATAACTTTTCAAAGATCTTTTCAAAGAGCTGACAAAGAGGTAATTCACATTTTTATAAAAGGAGAGAACAAAATATTTAATTCTGGTGTTAAATATATTCACCCCTGCCCCTAGCACTCACGCTTTTCTTTAAATATATTATTCTCTTGAGAATGTATGTTTTGATTTGAACTGCCATATTTTCCTTGGTTTGAGTCAAAACTGGTTATTGAGGTTACTAGCCATCCATAAAAACAGAGGGGAAAAAAAAAAAAAGGAAGCCATACCATCCTACACCTGTTAATGTTTTGTCTCAATGGATTTGACGGGAAAGCTATCTGTAGCTACAATTATTCTTTTGCTTATCCAAGACCAGAACTTTAATTGCACCCATAACTTCTCTTACGAACACATTGGTATCCAACTGTGCTAACACTTTGCTCACCTTCAACTTTTTTGTTTGTTTTGGGAGCATTTCTTTGTGGTTCTAAACAACATAAATTTGGTTTCCTCATCAAGAAACTCATTTAGCTGCAGCTTGATTGCAAGTAATTTGCCCTGTCTCTGTCTTTTAATTGTTTGTGTCTTTTTTTAATCTATAAACTGTAACTTCAGGCGGGCCATTTTTGTCTTACCGTTTCCTCCTTGGAAAGGCATATCTAATAACCTACCTCATATCCTGTGGCTTTAGGCATCTGAAATCATATAAACAGAAGGGATAGGCCATCGATCCAACTACGAGTTCATTTGAAAAAAATACCTTCATAAAATCTCCTTTTTAAGAAATAGGAAAATAAAACTTCATCCATGAAATTTAGTTTGGTAGAAAGTAAATATGCATCATCACTGATACAGAACTGACTCCCTGTGCTTTTCCCACAGCATTTCCTTATGACGTCCAAGAAATATGAAGTTTTACTTGCCAGTTTGGGTACTGCTGCAATCCTTGAGTTATTCAGAGTTCAATGAATTTTATTTCCACAGTTCTGAATTGGCACCATTTACCACACTGGAGACAGAAGACATGATCTCATTAGTGTCTCTGGACTTAGTCAAGCCTGTGCATAAGGCAGTGCCTTTTTTAAAAAAAAAAAAAAAAAAAAAAAAAAAGAAAAAGAAAAAGAAAAAGAAAAAAGTAATCTCATTAGAACTTCTACCAAACATGGTATCCATATCAAATCTATTTAATTCATCCCACCTAATCCCCTTTACCCCCAAAGTGTAACATAAATGTATTAGTCAGATTAGCAGCACAATCAGGAGTAATCCCTTCAAAAACAAGAGAACGATATGTATTTTTCCTGATCCCCAAACTTTTCTTTGTGTTAATTATTCTGAAACTGGCTGTCAGTGTGAATAATACTCTTCCCCACTCCAGTCTGAATAGCAATTAAGGAATTTGCATTTGTGGCTTCTTTTTCTTACAAAATAAGATATTTCCTCTGCATTTTTTGTTCTGAGCTACTGCCTGCTCTGACTCCCACTGAAGTCTGTGGACAAGCTCCCAAATTAATGTTTTCAGCTGTGTCTTACTTTATAGCACTTGCATAAAGCACAAAACACACACAGGATTATGGCAGCCCTGGGATGGGGAAAGAATGCCAAACACAGGGGAGTTTCTTTGTCTCAAAGTTCCTTGGACAGGTATTTCCTCACATGATTTCAAGACTATGGTTAGCTATTGCACTTTCCTGGTGGGGACCAGGAATTCCACCCAGAGGAGTGCTCTCAGAAAAACGAATGAGAAGCATTTTCTGACTGTGATAGTAAAAGTTTAGAAAGCTTGATCACCACCCTGAGAATTTTTCCTTTCCATTGTTTAAAACACTGAAAAGATCAAGGCTATATTATGAAATGAAGACTGCATTCAACCAGGCAAACTTCAAACAAATGCCAATGAAAAGCTCTTAGCCAATCTCTGGCAGATTTCTGTGACGGAATCGGCAGAAGTGCGCACATATCAGTTATGTTCCTTAGACACATATGTGTTTTCACATCTTTTTCGAGCTCTCTTGCCTATGTAACATGTTTACTTGATGGGTAAGTAAAATGAAACAATGTGACAAGACAGCCTTCGCAGTTTATTGACATTGCCAATATTCAGCTCTTTTGAGAAGACATACTGGCTGAGAAGTTCTATTTTATAAGCTAAGTGACTGATGACTTCTTGTATGACCCTGCAAATCATTGAAGTGTTCCTGTAACTCTTCCAGTTTTCTTCAAAAGCTTTTCAAATCATACTGGAAACCTCCTGAGTTGATTACACTGCAGTATCTCACTTGTAAAATATGGGAAGACTTCCACCTGGCAAAGCCAAACTGGCATGATGGAATGCCAAGACCCTATAAAACTGGCATAATCAGGTACTTTACTATACTACTAAAAAGAAGGTAAAAAAATACTTTTAATTCTGAGATAGATGTTATTTTTGTGTGAAAGTTCTGACTTCCTCCCACCCCTGCATGCATACACACCTGAAACAAGAAAGCGACTCCAATTGGCTGACGCTGGTTAGGAAAAGAAGGACAAGCTGATGTATGGACACAAACTGCTTTCACCTAAAAGACTCAGAATGCCAAGTCCCATTTTCAAATGAGATTTAAGTTCTTGGAAGCCTAAAGGAAACATGAGTTAACAGGACTGAACTGGTAAAACACTTCTAAATAAGTACCATCAACATTTCTGAAAGTCCCTTGGGAACAAAGCAGTGCAAGTCCCTTTTGGAGACTTTATGATAGGCTCACAAATCTCATTTGCAGGGGGACCCATGCTCTTCAATACAGGGAAAATTCTGTACCACACACAAAATGTCCTTCAGGCTACTTTATTCTCTATTCCCATCACAACTAGTGAAAGACTGGGCTGTCTGAGAATGCAGAATAAGGTACTTAGAACACCAAAAATATTAATTCTACAAGGAAAGTATTGAGTCTTTGGATTAATGAAGCAGATATGGTTAATAACAGGAAAGACACCAACAAAATACCACTGACATGCTGAGTGGGAACAATATAATACACCATGGCCATATGGACTCGAGAGTAATTACATATGAGTAACCCATCTGATCTTTCATGTTGTCAGGCTTTTATCTCAGATAGTCATTTTTCTCTGCTATTACCAGCTTTTTGTTCTAATGAAGAACATTCTTCCCCTTCACCATCCTTATTACGTCTGAGTAATCATTATACACAGATACAGAAGAGGGTGAATTCCTCAAAGCAGATGCATGCCGAGAAACAATAAAACTTCCTTTCTGCAAGGCCAGAACAAGCTATGTAGGCTCATTTGATAACAGCAGATAATTCAAATTTTTCTGGTTTTAGTGGGCACTCCCACAAATTTTAACACTATTCACATAGTAGAAAGAGTGCAGTACTACATTTAAAAAAGGTTTTATTTTTTTTCTTTCTTTTAGAATGACATTTTCCATTAAAAATACAGAAAGGAAGAAAGATATTTGCATTTGATTGTTAGACTTTGCTGGTCAGTTGAAGTGAAGGGGAAGAACACTGGAGAAAACAGGATCCTGATTTTTGGAAATACAGAGTATATCCTATAGTGGAGTAGTAAATGGGCTCTCCACAAGCATGATTTTCCCTCCTGTCTTTATATCTGCATTGAAAACCAAAGAAAGAGCTTTCAGTGTGAAATGAATGCTTAGCCCTTAAACAAATTTTACACAAGAAGAAGAGGCAAGAAAAACAGAATAGCAGAGCTCTGATCTGAAAGACATAATTGGGACTGGAGAATAAGAAGGTAGATTGTGTTTTCCAAGAGAAAATGACAGAATTCTACTTTTCCTGGTTTTGTGGAACTTCATAAAAACTCCCATGCAGAAATGCCTGCTAATGTCAGCTTCAGACATTCTACATGACCCACTTATTAAAAAAAAAGGTGAAGGAGAAAGGGCCAGGTCCAAGTAGGAGGACATTTAAACAAGTGAGCAGATGCATTTTTTCATTCCAAGTGGGGACAAACCTGGAGTAATTCCAGCTAGATCTGAGTCAGAGGAAATTTCTCTACTATGAAAAGGAGAGTAAAAGCAAGTGTCACTAGAACCAGTAACAGCTCCCTTGTAGTTCATCTTTTAATATTCAGGGGAGCTCTTCAGACCCAGCGTACCCCTTTCTAATGGGTACTGCAGAAATATGAAGGATTACAGTTTCATACAACATGTGATATCAAATCATGGCTTCCTGGAAGACTTTACAACCTGCAAGAAATTCAAGCTGTGTATGATAGAGAATCCGATACACCTTAGAGTTATATTTGATTCTCTTGGTTACTGGCTGTAGATGTGGAATATAAGACCTTGCAGGAGTGTGTTTTATGCCCATTTACAAACTGACTACACTGTGCTGGCAGCAAAAAGCTTAAGACAATTTAGTGGATTCCTGTAAGGGAATGATTTTACTCACTTGTTCATGTCTGATGTTTGAAGTCTTTCTAACCTACATGCAGGAATCATTTGGACACAGAAATCTGATTGAAATAAAATTTTCATAGAATACTGGCTAGGGAGATCTCTGACAAGCTCCTCTCTGTCACTCTGAGAAGACCTATTTGCTTAACTGAAGGCAAAGATGGGCAAAATTCCACTCTATGGCCCAAAGCATAGTTTTTTCATGAATTTGCATGAGATGAAAGTTTGCTATGCCTTTAGGAAAAGAAAAATGTCAACTGTTTGACTGAAAAACGAGCTCTTTGTAGCAAACGCTCATTGATTTTCTTTTTTGTACACAGAAAAATTCTTCTCTGTACAGAAGAAAGGGCATTAAGAAAATGCATTTTTGCTTTCTACAAAGGTGTGAGTTCCCCACTGAGGACAGTTTTTCCCATGTAGGTGTAGGTTTTTGAAATCTTGGAACCAATTTTTTTTTCTTAGTTGGTAGCTTGTAGTCATGTTAACCCCATTAAAATCTCTTGTTCTTTTCCAGAGTGATACTGCAGCATCTCTGACAGACAAAGACTAGTGTCTGCACCTGAGGATGAATTCTGTTTACCCTGTGAAGCAGTGAAAGCTCTTGTTTTCTTGAGAAAGTTTGAGGCAGTCTTCTGATGTGCTATGAAGTTATTAATGTTGCTTGATATTTGCTTTGACAGCTGCTCTGTACCCTCTTTAATCATCTTCATCATGGTTCACAGCTCTTTTCTCCCTTCATTTCACTTTTGCCTATGCTTCTTAGGGAAAATGATGCAACACACATGTTGATAAATTTTTCAGCCCTTTGTGTATTTCCTCTCTTTATCTTCACTTCCAAAGTCTCGCTGTTTGTCATTTTTTTCCTACTGTTCAATAAGAGAACAGAGAGATGTTCCAGATGTGAATACTATTGGAATACAGTGTTTTTAAAATATTTGGACTCTGATGGGAGAGAATTAGTGTGCAGCCCACATTCATTCAATAGGTATTTTGGTTATGCATTGAAAGTTCTCCTTTGATACTTGAGAAAACTTTAAGAAATCACATTATGGACACTAGCTGCCCACCTTTATTGTATTTGTCTGGCTTTGAAGATATTGATAATACTTAGAGAAGCAAACTTTGATACACAAGAGCTTTCTTCTCTCATGACACTTTTTGGAATTATGTCATGCTTTGTCACTTGACTTCCGTTTCCCAGTACAAGCTGTTCCCTGTAAGCTCTAGCTGCTGCCATCTTGTCTGCTATCAGTCAGGGCACTGGTACTGCTGACAGGGTGCAATGCAGGTGTACAGATTCTCTAAGCAAGGTCATTGTCATCTACAGCTCCCCCAACAGCCTTGTTCCCTCAGTTGCTGACAGAACAGGGGTACAACCTGGTTTGGACCGCCATGCTCTGGGCTAAAGATTTTAGGTCCAATCAATTCCCCAAGAGGGACTGTCAAAGATTTTAGGTGATGGGCTAACTACCTCCAATACCATCTGGTGGTCAGCAGGCAACTGTCAGAGGTGCCAGGGGGACTGAAATCAGGCAACTGAAAAAGGAGTGGTCTTCAACCAACTAGAGTGACTGTGAAGCTTCCCAGAGGGCCAGGATGCCATCCACCTTTTAAGTCTGCTGGAACTGGCAGCATTTGAGACAGCCAAGAAAATCCATTACCAAAAGCTTCCTTCCAGGTCTGATAATCTATTTCTCGTGTCATGGGACGGTTTCTACATACCATGAGGGTCTCCGTTGAGTCAAGGGTCTACATTTACACATCCTTTCACAATTGTACTCTGTCTGGTTGACATTACTGAGAAGACTGATGAACGGCCAGGCTTTGACCTCCTTCACAACAGTGCAATTCAAGAGATCGAGGAAGCCTGCACCTGTTTTGGGGATTCACAAAACAAAAATACAAACAACAAAAAAACCTGAAACATCAACAAAACCCCACAAAATCCAAACAAAAAACAACAACAAATAACAACAAAAAACCTAAACCAAAACCTAAACAACCCCAAAACAAAAGTAAATGAAAGAGAAAAAGAAATTGTCCAGTTGTCTGTCAGGAATGTAGAAAACACTGTTATACTTCAAGTTTTACAAACAGGAGCCCTGACTTCAGATTTTTTGGATCAAACTTCTGTTTCTCTCAATCACATCAAATGTGTTCTTTTCATGTTGGTAGATTGCATACATCACAAAAAAGAAATGGCTCTTGATATCTGTCGGTTTCAAAGTCAGATGATTATGATCAAAGTTTAGCATCCTAGCACTTTACAGGGAAAATCCGTTTAGAAATATGATAGAGGAAGCAAGAGCAGAGCTACTCCACTTCGATTTCCAGTCAGGGCATATCTAGGAACTGAAAATACACAGATGTGTTCTTTTTCTTGTTCCTCATGCATTGTAGTATTCATGAGAGAGTCTCAGGGTGTCTGCTTTCCCCACACACATACCCTTTATGTCCCAACTCACAGAAAAACAACATTTAGCAGGCTGAAAATGCAGAGCTTTTATAAGGTGACCTTCTCCCTTTCAGTAAAATCATTCTGTCCAGCTGTACACTGCCACACATGACAACAGTCTCCAGCTCACATGCTGCAACATCAAAACCCACACGAGACACTGTAGTCTCCAAAACACTGCTCTCTATCACAGCATCTGACTTTTCCTAATTAATTTCCTTTGTTGTACAGAGAGCATCCAGGAGCTAATTGTTCTGATGAGAGAGATAAAACATCAAAAGATGTTTTAAAATGTGTTTAAAATCTTGGCACGCACAGTACTGCAGTCTGAAGCCCACCAGAATTCAACCAGCCTGTGCCAAGGAAAGCTGGTCCTTGGGGCCTCGTCATGGTGTTGGAACGCTGCCTTGCCAGCCGCCTTTGCAGGGGAGTGCTTGGTGTACACTTCAGTCGCTGTATTTTTGCTTCCTGAGCTGAGGCTGTTGTCAAGCATGCAAGTTCTCTCAGTTTTAGGGGAAGGTGTTCTATATGAAGTAATAGAAAACGCCCCCCTGCTCTTTTACCTTCACTCGTCAAACACCCTCCCTCTCTCCCACACTCACTAATTTCATTTAACTCCTAAGTGGCCATCAGACAGTAATGAGTTTTCGGAATTGGCAGACTGGGTAGATTTGAACTACTGAGCCAAGAACCAAAATGTTTCATATGTAGTTATGTATGCATTCAGAATATGTCTGTGTCTCAGTAAGAGTACAACAGACAGCTTTGATTTCTGATCAGATCCTTCCACTTCCCACAAACATAGCTACCTCAGCTGGAAATAGGATGAACTCAAGTCCCCACTACCTGAGGTTTAAGTTTTCTTTCTACCCTAAAAGTACAAAAAAATAACGTAAAAACTGTTAGCCTAACTCTAGCCAGTGTAAAACAATTTTCCCTTAGATTGTTCATATGACGAAGAGTAAGAAATTTGAAAAAAGAAAAAGCCAAAGAAAGTGAGAGATTAAGACCCTGATAGAGTACATAGGCACAAGCTCACCTGGCTTTATGGGACTTACATAGGTGCACAAGCGCTGTCAGGAAGAGGACTGCCTCTTTGAAATGGGGCCTTGGAAAAGAGGGAAGTTGAGAAAAAAACAAAGAAAACATGGAGTCTCTTAAACTAAAGGAATCAGAGGAGAAGAATAAAAATGGTTTAAAGAAACAAAGGGAATGGGGAACAAATAAATTGTGCTCAAGATGTTACAAAAGAAAAAAGCAAGGTCACGGCAGCATGGGGTGAGATGCAAGGAGAACATTGGCATATACAGGGGAAGCTGCTGGAAAGCACAACACAGATGAGAGCGAGCATCTTAGCAGCATGCAAAACAGCATGATCCTTCCTTGTCTCCTGTGCTCCCAGCACTGAGGGACTAGTCCAAATTCCCAACAGCTTTGCAGGAAAGAGGGGCAGAAAATTTTTATGTAAAATGCCTTTGGGCTCTGCAGAATTTACAGCAAGTATCAAGACAAAATTATCTCCTGTCCCTGGACTGTCAGCATTTGGGGGGAGAATGGAGGTTGGTGGTAATGTTTTGATAACAAAGCTTGTTTACACAGGTACAAAGGAGGCTCTTGGAGGTCAAACACCACCCTTGGAAATGGAGCGATAAGTTTAACAGACTCGCAATGTTGTTATTGGTGTTTGACCTTAAACAATGCACGAAGCTTTCAGGATAAAAGAAAAACAAAGTTATAAACATGAACTGAAACAAGTTTTTCAGAGTTCTATTTAAAACATAAACATGAAAAGGAAACAGAGAAAATAATCACATACGAATACAGAAAAAAAGTAACAAAACCGAAAAGCTGCTATTAGAAACCACAAGGGGGAAAGTATTCAGAGCAGATATACATCCTGTCACTTGGTATTTTTTATGATTCAGGCTGAGTAACTGAAAGAATCAGCCAGTCCAATCTCACTGCAAAGGCTATTTTCCTGTGTTAGACCTCAAACTTTTTCAGTGCTGTTGATGGAATGAGATGAAGAGATTAAGTTTCACCTACACTGCACTAAAGATATGTGGAGAGAATTTATCTCCAGATTTGAGCTCAGGCCCAGGCCCAGAGTTATGGCAGTACTGGGTATAGTGACTTTGGTGGCAGCCACCTCAAGTGCTGGCAGCACACTCAACACCTTTCGGCATTTCAGCTTATGCATGGAGGTTTGAAAATAACTTTTGACTGCATGGTTCTCTCCTGAGAATACACGGAGTTTCACTGAAAACATTGTCACATGCTGTGTGACATTACATTCATAACATGTTCTGTTAGCCTCGGGTTTTAGACTTCTTTACAGTGAGACAAACAGCACACGCCTAAGACATAAATACCTAAGAGATACAGAGAGAACCAATATGGGAGAAAAAGGATATTTATAAAGTGTGTTTGAAAACAAACTTTTCTGACCTTGGAACTGATTATATTTTTTCCTTCTAAAATGGGGACAAAATTTCAGCACTTTCCTCATTTTCTTCCCTTCAACTGCAATTTTGAAAAGTTTCCCATCCAATGTTGACTCAATAGAGTAATTTTCAATATACATTTTCAAAACACATTTCAACAAATAAAAAGTTTTTGCAAAGTAAAAGATCAAGTTGCTGATTTGTAATATCATCTCCAAAGTATCTTATTAGAAATAATGACATTTCAACATAATTGACAGGGTAGTAAATTTAGATTAATCAAAAGGGAAAGCTGTTCTTAAAGAAAGTTTTGCAGTTGGCTGTAGTACTGTAAATTTGAAATACCAAGAAACAGTTTGATCTTCTGACCACGTCTTGGTTAGCCAGGTAACAACATGGGACATTTATCAGGATTTCTCTCTGTAAAGGAAGTGTATCCTGCTGAAATTTGAGTTCGGGATTGTCATCTCTATCTCACTATGAGGCAAGAGGACTTGCTCAAGGACATAAAGTCAGAGCTGAAGGTGGGTTAGGCCTCCATTCTTGTTGAGTGCTAACTGTGCACTCAGACCACGGTTTTCCTTTATGGGGAGCAGTGAGAAGAGAAAGAACCAGTGGTTCATACAATTTAGTAGGAATCTGAAAGTTTCATTATGATGACAGCAGTCTCTTGAAGGAATATTGCATGAAACTTGCAACACATCCTCACGTGATGGGGTTGATATCCCTGTGTGGGAAACTTTTGCAGCTGGGAATTCAGGTACACGAAGCAGAGGATTTGGCCTTAGGACCATGGGGCTGAGGAGAGGGGCCAGAAGAATGGGTAGGGTTAATTGCTGACCTGGTTTTAGTTGTTTTCTCACGGTAGACAAAGTCTACTTACATATCACCACGCTATTAGTTAAAAAGGCTGTAAGTACATCTCCCCCAGTCTGTTTTCAAACCTGGAATGTATTTCATGGCTATGTCCTTCTAGTCCTACTCTGTAGCACTCTGTTTATATGATAATGGTGAAATATATCAGGTTTTTTGCAAGCTAAAAGCTAGATTTCTTTTCCATTCATCCATTATAGAGTAAGAACAAGAAAATGAATACTTTTATACTCATTATATATATCAAAAGACTGAATCCACCTTTTTATCCCAAGTGCTAGAGATGACTGCATAGCTCATGAATTACAAAGCAATTTTG
This sequence comes from Columba livia, assembly GCF_036013475.1. Lineage (NCBI taxonomy): Eukaryota > Metazoa > Chordata > Aves > Columbiformes > Columbidae > Columba > Columba livia. The sequence goes on from NC_088602.1 coordinate 71,045,813, forward strand.
AGATACAACAGCAGCAGAAACAGTAGTACTGTTTGGCACGATGTAACACACAGATGTGGTATCAAGAGATTGAATAGTAGCGGGAATTTCTATCTATTTATCCATCCACCTCATTACTGTGTGGCTTTTACTTCTGATGTGGGAAAATAAAATCTTTTACATGCTATTTTTTCCATGCATACTCAACTTAAACACTGTTGATTTATGAAGCCTATATCAGTGACATAAAATTTAACTATGTCACAGAATTTGGAGAAGTATGTTTAGACAAATATGCCGGAATACCTGAATCTGTGAATTAAGATGCGTTGTATAAAAATAATAAATATATTGTTACCACAAATTAAAGCTGTAAACATTTTTTTTTTCTTACTTGTTGGCAAAGGGAGAGATCTCTCTAGTGTCAGGATTGAACTGCAGGGCACTAATAAAACATGGCACAAATAAATAAATTTCCTCTGTACTGAATGGTTTGAGATTTATTGAGGTCTCTTATACCAAGATCCATTGGGAGTTGTATAATCTAATGTACAAAGTTTACAGCTAGGAGATAAAATGTGGATAAAATAACCATTACCTTACAATATTATTTCAACTCTTGCATCTAATTTAAATATTGTTTAATACAAAACGTGCAGCTTTGGTGAAGATAGGCATTTACACTGAGTGAAAGTCATGACAGTACTTTGAAACTGAATCACAAAAAGAAGAGAGAGTACATTAAGTTTTCCTGACATTTTACAAGCATGTAGATTTACATATAAACTAGTGATCTATTCTTTTTAAGCTACATGGCCTTTTCAGTCATTTGTACACATGTATTTTTTTCCTGTTCTCAAGAAATTTCTTGCACTTTTAACAAACAGTTTAGGCAACGTATCTCGACTAATTTAAACTGCATTGAGCAGTTCTTCAGTGGGAGACACAGAATAGAGGTACAGTGAGTTTTGTCATATTAAAACCTGGCTGAGTTCAGCTCTGAAAATAAATTCCAACCAACCTTGCTGCATGGATACCAGTGTGAGTAGAGACTGTAACTCTGATTCTGTTTTCATTCATGGTAGTGTCAGTTCAGAGATGAAAGAATGACTTCTATGTCATCTTGGATATATGCCAGTGTGAGGAAAAACAATTGGTACTTTGGATCTGATTTCACCTCTGCTTGATTCTACGCTGATGAAACTGCACTGACATAAAAGTCTGGTCACTCTCTATTTAAGCAAGTATACATAGAAACATAAATGACTTCACATTTTATTCTGCTTCTGTTTCATATTGCAGAACTTGCCAGGGCACATAACACATTTTTGAAAACTTAATTATCCTTTTATTTTGTCAGTTTAACTGGAAAATAAATAACTCCCTGTCCAATAAGTATAACTTTTTAAGAAATTTCCCATATGCAAAATTTGGATATGGAAAATTGCTACCAGCTAACCTGAGCCTTTTACTGCAAAAGTTATTCAGGAAAGCCTGAGATAGAAAATATCTTTCTTTCTTGCAAATTTAAAGTGGGTGTCTCTATTACCTGATGATTTTCGAATATTCTTATTTAAGGGGGTCCTGAAAAACATTGTCATCCACTGAGGAGACCAATCTGCTTTCCCCTGCAACATGCAAACTTTTTGGAAAGAGCACCACGCTAAGGTAAGGCACTTCAAAAACCCAGGTCTTCCCTGAAAGCCCAAAGAGGCTGGGTATTCGCAGTGACAGGAAAACTTTCCTGCATGCTCTTAGATCACTATTCAGACACTGCGTTCCACGTTGATTTCCAGAAGGTGAGGAGCAGATTCAGAGATTTTCCAGATCCCCTGACAATTCTGTCCAGGTGGGTTAACAACATTAAATTGCTGTTTACCTAAAGGTTTATTTATCAGAAATTTGACCCATACTCTAGATTATTTAACAAAGAACTACCAGCAGCTGTCAGAGGTAATGGTGTGTTTAGTGTTTACCTTGAAGCCAGATGCAATCATTGACCTTGAGGTGAAGGGCTTGGTAAACCTCCTCCTAGTTCTCTGAGCCCTGCCAGTTAAAAAGTTTGGGTAAGGAGTACCTTGCTGAGTTTCTTTACAGAAACTGTCCCAAAGATTTATTTGCTACTGCTTTCTCTGACTGTTTTTACCACGCCAACTCTTTTCCTCTGATGGGCTTAGAGAGCCTGCTGTTCTGAGTGCTATAAATTAGTATAAAACCTCCCTTCTGCTCTTACGTTCAGATACTTATTTTTAGTTTATGAGTTTGCATGTTGCTCAGCAGAGACCTGGTCCTATAACTATTGAAGTGATGGACTGAGATGTTCCTTGTGGTTTTATCCCCAAAAAGCAGGCATGGAATGTAGGCTGTTCTAGCCCAGACGTCCACAACACACCATCCTCAAAGTCCCTCTGGTGAGGTCAGAGGTACACAGAGCTTTTGGCCCAAAGGTTACCCCGTAGGGCTTTGGCAATGATCTAGTGTAATAGTGTGATGTTCATGTTTCTGTCAAAGATAGCCATTTATCTTAAACTAACTATCTGCTGCTTGGTTTTATCTGTTTGATATATGACTGTCTCATGTGCAAAACAGCACAGGGATGCTTTGACAAATAACTTACCACAAAACCAACCCTCCATTTTTGAATGAAACAGTTTGCCCACAATATTCCCTATGGGAGGTCCTAAATGGTGTCAGTCACACGTCAGGAGTAAGCTTTTGTATCTCAAGGGCAAGAATTTGAACTGGGACACAGGACAGACCATGATGGTTGATGAAAGTTAACGGTTTGGGCAACCAGTGTGCCTCCTGTCATTCATGATATTGTATTTTGCTGTCTCTGTTTTGTTTTGCTTTTTAATTTATCTGTGTTTAAAGTGGTTTTGGTACTTATGCTTACCTGTCCATAAGTAGTGGTGTTTAGAGCTAATGAATACATGCTTTTTGAACTGCCTGGATGAAAGAAACTATATAAGTGCAAATTATCCTCTTGTCTATCCTCTCTGAAGTCTAACCTACTTTGATGTGATTGTGATATATGTCACTTGTAGTGTGTATTATAGGAGGGGTTCTCACAGAAGTGACTGTAAGTAAAGCTTTGAATAGCATAAAGTAACTCATGAATGTGTAAGTTCAAACACAGGACAGAAGTGACTGTAAGTAAAGCTTTGAATAACATAAAGTAACTAATGAAAGTGTAAGTTCAAACACAGGACAGAAATTATTATTTTAGGCATAGTATCAGATTCCATCTCTCCTGAAAAGTTCACTGTCTTGGAGGAACAGAGGTCCCCATGAACTACCACCATAGAGCTTTCACAGGCAACGTACAGGATTTTTTTCTTTTTTAAAACCTCCAAAACCTCAACTCAATCTTCTCAAACTCCTTCATGAGTACATAATATTTCTATAGACAATATGCCACATGCATCTTCCTACAAGGTCAGTTCTACATATCTTAACACAGGGAACAAGAGGAGAACAGCGGTTGGAACTAGAAGACCAAACCCAATTCTGTTGTTCCTTCTCACTCCCAGTTTCCAAGCAGTAGCTGATTCTCTACAATTCTGCCCACTGATCTGTCTTTTTGTAATTATTTTTCAAAAACATTTCTCAAAGAAACTTTCACTGATGGAAATCATGAGCAGACAAAATATGCCTACAGGTTCAGACATTTGCCCTTTTTACTACTCTTTTCAACTACCCTCTTTCCACCTTCATTCTAAATAAGAGGGACTTGCACGTTTCCCTGTAAACTCAATAGCAAAACTGTAACAGGCTTCAATGGAACAAACACTTTCAATCATAACAAAATACTGATGATACTTACTATTTTATTAAACTGCTCTATTTTTTCCATCCCCTAAGTATCCCCCCCCTCTTTTTGTTCTAACGAATGACTAATTTAATCTGTTTAATCTGTAATTAAACACAGTCTTAAACATGTAAATTCTTTCCCTTGATGATATTCCTACTTTTGAGACTGATTTTCTTCACTGCCAAAACATCTTTATGCCAATGATTTTTTTTCATTATCATTACATTTAGCCTTAGCTTGTACAAAAAGCACAGCAGCATCTCTTTCCAAAATCTGCTTTTAAGGAAAATAAGACTCAGCCAATAATAAGAATGATACATTTATTTTTTTTTTCGAAGCAGTTCAGGAGGGGAGGAGGGGTAATTCTCCAGCATGTTCTCAATTCTGATTACCATAAGAGGCATCTGAAGTGTTCAGCCCTTTGGTTTCAATGTATGCTCTAATGAGTACTTTTTGGTGCAGACTCTGAAATGCAGGGTCTTTGGAAAAAAAAAAAAAAAAAAGAAAAAACAAAAGTTCCTTCATGTGCAAGTAATCCAAATTAAAAGTAAAGGAGTCTGAAGCCTAGACAATATCCATTCCACCTTCACACCCATTCCCTGGGTAAGTGGAGGCTTGTAAGACTACAATAGGTTACAGGTAGGAGGCTCCTCTGCAAGAAGCTTCATTTTGTGAGCATTACTCCTCTACTCCTGGCCATTTTTAGGCACAAGCTCCATCTAGGCTATCAGGACCTTTAGTCTAATTTGTATACTCTTAAGAGCCACCGTACCACAAGAAAATAACAGTGATACAAATAGCCTCAAACAGTGCCCCATGTGCAGGGAACTGGGAGCATTTGGTATTTCTAAAAATCAGGCCACTTTTTCAGATGCTGACCAAAGAAGTAGCTAAAGTCTGAATGTGTAAAACCCTGTGCCACATCGCTCCATTATCTTCTCAATGCTGTTACAGGGATGCAGTTAAAACCCAAAAGGGTTTTTTTTTTAATGAAAAAAAGCTGACTGTACTTGATAGGCCTAATCCCCCTCTAGCTGAAATGGTATCACTGGCATCATTAGTGGGATTAAGCTCATGGTGCTCTGCATGGGCATATTTTGAATCTCTGCTAGCTAGCAGTGTTCTCAGAGAAACGATTAATAGTGCTAGCCATCTTGGTTATTATTAGGGCAAAGAGATGCTCCTTCTGATATGCCATATAGGTTAAACGCATTCTCCTTCTGTTCGACTTGTCTGATACCGTAATGTTAAGCCAAGAACTTATCTAAGTGAAAAGATTAAACATATCTCTGAGGAATGCACAACATCATTACAGCTGAATCATGAGGTTAAAGTGTTGCACTGAGGTTGCAGAATATCAGATAGAGGAGAGATTGAAAGGATAAATCCTTACTCATTTGGCATAGTTGCCCTATTCCACCTGCTAATGAAACGGGGATGTAAAGTGCATTGGAAATGGGCTCTGGATGTTAGATGTTTCAGTACAAGTTACATTGCATTCTGCTATGGAAAATTATGGCTTATTATAATCATTCTTTAGGCTTGTTTTTCACTTGGGATCAGAGGAATGTAACTCAAACATAAAGAGAGTTGCCAATAATTCATTCTTAAAGAGCCCTATAAAGATATGTGGCCAATACTGTGACCTCTTTCAGGAAAAATAATGGTCAGACATTTTACATGAAATTATAATTTCATTAATGTACCGATCGTTCCAAATGCTTTCAGACTTAAGTATGAATTAAAAAGCATCATATTAATTTTAGAGCTGTAGATACAAGCCTCATCACCTTCCATAGCGTTACATTTTATCCACCTCTAGAAACAGACTTGTGTTTATATATTTGATCATTAAAAACCTGATGAAGGAAAGCACTTTATCACATGCTTAAGCAATTCAGTGGAACAGGGTCAAGGGTAGGTGCTAACCCTCTTCACTGGTGAGCATTTCAAAGGCAAGCAGACCAATTTTAAAACAATTAAGAAGACACTGTAAGGTGAGACTGCATCAAAGAGTGCACTGTTACTGGGTAATGTTAGGGATATTTTTCAGCCTTTCCCATCAAGTTTGCATGCATTAACTGAATGTAATATTCCTTTAAGGCAACACATTCTACAGATGGGAAATATAGCCTGACATTGCCTTAGAATTCAGGGTAATATTTTTTTTAGTCTGTTGGAAATTAATGGTTTCTGCCACGTTTTGCATTATGCAAGGCTTATACGACAATGCTTACATCTTGTGGTGCCAGAGGTGTCCAAAGAAGGGTTTTTAACCAACAGTGGGACCAAAGGTGTATTTGAAAAAGATCACTAAAATACTCTAATTTAGGCATTAAGTACATGTCTTAAGTGCTGTCCGGATGAAATTCACATAACCTCACAGCTGTGCCCTTTGATTCTCTTAGAAAGGGATGAAGATTTCAGTGAAACAACTGATAGCTATCTCAGCTATCTCTGGGTCCATGTGAAAACTATCTTCTATGATGGCTGAGCTTCTGATCTCATCATGCAGCTTTGCTGGGTCTGTGGTTTCCAGACATATCTGCCTTAAACAGGCTCTAAGCACAGTCAATGGCAGCAGGAGCCTAAATTCTGCACCCACTTCTGCCATAGGTCAGTGCTAATCCCTGAAAAACAAGTAGTTCCTTAGACAGGAAGACTAATGAGCCTCATTTCCTGTAAATTTACAGCTTGTGGCTAATTGGATTTGGCTGTTGGGAAGGTAAAAGAGCCATCTGAAGTTTTCCTTTCAGGTGTAGCTTATCTATGGGCTTTTTCCTGAGTGACTGGATTCTGGGATGTCTAATAAGTTATTCACCACTTCCTGCTTCCTCTTCCTCATTTCTCAAGGCACTTTTTCTTGTGCTCGCACACTTATTTTAATACAAATTTTAGGCATGCTGTTCCTACGTTCTACCTATATCAAACTTGATTGGAATAGGACAGTAGGTCAGAATACTCCTAGTGTGAGTATGGACGATGCAAGAACAGAAGTCTTTTTTCCATAAAAAAACCAGCTTTTTGAGGGCAGCCTAAGCCTATAGAGCAAACTCATTGCCCCATTCCAAGAAGCAAAGAGTCAGGAGCTCAAAAAACATGCAAGTGAATTTTGGGCAAGTAGCACTAGCACCACAATGTCTAAGAACCCGGGCTCAAATTTGCAGAATGTGGCATAACTGAAAAGATGGGGGGAGGTATTTCTACCTGAAAATTTGACAGTTTCTTAACATCCGTAACTAGCAGAGTCTTCAAAAACTCTTGGGCTCAGGTGCTGTCTTATTATGCTGTTTATTCCTAAGGGAATAAGTTTCATCAAATATAAATCACCATTCCTGCCTGAAAACTAGAAGAGTAGCAAGAGACCATTGCCTTCACCTCATACCACGCAGGAACCATGAGACAGCTGCTGATGTGATTTTACAGAGGGGTATGCAGAAGGCCAGGGAGGGGAAGATCTTCCTTTCCCTCTCTTTCTCTAGTTCTCCTAAACTTAACTTTTCTCAGGTCAGCTCCTTAGCAGCCCCCTCCTCCCTCCTCCTCTTTCAGTGAATAATTTACCCTTCCTGTGTCTTAGGTTCTTCTTCTGCACAAGGAAGTCAGTGTTACACTAGCACAAACAACACCTGCAGCTGTCCTGATGGGAACCAGAAAATTCCAGGGTGTATTATTAGCTGTATTTTATAGGAGGGAAAATCAAGTTTGAGAGAGATTTTAAGTGACTTGTCTGACAGGAATCATGGTCCAATGACTTCATATGAGCCTTACACAACGGCGCACATCGAAATACACGGGTTCATGTAACTGGGTTAGAGAAAAGCAAGAGCGACTTCTGTTGGTAGGGCTGTTACTTGCTTAACAGGTTAGTCTAATTCTGAAACAAACTACCTACTTAAATTCCTTTAGTAACCTCTATTTACTGTGATCTGGAAAGTTCAACACAACTTACTGTTAGCTGGCAGAATGGGTTGGAAGTGTGTCTTAAGTTCTGAGATTACTGAAAGTCTTCTAAGGATTTTTATGTGTATTGATGGCTGAGGAAAGAGGCAGCAGAGAGAAAAAGGAGGGAAAGAACAAAAGTTTCTTCAAAAAATGTCTTTGGCTGGAGATTTTTAGAGTATGGGGAGAGAGGAAGGGTTTGGACAATTCTGGAGATTTTTTTTTCCCCAGAAAATCAGAGGTGAACCAAACAAGTATGTTCATTCATTTTTAAGGATGAAAACTACCAGCCAAAAATATCCATGAAAAGAAGCAAATGAATAAATGCAAGTAAAATATTCCTAAGCAAGCACAACTCCTGAAACATCAGTTTAATATGCTCCACACGTGAAATATTTAAACGCGTTCAACGTCAGGTGAAATTTCAAAATGGTTGTCTTATGTAACCACAAGGTTTCATGAACAAGTCTGAAGGTGACAAAAGCATGAAAGAATGTGTTGAGTTCTTTATGCATGAAAGAAACAAGGCCAACAAAGACCTAAAAAAATAACTTTGTTTTTCAGCACCCAAGGCAGTAGAGTACCTAACTGTGTATTTTTTGCTGTGCTGGGTTTGCATTACTGCAAACATTTACAGCCTTATATTAAATTCTAAAAGTGAGTCAGGGATATGCCTCTTTGCATTTTGTAGCCATAATTCAAGAGGCAAAGAAAGAATTATTTATCAGAAAAAAAATGAAAACATTACTTTATTAAGATTATAACCACAAGTGAACTTGGGAAACAAAGCAATTAAATAGGAAATATAGATATTTTGGTAGAAAATAAAACACATCAAGCATGATAAAAGTCACAGCAACTTAATGTGGCCCACCTAGTTGCTTAATAACTTAAAGATATGTGTGTGTGTATAAACAAACTGAAGAGATACAAGTGTATACAGACACCGATATAGAGAGATCTGTGCAGGCTTCTATGTTTATTGTCGTTGTTCTTCTCCTTATTATTATTTTTGTAGTTATTATTGGTTTTTTGGTAGGTTGGTTGGTTGTTTTTTTGAGAGAGAATTCTGCCCAACATGCTTTGCTGTTTCAGCTCTTCACAACATGAAACAGAGGTTGGTATAGCGGAAGCTGATGTGAATGCAACAATTCATGGCAATTACAGTTGCTAAGTGTTCAGTAAATGGGTCTATAGGACCCACACTGCCTGTTTGTGAGGCCAATCTCTCCTCCACTGCTGTCTGCCAGGTTATATAATCCCATTCATAACACTTACCGACATCTCCTGTACACGTGCATTCAGTCCTGGACTTCTGGTACTCTATATCCTACACTGGATGGAAACCTGATTGTAAGCCTGAACAGTGATTTGCAGCCAAATTATGCCACTTAGTCTTCTATCTACACTGTGTTTCTGCTTTCGTGGCTTGCACTTTCTTTCATGACTATAAAGAGCAATGAGATTCTTCTTAGACTTTATTCTGCTAGGTTAAGCCAACCAAGCCTTTTCATCCTTGTAAGAAAACTCCTCAGCCTTTTGGTGACCTAGCCAGTTTTCTTTTTCCCTTTTATATGTCCCAGCTTCAGTTAATCTTCTTGAATAAGACTCTTACTACATAAGAAACATTGCTCTGTCAGTGACCTGTGCCTTGAACAATGGCTTCAAGACATTCCCTGCCTCCACTGCACACACCCTCCCAACACATCTCTACTCGGCATCTGCCTTCCTCTGGTTGGAAAGCACTAGTTCTCACCATCATCTGTGGATTAATTATGGGAGGCAGATCTTCCCCTTATTTCTGAATGCCAACACCAGCGTGACAGCAGGTAAATATACACAACCCAAACATGCATATTATCACTTACTACAGTATGTTATCTCAGCCAATGATACTTCAATACAGTAAAATTAAGGGGAAAAAAAAAATCTCTACTGTTCAGATGGATATAAAATATTCAACCTGTAATACCCATGTGTTATTAGAGGCAGTGCTATTGGGCAGCTTTAGATGCCAAATTGGTCTACAATTAGCATTTACTCTTCTATTTTTTTTTCCACATTAGGGACCAGCAGGAAACTCATGAATGGCAGCTAAGCAGTGAGAGAAATAAAACACTTGAAAGCAAAAATCATTAAGTCAATAATAATGCTCTTTCTATTATTAAGGGAAAGCATAAATGTTGTATAAATGAGCCTTATGGTTTTGTATGTCAGTTCATAAATATGTAGTTCTGCAGACAGAAATCAAAACTAAGTGATCGGCTGCAACAGAAATAATCACAGAATACATCTGGAAATACTTTCTCCATCCCTCCCTGACAAAAAAGTCTCTCCTCTCCTCTCCTCTCCTCTCCTCTCCTCTCCTCTCCTCTCCTCTCCTCTCCTCTCCCTCTCCCTCTCCCTCTCCCTCTCCCTCTCCCTCTCCCTCTCCCTCTCCCTCTCCCTCTCCCTCTCCCTCTCCCTCTCCTCTCCTCTCCTCTCCTCTCCTCTCCTCTCCTCTCCTCTCCTCTCCTCTCCTCTCCTCTCCTCTCCTCTCTCCCTTTCTCCCTCCTCCCTCCTCTCCCACACCTACAAAATTTTTGTCACACCAGAGAACTTTTCAGTGGAGCATATATGAACCCTAAGAGTTACAATAATGAAATATGCAAAAGAGAGAAGAATAGAAGTTAACTCTGCAATGTTGATTGTACTAATTTCTTCTGTAGCTGAAAGTTGGAGCAGGAATAATTAAAAGTGTAATTATCTAGTTGAAAATTGATATGCACACTGCAGGACCTCGGAAAAAGAGGGAGGAGGAAGTTAGAAATCAAAGTATCCCTAAGATATAATCTGTCAGAACATTATATATTTAAATATGAAAATTGATCAGCTTCCTTTTAATGCAAAATGGGAATTTCCTGAATATATCTTAAAAATGGAAATAAAACCAACCACTACCAGCAGAACACTAACATTCAACAATGAACATTGGATGTTAAGGAGAAAAATAACATCTAATACATGCAAAGACAAACATGTGCCTTGCTCTAAAGCCCACTGGACCTGCTACAAGGGATACATTGTATCAACCTGAAAGGACTCTGGATTAATCCCAGTTGGTATTGGAGCAAAGGGAGCCTTGCAGAAAATGTCAAGAACTCGAGCATCTGTGTCTTTCCAAAAATGTTAGTCAATAAGGGCATTCAGTCGCTAAAGGTGCAGTAAATTGCATCCTGTGGTCATACTTTTTCAAAAGGCATTTAAGACCTTTACCGCTTTTTCTGCTAAGAGGTTGAAAATATGTTATATTTTCTATGCACAACAAAATAATCAGTGTTCCCACTGGCCAAAAGCATGACTTAAGTTCTGGCAAAGTACTTGTTCTTTCTTCCCCCGCTACACTGCATCAGATGGGTCATTTGTACTACTGCAATTCAGACCCATGGGATGTCCTCTAAAAGCAGGCAGGAAGGATGAAAGCTCCACAACATGTATTAAGGTTAACGGCCTCCTCACGTATTTTGGGCTATTCAGTGGACTGCCACTGGGCTCCTGCTGCCTAAAAAGAGCTCACTAGCTTTCTTTTTTTTTTTTTTTAAATTTATTTTATTTATTTTTTAATATTTATTTATTTATTTATTTATTTTCATTTCTTCATTTCAAGTGCAAAGGGTCTATAGCAACATTTTTGCATCCTGATGCATCTGAAGGACAGGGACAAAAGAGACACAGTTTATTTCAAGACATGACTTAGTTCCCAAATTCACTTCTTAAACAGCATGTGTGCAATGTATGTATGTACTTTTATATACTAAAATGTCCAGAATTCACCTTGATTCCTGTGACCTCATGCAAAAAACTAAAATGTCTAAGTGCCTTATCTGAGATTCCTGACAGGACCTGGCTTAGCAAGTGCTGTGCTCCTACCCTCTGGAAATTTGAACCCCAAAGTTTGCTCCCAAAATAATCCAGATGAATAGTCATATTTATCCTTCAAACTGCATGTTACCCAGGGGCATGCTGGAAACATGCACAAGCTTTTAGCCCAAGGTTTCTCAGAGGTAAAACATTTTTCTTTTACATGTAGCAACACTGCACTGAAGTCTTTACCATTCATTGCCCACAATGAGAAAGATAATGAACAACAACTTTGAAATTAATATACAGTAACAATAAATCACTTGAAGTACTTAATTAAAAAACATTTCATGTCTATTTTCTAACGAAAAAAATATTCAGACAAAAGAGTTCTCTCTTACAAAAATAGTGTTCCAAAAATTTGCTATTTTGCCCTCACCTTGGCAATGTTTACTTTTCAGCTGCAGCTCTGAAAATTAGCAAGTACATGCCTTTTAGGCTAATTTAATTAAAAGCGATACTAGATTGTATTATACCTCCTTAAAATACTGTTGCAAGAAACTGCCTGGGGAGCCACTCCCCAGCTGTTTTAGAACAATGCATAATTCTGTTTAACTTCTCAAGCAGTGAACAATGCTAGTTTATCTTAACTACTTGGAAGGATGCCATGCCACAACCTAATGCTTCTTTTCTTTATTATTGTAATTTCTTACTTCTTAAACTCAGAGGATGGATACTCAATGGATTGAAAAGCATATTTTGTGTGATTCTGACACCTTTGAGAAAACCAGACTTCACTGTTTGCTTGTCACTCATCAAACACATAGAACTCAGGAATTACACACACTCTAATAATTGTGCAGTGCCTTTGGATGTAAGCATCTGATATATATAGCTATATAATGGTTATTAGGAAGATGCTTTGAAGAGAGAAAGTATGGTGTGTGCAGCTAAAACATCATGTGCTCTGCAAGAGTATATGCTCTCTCCAAAACCACACATACCATTTTGTTGAGTTCAACATTTATAACCACGTACTTCAGAAGTAGTTCAGCTTGCAAGTTACATGTAGATTTTAACTATAGTGGCGACTAAAAATGAGCATAAACTTCAGGACGAATACGTACAGGTCAATTTTGACAATAAGGCAGATTTCTTGTGCCTGAAATGTTTATTTGCATATCAAAGTTTACGGAAAAGAAAAACAGTTGCTCTAGCTGGAACTAGTGATAAACTACCTTGTGATCTTAATTTCATGAAAATACAGTCCATGTGTCATAATATTCATGTAAGTTTGCTTTTATTCTGTTGAGCAACACTGCAAGCATTTAATCCCTCATGGGGAAAAATACCCGATTTCTTTGTAGACAGAGGATTGTAGGGAACATCTCAACAATGTCAAGACTGACTTTCATTGCCAGACAGAAAAACACTGCCACACAGGCTGGCCAGCATCACATTTGACCCACCTAAGAAGGTTTTATTTCACCACAAGCAGACAACAATGAGTTGAGTAGGAATCCATGTGAGTGAGGAAACATGCTCAGCACAGATCAGTGCCTGGCTTCGGAAAGTGTGGATACTCAGACCTTCTCAGGACTGAGTCTGCTGTATTTTCAAGAACAGTAGCAGTGGAAATTCATTGCTATGTTCAACTACCTTTTAGATAATTTGTCTGCTAAATGACAAGGATATTCACACTAAGAGAAACAATACTGAAATGCATGAAAAGATTTCTGCTCTTGGTGGAATGGAACATCTGCAGTTTAAACAATTATATTATTTTTATAGGAGCCTGATTCACTCTAGTATTTGAATACCAGAAGGGTTTGGCTTCTTGGGGACTTTTTAAAACAAAACAAAACAAAACAAACTTAGCTTCACAATAATATCAATGATGACACAACATAATACAATTTAGAGAAACATTGAAATTAATTAGGTTCTGTGTTCTTTTCTTTTTTATCTTTGATATTAATTTATCTCTGTGAGTAACCAAATCCACAGGAGAATTAGACTCAGGTACTTCTATTCATTTCAACTGAAAAAAAAAAACACAACAGAAATGATGAGCATCATTGTTGCTGATGAAAAATCTTTTCCCTTTAACAAACAAAGGCCACAGAGTCCTGTGGTCTACATTAATCTTTACTCAGTCAAAATTCTTATTAAATCCAATAGGAATTTTGCCTAATAAAAGAGAAAGATTTCTTTCCCTAAAACTACAGTATTTTACAAAAATGTTTCAAAACCTGCACTTGGGAGTGGGATCATCTGCAAACAGTTATGGAATAGATATGCTAGTTTTCCATAATAGTATCACAGCCAATATTTGTGCAAAAGTAGACATGAATCAAGTTTAAATTACCCTCAAGTTGACTTTAAAATTCTGGAATCAATATTTAGGCTAGCAATCAATTGAGTTAAATTAATTTAATTAATCAATTATATTAAATGGATTTAGTTTAAACTCTAGAAGAACCAAAAGAAGAGGATTTTTAGCAGGCAAGGCATGTCTGCTCTTCACATTTTCTATTGTCTTTTTCTGTGGTTTGAAATTATGATATAGCTTGTTGTCATGGTTTAACCCCAGCTGGCAACTAAGCACCACACAGCTGCTCACTCATTTCCCCCCACCCGCAATGGGACAGGGTAGCGAATTAGAAGAGTAAAAGTGTGAAAACTAGTGGGTTGAGATGAAGACAGTTTAATAGGTAAAGATAAAGCCACACAGGGACAAAGCCTAACAAGGGATTCATTCACCACTTCCCAAGGACAGGTGGGTGTTCAGCCATCTCCTGAAAAGCCAGGCTTCATCACATGTAATAGTGGCAAGACAAATGCCATCAGTCCAAAAGTCCTCCCCTTCCTTCTTCTTCTCTAGCTTTATATGCTGACCGTGACACCACATGGTGTGGAACATCCCTTTGGTCAGTTGGGATCAGCTGTTCCAGCCGTCCCCTTCTCAGCTTCTTCCGTGCTTGGCACAAGCTGTGAACTCCTTAACTGCTTACCAACAACTAAAATATCAGTGCATTATCAACATTATTCTCACTCTAAATACAAGACACAGCACTGTACCAGCTACTAGGAAGAAAATCAACCTATCCCAGCCAAAACCAGGACACTTGTCATGCCTGAATCTCTCTAGTCTGCCTATATCACGACTAGGATACGCCTAACAATTGCAGAAAAGGTTCAAAGACAAGTTTTTGGGTTTTTTTCACCTCAATGATTCCTTTCACGCCCCCCAGTAAATTCCCTAACCTAAGCCTATGTATTTGTTTAAAAAGGTAAAGCTGCACCACCAACAATACTACAACCTTGCAAAAAGTGCTGCAAAATTTAGTTCACATTTAAACATGCTCAGTGATCCTTACGTGGCAGACAGGCTAAGTCCAGTGTGACTGTTACACCTTGGGGAGGTGCACAACAACCAAAATAAAATTCCCTTTGTAGTACACCTGATAAATTAGTCTGAGAAAAATGGACACATGGAGCTCAGATGCCATTCAATTTCTCTAGCTGAGCTATAAAGGCCTTTGTATATGTGCATATGCATTCGAACACCAAGGTATATTTTGCTGTTTTTCTTTTTATTCCCATGTATTTTTCTTTTAGTGAGCAAGTTCCAGCAATCAGATGGATTAATGACATGTTGCTTCATAACAACAAGTCAAGTGTTCCTCCTCATGAAAAGATAAAAATAAAATAAAACACTTCACTAACAAGATTCATGATGCAAACCGAGATCCAGCTGAGCGCACCTGCCTCCTAGCTCCAGCTGTGGATGGTGAGGAGGGGTAAAGAGCTGAATGCAATCCAGCAGTGCTTACCCACACACAATGTGTTATCCTTTGGAGAACATGTTAGGGTGCAGAACAAATCCCCACAAAAGACTTTATGCAATTTTCATGTTAACTTTTGTTTCCTAAATCACAAAAGGGGTCTTGCTGTCAGGCAAATGCAAAACTAACCAATGCATTTTTCAGGCTTTCCCATGTTGTTATTTCTTCCCTCCTCTCTCATCCCCCGATGTAACCTGCTAGAAATAGTAAAAGCACAAAGTGCATCAAACCAAGCTAAATATCTGAACCTGATAAGTGGTAAGAATCCTCAGGTCCGATCAGTGAACCCTGGGGATGCTCATCCCTTAGTTCAAACCCTCAGCAGCTCCTAGACTCAGCATCCAAAACACCATCAGTTGCAAGCCTCTTTTAGCCAGTCTACTATGACATGGTGTCTCTTTTAGCATCTGTAGGGCATTATCACTGCTTCTTTTACACCTGTCAAACCCACTCAAACCTTTACCATGATTATCACTAGTGACATAAAAAACATGGGAAATGGCTTTAGAAAACTGGTAGACACAAACAAGTGGCACAGGCATTTTTTCTCTAAAGCAACACATGCAGATCTGCTACAGGGCTTACTATTTATGTTCCTCTTCTGTTTGTCTTGTAATATGGCTATTTGCAATGTTTCTGTCATACGTTGCAGTATAGGCAGCTGAATGTTGTGCTCCTACTGAAACTGTAAAAGCTTTGATTTCTCTGAGCCTGGCTTTATGTATCATGCCTCCTCTTTGTATTTATTCTCTTATCCTAATGATTTTAGTTCTGAGCTGACACATCTCTAGATGTCATGGCATGCTTTGTAGTGCCAATATTGTGCATAAAGAAGTACTTGATGACAGGTGGGCTAACTAACATGCATTCAATGCCACAAGTACCAGTTATTTTTCCATACTCTGTTTCTCAAAAGAGATTGCTCTGATGGCTCTTACCAAGCATTAGGGCTGGGATTGAAGACTATGATGAGTCTTTAATCTTAGAAATGACAAATCAAGAAGTCCTAAAATAAAAAAGGTTGGAAAAGACTGAAATGGATCTTACTAAGCCTGTCAGGTTGCTAGAGCTCACTAACACTAACTCATCTGCCTTGGAGCACTTCGGGAGATAAAGATACATATTATTTTTTTTTAGTGTGAGACTTTTGAAGTTATTCTGTAAGTCACAGTCATTGTTGTTTCATGAATTAGGGACAAATTCTGGGCTGCTTAATCACAAATTAATTAATCTCAGTAGTCCTCTTAAATCATGTGTCAAGTAAGAGAAAAGATTTTGTGAATGCCCTATGTAATAAGGTATAGAGATCTTTTTGCGGGGCAAGGTGAGGAAATGACAGCTTATCTCCCTACCAAACTTGCAAGTAAAGTGCAGGATACCGTGGCAGGCCCAGACAAGTATGGTGCTAGTGGCACTCAAGCTGAGTGCTGTGCTGAGCAACCATGTCTTCAGATGTTTTGTGAGGAGGAAATGAATTTGGCATGTGTGAAGAGAGAAGCTGCTCCAGCCATGAGGGGCAGTGTAAAAGGCTGGATGAGGGGACAAAGAAAGCAGTCAGGTTGGAAGTGAAGGCAAACTGGTGAGAAAGGGAGGAGAGCAGAACTGAGGAAGAGAGGGCACAGCAAGCCCTTACTGCAGCCTGTTCTACATGACCAGTCCACAGGAATATTACTGAGGAATGACTGAGAAAAGTATCTGCTGCAATCCACACACAGTTAGAACTGGGGACCCAGCTTCATTTAAATTACTGCTTTTCCTTCAGCCCACACATTTGTACGCTATTGATGAAGATTTCTTTTCTCTGTTAAGTCACAGCAGGCCTCAGCCTGAATAATACCACTATTGAACCCATGCCCTTTTAAGCCATGCTGTTGGGCAGGGGGCTGCAGTAATGTGAAGCAGAGCTAACATTGCACCAGCAGGGTACAATGGCTCCATTATTGAGTTTGCTTGCACTTGTCCAACACTGGGTAAAATCCGCTGAACAATGTCAAGACCTTTTAAATGGCAAGTCTTCCTGGGTCTGGGCACTTGTGCCTGCAAGCTCCTAAAAGAGCAGCGGGGTCTGGACTGCAAAGAGCAATTGCAGGCTGTTTACAGAGGAAAGCAAGCAGGGGCAAATGAAAAGAAGAAAAATGCATCTGGGATAAGACATTTTTGTAGCAATCTGTGGTATTTTGCCTGATAATTAACTAAGGCATCATGCAATTGTTGCAAACAATTGACTTGAGGCTTCCCTCTGGGTTGAGAGCTGCATTTTGTATTTACAATCTACCTTGGGAGAGGTGGACCAGATTGAAAGCAGTGACGTTGAGGAGTATTTATTAATAAATCACTTTTAAAGTGGAGGGCAAATAGCCAGTGAAATCTGGCTCATGAATTTAGTGTGGTTTTGTGAGCATATGGTACCACTCAGGGGACATGAAAGAGGCATTTTTTTTACATATGTACAAGTGACTGGCAAGGAAGCCGTAATGAGAAGATTGAAGCAAAAATAGATGTTTCTTGTAAATACATTTGAGCAGAAGAAATTAAGCAACACGGAAACTGTTCAAACATTCATTAGTCATAACACTACTTCTTGTGAATTTCAAGCTGCACCTTGCAGGGTGAATGCTCTGAACTCCCCCTAGCAGAAATAAGATTACATAAACGAACAAACAAGCAAATGCACGAATAGAACTTTTTCTTTTGTTGAAGTCATTTGTGCAAAATATTATTAATTGCAAGTCAAGACTTTGGGAAAAAAATCATCCACAAAAAATGGTTTCATATAGATGGACTCATCCAATGTCCATGCTTCAAAACTCCCACAGACTTCATAGGGTGCCCACCCCCAGTCTGTCTCATCTTTTTTGTTCTTCAGTCAGAGTCCACTATTTTAATAACTTAACTGAGAGTCACAGAAAACTCATGAACTGCAAACAGAGAAGGAATAAGAAAGAGATGTCCCATGTGAACTGTTCCCAGCATTGCCATTCCTTTGGGGAAGATATTTGTAAGAACAAAAATTTTCAGCAAATGAGTTCTTTTGCACTAGTTCCCTAGAAGTATATAATACTCCAAGACAATCCTTCTGCTAGGTTCTTTACTTTTGGTAGCTGCAGTAAGCTCCTTGTAGACAAGTCTCTACAATTCACCACATTCTGTGGACACATACACTTGTTTGGCAGCTTATAGGACTGCTTTAACTGCAGCACACAATCCAGCTGAACTTGATATTTGCAGAAGCACTGCAACAATCAGGAATTATTACACTTCTTCTGATATATCTTGTATTGCTGGATGAAAAGTCCAAAAATGTCACATCTAAATCCACAACATATACAGGTAGAATGATTCAACTATCTCCCGCAGTCACATTTTACTTTGCTCCTTATTATATCTTTTGTGAATTCACATGGAACCAGAATGGATTCAGAATTTTTTTTCTATTTTTTTTTGTTAAATAAGGAACAAAACTCATACCACACTTGAGAGAAGTATTTCAAAAATATGAAGTTGAACATGACACCATTCCTTCACAATCTGATACTTTCAAATCTCAAATCAAAGAAATTTAAGGGGAATGAAAGCTAGGACCAGTGATTCTTCCATGTGTGAAGCAAGATCTGCTACCTGATTTGATAGTTAATTGCCTCCTGAAAGCAGCCACAGTATGTGACCAGAAATTCAGGCCACAGAAAATTACAGCACCAAAGACAGGCCTCACCAATTATTGCTTACAAAATATTTCCATTATAAGCATATTATCAAGTACTCAGAACATTCTTAAAGACTAGGAAAAGGAAAGAAAGAGGGTGGAGGTGGGGAAAGATGGGTTATCCTTGGGCAGAATATCTTTAAATAGTTCTATGCTCAGAGACTTTTTAAGAATTCTCTTTGGCTCTTTTAGAAGTTCCAAGTAATTCTTAAAATTTCATTTGTACTGCCTTATTTATATTTTATTATTTGGTTCTCTTTAATGAGATTTAGAAGTAAATTCAGACTGATGTAACTACTGGTGGCCTTTAGCTTATGGCCCCTTCTCTTTGTTCTTACATTTGGTCTCTTCATTTATCAAATGTAGCTACATCTGATGATCAAATATTTGAGCAGGATCACTATCCATTATTTTACAGCTTTGTGGCTGACATTCACTTGAAAAACTACAGGGTGGAAGACAGAAATATAATCTTTTTTGCAGAGCTCACAGCAAATAGGCATTAATCTAGTCTGATGATCCTATTTTTTAAGTCAAGATCTACTTTTAATTCTAGGCACACACATGCAAAATATTCTCAACAACAAGTCTGATGATTCTTGTAGGATGTCCACTAAGTAGCCATGAGTCTTCTAAAAAAGTATTCATTATTCAGTAGTATTAACTGAGATTCATCACCTGTCTGCTGCATTGCCGGTGTGGTTCATTTTGCAGAGCTTTGAATTTCCAATTACTTTTACAAAACACAAGCCATAGTGCTCATTTCAGCTTCTTGGTTGGCCAAGTATAGCCTTTGAAAGAGTCAGTTTGAGCAAATGCTAATGACTGAGTGTAAAAAGGAAAAAAAAAAAAAAGTACCTTTCAGTGATCACTCTGCAATAGAGATTTAATATTCACTGTTGTGAATTATATTCCTATTGTGGAAGATAGAATACATACCACACACATGAAAAAATATCAATAGAGTAAAAAAGAATTTGCTTAAAAATCACAGTAAATACTAATAGACTATCATCTCTGTGTGTAATGACCCATCTGTCATTATTGCCATGGCTGCACATTCTGCTTGCCTGCTGGACTGCAGAATGACGTTGCATTGCTCAGATATCAAGAGCCTAATACTGCTGCTAATCATCATGGATGGGAGTGTGCTGCACACAGTGGAGTGTGGCTCCCCTGCTCAGCTGGGCTCTAACTGGCCGCAGCGCACAGCTGCAACGCAGCAGGAGGAGGAGAGGCATCTTTCTTTGGGAAGGCACATACCTTGTGAGGATTTGAGGTCTGCTCAATCCCATTGTATAGACCTTCCTGTTCACTGGGAATTTGCATATGAAAGCCCTGTGTGGGCAGCTGGAGCAGCTGTGTGAGGGGGAAGCAGAGGTCCCAGGGCCCAACATGACGCGCTGCACTACAGCTCACAGGTCTCGCTCCTCTGAGGTCAGTAGTGTGCAGGACTTCTTTTAGAGTTCTGCAACTGCAAATCTGGTGTGGCATGTGCTGTAGTGTGGAATTTGGCTGTGCATAAGAATTTCAGGACAAACTACAGTAACTTTGTCTTCTCCTCTCCTCTTTCTTTTTTCTCCTTCAAAATGGCATTTTCATTTAAATGTGACTGAAACTGGCAGCTAGTGTTTGGCAAAATCTATTTTATTAAACCAGTAGCCTTAAATTTCAAACAAGTCATAAAATAGGTCCAATCTTTGTGGAAGTTCAGAATGAAATGTGTAAACTTAAGGAGAAGGAGGTTCAGAAGGAAAGCCTGAGAAGAAAGAGTGAACAAAAATGCCTAGTTTTATAGCCATGATGAAAACATTCCACAAATAAATGTAACATAGGCAACTGTACTCCCATGCCTGTCACTTATATACTTACAACACTAAATAAGATCCACTGATATTATGGTCTTCTAAAGAATTAACTTCTGTTACACTTATAATGCTTGGACAGAACTATCCTTAGTATAAGTGGGCCTGGACTTCAATGCTTTTGTCCTTTCCTGGTCAGAAAAAGTTTTCTTAGAAATCAGCTTTGAAGTTGTGCATCTTGAATGCTTGCTGACAGGAAATTTTAAATTTCCACCAGCAAATGTTCTTGCTTGTCCACTCAATTAGTGGGAGGAGAAAAAGAGAAAAAAAAAATAAGAAGGAGGAAATTGTGCTATTTGAGTTCTCTGGACAATCACAACCCAGTTCATTGCTACAATATTTGTAATCAGTCTATACAGTAAAAAAAAAAAAAAAAAAAGTATTCTTTATTGAACATGTTTGAATAATAGATCAATTTAAGGAAATAGTAATCTGTTTTGCTGAGAAGAAAAGTAGATTAAATTGATTGAATTCATTGTTTTTTGTAAATTATAGGTTCAAGTCTGATACTGTGTTTTCATATATATATATTTATATATATATATACACACATATATAAATTCATTTTCAGGCATCTCTGCTGAGCTTGCTAATGAGGATACCAATTAGTAACAATGGTACTGGTGGTTTTATTTTAGCTTTATTTGTCTCTGCATTTCCTGGTTTTGTTTTGTACCGAAAGCTGGTGTACTAAGATGACATGGATTCTTCCATTTCCAACAAAACCAAAAAATACTGGAAGTCTAGAAAAACAACAGCACATAGACATCTTGTCTGAGCTTTACAGCTTGATCCTTCAGTCAGAAGTTTGAATCCATTTCACCAAGTGCCCAGGCTTTGGTACAGATATTTGGAATAAGCATTCCAATGTTCACAGTTGTTGCTTATCTCTAGTTATAAAGTAGCAAAATATCTGCCCCCAGTAGCAAAGAGACCTCCAACTTAGGTTATGTAAAATAACGCTTATTCTGTGGCAAATACTTACACTTGTATAGTAATTTGGAAAAACACATGCTGCACACCTGACTTGAGTAAAACAAACCAAAGACAGGCAAAGAAAAATGTACCTGAGGCTTCACAAGAGACTCGGTGTGGGGCCTTCAGCTGCTTCATGGGCAGAAAGTACAGCAAAGACCTTAGTTTTTTAATTAAATTCAAGTCTTTCAAAAGTTTGAGAAAACATTGAACTAAAGAAACCTAGAGTTGAATAATTTTACCTGCTTTTCTATGTCTACGATATAGGGTTCTGTCAGAGACTGCCTTCCAAGGCTGTTTTTATAATAGTGCTTTTATTGCAGTTCCTCCTACTTTAGGTGTCCACTTAGGTTAAGGCAAATTACTGGGACAGCCACTTTCCCTCCATGGACCACAAAGTAAAGTAAGGGCGTGACTGGCTCAGGTGAAGTCAACCACAACATAGATGTCTGTCTGTCCACAGCCCCTTGTGCCTCAGAACCAAATCAGACTTGGATGAGGAACTGTATGTGATAATGCCTCTAAACAGATGCTGACCAGTAACATGTGTCGTCCATTCATGGTAAATGCTGTCCTCAGTATTTGGGAAAACAATGATCAAATGAATCAAATTGAAAGAACAAGGTAGATAGTTAAAGCCTCAGTACCTGTTTCCTTCTTCTAAAACCAGAGTTTATTAAACCTACCAACCAACCAACCAACCAAATACAAACTAGGATGCGAAAAAAATAAAGCCCCCAAAAAGATGACGTATTGGTTTCCAGCTTACAGCCTTTGTGCAGGTTTCACTTCTTTCCCCTCTGTTACCCCATAGAAGCAACTAAGATAACTGAAGTAAAAGTGGCTATGTCTGCATTAATAAGTAAAATCTTGTCCAAAGTGAACAAAATGGCTTATGTCTGCATAACTAAGTTGTCCCTGACTTGCCAGCCCAGCGTGGCCTCATCCCTGTCAGTTGTTTAAAACAGTTTCTGACCTGCAGTATTCTCTGAATTGTGCCCAGGCACTGTTTAGGAAAATACTAATTGTCGTGGGCTAAAACTGCCAAGGAGCATGCTAACACTTCAGCAACGTGGGTCACTGGGGAGCACTGATTCAAGACTATCCCTTTATCTGCTTAGCTTCCTAGCCTGATCTCGCTAGGGCCAGCTTGGATTATTAGGCTTTACTATACGTATTCTATGAGGTAAATATTAAAGGACAGACACCACATTCAAGGGAAAAACTGGAAACCTTCAGAATTTATGCAGCTGCATCTTCACCTAAAATTCATGGGCTTGCTTTGTTGCACACTCACATCCTATGTCAGTCAGGCTTGCAGGGCCCAAATCCTTTAATTAGTTACTCTGTTTATATACTGACTGGAAAAGGTCTATTTTGTACTCTTCCTGTTCCAAAAATGAATACTATCCTTTTCTTTGGAAAAAGCATACTAATACAGCTTACACGATGTGATATGAGGGAGCCAGTGGAAAACCTGTGGCTTGACAATCTCTTTTCCAAACCTCTCTTCTCAACCCTTTCACTGAATTAATTTGAAAAACATTCACTGAAATGTCATCTTGCAGTTACCATTTCCACGGCATTTTAATTTGATTTTTAAATAAGTTGACTTTATCTGCTAAGCTAACTCACGACTGTTCTCTGTGTGGTCTTCCAATTTCTCTTCATATCTGCATATCTCACCCTCAATGTGTACCTGATCTCACATGAGGCAGTCACAGACAGCTGCAGCAAAGGGACTGATACATTTTCTTACACTAAGCCTGTGGACTGATTTCTTGCCATGTGATGCAAGGTTTTGAGATAAACATATTCAACACAAATTGGCAGGATATAGCATTGCAGATATTACTTAGTCACATAATTGCTTAGTCTAAAAATTGCAGAGAATCTAGGTAGAGATTGAGCATGAGTATATGGCTGCCTTTGCTCTTTTTCATGAGCTCTCACTTCCTTGCTCTATCCCTTTGCAGTCAGCTGGAACAGAGTCTTTGGAAAACTCAGGATTTCTGAAGTATGATGAAACTTTTTGTTAAGGACTAACATGGCAACAAATCTTCACCATAAAACCAGAACAAATCTTCCTCATAAATGAAACTGTTGATTATCAAAACAACAGCCTATACCAGGAATTTGTTATCATTTGGCTCCCACTCTTTTGACTTTGTTCAAGGTGGTATACGATGGTCTGGAAATCCCTCAATGACTGTCTCTTTAGATAGAGAGGAATTCAAAAGGGTGGCTGCAGTGCATATTCTGTTCGTTCTCAGGTAGCAGTCAGGATGATGGTTCATCTGCTAACACTGGTTCTGAGAGAAAAATCCTTAGGTCACACTGTAGAACAAGGTGGGTGACTTGGATGTGGGCAATGCTGGCATTGCCATCCTCTCTTGAATGCCACTGATGTGACCACCTGGGCTCAGTGTTCTTTAGGGATTGCCCATCAATCTATGCTGTCTATCAAAATACTTCTGGGATTAATTGCTATGCTTTTCTGTGTAGCCCTGGGGAATCACACTAATAGAGGATTGTTTCAAGGGGGATGGCAAGGAAAATTCTCCTGTATTTTCTTTCTGTCAACTGCTCTGCACGAA
This sequence comes from Columba livia, assembly GCF_036013475.1. Lineage (NCBI taxonomy): Eukaryota > Metazoa > Chordata > Aves > Columbiformes > Columbidae > Columba > Columba livia. The sequence continues at coordinate 71,070,373 of NC_088602.1, forward strand.
TGAATGCACTCATTGGAAGTCTTGACCAGGAAGGGACGTGTGTGTACACAACAGGCCATCCCAAAGATCTACAGAGACAAGAGATTATTTTCTGTACTGCATAACCTGTGATTTGCTGCATCATTATTCAGCTTGTCTTCTGTTGCTATGCAAGAATTGCAGAGAGCCAGTACTCCCTGGTAAAGTGTGAATGCCAAGTTGCCTTTGTTTCCTGCTTTTAGTGTCTTAGTTCCTTGCTAGATGCTCCCAGTGACAGCAGAGTTAACATGACTGTAGTTTACACCACATAGGCAAGATGTCAGGAGCCAAAAGAAGGCCGATTTTTGCCTATATTAGTGACGGTTTTCAGTATAATTAAACCCTGCAATCTAAATGGCAAGAGATTGGATACTGTTCCTTTTAAACTTAACAGCTACCCTTGCTGAAAAAGCATGGTCTTATTTTAGTTGCAATTTTGCAATCCAATAAATTGTGAAGATAGTATTTTGCATACACTACGGCTCATCATTCATCCCTATAAATCTTGTTCTAAAGAACAGTAAACATCACACTTTTTACTGTATGAACAACAAGTAATAAATAACACAAACCCAGAGGATTATCATTCTGCAGACTACCTGGTGCAAAGTAAACAATTTCAAGCTCATTTTATCTGCTTTTAATTATTATTTCAGGTAGTTAAAACTCTTCACCCAGCTGTCTCATGTATGCTAAACTTACTAGCAAGTAACTAACACAGACCGATTAAGTAATATTTATATATTTCACTAAATACAAGTACAAGACAAGGACAGATCAGCTAATTAAATGACAATCAGATCTGTGAAAGACTTCAAAGACAATGAAGAGGGATAATGCTTACAGATCAATGACTAAGTGGAACCCTGCATTTACAATTTTTTTCCCTTTTTGTAATCACAAAGCAATGTAGCTTTTTTTTCCCACTGAAATAGGAAAGTGGCAGGCCTCTAATTCTGAAAAACTTAGTAAGAAAATGTGTTTGTTTTTTTTTAAACCTTAAACATTAGTTTAACTCACAAGTATGATTAGTGCCAAACACTGCTTTTTATTTAATTTGAGCTGAAAGATGATTTTTCAAAATTTCTTATGAAGGTGCCTTACTAATTTCAGCTAAGGGCTTTAATTAGCTCAGGCTTTAACCTGAACTAGCCTTCAGAGAGACATTCTTAAAGTCCAAGCAATAAGGAAGCTGTTACACCAGGGAAGAATTGCTTGTGTGGACTACACAGTTGTTGGATCAGTTGTGTCATGTTTGGTGCAGGTGGCCTGGAGAAAGTAAGTAAACAGTCCAGTCTGAGTGCTTAAAGGCAGTCTCCTAAATCCACACACCCCTTAAGATCCTGAAAAAAATGTGCTCTGTTATAACAAGGAAGGATAAATTGAACTGTTGTCAACAGGATGCCCTCGGTATATTTTGGGGAAAAAAAGCATTTTAATTCTACATATTTGTGAGCCTACAAGGGGTGTCAATAATCTGGCCAGGATGTGTGGAAACACAAACAAGGCTTCTAACACTGTCCATCCGGAGTCAGCAGTCCCTGACCTGTGAGGGTCTCCATAAATTACACCCTTCTCTTTCTGCCGAGTTGCAATTGATCAGTATTGTCTGCAAGGTGTATGCAGAGGTATTGTCACAGAATCACAGAATGTTAGGGATTGGAAGGGACCTCAAAAGATCATCTAGTCCAATCCCCCTGCCGGAGCAGGAACACCTAGATGAGGTTACGCAGCAATGTGTCCAGGTGGGTTCTGAATGTCTCCAGAGTAAGAGACTCCACAACCCCCCTGGGAAGCCTGCTCCAGTGTTCTGTTGCCCTCACTGAGAAGAAGTTTCTTCTCAAATTTAAGTGGAACTTCTTGTGTTCCAGTTTGAACACAGTTTGAGGTGGACTGCAAACTGGCTAAAGGGAAGAAGCCAGAGAGTCATGGTCAATGGGGCGGAGTCTAGTTGGAGGCCTGTATCTGGTGGGGTGCCTCAAAGGTCAGTACTGGGGCCTATATTATTCAGTATAATCATCAGTTATTTGGATGAGGGAATAGAGTGCACTATCAGCAAATTTGCTGATGACACCAAACTGGGAGGAGTGGCTGACACGCCAGAAGGCTGTGCTGCCATCCAGCGAGACCTGGACAGGCTGGAGAGGTGGGCGGGGAAAAATTTAATGAAATATAACAAGGGCAAGTGTAGAGTCTTGGATCTGGGCAGGAACAACCCCAAGTTCCAGTATAAGTTGGGGAATTCTGTGATTCTGTGAACCCATTACCCCTTGTCCTACTGTTGGCTGTCACCGAGAAGAGCCTGGCTCCATCGTTGTGACACTCACCCTTTATCCTTTACTAACCTGTTGCTTTTAAGAGTTCTATCCTGAAAATATTGTGTAGGATTTTGTGCCCATCCACCAGAGCACAGAAGAACAAGAAGCAGAGTTTGTAAAGCATGACCTGACACTGCTGGAAATTGCACAGTACACTAAATCCTACCATCTTCTTACCAGAGAAACGATTTAGCAAGGTAGTTACCAAGGTAGCTGCTGGGATTTTGGTACAACCATTTGTGCTCTGAATTCTGCATGCATTGAAAACTTGAATCATTGCAGCTGCTTCTACCAGTCTTCACACTCATTGAGTGGATGCCTACTAAAAGAAGTCAGTATATGAGATTACTGCAGTGCAGTTCAACACAAAGACAGAAATGTAATTGTAGAGTTTCACAGTGGAGGAAACTCCTGCTGAGGGGAACCAGCATACTCAGCCACATCACCACCACAGCATATGTATGTCTGAAAACAACCCTAGCCAAGCAGCACCTACACAAATTGTCTTTTGCATTGTTGCAGTCAAAGACAGAAGGAATAGAATATTTGTTTCACCAGAATTACAGTGAAGAAAAAAAATATCCTGGAAATAAAAGTTTGGCATTTGATTTTGTTTAGTTTATTTAGCCCCTGCTAACATATCTTAAAAATGCATCATTTTCTAAGCAAAATTATTTACACTATCTTTCTCTCCTTAGTTATTAATACTTTCTGATTTTAATATGAATGTGTCTATTGCTTTGGTCAGGGGAAAAAACTACCAGAAAACAACAACGCTACCACTGATCTAGCTGTGACCACTTCTTTCAAAACTACACGCAAAACGCATCTGTACCCACAAAATACAAATTTTCAAAAATATCAAAGCATTTTGAGAGCACCATGCTGAACATGTGGAGAGGTTCAAGAGGGGTAAAGTGCCAAGCACACAGCTCACAGTAGCATTCCCACCGCCATTCTCTAACACTATATGCACAGTGATCTTAATACTATTTTTTTTTGAGATATAACACTACAGCTTTGATACAACTGCTACTCTCTTGCAAACTGTTTCCAAAACCAGTTCCCTCTTTGGGGAAAAACAGGCAATCAGATCTGCAGGCAATCTAGATCAAACTCTAAATATGGGTGAGAAACTGTACATAATGCCAAAACTTCAACAGTCACACTCATTGTTCTCATTTTAATGCATCTCAAAGTTATTATCCAAATGCTGAAAAACAAAAACTAAACCAAAACCAACAAACATCCTAGCTAGAAATAAGGATGACAAAACAGGCCAAGGAAGACCAGTATTCTGGTTTTCAAGACCCTCCAGTGGCTCTCTTGAGCTGACACATCTGTTTCTAAATGTTGTGTTGGAAAGCATGACCACTTAACATATTCAGATTAATGAAAGATATAAGAAAAGATGAAGATTTTCCATAACCTCTCAAGAAAGGACACAAAACTGATTATTGGAATGTGGCAGTTTCTGGATGCTATGCTTTTAATTGACTACTTGCAGTAGGACAAGAAGTAGATTATGCAGATATTTACTAAAGCGTGCGCAACAACTTGCTATTCAGACATTCTGGGTGTATATGGGGATTTTTTCTCTTGGAAAGACGCATGTTAGAAATCTTCCTGAGGCCACAGAAAGGAGGACTTTTTTAATCTCCAACTATATAATGGACTCTATCTTCACTACCTGAGCAAACAATTTAGTTTCTGATATTTATAAGCCCGGTTGTTCCCAGCACTGCTTAAACACAAGTTACCTTGACAAATGCAGAGTTAACAGAAGGAGTTAACAGAACCACCCAAGTGTGGCAAATATTTAAATAAAAGTTTTATTGAAATAAATATGGGAGATAAAAAAGCTACTATAGTACCTACCTCACTGTCAGGTTAATAGCTCAGTGTTTAGAGGTTGAAAAACAAGAGTGGGAGAGAAGACTTGATGAGTTGTAGGATGCCACACTTGAAACTTCCTGTGTACTGAACCTGCATTACTCCTGATTCCAGGTTGTACAAAGTGATACATTGTATTTGAAGAAACTGGTTTATTTCTACTTAGAACGCAGGCACCCTAGGAGCTCAAGACTCTTATCTTCGGCACACAATATTTAGAGTCTTATCTATAGCCTTCCAGGTTTACATGTGTCAGTACTAGCATCAAGCCATGCCCTGAATTTAGCCTGTCTAAGCTTGGCCTACACTGTTCCAGTGCTTGCAAGTGGGTCCATGGATTAGTCTCCACAGTGCTGGCACTGGAGAAAAAAACCTCTAGCTTGCTTTGTGTGCAGTTTTTGTATCAATTTGTATCTTGACCTAAGATAAAGGCAAGGACGTTGGGAGTGGGAGATAGCAATACAAGGGAGGAGGTTGGTCTGAACAATGAAAAGGAACAGGTCTGTCAATAAACCTCCAAGAGTATTCTGGATGTGTAAACTTTGCTGATGCTCTCACTCAATTCGGGCAAGGATTGACCTAAGTACAAACCATACCATAAAAGGAATAAGTGAGGACACTAAGATTTTGGCTCATTTTTCTTCTTTTCTTTTTTTCTCCTTTTAGGAAAGAAAAGTACTTAATACCATCATTCATACAACTCAAAAGGCTCCACAGGAGAGTCAGGTTCAAATCATTATTCTACTGAGTTGTTGTGTACAAGCATGACTCTAAAAAAAAGTCCAAATATGCACCTCAAAGCAGTCGGTATGTTAGGGAAGCAGTAAGGATGAAGGAATCATGCAGAACAAGAATTCAAATCCGAGTTCCCTACAGATTCCAGCTTCAATTGAAAATATTTTATTTTAAAGGTATCTAAAAGTTTTACGGGAAAGAAAAAGCAATTTCTTGTCCAGACTAGTTAAAATCTGACACACCTCTCAGGCTTAGAACATCTGTTTGCACAGGGACATAAGAAACTGGAAGACTCCCACCAGCAAGGCCCTTTACAGCCATGCAGGTCAATATGGTTCTATACCACAGACTCTGATAGACTTTGTCATTTCCCCAAACCAAAAGCTGCAAAGTCATTTGTCACTTGATTGAAAGCCTCAGGATCTAATGCTCCCAAAATGGCAAGTGACAAAATTTTTAAGTCTGCATGAAATATCTCTGAGATATCCAAATTTGGTGAGAAAGACTGCATAACTTTGTGTAAATATTGGCATTATTAGCATCAGTGGCATGTAGGAAAAAAAGGCAAAAAAAAAAAGGTGAACTAAGGCACCAGATTTGGGAAAAAATACCAGACCTTACATTGACAGAGATGACATTGGGCATTGATTCTGTAAAATAAATCTGCTATTTGAATACAGGAAAACTCAAAAAAGATAGACAGACAGACTGTAAGGGGAATAAAAAGTTCACCACTGAACTTTCCCAACAATAGCAGAAAAAAAATGCAGGTTTCCAGAGCACCAACCACATTGTTAATTAGCAGTATAATTTGTGTTGCCTTTAATGATGGCTTATTCTACTCTGGCTGTCAGGAGAAGAAAGTAGGAAGGGCATTTTGAAACCTTATGAAAAATAACCACAGTTTTAGGGCATTTGGTCTTGAAAAATGTACATTTGCTGATCGATTAAAACACACACACACACACAACTCCCATAAAGATTCAAAGAATAATAGATGGAAGGAAAATAGGTAATAAGAAAGATTTTGTTTATAGACTTGACTGCTTGACTAGGGTATAATTATGGGACCTGCTTCCAATCCATCCTACGTAAAGTAATTGGTGTGTACACGAGACAGATTTGCTCATAATAAATGGATCTCCTCATGACGGAGCAGAATCATATCAGTATGAATAGACTAGAATGACAGCATAATTTAACAGGAGTGATGCTGGAGGGTGGACGTTATTAGTTTCAGCATTTCTGAAGGCATGTTATACTTGCAGGCACATCTTACTTTCACACAGAGGGTGCACAAGGTAAAAGAAGTGTCAGTCTTATAGATCAGAAGTTTTAAAGGAGTTAATTAGATTGCACTAATCTTTCAGCTGTACTGCTGCCAAGCTGTGCCAGATGCTGCAGAAAGAAAAGTGGCCAGCCTTGGTTCAGGCAAAATTGTTCATGACTGTTGGGAGAATGTCCTTAGATACGGTGGATGTCCTTACTGTTCTCCTAGAGGTGAGCCAACAAAGGCAGGTGAGAATGATAGAAAGTACAAACACCCACCATGTTGTTCCACTCTCCCCACCCCTCAAAAAAAGAAAAAAATAATAATTAAAAAAAAAGAAAAAAACCACCCAAACTTAGGGTTTTTCTATCTGGTGCCACGAGCTATCAGACTCAAGGAGCTAGTCTGCTTCTCTCCAATGTACTTCAAGTTCCCATGGCTGCTGAGCAATGAGGAGCTAGGTCTGGCTACAGAAAAGGCACCAAAGTTGATTACAGATCTTGAGTAAAAAGATCTTCATCCATGGCTCTAGTGGAGTTTTAAAATCCCCTCTGTTGTTCTGAAGAGTTGTGTTCAATGCATGCACTGCTATCAGCATTGACCTTGCACTTATGAATCATCCTTGATGATTTTGGTATTCCAATCAGAATTAGAGCCTTTTAGAGACTCTCTGAGTTAGGAGTAACCAAACATTTATTATTATATGTTGAAAGTAGTCTTGTGGACAGGCTTAATGAAAAGCTGTCCACACCAGCCGTAACAAAAACCCTACCAATTGCTCTTGGGAGCTGAGGATCTGGATATGGTCCTTCCAGTTGAGGAAGGTGATATACTGGCAACTCAGCATTGTAGTACTGCCGTCACTAATAGGTCTTTTTTTTTTTTTTTTTCTGCAAGCAGTGGGCAAGCCTATTGAAAACAGAAACAAACTATTAGAGGTGGACAGTCCAATTTAGTGAAAAAAACGGAGAGTACCAGCTCGGACTCCTGGATTATACAGCTTACTGGGTAACCTTCTTATATTCCTTATTGTTGTATTACAGAACTCATCTTACCTATCTATCTTGGGTGTTGCAAGTCTAAAGAAATAGATATTAGGTTTATTACATTCAGTGATAGATTAGTAGACACAAATATTAAAAGAAATCCAAAAGTTAACTGTTCTGCAGTGTGCAATAAATAGTACTGCTATTACTACTAGTGCAATTAGTTGCTGAGCAAAGAGTTGAGAAGAGTTACTTCAGGGTAGTATACTGTCATCTGTACATATATTCAGTGGAAAAAAGTAACAGGGTATCTCTGCGGAAAAGCCATTTAAATATGCATACCGTACAGAAGAAAATGTTCTGAATGATTTATGTAACACACTGATGATATAAAAAATGTTTAGGCATAATTTATTTATTTTTGTTAAATATCCATTAATTTATTTTTGGAGGTCTTCATCCCATACTTCCAATGCAAGGCTGACAAATCCTCCAAAGGTTGGCATAGATCAAAGCTGTAATTTGTATTTTAGTTATCTGCACTCCAAGATACTTGCTCCAATTTGAATTTATTGAGAATAATTAAAAGTGTATGTCAGAAGGAAAAGGACATAAACCACACCACAGATAAGTCACAAACCTTGCCAAAAGTTAAATAAAAACATTCCTTCCACCAGCTTTCCAAGGAAGAGGAGTCAAATCTATCTCTGGAGCAACTCCACTGAAATCAATAGGGTGGCATGGGGAATATGTTTGGTCAGTGCTACCAAGTGTATGGCCTTCTAGGCAGCATTGTGATTTATTAACAGGTTGACCACATAACTGTCTTCAGTCTCTCAAGTGCATCACATCTGTTCTGCAGGATATGTTTCTCCACTGTACTATCCCACTCACACTAGCAGAAAACCAGTGAGGAATGGCTGACCACAAAGCACTACAGTGGGTAGTGAGTAAAATTCTAGTCAGACAATTTGCTCTTTTTCCTGCATCCCACTGGTTTTATTTCCTTGTATAGGAAAAGCCAAAATTTACATTGGCATGGCTGATGGTTTCAGGTAAACTCTGGGCTCTTGTCAATAAGCAGGAACAGGTAGGTGGTTTAGTGTGTCATTTAACAGCCCAGTCTTTGCTGCATAGATGCCAGAACTGCTTATGATATAGCTCCTGAGTCATGGTAGCTTACAGTGTGCCATATTAAGACAACAAAAAATCAGTGGTTGTTCAGGGCACTGACAACTGACAGTGGCAGCTGAAGTAGCATAGAATTTCCAGTGCAACAAAGGAGATTTCCGAGCCGACACTTCCTTTTTCAGAACTATTTTTACCGCATGGTTAATCTAAAACATCACATCCTCCTTGCAGGTGAACACACATCTAATTTCCTTCCTATTTATTTGTCTTTTCTTAACATGGATACTGCACTGTGGTCTGCTGAAGGGGGTCCATGCCACCAGAAGGCCTTCTGAAATGACCACAAACAAGGATGCTCTACCTTATGCTCATTCACACACAGCGGCAGTGGGCTGCCAAGCTGTGAAAGTTTCTATGGCCATGAGCAGCAAGCAAGCCTGGTCCCAAGGAGAGCCTCAGTCCTACTCATAACATACTGACTATTCACCAGAAATCCCTTGGCAACTTACTCTCATTTTAGCTAGTCTATAGGAACAGAAAATGTATGAACAAAAAAATGTAGGAACAGAAGGTGAACACAGAACAGCAGCTTCTAGGGTCACATGGCTCCCCACTGCCTTAAATGGTAGGATTGATGCTATAGAATTGTCTCCTTCTCCCAGAAAGTGGTGTAGCCAAAGTCCAAAGCAATAAAGTAAACTTGCTAGTCAGAATAGCCACTTTTTTTTTAATTATTATTTTTTTCCTAATAACAGCCTAAAAACTGACCCCAGAAACATAGTCCTAAATAAGCCACTTAGAAACAATCTGATGCTGAAATTAAATCTAATCAGTAATTTAAATAAAAATAACAACAACAACAAAACACAAAACAAAAAAAACCTACATATCAAGTCTACAGAGATAAATAGCATAACACGGAGGAGAAAAAAGCTTAGAGCTCTTCAGAAAGAAAAAAGAACAGTTTCTTTTTCTGTAGCTGTTGACATATGAGCACTATAAGAAACAGGTGAATTAGGAAAGCGTTTTACAAACCAGATCAACAAAATGGTTCAGAAATAGATTTGCAGGCAGGGTAAGATAAATTTTACCCTGCAGATGCTTATGCACATTATGGCTTACTTCTTAACTTGCAACAAGAAACAAAATTGTTAGTTAAACAGCTTTCTGCTTTCCATTGCAGACTAGACTTCCAAAGCAGATGAACACCCGCAATACATCAGTAAACTCTTAGTTACTTGAAAATTGTGCTTAGCTGTCTTTGAGTCATATGAATGTAGGTGTGAGAAAAAAGGACATATGTTCTGATAAGCCTCAACAAGAATTAAACTTGAAATCGAAAAGCCTACATATTAGCCTTTACTGAGGAAGGGAATATCAAGTTCAAGCTAAAGAAAAATTAGGTGGGCATCTAAGAATTAAGGCTGTAGTAAGTTAAAACTGTAAAAATCACATATTCAACAATTTTCTATAGGTTATTCTCTTCCTCCCCTCAATATCCTCTGTAGTTGATCTTGGAGTAGTCTGCAACATTGCCAAACAACTTTGCAAATGGTGTTTACAGTGAAGATGCCCATATATTCCTCCTGAAAAGCTGTGTATATGGATGTTGTCATTGATACCCATTCTCATTTATTTCTTCTTCCACCATCACTAACTCAGGATATAAAATGGAAAGAATTATGGAAAAATGAGAAAGCTAGTTCAACACATAAATACAACAGAAACTACAAAAAGAGATAGCAGCTAACTCTCCACTGTTTCATAGTCTATATAGTCATTTAGATCTATGCAACTTGATCTAAAAATCCAGCTGTGCTCTTTCAGTTACACTGTCATCAATAATAAAAATTCTGCATTCAGAATTTATCTCACAGTTTTGTTGCCAATACACGAAACAGCAGTGTACAGCTTGTTTTGCCTTTCTATCAAGCATACATAATATGCAAAATCTGAAGCACAGGCTCAAAGAAGGAAGATTTGTCAAATAAAAGAGGCTTTTTTAATATCTCTGTTTTAACTGAAACTTGTTTGGTTTTTGTCCTTCTTGTGTTTTGATTGTTTAGATAAGCTTAAACGACAAAGGGCTATAACAGTCATTGTAAGTACTACCAGTAAAGAAAGTCCATGTGTAACCTGTACCTACAAAAACAACCATGACAGTGGGAGATATTGTTACTGTTCCTAAAATTTTTTGATTAATCATGAGGCAGATTTCCCAAATACATATTATCATAGTTCTGCAGATTAAACACACAAGCAGTATAGCTCAAACAAAGGGCTAACGAGAATGCACCAGCAGGTGGGAATATGGGAAGAGGCAACTACCTGTAAATATGCCAAAGTACAAAGAATGACTTGGGAAAGAAATAAACCGGCAGTATGACTCAGATGAAATTGGCTGAATATAACAGAAGCAGCCTATGAAAGAAACACCTACTAGAAGCTACAGAGAGGGGTGTTATTTGTGCTTCCAACTAGATATTTTGAGCAAGTATCAGTTGTGTCAAGTGCCATGGAGCTAAGACCCATACTGATAAAGGGTGGGAGGATAGGAGCTGGGGCAGTGAACCACAAGTGGATGTGAATCAGCTACATTGACCTACCTGTAGTGTATCTCCATGACCTAGAATCACACTTTCCTGTGCTACCTCACAATTTCTCTCCAGCTTTGGTTTCAGAAAGCAATATCCTCCAGATATCAATGCCTTTCTCTGTCCAAGGTTGAAGGAACTAACTCATTAATGTACTAACTTCACTTGGTTATGAAAGTTCTTATAAGACTACATGATCATGGTTGGTGATTAACTAGCATTTCAGACAGATCCCAGTTCAGTGAAGTTCTTTCTACTCCCATTAATTCCCTCTGCATTTGCAGGTATGTGCAGCAGTCTACTTTCACCTGCATGCCATCAGCCATTTCCTACGCTCTATGCTAATCTTCTTTCATTGGTTGGTAGAACGACCTCTAAGAGCCAGTTATTGTTAATCAAAACTGCTATTAGGCATCCCTCACCAAAGACAGTGACAGTAAATGATCTAATGATCATAAAGGGCTTAAAAGAGATTTGCAGGGAGAGATGGAATAGGCATGCAAAGTACTGAACTAAAAAGGAAAAGCCGAAATAATCATAATTATATTTGTTTTGTAGGGAGACACACTGATTGAACAGTGGATTTCAAGAGAATTAATCTCCTGCATGTTAGTCAGTTTGATCGAATCATCCTGTAATATTCCACTTAGGTTATACTATTCAATGTTATAACAGCATCCAGAAATTTTCAATCAAGAAAGTTATTTGGAAGACCACATGCTAGCTGAAATGCTAAATATAATTATATTACAAACCAATGAATGGAAAGATACTTTCTGATCTATTTAATAGCTCTTTTTTGAGCACTATAAATATCCCACGATTCTCAGTTGGGGGTTTGAAAAACAGCTGATCCATGATTTACAGAATTGTACCTTTAGTTTCCCACAGTAAACTTCATTGCTTACAAGAGGTACAAATTAATTTGATGTTTCCTTTCAAACTAAACCTGCCTGACAGTAGGAGTTAAGAGTGGGAACCTTGTACAAATACTTTAAAGGAATTTACTGAAATTCCTGATTCCGTGTGCTTCAAGACTGGGTACAAAACTATGTCTATTTAAGATAACACTGGATTTTAAACCAGAATATACAGAAAAAGGAGATGATGTCTTTAAAAATATGAGGACTTTATCAGTCTTTGTCTTCTATGAAAATTCAGGAAGTTGCCAAGGGCCAGCATGAAAGCAATATGCTAAAACCCTGCTTTTTCTTTTGTGCTATTTCTGAGATACTTCAGAAAGGAAGTTTCCTTAGTGTAGCTTAATAACTAGAGAATAACAAAGTAGTACAGAAAGTTCCCAATGATTTTGGCATTATAGATCATGCAGGCGAGGCAGAATGCTCCCCGGGTAGCTTATTCTTTTAAATTTAGAAATGCAATTTGCAGGCAAATTTTTAAAACACGTGTAGTAGGCAAAATGAGCATCCCAGACATCTTAAAAGAACACAAGCCTTGCTACTGTTCTCTGAAACTATCTGAAGGAAAAAAGGCCCAGGATATTCCTTAAAAATGACTGCATGCATGTATCTTGCACAGTTTTCAGAACTGTTTCTTCAGACTCTTAGAGCTTGCCATCCCTGTTGGGCATCTCATAAACACTCCAGATAACTTTTATGAATATACTTTGTCTGTATCCTCAGCACTGCAGGAATAGGTGCTGGCACACAGTCAGACAGTGCAGACAGGCAGCGACAGCTTCCTCCTCCTCCTTCTCCCCAAATCTAGGGGATCCTTGACAGCACAGAGCAGCCAGCACTGCACTAGGAGTTATACATTCTGGTGATGGAAAAATGTTTTTCTCTCCATCCCTGTTTTTTGTTACTTATGTCTTTAAATCTCTCCATTTGGTTGGGTCTACACTGTGGTACTGTAAGGCACAGCCCAGGACTCAAGCTGCATCATGAAGTCTTGTACAAAGCTGGTCAGTGTAGAAATGTAAACTTAGGTTGGTTGTGTTCTCACCTGTACCACTGGGTTACTGCCATCTAGGGCAGGTCAGCCTAGCTCTCTGCATGTATAAAATAATACATAACCATTTCATAGGGGTGCTGCAAAGACTGATTAATTAATGAGCACTTGTAAAGCATTTGGGGAAGCTTGTATATAACCTGTTCTGTAAAGGTAAATTTGAGGGGTCTATTTTCTTTCCAGACTTTTTCAGTTTCTGTTTCATTTCTCTTTGCTATTATGAGGAGCCATATCTAAAACATGAGTACTGAGATAGGGAAGAGTCAGCTTAGCTGCCCCTTCTATAGATTTCATAATGAGACACAACTTCTCTTTGCTCAAGAAGTAGCAATATGTAGTACAACTTCATCATGCACTCGTGTGGGTTTTTTTAATATATTAAGATTTTATGAAAGCAGAAAAAATAAATGACTTATCAACTCTTTATAAATCTTACAGTCAAGAAACCACTTCAAGAGACCTAGGCAAACTACACTGGTACAGCTAAGAAAATCAAGGTGTACCTAAGACGGTATTAAAAGAAAACAAAAAGAAAAGCTCCAAAAACCTTGAATATCCACTCCTATCACAGAATAGCCTAGTGCAGAACCATTACAACTCTCTCCTGCACAGGTGAGAAAGGAGACCTTTGAGTGAGACACATTGACCATGAACTCTTCCCAGACAATCAGTAAAAGTTATTTAGCACAGATGTTGCCGTAATTGTGAGATACTGGGAAAATCAATGTTTGATGGCAGACTCCCAACTCCACCCTGGCAATGCTCTTGAGTTAACATCACCAGTCTAGAATTTAAAACATGTAGAACAAAATTGGCTGAGATAAGTCCTCTGAAGTTGTTATCATCACTCATAATATCCCATGGGGTTTTTTTTGATCCCTGAGTCACTCAAAGATAAATAGATTGTGATTTATATCCATGCACTTCTAACCTTTGCTATCTACCAACAGTTTAGGGACAATGCTTTTGTGAAGTGCTGCGTGTACATATAACATTATTCTTTGGGTAGGAACCATCTTTCTGTTGTGTTTGTACAGTATGTATCACAGTGCATGCTGTTTCAATATGAAGAACTATCCTAAATGTTGAGAATCTCAGACAACCATTATTAATGAAACATACAATCATAATGCTTCAGCAGAGTGCAAAAGCAAATGCAGAGAAAAAAAGCAGTGTGAAATATGGTAAAAGTTTGCCAGTGTAGCATTCTACTCATATCAATGCTGCATAAAGGATGAAATGTTGATGTCACCTGTGTCATTCTTTCTGTGTTTCATTTAGCAATAACATCCTAAATGCAATTAAACAGAATTTGTTTCACTTCTCGTATACGTGGTCTTTCTCTCTCTCTCTCCTAAACAAGGTATGTGTAGAGGACATACATGTAAGGAAATAGAATTTTAAAAGCTTAGTGACATTCCTATATGGCATACAGGAATCATACCAACAATTCACAGATGTACACACCACACAAAGGAGTAAAATGTAATTTGTAGGGATGACTGACTGATCTGTATCCATCTGTATATTCATCCCAGGATAAGCACTCCATCTGCTGCAGATGCTAGCTACAGGGGTTTTTCAATATCAGCTTTCAAGGCAGGGAGGCATCTACAATATACCTAAAGGGCTGGCTAAGAGAGAGAGTTACAAGGATAGCTGAGTTGCACAGAAGGGTTTTAAGTGGGTCAGCCATACAGCTGCAGGACTGTGTGACATATTCTATATGAATTAACAACACTTAAAACCTGCATAATCAGTGAGAACACTGAGAGGAAATGTCCTCTGCCAAAGTTTACTTTCCTTTTGTGTTCACATTCAGAAGCAATTCTGTTTATGACAGGAGGGGCTAGGGTCCTGATCTCTTTGTTGCTTTATCCCCTTGCATTCCCTGCATGTAAGTGTTTATTTGTGTGACCTGGCTGTCTGACCTTAATTCTACTGATTCCCTATCCTTTTTGCTCCTTCTGCCCAGTGAATTAAACTACACACTAGCGAAAATGCTGACACTATCGACCAGGATCTATCTGCTGCCTTGAAGGCTTGTGAGTTGCCTGTTTGCAAAGGTGGTCTCTCCTGTCACATGTGCAAGTATTACACAACAGAGAACAAGAAACAGAAAAGGCAGACGGAACTGAAATAGTGCCTCTACTATCAAAATAGTGGTTGGAGTACTGAACGACACAGGACCACGACCTATGAAGTTCAGCACAACAATTTTACAACCTAGAACTTGAGTACCTTCCAATGTACTACAACACAAAGTGACTAATGTCTGCTGTATGGTTTTCTCTCTCATATCCACACCCACACACACTGTGTAACCTAGGAAAAAAACAAACCTGTCAATACAGTATGTCTGAAAGTTGAAAAAGAAAAGAACTTGGGCATGTCTTGATCAATGACCAGGGTTTATGGATTAACAAAAAAACCTGCTGTGACTGCATAGCCACATAACATGTTTTGCATACTTCATTTTGGGGTGTAAGACATTTCTAAAGGTAAGGCAAAACTCTAGGCTGTTTCTGCTGTGGGAGATAAAAGGAGAAGATGCCTGTAATACAAGGCTTTGCATGTGTAACCTATTCCCACAATTAGCATATTACTTCGAAAGGTACCTCACTGACTTTTGAGGAAGTACTCAAGAACTTGGACGTATTTCAGTGGTCATAGTTTTCTTACAATCTAGCTGTCACAGAAACACTCAGGTAAAGCAGGGCAGTAGAGCCATTAGGAATTTGCTAATTGCTGATCACTTCCTTTATGGAACTATTAATACAGCAAGCTATGACTTTCTTGTTCATTTTAGGAATAACTGATTAACCAGTGACATTATACATCTGATGCAATTTCAAAAATCCATCCAACCTTCCCAGAATTTCTTCTCTAAAAAATAAATCACTCAAAATCACTAAATGCTCTGAAAGAAAAGATGTGATTTTGCACAGTAATTTTCCTTTGTCAAAACTAGACCTCAGTGGGACAGGTTCACAGAAAGTTCTTCAAATGTTTTAGGGTGCTTGTGTTCAGTAGCATTCAAAAGAAAGGGATAAAATTATTTCCAAATCAGTGAAAAGAAGAAACACTCTGGGTCTTTTAGCTGCTCTCACACACTGAGAACTACATTACCAGCTGCCAGGATCAAAGCTTAGCAGGAGCTCCTAAAGGGGCAAGTGACAACATAGTGTGACTGCTGATTACACCTTCCCCAGACAGCCTCAAAATGGGAACGCTATTAAAACAGAATTATTTTAAGGCCGTGTTTTCAGTGTCTCTGTTAGGCTGAACTCCTTCAGTAAAAGCTGTAGCTAATGGCAGAAGTAAACCACAGGCTGAGCTACGACCGGTGTAGCTTCCATCCCTATCTTTGATGAGAAAAATTCCAACTGGAACATTTAGTTTTGAAATATGGATGTATATTACAGGATACCCGCAAGTATTTTGTACAATTTGCTTTCTTTCTGCAGTTGACTTGTCTAAATTGGACTCATGCTGCTCAGTAAGCGTCTCCATCATGGTGGCCAAACTGACATATCTGAGAGCATCATCACCACTCCCACTGATGGTTCCACTGAGGTCAGGGGCCTGCTGGGGCCTGTGGTGTGGTGTAAGAAGAAACACCACAGCATAAGCAAGTGAAGAGATCCGATACAGATCTGTCCTGGTTGATCCAATACATCTCTCTCTGTCCTGGCTGAAATACACTGAACATGTTCTGCCTGCCTAAAATAATTAGGCTTCCCCTTCCCCTGCTGAAGAAAACCTTAGTAAAATTCTCCTTGCTTTCAGGGTAAGGCTGAATCCTCAACAATGGGGGAAATTTTAGAAGTTTCTAGTTTCTCAAAGAAATACCCTAAGTTAAAATGTGAGTTTATTTATTTATTTTATTTGCTTGTCCTTCTTGGACCTACAAGTATGAGTGAGAACCCTTGCAAGGAAGAAAATAAATAAATTGGAATTTCCCTACTCCTAGTTTACCGAGGTATATTTCAAGGAACAGTAAGCTTTTACAAGACTTTTTGCTTTCCTGCTGTCCCAAATGCAACAAAAAGACTGAGAGGAAGAAAGTAGAATGGAAAGAGAGAAAATGACCTTATTTTTACTCTAAAATCAGAGAAAGCTCTTTTTTTGGGGGAGGGAGAAAAAAAAAAATAAATACATGTCAAATTCTATCAAACAAGATGACACTGTTATCTTACTCAAGATAGTGGGTAGGACTATGATGCTTCTGGCCCCTACTTTTATACAGTATTTTAGGATGCTGCTTCCACCTTCTGCTTCTGGGGAAGGAGTGCCATCTCCCACAGGACTCCAAAATTACATTAAAGGCCTCTTATTTGAGTCTAAATTCTGGTAAGGTTCAAATGTGCTTATCTTTCAGTACTTGATACAAATACATCTGGAGATTCACATAATCCCACAATTTATATGTGGAAAAAACCTCATACATTTCCTTTTTCTGTAGAAATGTACTGTATGTTTAATACTCCTCTTCAGGTCTCGTTTTAAATATTTGAAGTGATGAAGTTGCCATCACTTCCCCTGGGACATTATTAGACTCATAAATCTCAATGTTGAAAGTTTTTCCAAGATATACCACCTAACTTCCACTTGAGTTCACTCTATCTCTCCCCTTACTATGCCAAGTAATTCTCTACTTCATTGGTACACTCATTCAATGTATGTAGACTTCCCCACCCACAAGTATGCCATTGCTTAAGTAAACTGCAGCTACTTACCTTAATTTTATGTTGTAATGCAATCCCTCCAGTCCCCTCAACCTTCTTACTGATTCCTTTTTAACAGTTTTCCGGTACTAGTCTGCAGCAAAGTTTTATGTCCTTCAGTTTTTAGCCCTTTCGAACAGAATAGCGGTCTCTCCAATTACAGCATGAGATTTCAGAATTTAACTCTTCTCCAAAAATAAGCATATAATTTTTTCACTTCTATGTGTGTTTCAGAATTATAATTAGATTTATTAGCACTTGCAACTCTTAGTGAGAAGCCATATCAACTAATTTTTTTATTTTTTTTTTTAATTGCTATTATTTCTGCACTTCCCATTTGCCAGCACAAATTATTTCAGTAACTTTTGTACTGTGAAATACAGAACTCCTCACCACTGACATGGCTGAGCTCAGACTGAAGGGTTCAAAATGTTATTTCTACTATTGCGGACTTCTCTGATGTTCCCTATGCCGAGGGGCAAAGTAACCATTACAATTTCATGCTTGCTTTATGCACACTTCTGATAGGAGCAAACTGTGCTTCTTGACCCATAACTGAAGTAATCTCAAAACCACATCCTAAGCACACACACAGATGTGTTCACTGTGGTGGTTGATCCTAAAACAGAAAAAGTCTGGTCTGAACTGCATGATTGCTTTGCTGAAAACCTGTGAACTTTCCATTTTACATTTCTGAAACAAGGGTAGAAATGCCTTCCCACTGTTAGCTTAATGCACGGCAACACAGTTCAGTATGGCACGTGAGAGTGCAAATACTGCAAAGCTTTAGCAAGCTCAAATACATACAAAAGCCGGAAAGAAATTAAATGCATGAAGACACTCCAGTAAAAGGGTGATTTTGTACCTGAGCTACAATACTTCTAACTTAGTAAACCACAATGTCTTTTGTAATTTTCAAGTATTATAACAATTCTATGAGGAAAACGGAAACACCTGATTTAGTACAACTACACCATTTAAACAAGAGGGAAGAGGAAAAAGTAGAATTTCCCATAGTCTTGAAAATTCAAGGAAAGGATGGAAAGTTCAGTCAACTGTTCATTTTCTTCAAGAATTGGTCTAGAAGCAAGGTACAGGTTTCCATATGAACATTCCTGTGAAAGACACTTCTATTTCTTTGGTGTGTTTTTTTTTATCATGTAGTTCTCCATTGGAAAGGCCCTACTACCAAACCACTTCTTCACTATCCATTCACAAAATTTAAACAAACAAAAACCAACCAACCAACCAACCAACCAAACAAAACCTTTCATAGTAAGAGACACTTTCCTCTTTGCCAAAGGCAGCCATGATATTCTGGTGATACTCCTGATCAAGGTTAGTTTGGGAAGTAAATGATATAGTGAATAACCATGTATGATACTGTTAAGAGGGACAGGAGAAAAAGGACCTTACAGGAAAAAATAGAAATCAAAAGCAGCTTGCCTGAATTTTAGCCGCACATCACATTCCATTCATTGGTTGAGTCTAATTAAGCTACCTTTGAAACCCTGTGTCATACACCACTATTAATAAGTTAGTTATCAATTCTTCCTTTTATTTAAAATTACCCTGAAAACACCCATTACGAAGTTCACACTCGGCCATAGATTCAGATAAGCTTTGAAACACAAACACAGCCTTAGCCAAAACCCAGAAGCATATCTGAACACCCTCCCCCAATACATCTGCTGTGTCCAGCCTTCTGGTACTGAAGTAAAATTTGCCTTAGCACAGTTAGGATTTCAGACAGTATAAGCTTAAGTTAGTTCAAACACTAACAATATACATTTTAATCCACCTCCAGGCACGTATTTGGATACTTTTTCATATCAAATCTATGCATCTCCCTGGAATGTTTATTTAATGACCTTAGCATTAATGTCAAGAGATTAATCAGTCAATCGTAAATAACTCCACATTGTCCCGGAGAGTTTAAATTTTGTCAGAGAAACTAACTATAATGAAAAATAGAAGAATTGTTTGCTCTATATGCTGTGGGCCCCTGGAAGAAAAAAATGTTTTGGAGGGGAAAAAAAACCCAAACAAACAACTATTCCCAAATGTAACCAACTATATTCATTTTGTCGGTTCAGCATCTCATTTAGCTTAAACCTCTGATAGACTCATTATTTCCGGTCTTCTCATCCAAATACCAAGATGGCTATTTCACTTTAAAAGACTCTTTATTTATGACTCTCTCCCACCCTGCTTTAATTTCAGGGGGTGGGACCGGTAATGCTTTTTTTAATAGGTTTCTTTTAATGGACTACAGGATGTTGTTGTAAGGTCACTGACCACACTGACAGAAAAGAAAGGACTGTGAATCTGTTTATTTTCAGGTCACTGAGTGGCCAGGAGAGAATGGGCTGTGACTGGGCAGTGCCAGCTTTCATTATTCTGCATAGGTCTGAGTGACCTTTCATTTCCACTGTCCTTCCCTAACTCTGCTGTAAGAGTCTCCTCTATTTTCAGTTTTTTCCTGTAGTAGTCATTTTCAGCTGTAAAGTCCTCATTCCAATGAAGAACATTGTTAGGAGTCTGAAGCAATTTGTTCTGGCTGGTTTTGTCCCAGGCCTCAGTTTGGTTCCCAAGCCCTTCTCTGAACCTCTCATGCATAATCTGTACAGCAGGGCTAAAACAGGCTGCGGCTCCAGCCTGTAGCAAACATCCATATGGGTCAGGCTAACCCTAGGTGAACAACTACTGCTCACGTAGTGGCCTCAAAGCGCTGTGTTCACTAACATACAACCTATTTTTCAAATAATACGATTTCTCCAGGACACTCAGCTATTGTGTAGTTTCTTTTTTTTTTAATAAAGCAGTTGTGACTATGACTGCTCTGCCTAAAATGAAGAATGACTTAGCAGCAAAAACATAAAATACAGTGGTGTGGGCTAGATAAGATGTTCTGCTTCTGGGCTTACAGAAAATACCCCAGCCATCCTACTTTTTATCCATCACTACAATTCTGCTGAGCATCTGCTTCTTCTGTAGTACTGACAATTTTCAGTCTGCACATTGCAGGTCTTGTGAAGAAAGTAACTACAGTATGATTTGTTAAACAACTGGGACAGAGCAATTAGGAAAGTTTAGACAAGGAAAGAATAGAATAAAGTACAATAGGGTGGCATATGAAGCTAGCAGAAGAGGAGGATCACAGGAGAGGCAACTGGGGAACTGAAAGGTGGGAGGAAAAAGAATGAGTGTTGCTTCAAAATACTATTGCAAAAAATATTTCAGTCTTTACTCTTCATTTATTCAAAGTACTCTTCCTTCATCTCCACCACCTGTGATTCTTTTTCCTAAACCAGTTACATCAGAAAACAACAGATTAAGATTTCTAATTCTTAATTCAAAGAATTCTGAGTCTTTATAAAGTAAGAAGATATTCAGAACTACAGTAGTTAACTGATATTTGGAGTAGGAATGAGGGAGAATTGGAAAGCAAATCTAAGTAATATACGCAAACAATTGATCACAAATATTTTGCATCCTCCCTATGAAACAATGGGCACTGACAGAGAAAAGATAATTGATAACATGGATCATGGGCTTTAGTCTGTTTTCGTTTGTTTTTTTTAAATAATAATGAAAAAATCCAAAGACAGAGATTCAGAACTGTTGGCTGCAAAAATCAAGATTAAGGCTTCCAAAATGTTCTCAAGCAAGAACCTGTTCTCAGCTATCAGCACTTGCAGTTTACCATCCACTTTAGCGCCAGTGCTTTCAAAGACAAAAGAGATATTGCTCTGTGCACCATTTTGCAAGTTCCTGAAAATCTGCAAACTTGTTCTTTCTGAAACATGGAAACTGCTCCTACCAACTTGGGCCTTTAAGAAGAAGAGGGGCATTTGGTCTATACAGGTGAGACACAGAACACTAGAAAATCTGGCTTTTCCCAAGCATGAGATGTCTAGGACAGCTGAGAAAGATCAGGTGCCAAGTATAAATAGTATCGCAAGTACAGGGCTAACAGCAGCAAAAGGAAGATCAACTGGTCCAAGGCTTAGGCTTGCGGGTGAGAGGTAAGACAAGGTAGTTATCTAGGGGGTGAGTCAATAGAGAATATAAGGATGGACATCACAAAGTTTTATTGTTGCAAATAATTGATTTCTTACGCACGATGCTATTTACTTTAATTCCACACATTCATCACCACATCTGTCATTGGTGAATTGGTTCATGTTTTTAAGATGTTCACATATTCCATTATAGACACTCCATTTCACACTAACAGCAATACTACATAATTCATCACTGTCACTTCAGGCAGTGTTCTGTAACTGTCTTGACCTGTAAAAAGAGAGGCAATAAAGATGTAGAGCAAAATTGCTCTTTGAAATCTAGTGTGTCAAGCCCTGTGGCAACATGCTTTCAGCGTTGATTTTCTTTAGCAAACTCCAGCTCAAGACGATCCTTCAGTGAAAGTTAAAGGAGAAGTCTTTGTCCCTGTTGCCAATGGTTAGAATCACCAGTCCGGTAGGGACAGTTACCCAGATGGATAGGGAATTCCTAGACAGAGGGCTCCACAGTTTTGTAGAATTTTCGAAATTCTGCACAGCTCATAGACACGTGACCTTCTGGATCCACCAGGCAGTGTCTGTTTTAATGGAGGCACATATTTGCCTATGCAAGCTGAAGTTAGACAAGAATGAACATCAGACATCCATCTGTACACTCAGGGTCTGACAACCTGCAAGGCAACCACATTTTCAACAGCAGTTATTGGGATTCAAACGATCATAATGTCAACCCAGTCACTGCAGCAACTCAGAATGCTATGCAGCAACTTTTTATTTCTACGTCTATATGAAATCTGTCAGACTTTTCATGGATCAGTGTAAACCCATGAAAAGAAAATGAGAGAAAGAAACTGTAGGCAAGGAAATACTATTGTGTTTTAAACAGCAATACTCAGAATAAAGTAAATTCTCAAGTATGTGAAAAAGATGGCTATCATATTTGGGCCTGTTTCCTTCTTTGCTCTTTTACGAGACTTCTCATTTCTTCCAGAAATAAAAGTGCAACTGTTTCAAAGCTCAAGACAGCCACAAAGAGAGCTCACCAGAATACATTAAGGATGCTTTTTGGTCTCTTGCATGACAGTTGCTATTAATATTGAAGCAATGAGGAACTAGTGATGTGGAAATAGTGCATACATAATGCGTAACGTAAACATTTTAGGCAAACCACATTAGCCAAAACAATGCCCATTGAGGCTTTTACATATAAATGCAAGACAGGAGGCAATCCTTTTTGTCTTTGACCTCACTTATTTAAAAAAAAAAAAAAAAAAAGAAAGGAAAAAAAAAAAAAGGAAGAAAAAGAAAAAAAAATAGCAAAAACTGGACTTCTGATGCATCTACCTATAACTGTCCCAGCAAGCCAATAATACGATTCACAGAGAAATTCACTGTTGGAAGACACAAAGCAAAGCATCAGCTAAAGTCAAGTCTCCTGCTAAGATATAATCCTTCTGTCCTGAATGACAGAATGAAAAACTTACAAGTTCAGCCCAGGAAATGAAAAATTGTTCAGGAAGGGCTGAGGTTAGGAGACCTACCCAAGTGGGATTTGCTCTTATAGCCTGACATCCAAAAAGGAGCATCAGTGCCTCCTAGAATGAGATATCTGCCCAGAAACAGCAGTTCGAGAATGTTTTCCAGGTACAGGTAAATAGTACCTGCTGTTTAGAGTTCATCATTGCAGCCGGGCAGAGTCTGGTAATTTTCAAAAAAGCCTGAATGACTTAATGACAAGTAACTATAACATGAATAACCTGTCTGACTACCCTTGCCTTAACTTCAGCATTTTTCAGTATTTAGTCAGTGACAGAATCAGGGCTGCAGAAAGAAAAATAAGGTTTCTATGGGAAGAGAAATATTATGATCCCTCACTCCTGTCAGTTAGATACTCCAAAAATCACATTAACTGCCAGGTCCTAAAGCTTAAAAACCATCCCATTCCCTTGGGTGATATTCAACATGTCACTTCCTCATGCTGGAAAGAGTAAGCAGCTAATTCAGTTCCCATCACGACTATTCCAACACTGCATGACTGACAAAGACATCGCCCAGACTAGGTGAATGGAGAAATAATTGTCCTGACTTTCCATCTATATTTCCATCTAATCTCCAAGATCTCAGCTTTTAATACCTTCTACCAAAACCCTTTTCCATGCAATCATTTCTACCTAGAATGCATAAGAATAATATTTACTACTGAAAAATAAGGAGAAGAATGGTATAGCTAATTACATTCCAATATTAAGAAAAAACAACCAAACAAGCAAACAACAAAAACCAAACCAAAAAACAAACAAATGAAAACCCAAATCAACACAACATCCAGATATTTACCCTACCCCTAAAATTATGTAAATCTTTACTTTTGATTACAAAGATTAACCTCCAAACTATCCTTCTGGAATTAAAGCTGGCAACTTTTGAACTATTTAGAAATATGACTTGAGAATATAAAAGCTAATGGGTGCTTACATTATCTACCATCAATAAACAGTTTAACCTTTTATAGTTATTCAGCACATTTAAACAAATCAAACAAAACACAAGTATAAAACTAAAATGAAGGAATATTTAGGAGAATAAGTAAGTTGCTGTATAATGTTGTCATCCCCCTTCTTGGCAGCTGGCAGAAGGTTGTATACATGCCAATGAAATCATTGAACCTTCAAGCTGGAATTGATGCACCTTCTCAGAGCCCTACAAATCTACCAATGATGAAGCCTTGACTCTTGTAGTTATAGAAATCTTACCTGGGGAGAGGCTGTGAAGAATGGGCAGAAGATTTGATTCTGTACAGTCTGTGAGGACAGTGACAGTAAGTGCACCTCTAAAATGGAATAAAGGTCTTTCAGGGTTGATGAGGCCAGAAACCAAGTCCTCTGTATTTGGCTCTCAGTCTTTTTGTGGCTCCAAGTCTTTTCGTGGCCTGAATCAGCACCCTTTCTGCTGAGGTGGAACAATAGCTCATTGAAGAGATTCTGCCCATCCCTTCTGTGTAGAAAATGAGGCAAGAAAATAATTCCATGGCTGTGTTTTCCGTCTCCAAATTAGACATAACTGGAAACAAGAAGCACTATGGAAAGTAGTAAGAGGCAGTAAGGAACCTTTCACAGTGCTTCTCTCTGACTTCTCCTCCTCCAGACCCCCTCTTTTAGGAGTGTAAAAAGTGCTGGTTATATAGCCCTGGGTTTAGGTTGCAGAAAAAGTCACAGCCCAGGACCTGAATTTTGAATTCCTCAGTACAATATACAAGTCTGAGAGTACTGAAAGAAAGCCCCCTCCAAACATCAAACTGAAAGTGGCACAGGAGTCTGATCAAATAAAAACTTAATATAAACCTGTTTCCAAAGTGGTACCTTGAAAAAGCTTTAAAAATTCTTCAGTAAAAAAGATGCAGTAAAGAAGATAAAAATTTCCTTTTGCTCTCTTTTTTTTTTTTTTTTTCCCCCACAAGAGTTTGTTTTCCTTTGCATAAAAATAATTCAACTGGAGAAAAGTGAATTGTGGGCAAAGTTCTCTAACAACAAAACTAGCTTGATTCAATTTTATTTCTGTGCTCAAATTCTATTCCTTCTCCAGACCTTACATCCAGTCACCATAGCAACAAAAGTACTGAAAATCCTCTGTCCATCTGATAATCATTTAACAGCAAAAAAGACTGGGAATGTGAGAGTGGACTAGTGAGAAACACAAAAAAGAAAATAAACTCTGGTATTAAAAACAAAACAAACAAATTAAAAAAAAAAAAAAAAGGAAAGAAAAAAAAAGAAAAATAAAAGAGAGAGAGAGAGAGAGAGAGAAAGTAGAAGGTCCGGAAGAGAACTGGCCTGCAAGATCTGTGTGTCCACACTGAGAGTAGGTTTAAGCTTCTCATTCTGCTCCTTCAGATACCATGGTGTCTTTTTTTTTTTCCCCATTCTGAAGTTTGTCTTATTTCTTTCTTCTTTTGAAAGAAGTAAGGCTGGGCCTACAAGGGTGTGTCCATACAAAACCTCTGAAATGCTGAACATAATCCACTGGGAGGATGCCCTAGCAGAATCCTCTGTCACCTTTAAGCAGCACGGCTTACATTCCCCTGATGATGACAGCTGTGTTGTTAAGCAGCCAGTAGCCTGGATCAGGATGCATTCCCTCTCCCAGAAGAATAAGACCATTACAGGAAATTTTCGATAAGGGTGAAAACTTTCCTGCCAGCCAGATAAAAATATTTCCTGCAGCATGTCCTTGCCCTTGACACCCAGGTAAGATGAAGCCCAGTTCAGCTCTGAATACAGTGGCAGTTGCCTCTTTGTCCCCGCTAAATATGTGCCTGGGATGGAGCTACAGGATGGATGAGATACGGAAGTGGGGACATCAAATGAGGTTGTATGTAACCTTGTAGACAGATACAATACACTGGCAATGCTGCAGTGACCAAGGAACTACAGGAGAAAACCACAATGTTGGATCTTATCTCCAGCACAAGACCTCAATATCCCAAAACAGGAGAGGCTACTCTTGCTCTTATCAATACCTCAGCTGTGATTAAAGTAATTACTTCATTTTTTTGTTTTAACAGCTTCATAATACTCTTATACTCTCCAAAAAAACTCCTCAAAACAAATAAACTGCCACAAAAAAAACCACAAACACATAAAGAAACAAACGAAACCCAAACAAACAAATAATCCCAAACAGATAAACAAAAACCAACAAAACAACCAGACCAGCAAACAGACATGAAGGACAGTCCAACATCCCAACATCCAAGTCAGCTTTCTACCCATCATTCTAGGTAGGGACATGGAAGCAATCAAGGTAGTAAATGATTTAACTTACAGTCCCGCTCATGTTGAGATGGAAAACTGCATCCATCTTTATAACATTTCATTAAACAATGGTTTATCTGTTCAAGTTAACCTAATGGGAATGGAAATTGTTTTTAAATCTTGATGCTAGAAGACAACAGCTCCTGTATCACTGGTAGTCCATTTAATATGGAAAACTTCAAATGATCAAATGTTTTTGATGTACCCTTGGCAAAATGTTGCATCCCAAAGAAGGTGGTGACGAGAGGGAAATAATTTGTGTGACAATCTTGGCTACTCATTCCTGCCAAAGAAGAGCAGCTTTACTCTTTAGTGGATATTATTGCAAATACCTAATCAAAAATATTTTCTGTGTATGCCTTTGACAGGGGAAGGAACAGAATTTTTACATGGCATTGAACTGATAAGCCCTAATATTTTTAAAATAATTGCTGTTTCTCAGTTAGGAATAATCTATCTTCAGGCTTTTTTAATTATTTGTAACAATTTCTCTGAGGTGACACTTCACTGTGGCATCTCTACATTCAATGCAATTATCCAAACACACCTATTAGGTAGGAAAAGTTACATTATTCCCACCACAAAGACATGGAACTGCACACTACAAATTCCTCCTTCAAAACCAACATATACGAAGGTCACTAGTACTATTAGGAATAGAGACTAGAGTTTTGCTTACATTTTGTAGTGCTTTAGCCACAAACCTCCCCGTTTTTGAATAATGGAGGGACTGTGAGAATTCATCAGCCTCAGAGCCTTTCCCAAAAGTCTTTGTCATTTATGCTTTCTCTTTAGTTCAGGAAAGTTGGAATGTAGATCTATATCCATTGACAATATTGACTACCCATTCCCCAATAAACTAAAATATTGAACTGAAAAACTCCAGAACTAGGGATCCTGGGATTTAACTCCCAGCCTCAAGTAAACAACCAGATAAGACTTTTATTTTTGTGACTGCCTCTAGATTTGTCTTGCTTCACACTCATTGCAATATTTTTCTACAACCCAGGGAGCTGTCAAATCTAAATTCTTGTCACAGACATTGAGGTGAGCACAATGGCAGATACGGACCCATGGGAATTTTCAAGCTGATCTGTAGTCCTTACTAATATGTATGTAACACTGATGTGCATAAGGGCTTCTAACACTGCTTTCTTTAGTACCTATCCCTGACCTGAAGCATAGCTTAGACAGACAATGGATATTGTACGTCAAATACAAATTACCATTCAAGTAGCTTTCCCCTGCAAGTCCCTGTGTGTTTCACGCTTCCAAACCTCATGGAAGAATTTCAACCAGATATTCTCTCGATTCTTCCAGAACCCCAAGATAAAGCCACTAGAACATTAATATTCAGTTTTATGCCAGTCTGGTCTAAGATCTAACTGATAAGTTCCCAAGGCAGGCAAGCTACAGTGCAATTTGAGATTTGCAAATTCTTATTAAAGTCTGCTGTACATTTCCCTTAGTGATAGCTAGCTAAATGACTGCTCAAATAAAACAGAGAGATAGGGCTGAGCACTGACATTTTCATACCACTATTGCAGTGTGGCAATTCAGGCTAGGGCCAGCAATGCCAGCAAGAGGAATGCATGAAATGAAGTGTAATGTGTACAAAGAAAGACCTCATAACCAAATTGTAACATTATAGTCTGCAGATGCATGTGCTGCGGATCAGCCCTAGCTGACTCATTTAACCTTTTGGCAGGGTACATTACTCCATGCCAAACTCCATGCTACAGGACCGAAAGTATTACTGTCACCTGAGCTATATTCTTTAAAGTGATTTCGCATTTTTCTGCGTCACATTACACTGTGATATAGAGAAATTCCTTGTCTTACCTTGCGGACAGGTACCTAGTTAATAGTCTAGTATAAAAGTAATTGTGGTTTTGGACTGTGAATTCTAAATCTTTATAACTAGGCTCAAACATATCTTTATTAATCAAAATAGGAACAGTTACAGCCAACAATATTTTGCCAATGAGAAATAAGTTTGTTTATTCCTGTAGCGTAAAAATCCATACTTTGGGATTCAAGGAACTCGTGGAAAGTGTCTTCTGCATCCTGCTGTTGTGGAAGCATTTTGCCTGTAAAAAGCTGTCAAGATGCTTGAAGAAGTGGTAGTCAGTTGGCGAAAGGTCAGGTAAATATGGTGGATGAGGCAAAACTTTGTAGCCCAATTCACTCCACTTTTGAAGCATTGGTTGTGCAATGTGCAGTCAGGCATTGTCATGGAGAAGAATTGGGCCCTTTCTGTTGACCAATGCCGGCTGCAGGTGTTGCAGTTTTTGGTGCATAGCAGTGATTTACTGAGTGTAATTCTCAGATGGAATGGTTTTGCCAGGATTTAGAAAGCTGTAGCAGCTGGGACCAGCAGCAGATCACCAAGCAGTGACCAAGGCTTTTTTTGGTGTAGGTTTGGCTTTGGGAAGTGCTTTGGAGGTTCTTATTGCTCCAGCCACTGAGCTGGTCATCGCTGCTTGTCATAAGAAATCTGCATATTGTCAGATGTCACAATCCGATTCAGAAATGGTTTGTTGTTGCGTATAATAAGAGAAGCTGACACTTCAAAACGATGATTTTGTAAAAAAATTTTGGTCAGCTCCTGAAGCACCCACTTATCGAGCTTTTCCACCTTTCCCATTTGCTTCAAGTGCCAAATTACTGTAGAATAGTTAACACTGAGTTCTTCAGAAACGTCTTGTGTAGTTGTTAGAGGATCAGCTTCAATGACTGCTCTCAGTTGGTCGCTGTCAACCTCTGATGGGAAGTCACTACGCTCCTCATCTTCAAGTCTCTCGTTTCCTTTGTGAAACTTCTTGAACTACCACTGCACTGTACATTCATTAGCAGTTCCTGGGCCAAATGAGCTGTTGATGTTGTGAGTTGTCTCTGCTGCTTTATGACACATTTGGAATTCAAATAAGAAAATTGCTCGAATTTGCTTTTTGCCTAACTTTTCATAGTCTAAAATAAATATAAAATAAACAGCAAGTAATGAGTCAGAAGCAAAAATAATAAAGCAAGAAAAACACATTAAAGGAATGTATAACATAACCTCATTTATTTAAGAATGTATTCTGACATCAAATGGCAAATCTCAGCAATACAAAAACCACAATTCCTTATGCACCAACCTAATAGCCATTAAGACCTCTGGTCTAAGTTTCTTCTTTTAATTTTTGCCTTTTGCTCTTCACTGGATTTTCTAAAGGTTGCTCCCACTACCCTTCACAATTTTTTTCTAATAATTTGTTCTCTACTGACTCATGTATGTGAGAGGAAGAGACCTGAATAGAAAAACAAACAAACAAAAAAAGCAAACAAACATTAGAAATTTAGTCTTCCCGCAAAACTTATAATGATAAATCTTGTCCTTTTATTTGTCTTTTGGTCTTTGCACCTCAAAAATACACTTAGGTAAGAATTCAGAAACTTCCTTCCCACAATCCCAGGCCAAATATAATTACTAAAAACTGTAGATTTCCTTACCTATTCGAGTTCAGAAACCAGAGCTTTCAGTAAATCACCAGGTTATGCAGCTAAAGTCACAAGAAAAAGGCAAGAGTACTAATACTTCACACCTGATTCTGTAGCTCTGGAGGAAGCTGGCAACAAAACGGTAAAGAGAGAATATGAAGCACATGGTTAGAACCAAACACTTAATTCTTGTGCCTGCTCCTCTCTCTTTCTTCCTACTGTGTTATGCAGCAGACAGAACAGGAAAACCAACAATAGGCAAAAGGACACCAACCCAAAGTCAAAGACACCAGTATACCTTCTTGTGAACTCTGTCTCTTTGTACTACAAGTATTTTCTAATGACCCCTATCAGACACAGGATATTGGGCCATTCAGACTTTTCACCTAACCATTGGTCACTGGGTCACCTATATCTTGTCCTCATATTACAGTCTTAAAAAGATATTGAGGACTCTAGATTACTATTACTGTGATTTTACCATATGTGTATCATGATAACATTAGCTAGGTACTACACAGAAAGGAAAAAATTACTTCCACTTCAAAGAATTGTACTCCTTAGTTAGTATCTGTCTCTATTTTTATTTTGCAACTGAAAGAAAGTCTGGGGGAAAAAAAAACTTCCTCATATTGTAGGCATATGCCATCTTCAAGGTATTGAAAGGGAAATTCTTAAACTGAAGTGTAGGTAGAAGTGGGTAGTAACCCCGTTCCATACACGTGTTTGTCTTTTTTTCTCCACAGGCAGGATTCACCATTAAATCCTACTGGAAGAGGGGTGTGACGTAATTTCTTATGCAGGTGAATTTTGCAAGATGCAGAAAAGGCTAAAAAAAGAATTGGTTTATGTCCAACTAGCTTGTGTTTCTGTAAAAAGTTAATCAGTTCCAATAGCAAACTTATATGATTGTCCCTGTTTACTCAGACATCCTGATTTGAGTCCACCAAAATCCAGGAATTAACAGCACACTGAAGCATCTTTATTACTGAAGAGGAGATGGCTGTATTGTAACACAGCTGCTTACTGCTCCAGTGGGATAAAACAAAATAATTAAGAGCAAAGATTTCTGATACTTATCTAGTTCTGTATTTAAATAACTCAGTATTGCTATTTTATAGTAAGACAATTGTCTACCAAAACATAAAGAGTCATTTCAAGTAAATAGTAGTATTCCTGCCTATAATTAAAAGTTACTCTTCAACATTTAAACACTACTTTTATCTCAGAAGGATCCCAAAATGCCATGAAAACTGTTTTGTTGCACAACACTTACATTTAACTTTACATGTTCAGAAATGCATCCACTTCTCCGAGTGATCCGCTCCATAATGAGTCAGACTATGGAACAGGCAGATGGAAAGGAAGTATGAGGAGTGTATTCTTTTGAAACTACAAGAGGAATTTTGCTGGGGCAAAAAAATCATTCTCTAAGCCAGAATCTCTCCAAGACACTGGACCTAGAACCCTAAAGCAAATTAAAAACAACAATATTTCATTTTGTTAATAGTCATGTAATTAATCATTTACATTTTATATAGCATTACAGTAATTACACGTCAAGTTGGATGACATAGGAGGGGAATAGAGCTCTAATATTCATATTCACATCATTTTTCAGAGGAAGTTTTATTTAAAACCAGTTGCAACAAAATTCACAGTATTCGATCTCTTACTGTATAAAGAAATCCAACACCTGCATGTGTTAATATGTCAGAGACACTTAGAAATAAAAGAAAAATGGAAATATGCACTTCGTTTTCATTCTTTTTCAGTTAGGCAGGTCTTCAGTGAAGTTTTCCAGTTTTATGGATCATGGTTATGACAGATGAAATATCTGTGCAGCATGGAATTTATTTTTCTTGAGCAACAACATTCTACCAGTTGTTCCAGAAGATGGCAAGTTTTATGTGTTTATTTCAATTGAAAACATCTGCACCAGATAATATAAGCCTCTGGGTCACATGTTAAATAACACTATTATATGTGACTGCATATAACGGCTGCTTTGCATCTTCTTTATAATGTTTTTTAACTAAGGAGCATTGTCTTGGATGATTAATTGAAGTTGCTGTAACATTAACCCTTAATGAATTTATACTTCTTAGTTTTTCAATTATTTAAGGTCTGATTCAGTTAAGTACTTGAATATGAGCCATTTCCAGAAATATATCTCAGATACTTACATTATAACTCAAGTATGAAAGGCATTCTCAAAGCACCTGCTTGCCTCCTAAAATCTCAGATGTCCACAGATTTTTTCATATGAGAATTTCCAAACCATCCGTTTTTCTGCTTCTGAATATATTAGTGCTGAAGGCCTCATTGCCAAAAACTATGTGTATCTGCTTTGAACTGCTGATGTCTGGATGTCTGGAGGGTTGTCTAACTGGGTTTTGTAAACTTGAGTTACCAAAGCAGACCAGCTGCTGGATGAAGTCAGCAAAATGGCAAAACACTAATACAACACAGGTCTGCTTCCCATCTCCATTAGTGTCACCACTTGCATCTTTCCAGTTAGGCACGTGTTTGAGCACCTCACTGGAACCTGGGTAACTGCAGTTATCCAGACAGGTTTTTCAAAGACTGACTTGAAACCTAACATGCCTGAAAATCACAGTATTTCATCTTGATCAGAAGGTAGCCCACAGTGGAATTCTAATGAAAAATTAGCATGCACCCGTCACATTAAGACTCCATAGATTTGAAGATGTTTCATGTCCTGTTTGTTCTAAGGCTTCTGAAAGTTCATAATTACATTCTAGTTATACCAATTAGTGGCTTGCTGAAAATGGAATCCTTTGGCTTTCTGATTCTCCTTCACTTATGAAGTAAATCTGGAACTGCTTTTCTACATTAGAACTACATCAGTGTAAGACTGGTGTGTTTGGCTCTCTTACTAAATATTGATAACACTGGAAACCAACACATTCCATCGCATGATAACAGATTGATGAGTTGAGAAAAAATCAAAACATCTTAGAAAGTCTTCTATAAACACTTGGCTAAAACTTGTGGAAGAGGTTTCAAAAACATGTATGCAATCTTATTCAACACACAACAGGAATCTTTCATCACGATACATGTGCAGCTGGTTTTCTTCTGCTAAATGAACCATTGATGATCTGGTCCACAGTAATTTACTTTGCTGGAAGTCTACGTTGAAGCTGATAAAGGTTAATGATTGGAAGCTATTTTAGATAGCCATACCCAGCTTCTCTGCCAGGCTGCTGGCAGTGGAGATGATAGATTGTCTTATGCTTCATCAGTCTAGATCAGTTCTAATTTAACAATTATAGAAATGAAAGGTGCAGAACAATGAAACAAGGCATATTATCATACCAGATGGTCCATTTTAGAACAATTCACATACAGGTCTAGAATAAACTGTGGCTCTGATACTCTATTATATGTATTTGCAGACTGTTCCAATAGTTTCAGTCCGGTTTCCTTACTTTGGTCAGGACAGCAGAATTGCCACCATTTTATGTGTTGGCTGCTTTTAGGATTTAATTTCATCTGTTTGACAGTGTTATAACTTCCACTGGCAAGAGTTTATTCATTTATTTTGACATTCATATGGGCTACCATTGTAATTGTTTCAATCTCAATATCCATTATAATGAGATCTCAGTAGGATTTTCTCTTAGCAATCTCACTTTATAATTAGGGGTGTTACGTCAAATCTTCTAATCAAACTGGCAGAAGTATTGTGCACTCCCAAACTAGCAACTTATGAAGCCCAGATCCAACCAGTGCTCAAATGTATTTGCACTCAGTGAACTGCTGCTAACAGCTTTATGGTATCTATTGAACATGACACCAGAAGTACATCTTCCCGAGATCTGAGTAACAAAAAAGGTTTTGTTTAGGACTTACAACACGGTTCTCCATTTCCTCCACTCTTTTCAAGTTACATTAAATAATATTGCCTTTATATTCAACATGATAGATATTATGTGACCCAATGAATCAAAACATAACCTGTCATCACCTAGATAGCTGACTGGGAGATACTGGAACACATTTTAAAAAATTATTTTATTTCAGGTTGGGTCCTTGCTGCTGGTTGAGCTGGATCCTAATTCTAAGTTAAATTTGGACAGCATATAGAAATAAT
The DNA here is from genome assembly GCF_036013475.1 of Columba livia. Lineage (NCBI taxonomy): Eukaryota > Metazoa > Chordata > Aves > Columbiformes > Columbidae > Columba > Columba livia. The sequence continues at coordinate 71,104,455 of NC_088602.1, forward strand.
TCTGACTTCATCAATATAGCCTTCCCCAAAACAGATAACCCCCGGTCAGATCCCCATATTATTTTTGAGCCATCTATTGCTGGGATTTTTTGCTTAATGCATTCTTTATGGTGAAAGAATGTGTGTGCATTATATTTTCTTTCTTCCATTCCCTTCCTTTTATCAGTTGATTCAACAAGAAATACGACAATCCTGTAAACAGGGCAGTAAAGTAATGTTCTGTATTAATGCTACTTAGGAATCAGATTTCCTGAAATGTTTGCATGCTCTCTGAAATGAACCAAATATGCGGAGGATTGCAGGTCAAGCCCAGAGACAGTTAAATGATCCTGATTTAACAAGTATCATTACACAGAGGGAGAGGTGTCTCTGATAATGACACGGAGAGGTTCTGCATGTATTTAACACAGCTGCTGTCTGAATTCTGAAATGCCACAGAATAAATATGGATAAGGAAAAGTTTGGTATCTATCTCTGGGACGGACAAACAAGCTGTCATAACAAAGCCTGAAGTCAGCAAAGATGATGTCTAAACTGTCATGGGCTGTACCATGACGAAGAAAGGGCAACACAGTTTATTAGGAATCAAATGCCGTTTTACTAACAAAATTTTGGCACTGAGTATGGACCTTTTACCACATCACACTGGTTTAAGGGGAATAAATTGTGCCACCTAATTAAAAAGAATACAGATAATACAAAAGGACAGATTCAGGGTTAAAGCTGACATTGGAGAGCTGTAATTTGCAACAAAAATCTGGAAATCAAAAGCCTGCTGGCAAGGCGTCTGCTGCGTGGATGAGGTGACAAATATATGCACTGTCAAGAGGGAAGAGGGTGCCTGAACATCAGCCTGTGTTATAGACTACTATTTTGCTCAAACATATTTACAGAGTTAGAAACAAAGTCAGAGAGTTCAACAATGAAACTTCTTTGTTGGCTCATTGAAACTGAAATTCTTCACTGTCAAAAGATTCAGTTTCTACAAGGATTCCCACTTATGAAAGTTGTGAGGGTTTTTTAGTGATGTGTTTTTGTTTTTGTTTTGTTTTGTTTGTGGTTGTTGTTGTTGTTTGTTTGTTTTTTGTTATTTTGTTTTGTTTTAATTTAATTTAGAAAAAAATATATATTTCTGCTGTTGAGATATTCTAGTTCAAAGGAACTGCTTTAAAACACTGGTAAGTTTGGTCTGAAAAGGACACTGAACTATGCCTTGCTAGGAAATTAATGTCAAAATTCTACTTACCCAATCCCTTCCCCCTCCAGCCCAGGTTATTAATTTAGAAACGTTTTTGAGACCTTCAGTGTCACACCCTTGTTAGGAACTAGTCTGAAACATTTTGAGATAGGAAGATCAACTTTTGTTTTCCTAAGGATCTTCACTGTTGCCAGAAAGTCTGTTGTTACACATGGTTGTTTCCCTTCTCTGTCTGCAAGCGAGAAGTTGCTCACACTGAACATCAACAGGAGGCAGGTCTGCCAAAACCAGTTTTGAAACAGGACCATCTGAACAGAACTACTGTTAACATTTCAGAGCAGTATAGAAATCAGCTGGATTTTTCCAGATTTAGAGGGTTTAGTTTTTTTTTTTTTTGTTGTTTTTTGTTTGTTTTTTTTTGTTTGTTTGTTTGTTGTTTTTTTTGTTTTTTGTTTTTTTAATCTTTTTAGTAGAAAGCATAAGCAGATCAAGGATATAGCCAGGGCCTTGCAAAACTTCTTGTGAGAAAATGAAGCAAAGAGAGAAAATGCTTTTGCTCAGGAGTGACAAGCAGGTCAGTGGTTAGGGCAGCAAGAGTGGACGAGGAGAGAAGCCAGACTCAGATAGGGAACAGGTACTGCTCCTCCTTGATGTGTGATCCCTTTTCCAATGTTTAGGTTCAAGCCAACAAGAGTTGTGCAAGACTTTTCTGAACTAACCATACAATCAGTGAACATGTGGCTGGGGAAGACCTAAAAAGGTGAACTCCCTTTCTCCAGGTAGGAGTAGCCTTACCTGCATGGTCTTGTTGGCAGCCTGCTCCCAACCTGCAATGGTTTCCTTCAGTATTTCAGGATTAATATTTTTGTTCACTTTTCTTTTCTGATCCAAATCTTTGCTGAAACGCAGTATCAAGAATTAGACTGAATATTTTAGCTCTTGCCTCACCACTTCTGAAGAGAATGGGAGAATTACACCATGTGTATTACAAATACTACTCTTGCTTACATACCAAATATGGTGTTTATCACTTTTCACAAAATCATGCGATTGTCATCATAGTCATTGTGCCATTAACTACAGCCCTATATTTCTTTTCCCTTGTAACAGGACATGATAGCTGGCACAACTGTGAGACAATACGACCACCCCAAAAATTTATTGAAGGTGCCTATGAAAAAAAAAAAAGAAAAAGAAGATATTAACTTCCTGTCGTGGGCAAGTGATTTTAGGGTTCTGGTTGCTGCAGAACAATGTTTAGATTTCTTAAAGAGAATCACAATCTTAAAGAGTTTGGTGGCGGTTTTGCTCTATTATTTACTGCATGGGGGAGATATACCAAACCAAATATCATTTACCTTCTTTCTAGGCACGTTTATTTGTTCACAAAGCAAAATTTCAGGCGTCTTCTCTCCCTGAGGACTGTTTGCTCCAGGGGCTGTGTTTTGAAGCTCCAGAGGCAAACTCTCAGGCGACGTGTATATCCATAATGATGCAAATGTTCAGGGTTCTTCTTCCTTTGACAACTGTTTGCTCCAGAGCCTGTACTTAGAGCTGCAAAGACAAACTTTCAGGGGTGACCTGTAATTGTATGCAAAGTAGACTTTCAGGAAACAAAATTTTCGGAAAAAATATTTAATGGAGTAAAATAACAAAAGGGCTGGCTCAAGCCGGGTACCCACAGAGAGGTCCATTCAAGCATAGAAAACTACAAACTTTTATATCTTTACAAACCGTTTACACCAAGATTCAGTTCAATAGCAAAATTTCACCACCAGGTCCCTTGCTTGCCATTGGACCCCTTTTCCCTGACTCCACATGGGCCTCTGTTTTGATGAGTTGTAGACGTTGGTTTTGGTCCATATCCTTGAAGGTGTCATTTTATCTGGATAAATCCTGTCTTCTTAGTGAAGTGCAAACAGGCCCCACACTGCAGATGTCTGCAATGTCTCTGCATTAGCCTCAGATCATTGTTTTTGCAATCAGTCCCATTTTTCCCAGCAAAATGCAAGCTAGACTTCATCTGCAGGCATTTAGTGTAGTCTGCAGTTGCTTTTGGTAAATATGAGCTTAAATTTTTAGCAGATCTAGTCTACTAAGTAACATAATCAAAGAGTATATTAAAATCATACAACCCTATGTCTCTAAACAATCCATTACACTTGGTGTGCATCTACTTAAGCTAAATGATTAATATCAAACTTGAATTGGGCTCATCCACTACCTGTGAGTATTAAAACCATTGTCATACAGCTCACTTATTTAGCAGAGAGAGCTCAAAGTGGGCTCATCCATCGTATTTATAGAATGAAGTGGCTGATTTGTAGTCAAGTTTCATACACTAGAAAAAGTCTGCACAAGACACCCTGTGCCCACAAGCCACTGGCGTTCAATGTGCCATTCTGCTTCCCTGTGGGTCTCCTGGAAGGAATTCTTGGCCTGGCTGTGGCTCAGGCTCTTCCCTTCCCTGCAGCCTGGACCAAATTGCTGCTGCTTTGGCTGTAGGGGAGTTGAGTGCATCCACCACACTTCCAGATCTCTGGTAGAACAGCAATGTGCTCTTCCCTTGAAATGGAACAAGTGAACTTCAAAGGCACTGAGTTACATTAAAATGAAAATCCCCAAGACACTGTTTTTTTTAAAATCACTTTGCAGAGAATAACAATGAAGCAAGACAATTTATAGGTCTAGTAATTTTGCCCTTGATAGTGTAATTGCCATTACTGTTCAGATTCTTAGAGGGTCTGATTTTACAGAGGTGCTGAGCAGCTGCAGTTTCCATTGATTTCTGGTAGAACTGAAAATGATCAGGACATTTGAAAAATCCATACCCACTGTAATCCAAACCTTACAAAAAAAATACTATCCTTTTTCATATTACTTGACAGTTATTTATTTCCCTAAATAGGTGTTTCCAATATAATTCTCCAATAAATAATAAATCACACAAAGAACATTCTTTAAAAGATCTGATATCTAGCAAATACTTTGCACGCCTAGAAAGTGCCAATTTTTTTTTTTTTTTAAGTTTTGGAGAGCTGTTTTTTTTTTAGTGTCAACCAGTCAAAGATTTGTATTTGGACACAAGCTCTGTGTCTTGGCAGAACTTGGCAGATAACAGCATGCAGGCTGAACCTGCTACAGAACTTGGAGCTTATAAAAATCACTGGATCAGAGCTCAGCAGGTTGGGCAATACACTAAAGCAGACACCAAAACCAACAGGTTTAGACAGTAGAACTAGTAGAACTATTTACAAAGTTGTAAGTGGCTTTTTTTTTTCTTTTTTAACAGTTTCAGCATTTGAAATAAAACTAACGCCAGAGGGAATGTAGGCCCACTGATGAACGAGGTGGGTGCCCTGGTGACAGAAGATACAGAGAAGACAGAGTTACTGAATGCCTTCTTTGTCTCTGTCTACGCGGCCAGAGGCTGCCCTGAGGAGCCCCTACCCCTGAGGTCCCAGAGAACGTCAGGACAATGGAGGAGTTTGCCTCGGTTGATGAGGACTGGGTTAGGGAGCAGTTAGGCAATCTGGACATCCATAAATCCATGGGTCCAGATGAGATGCACCAGCGGGTGCTGAGGGAGCTGGCTGAGGTCATTGCTGGGCCACTCTCCATCATCTTTGCCAAGTCTTGGGAAATGGGAGAGGTGCCTGAGGACTGGAGGAAAGCAAACATCACTCGAGTCTTCAAAAAGAGCAAGAAGGAGGATATGGGTAACTATAGACTGGTCAGCCTCACCTCCATCCCTGGGAAACTGATGGAACAACTTATCCTTGGTGCCATCTCAAGGCATATCAAGGATAAGAGGGTCATTAGGGGCAGTCAACATGGCTTCACCAAGGGGATTCTTGATCAACCTCATTGCCTTTTATGAGGACATAACGAGGTGGATAAATGATGGTAGAATGGTGGATGTGGTCTACCTTGACTTCAGTAAAGCATTTGACACAGTCTCCCACAGCATTCTTATAGCTAAAATGAAGGAGTGTGGTCTGGATGATCGGGTAGTGATGTGGACTGTGAACTGGCTGAAGAGAAGAAGCCAGAGAGTCGTGATCAATAGGGCAGAGTCCAGTCGGAGGCCTGTATCTAGTGGAGTGCCTCAAGGGTCAGTACTGGGACCAGTACTATTCAATATATTCATCAATGACTTGGATGAGGGACTAGAGTGCACTATCAACAAGTTTGCTGATGACACCAAGCTGGGAGGAGTGGCTGATATGCCAGAAGGCTGTGCTGCCATTCAGCGAGACCTGGACAGGCTGGAGAGTTGGGCGGGGAAAGATTTAATTAAATACAACAAGGGCAAGTGTAGAGTCTTGGATCTGGGCAGGAACAACCCCAGGTTCCAGTATAAGTTGGGGAATGACCTATTAGAGAGCGGCATAGGGAAAAGGGACCTGGGGGTCCTGGTGGACAGCAGGATGACCATGAGCCAGCACTGTGCCCTTGTGGCCAAGAAGGCTAATGGCATCCTGGAGTGTATTAGAAGGGGGGTGGTTAGTAGGTTGAGAGAGGTTCTCCTTCCCCTCTACTCTGCCTTGGTGAGACTGCACCTGCAATATTGTGTCCAGTTCTGGGCCCCTCAGTTCAAGAAGGACAGGGAACTGCTGGAGAGAGTCCAGTGCAGGGCAATAAAGATGATTAAGGGAGTGGAGCATCTCCCTTATGAGGAAAGGCTGAGGGAGCTGGGTCTCTTTAGTTTGGAGAATAGGAGACTGAGGGGTGACCTTATTAATGTTTACTAAAAGGGTGAACGCCACGAGGATGGAGCCAGGCTCTTCTCAGTGACAACCAATGGTAGGACAAGGGGTTACTGGTTCAAACTGGAACACAAGAGATTTCACTTTAATTTGAGAAGAAACTTCTTCTCAGTAAGTGTATCAGAACACCGGAACAGGCTGCCCAGGGGGGTTGTGGAGTCTCCTTCTCTGGAGACATTCAAAACCCACCTGGACATGTTCCTGTGTGACCTCACCTAGGCATTCCTGCTCCAGCAGGGGGATTGGACTAGATGTTCTTTTGAGGTCCCTTCCAATCCCTAACATTCTGTGATTCTGTGATTCTGTGATTCTGTGATTCTGTGATTCTGTGAAATGAGCTAACAGGAAATAATCCCAAACTTTTTCTCTGCTGGGCACATTAATTTCCAAGTCACATTATTTGTTTTATATTAGAAATTAAAGTTTGGGTCTTAACAGCTGCTGATTTTTTTTTTCCATTTGGGGCCGGGATGAGGACAGGGAAGTGAAGTTCTGATGTAGGATGACTAAACATGGCTAACTTTTTCACCAGCAAAACTGTCATGGTGCTAACTGTAAAGGAAGAATGTAAAGCAGAAAGGAAAACAGTAGTCCATCATTTGAATAATGCACATTTTGAATTAATAATTAGGCATAAAACAACAGGAGAAAGCAAAGGTAAACACCAAAGGGAACCTCAGTGGAGTACTAAATCAAGTTTTAAGAGTTAAGTTATTCATTGAAAGCATTCAGAGACTACTGACAAATAAAAATGCCATTCACAGAAATCAGGACTAATTAATGAATGATTCACAAACAGAAGAAAAAGCTGAATTCATAATTAATATTCCTTACTTCAATGCTTCAACCACAAAATATAGCCCTATTTGAATGAAAAGTAGTGACCCGAGTTGCTTATCAAGTAACCACTATATAATAATCCAGAGCATCTCAGGAAAAATAAGACTAACTGTATGACCAAACATATCATGAACAGTAATCTGCCTAGTAAGTTGATTGATATGCTGTTTCACCACAACAAATTGTTCTCCATTTGCATTCTGTGCATTGTCTGCTGATGAAACCTCAAAACAGGCTTTTCTAAAAAAGATGTGAAGACGAATTAGAGTAAGACTGACTAGTTTTCTTGGAATGTAAGGAAAGTCTTTTTGAACAAGAACTTATGCAAAATATTGCATATCACTGTTTTCCTAAGATTGAAAAACTGAAGCGTTTACATTAATTATACATTTAAATTATTCATGATAAGGAAGATAATTTTAAGTCCAGAAAATGTTCAGAACACTTTCCTTCATAAAATATTCCAAAATCCTAGCTCTTTGATTAGGTTAAAAGAAAAAAACCTGAAATCTTAGAATTTCCTTCAGATTAGAACTGTTCTCAGCAAATCTACTTCTAGGTACGAGACAGTCTATAAAAATGTCATTTAATTTGTCTTGGAGATTAAAACAGAATTTCTGTACTATTTTGCATTTTTATTTTAATTGAAATGACCAACTGAAAAGAAATAGCCAAACATCATTTGGACTACTTCGTGGCAGGAAAAAAAAAAAAATAGAGTGTTCCCATTCTAATGAATATTTGAGAAAAATTTTTAAAAAAAGTATTTTAAACTATCTTATGTTTTCTTGATAAGAAAAAAACTTAAAATGATTCTTAAAACTCACAGTTCCTCATTTTTGGTTAATTCTAATAAGACTGTTTCTTATGCCACCTCTCTTACCATGGTCACCACTCTCAGAAGTAGTAATACACCAATGTTTTACTACAATATTTTTCTTCTTCCCTGCATCTTTCTAATTTCCATCATCCAAGTCTGTACATTCCAAATTTTTAGTACCATTTTTTACTTCCAGGAACACCTCCTGAAAGCCCGAAAATGTTATATGTGTTCCCTAAAACCCAATAAACTCTACCTTAATTCTTGGAGAGACTGACAAACCTGCCTGAGCCTACAAAAGTATTTTCAGGGGCAATGAAAAGAAGATATTTTAAAGGAGGTCTGGAAATAGTTTGAATTTTAAATTTGAAGGAGAAATGATTAATACTGAATGCCAAGTGTTCCCTTTCAGATGAAATACTGGAGGGCAGATGGGACAAGGGATTTCCGAATTTTCTTTTTATGTGAATTGTTCATAGCAACTCAATCTTCAAAGTTTCACCTATTTCTTCAGCTTTTACATGTCTTAATATAGAATCTGCATCCTTTCCATCCATAGAATTGTTTTGTTATAAAGAAAAAGCATAAACATAATAGATCTACTATTGCCATGAGTTTGAGTCTTTTATGATGCATTTTTAGAAAATTAATCTGAAAACAGGAACTTAGCAAAATTCAGACTAAAACCTTCTGCGATACTTGATTTTATCCTGAATCAGGATAGAAACACCAGACAAATTCCAAGGAAAAAATGCATTCAGAAACATCAAAAGGTCCTATTTTGACATATTTAGTTAAAACATGTGAATTTCTTAGAAATAAATGTTTTGGTTGCTTAGTTATATTTCAGCATTGGACATCATCTTATTCTCTCAATCCAGTTTTGTCTCCCCTCTCCATAGCAGGCAGACAGGCAGGCATCAGGACCAAAATAAAGCCATTGACAACATGCCTTAGCTCAAGTGAGTCTTATGATTCCAGAAAACGCATTAAAGAATACATGTTTGACTCAAACCCCAGTTTATAAAAGAAAATCAGTTCTATAAAGTTAACATTAATCTATGGCAAAATGTTACTTTATGTTATATTTATTTAATATTGAAAATAATTTAGATCAGTGTCAAAATGAAATCAATACTCTTATTCAGGTCAACTAACATGAAATAAAATAGCAATTTTAATTTCAATTCCTCCTCAGAAAAGTATGACACTTAAAAATATGCTATCATGCTCTTTTTCCCATTGGAAATTACACTTCACAGTGGAATATCATTTCAGTGAAAAATTCCCAACTACCTCTGGCCAACATCCATGTTGAGGTATTTAAATATGTCTCCTGATTTTGCAGAGGCAGGATGCTTTGCAGTCCTACCAGAAATCATACATAATATAGCCAGAAGGGACATTCCTCCTCATTAGCCTGATGTCCTGGATAGCACAGTCAATAGAGATTCCCTGTGTTATGTTCCAACTAGGTAAAAAAAATTGCACTTCTTGGCACCTTTAAGTTCTTCCAAAGGTTAAATAACCTCACTGCTCAATGTTTGTACCTGATTTCTAGTCTAAATTTATCCTGTTTCCGTTTCCAGACATCAGCTCTTCTTATACATTCGTCTGCTAGCCTGATGAGATTTTTATTATGACATTGCTGTTCCCCATGTTGTTACTTACAAACTGTGATTAAGTGTCTCCCTTAGTCTTGTTTTTTTCAGGATAAAGGGATTGTGTCCTCTGGAGTCTTTGACCATAACATATGTTTTTGAGTGCTTCAGTCATTCTTGTGGCTAGTCTTAGATGAGGGCACACTGCTGTTAACAGACTGAATGCACTGGCTCTGTAATTTGGTCACAATTTTGAACACAAGGCCTGCTAAAGTGCCCCTAGTGCTTAATGGAAAACTTCCACTTGGATGTGAAGAGTTTTGATCTGTAGTGAAGAGTACATTCTCTTTTGTAAGAGCAGGGTACAAGCCAAGATACTGCCTGCTCACCTGCCTGCCTTCCACCTGGTTTCTCTCCAGCTCCCACCTAGGAGATTATCTGCCTCCATTTAGACAGCTTGTATCCCACCGAGGCTTTGGCCTTAACAACATGCGCATTAAAAGCAATACAAAAAGTATAAAGTGAGCTGTCTCCAATGTGCAGTTTCTGAATGCTCTCTTTATTGCTATGATTTAAGTGGTAGGATTTGGAAATCAGGAATGAGAATTTCTCTTCCCCCATATTCCTTTATGGGGGAATCAATGGGTGTTCATTATCAAAATGCTTTTGACAATCAAAGGCTAAACATTACTTTTCAGGTGGAACAAAGGTATTCGACAGCTTTAAGTCTGTAATATGGGTATGCACTTTCAGAGAAAGATATTAAAACATTCACTTAGAAAAAAATAAGTTTTATGCTTTTGGCACAAAAAAATTTCCTCTCAAAGTGACTTTCAAATTTTCAGTGACTGGTTGCTTGAAACACAGACCAAGTTAATTCATGCAATTTTCATTCAAGATGCTGATAGCTATATTGCTGTTTTCTTTCTGTATTTCATAGTGCTTTCTCTAAAAAAGATTTCAAAGAAATGGCTGCTTGTCACTGACAAGGGTTGATTTGCTACTAGTCAGGAGATGACCTTCACTGGCCAAATGCTAATAGCTTGAGAAAGTCTCTCAGTTAAACATCCACACAGCAGGAAAAGACCCATTGCATAGACAGGAACATTTGATATGCTTTTAAGCTGGTGGGACAGCCAGCTTCCTGGACAAATAGAATTACATAAAGTTTCAGGTGAAAATATGACATTTTTGAATAAAAGTTGTGGTGGCTGTCATCTCATCACACAGACAGAAAATGCAGTAATTGCTCTTTGAAGTTTCATAATTTTGCCTTGGAAAAAAAAATATTGCTGTGGTTTTCATGCCAAGCATCACGTGACATATATGTGCTGATCTGCCTAGAGTCAACAAGCCACCTAAGCAAACTGATTCTCTTGGCCCCACCACCTGTAGGCAATTTTGCACAATTCTATGTCTTTTCCACAAGTTACAGATTTTCCATCAGCTTTTTTATCTGCTGGCTGCTGAAACATGCATTTTGAAGTAAAAGGAGTCTTCATTTAAATCCCTTCCCGTTGTCTGGTAGCTCTGCAGTAGTTTAGCTCTTCATCATGAAGCAATATGAGGACATTCCACTTGTTTATGTAGTCCAGTATGTTTATATGATCTGTTGATCTTTTAAGTGGCATGTGTAACTGCCAGTCAAACAGTTGATTGAGCCTAATGATCTCACAGGCTTTAAGATATTTTATTAAGTTAACCTTGAATGCCTTCATTTTAGCTTCATTTCTCTATGTATCAAACTAAAAATTGCTTTATTGTAAAGTAACATATTCTCACCACATCATTGTTAGATTTTCTTATTGATAGCGCTTTTATTTCAAATAAACAGCACCACCCAATCTCTTTGAAATTCTCTTTGTGGTTTGGTTGCCTTAGCAATACAGCCATGTGGAAAAAGGAAATTCTTTCTCTCATAGAATTTTCCTATTTTGAAATCTGGTTGCCTTCAGAAGCAAGTCCCACCTGCAAAAATAAATGGGTCTCTGACTATCAGAAAGTGAAATAACCTGTTGATTGTTCGACAACTCTGGGATTGTCAATGCAATGGCATCTTTTTAGCAGACTGCTGAGGAAGGAGACAGACAAACTGGAAAGAAACTACTTTTTGCTGCTACAAAACCTAATCTGTGATAGATTTTAACTTCAGAGAGTGAGAAAATTCCGATAAAAGTTGTTTAGTCATAATTTTGCTAGCTAGCTCCATTTGGCAACTCATCAAGTTGAAAGGGCACTGTAATGAATACTTTGATGGTTTACATTTTTTCTCTAGCATTTCAGATTTTAGTTAATATCTTTACTTCTCATGCTATACAACAAGTAGCATCAGCATAAAACGTTAGTATTAAGAACTACTTTGTACAATGTATAGCAGGAAGGAAGAAGTCAGACAAGGAAATTCCTTTCTAAGTTGAAAAAAGCTGCTTAGCCTAAGCACCCATAAAAACTACGGTTATTTTGTGAAACTGCAGAAGTGTCTTTTGTTCCTTCATAACTATTAAAAAATCAGTCTTCTGGCTAAAGTCTACAATTCAACGTTCTACTTACGTTCCTGTGTTGGCTCAGTCTGTGAAAATTTCAACATGTCCTCCCCAGTCCTGTTCTTTCTGTGTTGTATGGTTGGGACATAGCATGCTGACAGATGTGAGCCTCTGTTGATTTAGCTGGTTTATTCAGAGAAATGGTCCAACTACCCTGTCAGATGCAGCTACTCAGTCAATATATTGCCTTACACAAGAAGAGTCTTCCTATACAGAGAGTAGCAGAAGAGGCTTCTGTAATAAAGCAAGAAAGGCTTAAGTTATGTTACAGTTTTGCATACGTACATGTAAATATTGGTATCAATAAATTCTATTAACTTCTCTGGAAAAAAAAAAAAAGCCAAAGCAAAACAAAAAACCCAACAACAACAAAACAACGCAAAACCAAGACCCTTTAAAAGTTTCATGTCTGTGAGGACAGGGGACAGAGAAAGATCTATAGTCACTTCAGAGAAATATGCCTTTAAATACGCTTACACATGATAATCCGGCTCTCAAAGAAGCATCCTACATAAAAGCTTCCATTTCGTTATCTAACACAGGTGGCCAAAAAGGAATGCACGTTTTTCAGCCAAACACTGAAATTCAGCATGAGGTGCAAACATTGATTTACACATATAAGCCTGGTAGAACTTGTTTAATCCTGGCTAATGCAAAATCGGATTGAAGTCACCTGATGACTTTTATTCTGCTACTTGAATTTTTTTCAGTATAAGGTGTTCTGCTGTCTCGTTACAAAGAATTCAAAGGATCTGAGATGAGGCTGAGAGCTTACAGTCACATCCAAGACTTTGATAATAACTTCATAATGCTCTACTTGTTTTGGGAAATATCCACAATCCTGCTTCAGAAATGCAAGGTGCGACAGAATAGTATGGAATTAACAACCAATATGCTTTCATGAATGCAGCTACAGAATGCCACGGATTATAAAGTTACTTCAGCAATCACCAGCACAAGTGATCCTTACCTTGCAATGTGGAGTGATGGCAGGTATGAAGACGACTACTTGTATTTATTTAGAAAGTCAGTAAAGAGGATAACTTTGAAATGATAATTTATCTCTCAGTTAAAATTCAAAGGAAGAAAAATTAATCTATTGAAGAAGAGTGGAACAAAAATGAACAAAGAAGTATGTCATAGTCTGTGAAAAAAAAAACTCCCCTTGCTAGGTACCTAATCCAGCATGCAAATTTTGCATCTCAGCTGAGCCAGGGTGTATAAAACCTGTATAGAAAAATCGTGAGAAAACATCTCCTTGTTAATGTTGTAGAACAGATGCACGGTGAGCATGTGCAGTATTCCAAACACCAGAAACTAAATCAATCAATACATATTCTTAATTTCATTTTCTTGGTAGTCAAGACATACACACACAGATAGAATGAAAATGTATGCCAGCTAGGAATGAAAGCTGCAGACCTGTGTTACTGCTCAGTTGAGTATCACTGCTCATAGAAACTCTTGAGGAAAAAAAGATGTCTAAAATAAAGATATTCTCTTTCTCCTTTAAAACTGCACTGGGTTTAGATTGATGAGGTTACTGTGGGTGGGTAAAATGAGTTTCTCATAATCTAGTGAACTGAACCATTTTGGCATGAGGGTAAAAATCAGCATTCTGCTGATTTCTGTTTCTGGTTTTGAAGAAGGGGCTTCCTGTAGTCAAGAATTGTGTATACCACATCAGCACATTAGGCTGTGAATAAATGTTTAAGTAACAAGGTGTACTGGTTTGACTGAAAATTTTCTTCATGCAGTTAGAAACCTTTCTTTTTCATAGCTAGCATGCTCATTATTTGGACTTAGTTTGAGAACAAGAAATAACACCCCAGCACGGAGTTAATGTTTTTAATTTCTCTGGTCTGAGAGCCAAGGACATTGTGAGTGCTCTGCCCTCAGGTGTGAGGAAGTGGAACAGAGCTTGACTGACATCCAGACTGATCAATGAGAGCATTCTATCCCATTGGCATCATGCTAATTTTTTAAGAATGACTGGGCCTTCCGGTGGGCTTCTTCCTCTATTTCGGGCTTCTTGGGTGCTTTCTCTTGTGTGCATTGTTTTTTTCTTCTCTTCACTCTTTTTGTCAGAGCTGGGGGAGTTTTGGTGTAGGACATTTAGTCTGGCTTTTGCCATTTTGCAGAGGCCTCTGAGCCTTTCTGCCTTTTTCCTCTCTTTTTTTTTCACTGTTGGGGACCGGGTGGTGCTTTCGAGGGACTTGCTGCTTGGTGTGGATACAGTTTGTGAGAAATTGCCTTGAGTATTTTTTATTTCTATTACAAGTATATATATATATTTACTAGAAGTGCATTAGTATTCTGTTATTTTATTAAACTGTGTTTGTCTCAATCCAAGTTTCTTCCCTCCCTTTTGATTGTCTCCCTCTTGGGAGGGAGTGGTGGAAGAGGGTTTGAGCAAGCAGGTATCGTGATTCTATTGCTAGCTGTGGTTAAACCACAACACAAGGCAATACAAAATCTTCAGCTCACTTGTCCAAAGTCATGCAGAAAATCTGAGACAGAGCTGAGAAATAACTTAGTTTATTCATTAATGTATCTTTTCCCCTGCAAATGCTATACTCTGTATTAGTTATCCAGCTAAATACTTCCTTTTCCACCCAGAAGTGACTCTGTATGCATTTTGGTGCCAAATCTGTTGTTACTAATATCAGTTTTGTTATTAAGACAATTAACTGCCTTTGCTAGTTTGTGAAAATGAGGTGAAATTGGCACATTCCCATTAGAAGATGCATCTAATGGGACCACATCCACCAAGGCTTGCTAAATCATATAGCTTAAATAGTGTATCTGGTGAAAAAAGTAAACATATTCATGAAATAAATAATTATCTAATTAAACCAGAGTCATGTATAATAGGATAATGTCTGATTAAAGTCTCAGACATTTTAGCATTATTATGTGAGTAAAGGGCTTGATGTTATTGCTACCTGCTCAGTCAGCACATCTTCCTAATTTATTCATTGCATTTTACAAATGTCCAACATCTCGCAGTGGAGATTATTCTAGAAAAATCATGGAAGTGCCCGAGCATAATGTGTAGGAAAGGTAGAATCCTACTGTAGCTGGAATATATGAACAACTCACCGCCTGTAATGTAATCAACAATGAATCTTTGTCTCCATTTTATAGACAGGAAACTAAAGCCACAGGAAACATGAAGATATTATAACAACTAGTTTCAAGGTAGCAGCCTTGGCTGGCTAATTTATTCTCCTTACTTTCCCTTTTTACAGTCTATGTAGAAAACTGAAGATCTTACCTGAGCGGTAGCATTGCAAGAGTACATAGAATATCTGCAGCAGAGGAAGACATAGAGTCCAAGTCCTTAAGAACTACACTGATATTGTACTTATGTCAGGTGTAAACTCTCATCCAGGATGAACATTTTCTTATGGACACAGCTAGTGTCTGGTTGTATGTATGTTTTGGAAGACTGGAGATAAATATTAAAATAGGCAGACAAAAGTACAGTTGCATTTGTACCATAACATTTGTACATCTACTGCTCAAGAGCTTCCCTTCTCCCTTTCCCCACAAATCCTCTTCTATAGTAATATAAACTAGAAATGGGACTAGAGCCAAGTTACTCTCATTCCCAGGGAAGTTTCATAATCAGTAGGCTGGAGAGTTGATGCTGACTCTCACATTAGCCCAGCAAACTTACACTTACATCAAGCGATATGAAACAACTCCAAAAAGAAAGTATGAGGGCCCCTTCACTTCATGACACATTTGTAAGCTGAGTTAGGGTGGTCTCCTATGAGGAATGAAATATGCTCTTGAACACTGGTTCAGGAAACAAAGGAACAATACAGGCATGGAGCCACAGAGCTATTGGACGACTGAAGAAATTGCAGAGGAGGAACACAATACCTTCCCATCTTTGGAAGAAAAGTCCCGAACTTCCTCATATTTTAGCCTGACATATGCTATGCCTGCAGAAATGATCTTATGCAGTCAAATGGTCTTCTTGCTTGTCCATTTACTTCTTCATAATTGCTTGAGTGTGGACAATTTCTACTGAATTTGATGGGGCAGCAGTTGTCTCAAAGGTATGGAATTCCTACAGGTTTCATGAAGAGAAGCAGCAGCACATTCACCCTCCTCACTGAGAAAGGGACAGCAGTATGAGCTCATTCTTGTTGGATACCGGAGTACCCACAGAAAGAGGGAGAGCCTACCAAAGACCCTGCTGTAAGAAAAGTGGAAAAGAAGCTTGCTCATCCTACAATATCAGAGCTTTTTGGCCAGAAGACCTCCTAGTTAGGGGGAGGAAATTTATGAAATTGTTTGTTTCACAAAAAGGCTTTGGTGCTCAGCTCTTGCCTCAGTCTCAGAGCTGGGATCTCCGAGCAGAGGTAGGCACCTGCCCACGGGCAGAGCAAGGGCCATTGGTCTCAGAGAAAAGTGGAATTTGATACATGGCTTTTCAGGAACAGTGCTTTTGTTACTTTTGCTTTAGAGGCAGATGGCAAGAAAGGTAGAAGGAAAGAGGGAAGTAGGTAGGCAAATCAGCTCCAGAAAAGCACTGATGTAATCCTCAGTGGACAGACTATCACAGTATGTCATTAAAAACCACTGAGATGTTTAGAGGAATTAATTAGTTTATAGTTTCTATAAATACATTCTTGAGTGGCAGGTGTTCTGGCATCCATATGCAAAGCTGACTGCCCAAATACAATTGTGAAACCACCCGCCAGGAAAAAAATCATGTTTATCTGCTGAGAAAATAGATATGTTGCGCCAATCTGTTCTTAGAGTAGCATGTATGGCAAACCTCTTAACTCTGTCATGTCCGTGTAATCATCAAGTATATCTCTTCACAGAGGCTGAGAACATTTTTTTCTTTTCCCTAACATTCTTGGTATTCAATGGTTCTGTCTTAAAAAAGGTGATATATAAGTTACTTGCTTATCATAAGACACTGAAGAGCAGATTCCACCCTCTGCAGTTGCTTCAGTTTTTTACTGATGTGAGAAGTGATTCAGCTCTCACTCAGATGTTTGCAAGTCCTTCTCCTGAGTGAATCTACAGTTCTTTATACTTTCACATTCTTTTGACTCAGATTCAGTATTCTAAATTTAAACTAATGTAGAGTTCAAAATTCTAGCCTTCAGCATTTAAGCCTGCAAATATCAACAATTAATATGAAATGCAAAAGCTTTCATTCCCTTGTACCGTGAGAGGCTATGTTTACTCGATTACAAAATCACAGAATACTTGAAGTTGAATGAGGTCTTTGGAGATCATCCCATCCAGCAATCCCTACTCAAGCTGGCTCAGTCAGAGCTGGTTGCTCAGGGTTGGGTTTTGATCATCTCCAAGGATGATTTTGTTTTCTACTTGGAGTAAAAAAGAATTTTTTTTTTTTTTTTTTTTTTTCTGTGAGACTATTAATTATCATCAATAAGAACTATAGACTAGTTGCTATTAACGGTATCTAAAATATGCTTAGCTGGATACCTAAACCATAGAGAGAGTGCAACTTAAAAATAATTTGTTAAGGATCCAGTAGCAAATTTCGGAAAGTACAAAGATACCTGTGCATATGCATTACCCAACCTGTAAAAAGAACTTTCCAACAATCTGACCAATGGGTAAACTGCAGGAAGTGCTGAGTGTTTCAAAAGTGATGATCTTCATTAAAGTCAGTAGCTTCTGGATTTTATCACTTGCCTTAATCACTTGTGCGACACTGCTTCTAACTTGACTTTATTTTCTAGATATGTATGTGAATACGTAGACTGAGCAATGCAAGGGAGCTGGACTCATGTAGAATTGTAGTAATGCTTGTAGTAAACAAAACCTATCCTTTTTATTTAAAGGGAAAGCAATCTACCATGCAAAATAAAAGAGTATATGACTACAAGAGGCATGTCACCCTGCCTGACTTCAGGAAGTGTGCCTTCCTTCTCATGTGGTTTGGTTTTCTCAAGTCTAGGTTTGCAGACGTGAGATGAACGTGAGCTGAGTCACAGAAATCCAGCTGTGTGGCCACAATTTTGGATTAATGGAAATCCAGCCAGCTCTAACAAAAATATCTCTCTGTGTCACTCCTATGAGAACCCATTCCTTATTTGCAGAGCAGAGAAACCCAGCCCTGCCAAATATTACCAGAACAATTGACTGTCTCAATATGCTGTGCTCTTTGTATCATGCTACATTCTTTCCCATCCACTCAGGGTTACCTTGTTATGAATGTGATGCTATAAGCCCACCTCCCACAGGAAACACTGTCCTTTACTGGGCTTTCTTGACAACATGGGACATCCATCTCTGTGGTGACAGTTGATGTGACCTTTTGTGAGGGTAAAAGTAAATCACAGGTAATTAAGATTAAACTAGACTGAGGTAATATCAAGTTGTCACCCTGTGGAAGTCAAAATCTATATTTGACAAAAGAGTATTTGTCTCAATGCTAAGATCACAGAAAAGCAGTGCTTGAAAATTTGTTACTAACTCTCATCTGCCTGTAGCTGCCATTTTGTAGCTGGCAGGCAGTCTTGTCAAGTTTCATCACTTCCCTTGCCATATATACAGAGTGCTGCAGCGTCTACAGAATTTATTTAGAATTAAAATAATAAAAAGACATATCTGTGACTCTAGGCTCCTATAGTACCTCCATTAATTTATACAATACAACAAAATCCAACAGCATTAATCTAATAATTTCAGTGGTAATGCAACAATGTACAGAAATTACTTCCTTTCTCCTGATTGCTGTGAGAAGTTCTCTCTCAGCTTTCTCCAAATAGTCTTCAAACAGCTCGCTTTTATAGCAACCTGAAAAGTCACCACAGAAAGGCAATTTTTGACCCCAGAACAGGCAGCAATTTCAGTTTGCTCACAGCCATCAGCACTGCTCCATTCTTTCATAATGAGAAAGCTCTAGTTTAAGGATTACAGCTGCTACAGAATGGCCCAGAGGAGAAATCTTGCCATGTATCAAGTCCCATGTTAGAGACAGTGACTTCAACTGCAGCTCAAAGTGCCCACAGTTTCTAAAACACTGGGATTGCATTTGCCAATACAAAATATTTCCCATAATAAGTAGCTGCATTCCTCACTGGTCATGATTTCCAAATGATTTAAAGTTACAGCCCTTTTGTAAAGGACGGGGAAAACTATTAATCTTAAAATGACAGAAGCAGGGGCAACTGCACTAAGGGCCAAATCCAAAAGGAAAGGTTGTGTTTTTTTAGCCAGATGATGAGGATAGGCTGGCAGGCATAACCTGAGAGTAGAAATGTCAGCATGCACTGCTTGCACTGCAGAAGCACTGCTGTGAACCATTTCCATCAAGCACAAGCAGTTAGTGGAAAACCACTACTCCCTAAAGTAAACATCAGGTTAAAGGATTTGAGGACAACCTTTTTCTTCTCTTTGTTCGAGGAAGATTAACCTTTGCAAGGTCACTTTAAGCAAATATTATGCAAAGTCCAGCATAAGCATTGTCATTTCCATCAGAATCTAGGCAATTTTTCATTCTCATGACTTTCACTACTGCCCTGGACGAACTGCACTCAGTAGTCCCAAGATAGCTTTTAAAATCTATTGCCCAAGAATTTGAACTTGCAAAATATGTGTTTTTACAGCACTCAAAAAGCTCAGCTTCTCCTAATTATTTGCATGCAAAGTTCCCACCCAAGTATGTTCAGATGGGACCAGAATGTCATTGAAGTCCCTTTATCTTACCAGAACACAAGCCAGACTGACAGTTGGTTTCTACAGTATTGTTAATTTATCATTATTAGGATGGAGTTCAAAGACATTAATATTTTATAGCACAGAGGAAGAAATATCTCCTCTCACTATAACCTGACCACACTGATTCTATCATGGTTATCATTGCAGATTTAAGAAAAACAACAACAACAAAAAACCCCAGTACTACAATTAGGTTGTTCTGAAGGTGCATATTATTCCCCTTCTCGCTGATAACATGATGAAGCATTAGAGAATAGGCTCAGAGAACTTGCTTGTAGACATTTCCTACACTTCTTTTCAAGTCCCTCTCATATTCTCTTATACTCAGGCAACAGACAGACAAGGGTCAAAGGATTCAAAATTAGGATTTTTCGTCGCCAAGGTGTATCCTTACTTTACCCATTTCCCTCTTTCTTACATGTCATTTGCTTCTTTCTAGCTCCTACTGTACACCAGTAAGCATCTGGTCAGGTAACTGCCCAAACTGAAATCCTTCTGTCTGTAGATAAAGCCTTCCCCAGAGTCATGGGCATACCAAATACAGAGGACACACTTTTTGATTAATTGCAGGTCTCATGGCAAAAAAATTATGACAGCTGCTGAAGGACATTTTTGCCTACTTATTCCTCTAGTATTTCTCACTTAAGGTCAGATATCACATCTTCAGTGAAGTAATGAAGGCTTACTCCTTTTCTGTACAGTGATCTTGAGTATCTCAGACAAATGTATGTGGGGAAAAAGACATAATTTTTGCATTTATAGGAGGACACAATTTATTCCCTGCATGTAGTAATTACTGGTGCAAATGGTCAGAAAGCAATGCTTCCATACCATAATAAAATAAAATCTGTGGTTAATGAGGAGACAAAACCACATAAAGAATATGTGAACTCTGCCTACAGTTCTAATACAGGCCTTCTGCTCATTTATATTGTTAATTGAACAATTACTATTACTGAATTGTAAACCCACGGGGGACAGAAGAGTGAAGAATATGTTCCTACCACATTGCATTACTCCGATGGCACTAAATATTTGTGACCACAGGAAACCCAATTGCTCTCCAGAGTCTTTTAACAACACAGGTGGACTTCAGCTACTGGTGGGGAAAAATTAAGGGCATAATTGCTTGCATTTTGGTGAGACTGTTTGTAGAGCACTTCTCCAGCAATTCCTCAGCCCACAAAACCTGACAGATAGGCAAAGAGGGGAAGGAAAGATGAAACGGTCAAGAGGAATAATGGACCATATCCAGACCAGCCAGGCGTGAGATTTTAAGCAACAGTTGCTGGAACTCAAGACTTCTGAACTTGCTGATTACTATGGAAGGAAAAAGGATACAACTGAATAAAGAAGGAGCAGATTTAGAGCAGCAGCTGACTGACAGCACACAAGAGGGACTCTGCAGGGGAGAAGTTTCTACTAGGTTTCTTTTCAGCCCAAAATAATGCATGGGCTGGAACCGGGTTGAAGAGACTCATCTATGAATAGGACTAGTCTTTCTTCTGCATTGATCAGCAGACATAGGCATAGCCAAGGAATTCAATGTGGGTGATGCATTTGGCAAAACCAGAAATAGAATGTTTTTTGTCTAAAACAATACACTGGAGAAATTGCTCAGGACCAAGTAACTCATGAAAAAGTGATACAGCTGAAATGTTGCTAACATCAGTACCTGCATGGGCTTTTTATTCTATCACTCACTGGTAATGTTGGCCACATAAATTAAAGTCATCCAGGACCTAATTGGACTAGCCTTCAAGTTGTCTTGAAAATTATCTAAGGTTTTTACTCCATTCTTCCTGTTATGCACTGGAAATGCCAACATGACCTGAAAAAAAAAAAAAAAAAAAAAAAATTAATGCCCTGTCGGTAAAACATTACCATGTTGATGGACAGCCATCAATGGAAATTTGTTTCCTTCTCAACACAAAAGCAAAAAAAAAAAAAAAAAATGAGAAGGAAAAGGGAGATTGAGCTACATAGTTTCTCTTAACTTGTGACATGGACCTCAACACTAGCTGTTAACTGAGGCTGCTTTGGGGATTCTAGTGGCTCAGTAGAGCCACCACTGGGTATCTCCACCTGAATCAAAAAGTGAGTTATTTAAGAGAACATGGTCTGGTAAACTTACACAAGTCTGCAAGCCCTGTTTCACTGCACGACTGCATCCATGTTGAGAAAACAATGTTGTCTGAGCGTTGTTTTCTTGTGAAGCACAATAATATCTTATTTTCAGTGCTGTGTATCTTTCATACTATGCAGGAATAATGTCACCCATTATTGTGATGAAACAAAGCAGCTAATTAAGACAGTTACAGATGAGGTCAGGAAATTAAAATCATGCTGAGTCAGATTTGGTCTCTGTTACACCTATGAAAAAACACAGTAGTTATTCTGGATTTTGGCTAATTTAAACAAGAGGGTCTTCAAAGACACTGCATATTGCAAAAGGAACCATAAACAAGTGGAACACAATTATTCGTGTTACAAGTTGGTCTGTCTGCCTCTTCCTTAAAGCATTGATAACATTTGCATATATCTGTTTCTGGGAGATGTCACGTCAAACTTCTCAACTACCTTACACAGTTAACTGAAGGCTAACTGACGCTAGCAAATAAATAATTTTTATGGTTTAACATAAAAAATACTGAGTGATTTTTCAGTGGAAGGATCTGTGAAATCCATAGTTGTTAACCATTTGGCACAGCATTATTTAATTCAGGGAAGCAAACCACAGTGTATGAAAAGCACTATTTATCCATGGAGAATACATATCATTGTCACAAGCTAGTGTGCATTCTAAAAAGTTCACATGATTTCAAAAAATCTATTAGACAGATTAATAGAACGAAAATCCAACAAGTACTACTCGATAAATCAGCATTCACACTTATACTAGTATTTCAAGGAAAAAAAAATTGCAAGTCTAGTGCAGCAAGCAAACACAGAGTTTTGAGTCATGATTATCTTTACTGTCAGTAAAAACTGAAAACTGTGACTACACATCATCTATGTAATAGTTTTTATTTTCAATGCATGTTACAATGATTAACTGATTATGAATGCCTATGTAGATATTTTTTAGTTTATGGATCATGAGTGTTGCATCTGGCTAGTGTACTGAACAGTAAATATTATATAAAAAAATACATATACTAAAAAGTTAGAGAGGCCTTGGAACACAGAAGAAAACTTACTCAAAGGAAAATGTTTTTTTTAGCTAGTCCCTTAAATAAATCTTTATGACTTCTGAAAATTGATATGTATTAGTGGATTCTACAATTGCCCACTGTAAACTTTGCCAAGGTGGTTCATTTGTTTTGTTTTGTGATTCTTTTTCTTCTTGTTGTTTGTCTTTAACTGCAGATGTGTATTTTTTCTTAAAATTAGAAATTCTTCTTTTGTAGCCTTTTCAACTTAATTATACCTCACAACTGTTCCTGATTTTAGAGCTATCACAGATTTAACCTCAAATCTCTCTTTATTACTACCTAACTCTTTGCTGTCCAGCATAACACTAGACAGAGAAACAGCAGAAGCAACTCCAAAGTTTTCAGCTCAAAAGCATTAAAGTTATTATTTTTAAAAATATCTTGCAAAATTTAGCAGTGTGCACAAGTTTCATTTGAAGATTAGGATTTCAGCATTGCAACCCTTTTTGAGTAAGAGTTGGACATCTACTTATTTAGACACCCTTAGTTGCACCTAATCCTAGTATTGCCTCCATTTATGTAAAGCTGGAATAAATCCAGTGAAGCGTTTATATAGAGTAGAGCCAGTGGAAGAGAGGAGTGATTCCTTCTTGACCCTCCCCACTTATGCTATACTTTTTAAGCTTGACTTTACCCTTTCCCCACTGTGTGACAGCCCACTATGGAATTAACAACTGTGCTGGTGCTTCTTGTTGGTCTTTACCTTATACATCCTTACCATGAGAACCAAGGCTACTTGTGAAAGTCAAGGAGTAAATTAAATTAAGTGGGTGTGGCATCTGAGGTTTAGATTTCAATACTATGAATGGCAGGTGGGAAGTTTACCAGCCCAATACATTGTATACGGTACAGCCACTTCCATTATACCTGCCAGAGAAACAAGCCCATTGACAGAACTTTCCCTTGAGTGACTGAGGCTGCTGGGCAGACACCGGTGGTGCTGATGTCAGTATGATCCTTTATTTTGGGTGACAAGGGAGAAGCAGTATGTCACTGGAAACTGTTGAGAATGGTTAAAAAAGTAACTATCTTCTTCCACAGAGACAGAAATGTCCTTTGTCACTTACCAGTTGCAGCCCTTTCCTTCTGCCTGCTGCATTTATCACCTGGTATTAGGGTGGCCTCCTGGCAAGCAGCAAACAAGAATTTGAAACATTGTGGTCTGGTAGACCTGGTAATACCACTCAGTTACACAAAAGACAGGTATTAACAAGGGACACCGAGTTTTGCTTGTATTTATTTGATGCTTTTATTTCTTAATTACTTAATTTAGGAAAGGGTGCATTCCCCACACTTTCCTTTCCATGAGTAGTTGTGTGGCATGTCTCCCAAGAAACCAGGCATCACTAGGTGCCTCCTTGCCTTCCCTCTCACCAGAAGGTACTGCCATGGCCCTGCTGAGTCTTTCCCACTATCACGAGGCAGCTACTAAGCAGGACCTCTAGATCATTTATCTGACACATCTATTTGCAATGGACAGGGAGCCAAAGCACTAGACTTTGACCTTCTGATCTACTTAGCTTAAGCACCTTAGCAAGTTATACCAGTTCTATGGTGCCTTGAACAGTGGAGACCCCAATTTTGCCTCATGCTGCAGCAGCTGATATAATACAAATATTAAAGCTCTTCTGTTACCTGACAGCAATCTCTGTGGCATTGCCTTGTCCCTTCTCAACCAGCAATTATTGCAGTTTTGTATTGTAAAATCTCAACAGGACTATAACTTACAGAAGAACTTTTTTCCAGCAAGACCATCAGGAACAATGAACCTGAAGCCTCCTTTCTTTTTCGAAGTAGGAAGGGATGGCTAACAGGAAGTTCCCTACAAAAAAACTCTCCAATATGCTCTTCAAAACAGACTGGGTTTGATAACTTTCTGAATATGATTCAAATATCTGGAACAGTTATCAAAACAAAATAAGCTCCCAGGTACTCAAGTCCTTCTTCAAGTCTGAAACAGAAATTATGTGAATTAATGAAATTTGCCTTCCTTCTGTGCCAGTCAGGTTTTTGTTTGCCTCTTTCTTTTTCTTTCTTTTTTTTTTTTTTTTTAATTCTCTAGATAGTACCTGTTGGTGCACTAGAAACTGAAGCTGATACATCTCACCATAAACTTTGTCTTAGAACCAAAACCTGTCTGAGGGCCTCTACTGAAGACTGAGTGTGTGCACCTTAGATAATGAAGGTAAGAACTGACTAGCTGGACAGCTGGAATGGATTTTATTACTACTGACACACAATTTAATTTTATTTATTACATGATTAATTATATTGGGATGCCTAAAAAAAATGAAAAAAGGTCTTTATTTTTCTAATCAATCAATCAATCAATTAATCAATCAATCGCATTATCAAGTGCAGTCTAACCCAAGTGAGATTTAAAAAACAGGTCATCCAAGGTGATGCAACAAGAATCTCCTTTCCAAGATATCTACCTGTTTTGCAAATACATATAGGTAAGGAATGGTCAGTGATTGATGACCATTCTCTACAAAGCCATTATTTCTAGCAGGTTTATTAATCCATTTGTTACAAACAACACTAACAAAATTGTGGAAAATCTGTTGGCTTAAATTTTTGTAGCCTTTGGAGGGGATTTACCTGTGATTAATTCAGTTCAGAAAGTCAAGGGGTGGATGTCCTGTTTTCAGAGAACCTTCTTGCTACTCTGTTTTTTTCTAATGTGCATGTGAGTATTCCTCAGAAAATCAGAGAAATAAATATTTTTCTTACTGACATATGCTTCTGTGAACAATCAACAAGCATTTTGTTCTGGGCTTTGGTGATGAATGGTCCCAAGGCACTCTCCTTTAGAGGAAATCAGGGAAATCTCCACCTTGGAAATCGGGGATTTCCTCTAAAAGTCCTTGGGCAAATGATAGATCAAATATCTTTTCACTAAGGGTGGTGGCATTTGGAGTTGTTTGGTCACTATCCACTGCCTGGAAGCTAGCTGCTTTTGACTGGTGGTGGTCCTAGAGAGATTAAGAGAAACATTGTCCTTGGGGATAAGAAAGCACTGTAGAAACATCAGATCAACCTTTTACAGAAAAAAAGCCTGAAGGAACCTCAGATCATGGTCATATTGCAGAGAGACAAATACATGTCAGCTTCATATTCCCCTGCTAGCTTGAGGTCAAACAAGTCAGGCCTGTCTTGAACCAGTGTCTGTTGAGATGCTCTGAAGAACAGTTCAGCAATAGGGATGTCTATCAGGGAGCTCACACAAATGAGCTCTCCCTCCCCCAGTAACTAGCCATTAATCCTCCTTCTTTGCTGTCACTGCAGGTGTTACTGCAGCAAAATTATGCTCTGAGCCTCTGTTGGGAGTGTTGGAAGCACGTCTGAGGCAGAGAGAAAAAAAAAAAAAACAAAAAACAAAACCAAACAAAAAAGCCAAAACCCAGGAATGTTCCAGGCTACCACCACCAGGTAACGGAAATTGAAGGGCAACTCCTCTAAGGACTTCCACAATTAGATTTCAGTTCTCTCCCTCCACTCTGGTTTCTTAAACACCTTATTTATAATATCTCACATAATTGTATTTCCAGGGAAGGAGGAATCTACTATTACTTGCCTTGAACAAACGGGAATTGAGGAAGTAAGCAACTTACCTAAAGTCAAGCATCAGCTCTGAGGTGGAGGAAGGAATTGGACTCATAGCTTCAGAATTGCAAATTTTCATCCCAACCCCTAAACTATCATTCCTCTATGTACCAGTAGGAATTCAGGGTAGATGTTGTGGGTACTTAATTCTTGAATCAAATGAAATCATGTGGCATCATACCCTCCTTTCTTCCTGCAGCCTTCCACAAGCTTATCAGTACAGACAGGGTTCAATATCAAGCCAGAAAGTTTCGAAAATAGAGGCCACTGTCTGAATTTTGTGTCCTTCTCAGCACAACTCCATATATTGCAGCTACACTGACAGACAGAGCACAATACATCACAAGCCCAGCCAGCAGTGTTTTATTTTCCTGGCTTCTGTGCTGAGGAGGAGTGCCTGATCGGAGAATCAGCTTGGCCTCAAGGAGCTAGTTAATTCTAACTTTCTGAAACCTCCTTATTTTCTTTCTATGCCTGTTTAGGTAATCAGACTTCACTCTAAGCATATATTTGGAGAATGCAATTCAAGCCGTGTTATGTCATATTATGATGCAATATAACACAGGGTAAGTGCTCACTTCTTCCGGGATTCTGCATTTTGAGGCCAACTATTTGCCAACACATAAGTTTCTGAAACACAACTAATGACAAAATCATAAAATCAGGAAGTACTAATTCCAATTTAACTTAGAAAAGGTTAAAACAAAGCAAAACAAAACAAAACAAAACAAAACAGAGTGAAGGAAAGGGCAGAAGTTATAAAAACTGTTGACAGTTTTAAATACAAAGCTTTTTGACAGGCAATCAGGCATTTCTTGAACTACCTTTAGATTTTAGTACAGTAGATTCTAAAGACAAAATACAGTCTCTTTTCCCTGCCTAGGCTGCTATTTCTGCATAGTATCCAATTTCAGTATCTCTAACAAAGGCATAATTAGACTCATGATTACAGATGTGGGACATCTACTCCCACCACATTTCAAGTTGAGGCTTTAAGACCCACTTTTCACAGACTGCTGCAACTACTTCTATTCTGTATATAGCTTTCTCCTTTGTTCAAAATCTACAATTGTTTATAAATGTTTAACTATAAGTTGATACCAAAAAGCTGGATATTAAGCTATATAAAAATGAAAGTCAGATAAAAAAGAGCTGGAAAGACCTAAGATAATAAAAATAATAAATAAAAAACAACAACAACAACAAAACCAACCTGCACTCCCAGTTGGCTATTGGCAATCAAACTACTTTAAAAAAAGTCTCACTACACAGAGATTCCTGTTGGGCCTTTAATAACCTACTTTCCTAGGGATTAATTGGTAGACAGAATCACTGCTGAAATAGGTGGCATGTGTTCCACAATACCCATATAGCCAAGCATACAGTTGGTAATTGGCTTCTGTCATATGACTACATTTTAGCTCCAAAAACCCATGTTGTCCTAATGGGAATAAATTAATGGCTACTGCTGGAATAAACACTGCTGCTCGCAAAGAAAATTGCCCAAAATTGGACCAGCCTGAATCAACAAATTTGGGGAGACACTGAGCTTTAGTTTCTCTAATTTCTTTCTGTAGTTTAACATAAGGCTGTCACCTACAGTACATTGAAAACATGGCACCTGCAGCTCTCACAGAAGAAATTCTGGAATGGTTTGTATCTTAGCCAGAGACCTGTCAATCTCCAAGCTTCTCACTGAATACTTAGAGACTGCAAATAGAGAGGGAAGGTAGACATTTAATAGCAAAGACAGCTGTAAGAATAGCCCCAATATGCTCATCAAGCCCTCTGACTTTACCCTTGTCAAAATATACAGCTAGAATGTCTACTGACATGCTCCTTTGCTGATACTGGATGGATACATCACTTTATAGAAATGAACCTATTTCTTAACCCACCACAGATTATATATTGGATAACCTAAAATGCAACACAATAATCAAAAGTAGTTTTAGACCGCTCTGGTTACTACTGCATGCAATTCTAAAAGAATAATTTTCAGATTATTATTGTTGCAAGACTTAGCTATATTGGCTGGATCATCTAGTTGACATCACATGGTGAAGAAAAATGACATATACAGAATTTAATCAAAGGTTGAGGGCACACAAATGTCTTTCACATTACTTTCCTGCTGTTGCTCAGGGAGAGAGTGAAAAGATATGTCCCGTTTCTGTCTATGGCAACTGGCTCGCTTGGCAATTTGAATCAAATGTCAACAGTCTGCCTTGAATTTGCAAACCTTTGGCTCTGAGAACAAGCAAACATTGGATCTGAATGAGACTGAAACACACAGAATGAGGAAAAGCTGAGCTGTACTCTCGCTCCTTGGAGGACCCCAGGGGAGTAGCAACAGGAGCACATGGGTGAGGTAAAAAATTACAGCAACCTAACATCAAGCAATCCAACACAAACTAAGTGCATTCCTATCAGACAAAACCTGTACAAGGTGCATATCTTTCCTGGATGTGATGTTGAAATGGCTGCCTTTTCCATCCAAAGACTGACTGACATAATAAGGCCAGCTGCTTTGCCAGCTATCTGGGCTACTGAGAAACACAGGCTGCACACACTTTGCTCAAGGATCACTCTTATTTGTGATGTCAAAGTGTCTAAACTTCATAATACCTATTATAAATCCAACTGGACCAGAATTGCTAAAATACATCCTCATAACTATGTGAATGTAACTTGTATAATAAACATTTACCACTCAACAGTACTGTACAGCCTCTTTGTGTAAAACTAATAACTGTGAGAATATCTATATTCATTCCATATTAACATGAAACAATTATATGTATTACTTGATCAGCTTCTTTTCTCTTCCTGTGTGAATAGCCAGGACCAGCCATTAAGAAAGATCAAATATTTTGCTAATGACACAATCTCTCCAAAACACTCCAAGGTTTTGACCAATTCACTTAATTGCTTTCCTTATTTTTTCATCTGTTGAATGGGAATAGTGAAATATTTACTGTAAGTCTCTCATTAAAAGTATTTTAAAAATTCAGCGTTACATTCACTTCCTAACATATCAATGCAACCTCTCTGAAATCAAAGGCTAGTTTCTACTATCTTTTACACTACTTTTTCTCATAAACATTGTAATTTTAGATAAGAACACTCATTTTAATTTGGTGGTTGTTTACCGTTGACATAGATGTGTTACCCCAATATTTTTAGCAATGATTTGCTATCTCAGAAATTCAGAAGTGATTACAAATCTAAGAGTAGAGAAAGCTACTGATTCTAGTGGAGTACTCCAAAATCTTTTAGGTGTCTTGCATTACTTGTGTGTTGTATATGTAGTCCTTTTGGGGAAGTTTACAGAACAAAACATGTTAGGTAACAAATCATACATAATCAGTCATCGGCAATCCTGGAGATAACAGGCTGAAGGGAGTTACTATCAGATTGAGCAGAATTTGTTTCAGTATTGGTAGAAGATTTGAAAACTGAGGAATGCTACCTGACCGCTTGATATTACGGTAATAAGAAAGCCCGACAAGCCCCTGTTTAGCATATCACTTAAGCATGTGCTTAGAGCTAGGTGTGTTTTTTGTGTGTGTTGGTGTTTATGGGTCCCAAACAGTCGTGAAGGTCTGTATATGCATGGAGGGAAAATATCCTTCCTGACCCCCTGTGGGCAATCATCTCAGTTCCTGAAGCATGAAATTAGAGTGGCCTTATCTTTGCTTGCATATTGTAACTACAAATGTTATTAGCGATCGTAAATTTAACAAGCCCTATTTTAAAATCCATCCATAGCATTATTGCATGACTTTTGAAGGCAGTCCTTTTTGAGAACTTAAAACTTTTTTCCTTCCATCTTTTAATTTCATTTGGATGAACTCGGGGAGGAAGGTCACCGTCAAACCTGCTGAAAGGCAAATATTAACAGTAGTGCTTAGCTCCATTTCAACTACCTTAGAACAAACATCCACTTCCTGATGTGTAGAAATAATAACATTAAAATAAATACCACTCTCTCCTTTCCTGAAGTCTATGCAAAAACTTCAGACCTTTATACCCTGGGCAAAGGAGACTTCAGCTCCCAAATTTCAAATTGTTCTGGTCTGATTGAAGATGCCACCTTGTCAACTTTATATCACTTGAATCCACAATCATGGTTTGCTTTTCTATTTGTTTCTTCTTTTAATGGGAAGGCCTACTGCAGCTCAGCAGAAATGATTAATCATCAGTACAGAGAAATCACTAATATAGGCAAAGACAATTGGCTGTATTTGGAAGACAGCAGGAAGAACAAAAGATGTATCAATGCCTAACATACATCGGTATAACCTTTCTGTTCAGAGAGGGATATGGTGCAGGCATTACTACTATCTGGAAGGAGAGAAAAGGTGAATGGCAATGCTGCCTCCCACACATGGAATACCCATTCCTCATGACAATGAACAACATGTGTTTTTAGTTTCAGATGACTTTGTACTTTAGCTTGCAGAAAAACAACAAAAACACAGCAAAAATAAACCCTCCGTGACCTGGGGTAGGGCAGAGTATATTTCTCACTTGACCTTACTTGAAACCCTTCCCCCGGCAGATGAGTTCCCACTGAGAATTAAACCATGAGCAGCAGACAAACAGATGTTAATAGCGTCTTTGCCGAAACACTTTGCTAGTCCAGGACTCCCGCTGAAAATGCTACTGGGCTTTATCCTCCCTCCTGTAGGCAGCTGTGCTAAAGGAGACATTCTGAAAGGATTACAGTTTCACTACAGGCTCACAGAACAGAAAAAGCAGAGTTATGAGAGAGAAAGCCCTTTACTGAACATCTCTTCAAATAAGCTTACTTAACAGTCATATGGGAAAAGACTGGTCTCTCCTTCTTGTTTCTAAGGCTTTTCCAAGGTGAATACCCTGAGATTTATGTTGCATTTGAACCTTCCACATGGAGGACAAGATTCACCCTACTGGCAAGCCCTTCCTTCCATTCTGTTCCTGATCTTTGTGTCTTTGATAACACTGTTTTAAGTAAAACCATTGTATCAGTAACCTTCCAAAGCAGCTGACAGAGACCATGTTACATTTCATATCTGAGTTTTTGCAACAGAAAAAAATAATCCTTGGTGGAAAAAAAAAAAAAAAAAAAGAAGAAGAAGTAATTAAAAGGTTCCTCACAGAAACCTCTTGGAGTAGCTGGCATCTTGGTCAAGGAATGAAGAAGGGACTTACAGACCCAGGCACAGAATGCTTAATCTAATGAGGGCTATATCAGATTCATTTTGTCTGCAGAATAGGCACAGAGAACGTACATCAACATGTCACCATTACTCTACGAAAATTTACATTTGTACTTTCGATTTTAAAAACCACTCTGGAGCACCAATGGAAGTTCAATAGCATCTTTACTAAGCAGGTGGAATTATTTTTAAGATTTGAGTTCTAGTACCTGAGTTCTTAGGTCAAAGAAAAGCATCATCATTTGTCTTCTTTTAGCTGTTATGTGCATGTATCTGTGAATACGGTGAGGACTTGGAAGTTCTTTTCTAGAAAAGTAGATCCAAAGACTTTCTTATTCAGTTTAGAGTACAATGAAGCAAAGGGACTTTACAGGGTTTCTGTGGTCTGAATACCAGACTTTGGAGTAAACAAACAAAACCCCTAACCCCCCTGAAAAACCAAACCAAACCCAAAACAAACAAACAAAAAATTCAAAGCCAGCAAACAAAAAAAAATCCCAAACCAAAAAAGTATTGGTGAGAGAAAGCATCAGGGAAAATAAGAGAAAGGGCAATCTGAAAGCTTTTTAAATTTCTATGGGGTTTCTAATTGCTGTGGATTGTAGCACATCAAGAGAAATTAGATGATGTAGGAAAGCAGATACAGAACCTTACCCCAGTGCTGCTGGATCAGCTTCCAGGTTAAGGAACAAAGAGCAGTGATGAATAGATCTAGGTTTTCTATACCTTGGACTGGAAGTGGAATATCTTCTCCCTTTCAAAAAATAATGTGTATACATTCTTTTCCCTTTGAGACAGAATGATTTTCTAATGTGAAGGAAATGCAGGTGTAACAATGGTTCCTAAATGTGCTAAAATGAGCGCGGATAACAACTTCTCTATTTTTTTCCCCTTTTGCTGGAGCTTCTGGACATTATTCAAAAATAAATACATTTCAAGTATATGGAGGCACTTACGTGCAAAGTGCTATTGCATCTCCTGTTTTAGCTTTGCCCTTCCTTGCTCTTAATATTACTAAATTATTTTGAGCTGCAAGGCTTTTACAGTAATGGAAGCTCTCATTCAGCTGAACTCAAAATCCTCTTTAATACAAATATTGAGGGACAACACAAGCAACATTAACAGTACCTGGTTGGTTTATTTTATTCAGGCATCAATTACATTAATATGTGTAAGAAATTACTTCACATGTTTAAACACTTAGGAAAAGTAAATGGGCTTGGGTCAAGAGGGAAGAGAGATCTGCTGAGTGGAAAGAAAAAATCGGAGGATACCCACTGCTTTGTGAAAAGCATGATGACAAAAAAACAGACATCATGTTGGCAAATCTTAAAACTATACAACATTTGTAGCGGCTTTTAAGCTTCACAAAACACCTCTCTGCAAGCTTTCACTCCTTATTAAGAGCTTTTTTGATGCTTCTGTAGGTTTATATCACTCTCTGAGATGACCTGTATTGTTATGATTGCTATTATCATTATTATTTTTTAATACTAATGGTGCAATTTATCCTTCCTATTGAGCACAAAGGCCACAGAAGTCTCCTCCTCAAAGCCAAACACCTAGAAATGTGGAGAAAGTATCAAACGCATGCTATCTCCACTGCTGTTTTGCCCCACTGGTGTTCATTTAATTGCTTATTGGGACTGACAACATTAGCACACAGCCTGACAAGTGATGATGGGGCCCATCTGTGCCTGGCAAACTGGGCTGATAAGATCAGGAAGGCTAGTGGGCTGATTGGATCAGGAAGGCTGGTGGCCTGATCTCTGGCAGAAGTTCAAAGCTTGAATTAGATCTTGAGGCAACATTCCTCTCCTTGTATGACAAAGAGGAGAGGTCAATAGATCTTTAATTTGGAGATGAAGTATCCAGGCTGTGAAGCTGATGTCTGGGTTTTGGTCAAATATTTATAGTCTGTTTTACACAGAGTATGGATAGAAAATCACCTTAAAAACTGAATATGCTGAGAATTATTGTTATTTTTTTTCATTTTAAAGTTTCAGTCAACTGTATATCACTCAACAGTACAAAAATAAAACTCCAGCTAAACAAAAATGGCAAAAAAAAGAGCAGAACAGAGAATTACTGCCATAGTATGTACATTCTAACTCAACCAAAACACCATCTTGTGAGCAAGCACTTTCAAGTAGCATATGAAAATACTAACTTGGAGGTTATAATACAATTAATCCTGGTGCTACATCTACATGAAGGGAAAATAAAGAGAAGACGTTAGGGTAAATTTCAAACCAAAACCACAGAAACATATCACATCTCTATAACCTGAAAAAAAAAAGATCACATTTATCTTAGGCTCAGGCATGTGAGATCAGAAGATAATATTGATCAGGGCTAGATCATAATTAGCATTTACACACCAGCACACTTTGGTGGTGTCGCTGCCTCACAGGAGACCCAAAAGAGGCTGATGCATCTGCCAAAAGGTGAGGAAAAGGAATAGTCCCTATTTTTTTCTCCCATGGCTACAGAGAGGCCTCTGCAAGACAAGACCAAACTGGACATAGTTTGTGCTTTGACTCCTAAATATCAAACAAAGAGGAGCTTCAACATGAGAGGAGGTATCACTCCATGAAGTGAAGGCAAAATGGGCTTTCTCTGCTTTTGTCCTTTATAATTTGCAGAAGACACGGTTGCCCAAGGAAGACTTGTATCCCTGCCCCTAGTGATTCCACCAGCAACATAAACTGGCCTGTTATGGTTGCACAGAGTTCTTCTGAGGGTGCCTTGATCAGTCTTCAAGCCTATTTCCACAATGGAACTGCACCATTTGCCTTTCCAAGTGCTTGTCTTTCTTGCTTCTGCTGCAGACTTGCTGACTACCTTTCAAAGATGGGCCCAGGAAGACACAACGTGTTGGAGGCAAGGAGAAGGGCATCAGTCTCCAAGCATTCCTATATACTTGCAAGGCTACCTTCTTTCAGCTTTTATTTCATTTGCTTGTTCATTTGTTGTTTTTTTTTTTTTTTTTCCTTGCAAAAGATTGACAATATTATGGTAATGAACACTGAGAGAACAGGAGAAAGTTAAGAAACATCCTGCTCTGAAACACTCTAGTTAAGGGAGAGAGCATCTATGCCAATGTATTTTAAATAGGCATTTGGAAGAGAAGTAGCTTTATCAATATGATAATTTAGTCCTTTTGAGTTCTTCACATCTAAGCAAATCTATCTGGAAACTCTCAGAGGAAACAAACTTTTGCTGAAAAATGCCAAATTCTTGACCCTGACCTATTTTGTTTCCAACAACAGGGGTGATACAAACTTCTGCCAGCATAAAGCAGTGTTTCTGGGATCCCAGATAGAACTGTCCCTGCTTCTGAGTCACTGGGAACTCTGCCTGGCAATTTCTGTCACCAGCTGCAGAATAAGGGCATTCTCAGTTTGCCTATTTTTTTTTTTCTTAATTGACCTACTGGCAAAAACTGCCTGAAAAGAAGAAAAAAAACCTCACTCCCCAAAGCAACAAAACTACCCTTTCACACATATATTGTGAACGCAAAACCTTTTTTTTTTTTTTTTGTGAGGTGACATTGATTTCTTTCTCTTTCAGTAAAGAAAATATGACTACACTGTCAATACTGGATGTTACTGATCAGAGATCACTTGGGTTTTATCTGCATGGGAGATTTACACACACTTTTCCACTGAGCAAGAAGCAGCAGAGGTAACAATAGTGGTTGCACTGAATAAGGTCTGGAGGGAAGACCTATTTTATTTGTCTTTTCAAATAACTTATCAGCTTCTCAGCTGTTAGAATACTTTACTCAGGAAAGTGAAAGGAGGACAAATCACTGATATTGCTACCTCCACTAAATCCAAGCCAGTCTCTCACTTGAGATAGTTTTGTGGAAACGCACTGAAAAAAACGAATTAATGTTCATTCACAGCCAACCAGAGTTTCTGTATTTTCATACGTGAATACAAACCCACAGAGAGACTAGAACCAGGCAATGACTGACACCAGATTTATTTTCTCATTTTCTAAGTCTGGCAGCGTGTTACACATCCCAGAAGCAGATTTGCCAGTGGCCTAATACTTCCCTACGTATATAATATTTCAGATGATGCTGGTCAAGTCTTTGCCTTTACTAATTTAAATATTTGCCCATTTCACAAATCTCAGCTCAGTTTCTCCTGCTTTATTACCTCTCCACTCTATGGCACACAGGAGCTTACTGCAAATGAAAAATACCAACCCTTCAAACTGGCAGATACAGAAAAGAGCTACGTTTCATTATTTTTCTTAAAATTGGGTTAATTTAGCCACTCATGTTCATTGGTTCAAAGTTTTACAGCCCTTGCAATGGCATCTATCCTCCCTGGAAACCAATAGCTTCCACTGTTTATCTGCAGAGTCCACCTACCTGGGTGCAGGTGTGTTTCTTCTCTCATAGTTCTTGCACTATTCTGATAACTTCTGAGCAGTCCTGACTCTTGGACATCACACTGTTACAATGCACTGCAAAAGCACCAGTGAAATTAATGGACACATCTCATGGCATCTCAAAGCTTCCTTGTGTAACTTGTCCAAAGAGAAACCTTTTGTTTTCTACTCGCAAATGACATGAATGAGAAAAGAAACAAAGCTGGCCCACAGCTACTTGGTGCCTGATTAACAAAGTACGTGCTGCTCCAGCATGTTTGAAGTATAATAATTCAATTTAAAGGTATACATTAGAAGCACATGGTACAGTTGATTCTGTGCACTTTTAATTGGCTTAACTACCAGGTTTACAGAGGGGAGGTGGAACTCTTGCTGAGATATTCACTCAGTACAGAATGACACACCAGCACAGACTGTCAGTTATCCAGAATAACTCAGAGTTGTATAGTGCCCTTCCTTCTCAGTGTCGTTTTCTCAACTGAAACATTCCCCTTGCTCTCATATCCGTCCCTCCAAGTACTAACGGAAGGAAACTTATAACAGGGGATTTCACAATGTGTCACAAAACCTTCCAAAAAAATTTAAAACGCACAAAATATTGCTAATTGCTGACACTTATCAAAACTTTGGTTCACAAACCAGACAGTTTGGCTTGTTATCTCATTAATCTGGTGTTAATCATCCTCCTTCTCATAAAGTGTGCAAGAGTGTTATTATTACCTTGCTGTACTTTTAATTGTTGTTAATAATCATGGTGATCAGAGCACTCTCATCATTTTTGGCAGCAGTTTCCAAGCTTTCTAACAGACTGCTTTCCACCTGGCTTCACTTCAGGATTCATAATTTTCCTCTAGCTGGCAACCCCCACTGTTGCAGTTGCATTTCTATCAGGGTCACGTACACAGTTGGGGTAGAGCAATTTTACACGAGGAACTGTGGTGAATTGGTCAAATCATTAAACCCCTCACGTTTCTTGTCTACCTGGGAAATTCACAATAGCAGAATATGCATAAGATGGGGACTCCACATTTTAAACATCTTGCAAGATGTGTTTATTTTTTTCTCACAGAGAGATGCCTCCAGCTCTACAATGCAATGGAGGTTCTACCAGCCAAGTCTTTCAGGATCAACTGAAAGCAAAAGTGGAAAAATCTTGCATTATTTCTTTGGGATAACAGACTAGATGATCTAATAAGCTTCAGCCATCTTCCTAAATATGTGAACACCAAGTAAATATTGTTTTCACACTTTCTCTGCATCAAACTCAATACAGTGGATAGCTAAGGAAAAAATAATATTCCTAAAGCTTCAACCCACTCCTACATTGAACTTAAGCTAATAGCACAGCTCATTTAATTTTTAAATTTTCCATCCGGAAGCAACAGATATGGAGTCTTATGGCCAAACAAAAGTTTCTAAAGTTTTACCATCCTGAAGTCTGCAAAATTTTAAGTATTTCCTCTGAACTTCACAGAATCACAGAATCACAGAATCGACTGGGTTGGAAAAGACCTCAGAGATCATCGAGTACAACCCTTGGTCCAACTCTAGTCCGTTTACTAGATCATGGCACTAAGTGCCATGTCCAATCTCAGTTTAAAAACCTCCATGGATGGCGAGTCCACTACCTCCCTGGGCAGGCCATTCCAATGCCTGACCACTCTCTCTGTTAAGAATTTCTTTCTAATATCCAGCCTAAATTTCCCCTGGCAGAGTTTAAGCCCATGCCCCCTTGTCCTATTGCTAACTGCCTGGGAGAAGAGACCAATTCCTACCTGTCTATAACTTCCCTTCAGGTAGTTATAGAGAGTGATGAGGTCACCTCTAAGCCTCCTCTTCCAGCTCCCTCAGCCTCTCCCCATAGGTCTTATGTTCAAGTCCCTTCACCAGTCGTGTTGCTCTTCTCTGGACCCGCTCCAGCACTTCAATGTCTTTCCTGAACTGAGGGGCCCAGAACTGAACACAATTGGTGAGGTGTGGCCTCACCAATGCAGAGTACAGGGGAAGGATCACTTCCCTTGTCCTGCTGACCATGCGATTTTTGATACAGGACAGGATACCGTTGGCCTTCTTGGCCACCTGGGCACACTGTTGGCTCGTGTTGAGCTTCCTGTCAATTAGTACCCCCAGGTCCCTTTCTGTCTGACTGCTCTCCAGCCACTCTGCGCCCAGCACAGGCACTCAACTTTGTCACTTACAGTGTGTCTTTACGGTGTGACCTTTAAACCTCTTGGTGTGGAGATGATTCGAACTGCAATTAATGACAGTATTGAAAATGACAATGTAAATTAGCTTGAAATGTTCCAGAGGTTCTTGCAAAAATAAATCAGAGTCTGTGTTTTACTCTGAATATCTAGATATAATGGCTTATATAGAAATATGTACCTGGCTTTTGATTATAAATCAAAGAATCCTGAAATTTATAAATGTGCTCCTGTAAACAAGTTTTGATGGTGGATGTAGTACACAGATGCCGCATGAAATATGGATGCAAGTCAGTCCCCCAGATCTGAATATTGAAGGTTAAGGGAATTCTGTAACGTCAGTGGAAATCTATGTCTGAAAATACGTAACAGACTCTGCAGCGAAGCTCATTCAAATAACAGAACAAACACTCCTTTGAATCATAAGGAATCCAAAATAAAATCCAGGCTTTCTGAGATGTCCTGCAAGTCTGCAATTATTTCAAAGGAAGTTGAACATGTACAACATGTGTGAAAAATCACAGCCCAAATTGTACAGGGCACATAGCAATACCAGTGCTGGTATTATTACTTTCTGCCTCGGGAGTTTTGAGAGAGGCAATCCCCAGCGTAAACTGTTTCAGATTCCAGTCAATACTTCAGGTTCCAGCCACCACAATCACATTAGTTATGTAAGCCACTTTCCCAAAATGCATTACTAGTTAATAATTTTGTACTTAAAGATACACACCTTCTGCTCTTTTAAACTGTTATTAGTGGAATTGAGGGGGCTTCAAGGAGGAAAAGTAGCTTCCAGTATTTCACACATGAAAAAAATTTAAATAAAATGGAGAAACATTAAAGTTTAATGCTGAACTTTCAACGTGGTATTTTTCAGGATTTAACCTCAGCCTTTTTAGTTAATTTATTGCAATCAGTTAGAAACTAACCTGAACACTTCTTCCAACCAAATGTTGTGCCTGTGGAGCTCTCTAATTTTCTGGCAATACCTGAAGGTTGCCAGTGTTGCTGTAACTCACATCATCTGAATGACTACAATTATTTGTAATGCCATTTCCTTATTTAACAGTCCTCTGTGAGATGACAGTAACAATTCCTAAACCCTTAATGTCATTAAAAGGAATGATTGTCAAGGACACAGAACTGCTCAAAGTTAGCAAGGAAGCAGAGGGAACTGTTCCCATTGAGAGGTTCCCCCCAAATTAGCATGAAAACAGAAAATTCAGGATTCTTATTGGAATGATCCTTTGGCTTTTATGAATCTTTGGATGATCCAAGATCTTGCTAATGAAAATAAGGGGATAACAGCCTCATAACTCAGATATGCCAACAAAAGCTTATGTTCAAGGAAAATAAATATACACCTACTCATGGACCTAAAGAGGTAGCAAAATGTAACTAGACCCAGGGGAATATTTTTTTCTGTATCTTTTTTACCAGATACATCACTATAATCTACCTGACTATATGAATTTTAACTTTTATACTCAGGGATTAAACTGCACCCTGCAAGGCTCTGTGTTACAAAACAATACAGAGGGCAGTAGATTTTACACACAGCAATATATTTTACACATATGTTCACAAATCTATCTGTAAAGGCTGTAGTCAAAGATACTAGTTCAATTTCAGGAATCTAGGCTTCCTACCTAAGAGTCTGATTATATTACTGTTTTTCTTCATCATACCCTTTCACCAGAGTCCCTCATGTTAGCACATGAGAGTCACAGAATGGTTGGGGTTGGAAGTGACCTCTGGAGGTCACCTAGTCCAACCTACCTGTTAGAGCAGGTTCACCCAGAGCAGATCAGACAAGAATGCGTCCAGATGAGTTTTAAGTGTTTCCAGACAAGGAGACTCCACAACCTCTCTGGGCAGCCTGTTCCAGTGCTCTGACACCTTAAAAATAAAGAAAGAAGTAAAGAGAGAATAAAGAGACAAGTGAAGAGAGTAAAGATAGTAAAGGAGAAACCCTCCTCATATTCAGATGGAACCTCCTGTGTTTCAGTCTGTGACTGTTGCCCCTCATCCTATTGTTGGGCACCACTGAATAGAGTCTGGTCCCATCACAGAATCACAGAATCACAGAATCATAGAATATTAGGGATTGGCAGGGACCTCAAAAGATCATCTAGTCCAATCCCCCTGCCAGAGCAGGATCACCTAGACGAGGCTACACAGAGAAGGAGACATTCATCCTCTCGACATCCACCCTTCAGATATTTAAAAGCATTGATAAGAACCCCTCTCAGCCTTCTCTTCTCCACCTGAACAGACCCAGCTCTCACAGGCTCTCTGCATAAGAAAGGTGCTCTAGGCCCCCAACAATCTTCACAGACCACTGCTGGACTCCCTCCAGTAATTCCTTGTCCTTCTTAAACTGGTGCCCAGAACTGAACGCAGTACTCCAGATGTGGCCTCACCAGGGCAGAGCAGAAGGGCAAAATAACCTCCTCGAACTGATGATCACACTTTTCCTAATGAACCCAGGATATCATTTGCTTTCTTGGCCACAAGAGCACATTGCTGGCTCATGTTCAACCTGTCGACAACCAGAACTTCCAGGTCCTTCTCTGTAATGCTG
Organism: Columba livia; assembly: GCF_036013475.1. Taxonomy (NCBI): domain Eukaryota; kingdom Metazoa; phylum Chordata; class Aves; order Columbiformes; family Columbidae; genus Columba; species Columba livia. The sequence continues at coordinate 71,145,171 of NC_088602.1, forward strand.
CTTTCCAGCAGGTCAACTCCTAAGCTGTACTGGTTCCTGGGGTTCTTCCTCCCCAGGTGCAGCACCCTACACTTGCCCTTGTTGAATTTCATCAGGTTCTTCTCTGCCCAGTCCTCCAGCCTGTCCAGGTCTCACTGAATGGCAGCACAGCCTTCTAGTGTATCAACCACTCCACCCAGTTTTGTATCATCAGCAAACTTGCACTCAGTCCCTTCATCCAGGTCTTTGATGAACAGGTTGAACAAGACTACACCCAGTACTGACCCCTGGGGAACCCCCCTAACTACAGGCCTCCAACTAGTCTCTGCACCATTGGTCTCTTTGAAGTTAGCTAATTGAATTACTATTTTCATTCATTATCACCTACTGTCAGGAGCACGTAGCACCTACTGATCTCACTTCCTCAGTATCCCAGGCCACAAGCACTTCAGCTGCTGAGATGGTCTCCTCACTTGTACGAAAACACTTTAAAGAATGTTATTTTCTCCTCAACCAGCTAGACACATATTTGCATTTCCTTGCATAAGTGGTCATGGGGAAAAAAAAAAAAAAAAAGGGTGATTGTCAAATTACCTTTGCTTGAGAATTTCACAGTTGTCCATTTCCCCACTGTTGTGCCTGTAGCTGTGCATGCCACGCTGTGTATTTAATTTAGTGCTATCTTCCTTGCAGTTCTACTACTTCAGTCTGCATGTGGGTTCCCAGTCATGACAATACTTTCTATAGATTGTCATTTAGTGATGTGTTGAAATCAACTGAGTTTCCAGAAATGCAGCAGTTTGAGCTGCCATATATAACCACAGGATAAGGATTTAAAATGAAATAATTTTGCAATCTTAATTACATGGCAGGTTTAGCACAACCATTATTAATGAATACTGGCTTAGTTACGCATAGAAATTATTGTTCAAGCAAGGGGTTTCTGCTATCTCCAAATAAGCTTTTAAAAATCAAATCCATCTTACCTGTTGTGGAGTTTTTTGTTTTGGTTTGTTTTCTTTGGTTTGTTTTCAGTTTGTATGGGTTGTTTTTGGTTTTGGTTTGGTTTTTTTTTTGTTGTTTTTTGTTAGTTTAGTTGAGGTTTTTTGTTTGGTTGGTTTGGTTTTGTTTGGAGTTTTTTGTTGTTTAGTTTGGTTTTTTAACTCAGAAATTTAAACACCAAGCCATCAAATGTATGATGACAATTTTATCCTTTACAAAGACAATAGTCTAAAAAGCTCAATGTATCATTCCATGAAAGTCAGAACTAAAGCACTGTTAAGCCAGATTAAAAGTTGGCTTGAAAATTACTTTCCTATTTGTATATAGTATGAATGCCATTACTTAATACTATAGTTTCCTCTTGCTCATTTAAAATCAGAAAACATATATTTTTAGCTATTTTTAACAAACATGGTATGCTGAATATCATACAAAATATGCTCAGTAATACAACATGATAAAAAATGCTTTTATTGAATGCATGGCCTTTTAGCACATGGATCTTGGCCAGCTTTTAATTTTCATATGGACACACCCATCTTTCCTGCATGACGTGATCCGAGTAGTCATATTGATGTGAAAAAGTGGAAATATATGAATATTGCTACTTAACTTGAAAGATACATTCCACTATAGAGGTGTCTATTTCCTTACATGCTTTAAAGTTACAACCAGGTTATCAGAGATCTTTAAACACGGAAGTCCTTCATTCAGCTTGTTAAATTTCTGGCTTATTTCCTGACTCAGGAATAAGCTACAGTAATTCAAGTACCAATGAAACTGCCAACAGGCCATTGCACTCCTTATACTCAGCCAAATGCATCCTCAAACTCCAGCTTTTTACTGTTATGATTTTGGTTTCATAACATCCAAAAGGCATTTTGGAGGTAATAGTCTTTACGAATTATTACTGAACTTCTTGGGTGGTTGTAGCTGCTCAGCTGCTCAGCCTCTGGTGCTGTGACTCCATGCAGACTAGGCAGTAAGTGGTGTTCTCAATAGGCATTCATTTACTTGGATCACACCATGTGTCGCTGGGTAAGGCAGACAGTCCATGAAAGTAGGTTTCCTCCTTGTCTCCTATCCCAAGAAGAGGTTGGATGTATATGTCTTGTCTTACAACCCTATGAAATGTCTTGACAACCAGCCTCCTCCCATGCCACTGGGCCATCACAGGAGGGAATCAAGTCATAACCTCCATAACCTGCTGAAATCAATCTCAAAGGAATATCTATTTTTTTTTTTTTTTTTTTTTTTGTAAAGGTAGTCCTGAAGGGGAAGGAGGAAGGTGACTGACTACTTTTTCTCTTAGAGTTTTATGAAGGTAGGTGTTTCAAAAAATGAAACCAGATGAATTTATTGGATGGATAGGGTTTAACTGTCTAACACTTCCAACAGATGGAAAGTTTCCTTAACACATTTCTATGCAAAGAGGCTTCAGTTTGTTTTGGACAGTGAAAACTGGATCATGCTCAATTGTACAATTGCTGAATGGCAAATGGCAAACAAAGTCCTCTTCTGGGAGGAGGGATACTCAGAAATCTTAGGCTGACTCCGATATTCCTCTATTCAAACCCACTTCAAAGTAAAGCCAGCTTAAATGCAGCCTGATCCACGCTCAAAACAACCTGAAGTTATTGCCACTATCTTTTGGCATGTTTTATAAGGCTCGTTTACACGACTCCTCTTGACTGAAATGTGTTTTAAAAAGTCTTTTGGATTTAAGTATCAATAATGGTTTCCTAGAAGGGTTCTTCAATTGGTTCCTCAATCTCCATGCATTTTTAGTCACTTTGATCACATCTGTGAAAGGTAAAAGCATGTTACCAAAAATTCACAGTTCACCATTTTAGCTAGGTCACCTGGAAGTTATGCAGCAACAGTGTAATCTTAAAGGGACATTTGTGTACCACTAAGAATGGCCCATGCTTTTATAAAACCATAACAAGCCCTGATTCATGACACCTACAGGCAGCTGGTTTAGTTTTCTCCCTTTTTCAGCTTAATTTTGCCCATGAGAAAGAACTTCTATCTTGCATTCGCTTATCTTCAGCTAAATAAGATGAGATATTTCTCAGGCAGAACAAATAAGAATCAGATCTCTCTGCAAGATGACATGCTGTTGTAGCCAAGTTAAGCCGTGCCTTTTCAAAAATTCCTCATCAAAATTTCCTCTTTGTTTTAGAGACTCTTTCCTGTCTTTGTGCTTTATTTTGTCTACAGTCTTGTAGATTTTTAATTGGTGTTATTAAGGAATTGGAGTAATTTGAGTGAGAGTATCATGAGCACGTGTCCCTTGCCCTCACCCAAAATTGTTATTGTAAGTTTCCAAGACTCCAAATGTAACCCGAATTAATGCACTTGTGGCAAGGTACAGTTTATATTCTCCATCTTCCTTAAGAGTTTCACAGTGGGTTTTCATATAGGCATGTCAACAGGACAATACATGCAGGTAGATACCACAGATACTGTAAATTAGGTAAACTCTAGTCACTAGTATCAGTCTGGACATGCTAACTACACATAAAATAAAATGGAGAAAGAGCATCCTGATGCTAATAGTAATTATCTTGAAAAACATCAGGTCAGCATCAGTACCATCTGCCTTTAAAATGGTTTGCAGGTAGCTCAGTCAGAAAACATGTGGTAGTTCTGAGTACTTCCTTTCCAGAAAAAAAGCTGAAAATTAAACAGGAAAAGAGCTTTCTGGGAAAATGTCTGCAAGATCTTGACTGAAAGTGCAGAAATTGATCAATAATGTTAATAATGTTATACAATTAACTCACTTTGCTTGGAAGAGGAAAAGTGACTTGGAAAAATACTATTGCCATAGTTCTCTTGTATAAAACCAAATTAAAACAATCCAATGGAACTCACACACTTCTAACTGGCAGAACAGAAAGTGTGAAAAAAGTTGAAGAAAAATTTGTTCAGGATTTCCCCCTAAGCAAACAGTATTTCAGATCTGAGATTTCTCATTCTACTTTGGTTCTATAGATATGATTCCATCCTATTTATCTTTACACAAATAGCCATCATTCTTCTAAGTAACAAGGAGGAATGCATGTAATCAAAGATAACTTCCCAGAAAACCAGACAAATCATATCACACCTGCTTCAGAATAGTAATTTTTTAAAGCTTATGCCTGCCTTTTGGGAAAGACAAGAGCCTGGATTCAAACCACCATCCAAACTTCAGGGGCCCATTTGTGCTGGATTCTTCCTCCGATTGTTGGAGGTGGACATCTACCTTCAGAAAGTGACCTAGCTCACTAAGCTAAGAATCACACTTGGAAGAAATGCCCTCCAGTTAGATGCTTTAGACAAATTGAATGATACCATGTCAAAATGTCCCTGTACTCTGATCCTCAACATAGACACAGGACATGGGGGGTTTTCCTGTGAGTGGGTGTGCACACATGCTATGAACTATCTTTTGAAAGGTCTTTTCTAGTGACTCCAAGACATATCAGACCAAGTGGACAAGGATATGAGAGGAGAAATTGATACACACACTATAGATCTTTCCAGTCTTGAAACAGATACTAAAATTCTGAAATACCACTCAGATAAGCGTTTGTTCAACTTCTTCCATGCAATTGAAGTGACCTCCGCATCAACAAGTGACTGTGAGACAGGTCAAGAATTCTCTGTGTTCAAGACTAAGGCACAGGGTTGGGACTCTACAATCACTCAGATCTAACAACCCCAAGTTACATGACAGAGCCAGCGTGTTGAGGGAAGATTGCAAAGCAACCTAGGCCCTGGCCCTGCACTTGGGCTGGTACAAATTTTACTTTTGCCTCTATTCCTTTTTCTCACACAAACCAGATACCTCTAAATTTTTTTTACTCAAGGTTCACATTTCATAACTACCAGCAGGAGAAATGTTGACCATCGCATTTTAAACAATCATCTTTAAGAAAAGTAGATTTTTTTTTAAGTTAAATCAAATAAATTTTGGGAGTATTTTGGCACAATTTGTTCAGATTATTTTGTTAAAGAATACAGAATCAGTGAAGGAAAAATACAGCATGTATCACTTGCAGCAACAAAGTGTGGGGGTGTGCAATTGGAAGGACTAGAGAAACCTGATGTCATTTATTTCTATGATACAAAAATACATTGGGCAATGGGAACAATCAGACTTTGGCATGGCAGGATTCTCATCCAAAACAGTTCAAGACAGAAGCATATAAAATCAATGAATTTTCTAGCAGTCCATCATGTGTTAGATAAGCACATGGGACAACATAAACCTCAAATTCTAATTTGACATGAGCATATCTGACTGGGCAGATTATACCAGGGGAATGAATGAATAGCAGACATCATCCTTCTCAACCTAAATCTATTTGTGCTGTAGCTTGCCTTACAATGAGCTTAAATCAAATCTACAAATGTTCAGTACATACAAAAGAATAAATTAAACTGGAACGCAGAAAACGATAGCACTGCAGTAATATTACTCAGCTATCTTCATTTCCTCTAGCTTTAGTTTGTGTCAGATAGGCCTTAAGTGTTCTGCTGTGCTCATTTTTGTTAAGAACTTGCTTCAGAGTTGCGATTCCAGAAAATGAGAATGATTATTCTTGTGTAGGTCTCACAGAACCACTGGGTGAAATCTCTGAAGAGGAACGCCTGTGTCCGTGGAGAACCCAATTCCAATCAGGCAGAACTCCAAGGCAGCAGGAGACTTGACAGAATAAAGGCACACCACAGCTATACGAAAGGGCTTTGTTCCTGGCAAGGTAACGCTGCAATGATGTTCAGATTGCTCTAGGACAGCAGCCAGAGACTGCACCAACAGGAACACCTGCAGGATGATATAATAATATTGAAATGGCAGTGGGAGGGGAAGATGTGGATGTGTCTGGGGCTCTCCTACCCAGCATTGGCTCGGGAGACCCTTTTCGCACATACGTGCCTAGAGGTAATTCACAGCCATTAGTAAGGAGGTGGCAATGAAGAGGAGAGTGTGCTGGGAAGAGTCAGTCAGTTCTCAAAACTGGCAGGAGCAGCTGCTGGAGCTGTAGTGAAACTGTGACTCTTTGACCACTTTGTCCCCAATCACCTGTTTGCTGCAACCTCCCCATTCAGGCCAGAGCCTTGTTCTCTTCTTTCTCCTTCTGCTGTATCAATCTCCAACTGCTTCTCTACCTTTTTCGTAGAAATTATCTCCTTTTGGTGAAGATCTACCTCAGCTACTCCTTAGATCATTTGTCTCCTTCTCTTCCTATGAAGCCTTTGCAAGTAACTCTGCAAGTCAAGTACTGTCCTCTTCCCTAAGTTCTTTCTTTTTAACCTTTAGCTGCTCTGAGGCAAAACACTTTCTCCAGGTTTCTTCAGTACCAGTCACCTGAGGTGACCAATGGCCCCATGAAATCCCACTGACTTTCTGGGTTCATGGTACTTTCTGTACTTGGTGGTGTTACAGTACTTCTTTTTTTGTGAAATATTAAAATGCTGCCACCATCACTGCCTAGCTAATGGGGTACACAATTATCAGGGCACACATAAATAACACTAATAAGACTTTGTGAGTTGAATGTGGGAAAAAAGGCTATTTAGTTTTGTGGAAAACACACTTCTGACTATTTGATGAAACAAGCAAAATCTTATTTTCTTCTTACACATAGATACAGTCATCCACCTGCCAGTGTACTAGTGTACTAGAGAACATGTTTATGGCAATTTCACACACTATTTTAAAATGTTATAAATAGTTTTCTTAAAATGCCAATTGATGCAGCCAAGTGGGATGGTCTAATAATAAAATAAATAAAAAATTAAAAAATAAAATCAATAAAATAAAAATAAAATAAATAAAAAATTTTGCTTCTTCCTGTATGACTTTGGCCATAAACTTCTCTGTTTAATGCTGGCTAGAAAGAGTGCTGTTTCTGTTTAGCTGCAGGCTGCCTCAGCATCCAGAGGCCACCAGGAGCCTCAGAGTCTCTCCAAATGTTTTTTTTATGATCAACATGAGAGCTTCCTTTTCTGCTCCTCCTCACACATTCTGTTACTCTCCATCAAAAGCTCACTCTTAGGGACATGGAGACTTGAAATATAGTCTAAAGAGGGTTGACACCAGACTAAAATGGTCTCCAACCTCTTACACATTCATATGTAGTTTGTATGAAAAACCCCTATCCCTTCAGGCTAGCCAAACCACTCTGCAAATGAACCTGACTTCCTATACCAGTACTGCAAGCTTTTCTTAGCGTTTTTAGTTGTGCCAGATCATTTTCAGTAGCTTGTAACACTCATGAATCTGTATACTTTATTTTCTGAAGTCGTATCAGGTGAGTTTAATCTCTTTGGAGAATATTAGGCCTTTATAAATGAATATTATAAAAGAAGCCTTATGAAGGAATTCATTTTTGCATGTAAGTGATCTTATTGCTTCACAGCCACACTGTGCAGTGACTTTCTTATGAATGTCTAACTTTCCAGAGCAGTAGAAAATCACAGAATCACAGAATCGACTGGGTTGGAAAAGACCTCAGAGATCATTGAGTACCACCCTTGGTCCAACTCTAGTCCGATTACTAGATCATGGCACTAAGTGCCATGTCCAATCTCAGTTTAAAAACCTCCAGGGACGGCGAGTCCACTACCTCCCTGGGCAGGCCATTCCAATGCCTGACCACTCTCTCTGTAAAGAATTTCTTTCTAATATCCAGCCTAAATTTCCCCTGGCAGAGTTCAAGCCCATGCCCTCTTGTCCTATTGCTAACTGCCTGGGAGAAGAGACCAATTCCCACCTGGCTATAACTTCCCTTCAGGTAGTTATAGAGAGTGATGAGGTCACCTCTAAGCTTCCTCTTCTCCAGACTAAACAAGCCCAGCTCCCTCAGCCTCTCCTCATAGGTCTTAAGTTCAAGTCCCTTCACCAGTCGTGTTGCTCTTCTCTGGACCCGCTCCAGCACTTCAATGTCCTTCCTGAACTGAGGGGCCCAGAACTGAACACAATACTCCAGGTGTGGCCTCACCAATGCAGAGTACAGGGGAAGGATCACTTCCCTTGTCCTGCTGACCACGTTATTTTTGATACAGGACAGGATACCGTTGGCCTTCTTGGCCACCTGGGCACACTGTTGGCTCGTGTTGAGCTTCCTGTCAATTAGTACCCCCAGGTCCCTTTCTGTCTGACTGCTCTCCAGCCACTCTGCGCCCAGCCTGTAGCGCTGCAGGGGGTTGTTGTGACCAAAGTGCAGCACCCGGCACTTGGCCTTATTGAACTTCATCCCATTGGAATCAGCCCATTTTTCCAGTCTACCCAGATCCCTCTGCAGAGCCCTCCTGCCTTCCAGCAGGTCAACACTCCCTCCCAGCTTGGTGTCATCAGCAAATTTGCTGATGATGGTCTCAATCCCCTCATCTAAATCGTCAATAAAGATGTTAAACAGGACTGGACCCAACACTGACCCCTGGGGAACACCACTAGTGACTGGCCACCAGCTAGATGCAGCCCCATTCATCAGCACTCTCTGGCCCCGGCCCTCCAGCCAGGTCTTAACCCAGCGTAGAGTACACTTGTCCAAGCCATGGGCTACCAGCTTTTGCAGGAGTATATTATGGGAGACAGTGTCAAAGGCCTTGCTGAAGTCCAGATAGACCACATCCATGGCTTTCCCGTCATCCACCAGGTGAGTCACCTGATCGTAAAAGGAGATCAGGTTGGTCAGACAGGACCTGCCCCTCCTAAACCCATGCTGGCTGGGTTTGATCCCTTGTCCATCATGAAGGTGCTGTGTGATTCCATTCAGGATGATCTGCTCCATAACCCTGCCAGGCACTGAGGTCAGGCTGACAGGCCTGTAGTTGCCAGGATCAGCTCTGCAGCCCTTTTTGTGGACTGGGGTAATGTTTCTGGTTGCTTTTCTGTAGCTATTTCAGCTGAGTTTTGATAGTTTTCTTTATCTATCCTATCTATTAGTACTTCTGGTTTGCCCAGAGGCATCAATTGGAAGCATTAAAAAGTTAGTACAAAGGATCGAACCACATCTTAACCTGTGAACAAAATTTCTTCCTTGAGCTGGAAATGTTTTGAATTCAGCACAATTTCTAATCATCAGTTGTAACAAGAAGCAGCAGTCTACATAATCTAATTATGTACTGAGAATTGTTTGCAGGAAACTTACAAATACTAATAAAGATTAAGCTTCACCATAAAAACTATATCACATAAAAATAAATAATGGTATGCTGCCTTTAAGGAATAACATAGTATTTTTATTAAAAATAAACATAAATGCCATCGAGAACATTCTGCAAATACTAGTAACAAACACATAAATGAATCAAGAAAAAAATCAGACTAGACTATGAACTCTCATAGGAGGGGGCCTAGGTGCTCTGAGGGCATCTTCAAGGGATTTCAAACACTATAGTACTAGTTATTAATTTAAATCTTGTCCAAACTATGAGTGACTGAACTGAGAGAATTACCTACAGCAATCAATTAATATGAGTAAATTTCTCTGTTTGTGAACTGTCCATAAATTATTATTTGCAGTATATTAATCATAATTTAATCACTTAGAAATACATGTTTTATGCATTCTATCACCCTATGGAAAGTTAGCAAATAATTTGTTGTTAATAATTTGTTGTCTGCGCTGCAAATTTCATCACAGTTAAAAATTGCAAAATACTACAATATTCTTGTAAAAAGTTCTGCTGTCCATTCCAAATGATTTAAAATAAAATTAGATTACTTCTATATACTAGATTAAAAAGAAATTGAAAATTTTCATGCTGAAAGTTTAGTGTACTTGCTGTCAGAATACAACTCAATCCAAAGACAAGTACATGTCTGGATAGAGAAAATTCATGTATTAAATGTCCATCTTTCAAGTTACATGGAAAAAACACCTATATCTATCCTTGCACTGAGATAGTAAGATGACTATTGTTTAATGCCATGTACCATGTAACTGAAAATCAGTAAAAATCTAGACATATTTACAGGGATTTTCCTGGAGACGTAAGTGTTAAAGATTGGCATTTATACATTGAGGGCATAAAATCAGAATAGTTATGAGGAAGCCATTGTGACATGTGAAACACAGCTTTTCAAGTTCAGAAACTAGTGGAGAAAGAGGATTACAGATCTCCAGACGAAATAAGAGCCCCTGGCTATTGCCACTGAGTTCACAGGAACCTGTACATTTTTAAATAATTGGACTACTCCCTGCATCCCTCCTTTGCCAAAACACTACTTGAAGCATCCAGTTCTCATCTACAGGTAAGACATTCCTTGGAGTTTAGTCATATCATCTGTCCTACATTGAATCCAACATTTCCATACATCTGGTCACCTAACTCATGAGAGGAAATCCATACTAGGAGAGAGACCAGATGCAAAGCCTGTGAACCTTCTTAAAAACTACTATGGACATGGAAACAGCTGAGTCTCTGCATAAGTTTTATAGCTCACTTCCTAGATATTTTTCTTCCGTTTTGACCTTTTTTTCCTAGTAACTCTGAAGTAACTCTCTCTCTCTCTCTCTATATATATATATATATAATATATATATATATATATAATATATATATAGAGAGAGAGAGAAGTAGCTGGTACAGGACTCAACACAAGTGTTCATGGAAAAATACCTCCATACAAATGTGTTTGAGGCATCCTCTATCTGTCAACATGCTGGTAAATCATTTATGTGAAGGTATGTCCACAAGAATCCCAAGACATAGCAGAAACCTTGAAGGAGAATTTAAAGTTTCTATCTGTTTGGATCGCTGTAGTTGGATACATTTTTCCCTTAGTTGCCTGGTCATCATCTAAGATGATCTTGTCTCACTGAAATTAGTAAAAATTACTGGTGTCATTTAAGGAAGAATTTCACTCCAGTGACTTAACAGCATATGTAAATATTCTCAGTCTTGGTCTAGCTCCAAGGGTGAGAGAAGTATTGTAAGAAACCAAAACCAGCTTGAAATTTAAGTTTCTTTGGGTTTCATTATAAATTCCCAAATCACTCTGTTTTCTCAGAGAAATGGGACAGATGTCAAGCAAAAATAGACTTATTTGCTGAGAAAACACGGCTTTACTATCAAAAACAGCAATTTCAATTTAGGCATTTTTCACTGTGAAAAATAGCTATCCTAATGAAACTGTGAATAAAGCCTGATTTGGGAGAAGAGTGGGAAATTACTAGGAAAAAAAAAAAGACACAAACCAACCCACAACCAAAAACTCCCCACAAAAACCCAACCCTAATCTTAAAATCCACAAAACAAAATATGTAAAATTTTGCAATGCATTCAGTTGGATGAAACCACAATTCAAATGTTACCTATTCTAGCAATCTCAAAAGTTATTGGAAGAATTCCAGTTGATACAACTGGATTTTATATCAGGTTCCCAGTAACTGTGGGATATTAACTGACAAAGTAGCAGCTCCCCGTATCACAGTTAAGATGCATTATTTGGGCAGTTTCTGAAAGACTGAATATTTCTTATTTGAATTGCATTAATTCTGTCAGCAAAGGTAGATATTTTTAAAAAATCAAAATGGCACCTCTGCGGAGCATTCAGTTCTTTTAAAAAGAACATCTGGAACTGTGTTTAAAAGGATAAATTTAAAGAGTGCTACACACAAGTCCTTAAAATATACCCGGATACATTATTTTTTATCATGATATCACAAAATTCTTTTGATAGGCAATTATAAGGGACAGGTAATCTTAGAGCTATGCTTAGGAGAGAAAATGTGACTTTGCTGCTTGGAACATGAAAGAACGCTCCAAATTAGATCTAGTCAAGTAGTACAAAAAGTCATTCATTAACATATGCACAAAAAGAATGTACCAAGTTAGCACTGTCATTATTCAAGGAGGTCAAAATTAGTCCTTCATGTACATTCAGTTCATCAGCAATTTATTTGCAAGATCTTTTGTGAATCCTGAAAAACCCAGAATTTTAGCATCAGTAATTATCTTGAAAAAATTTATGACATGCATTTTTATTCAATACTCAGCCTTTCTTATTTTAATTCTTCCAAGGAAGAAGTATTCTGTGCCAGTAACTGAACAATCCCTCAACGCCAGTGATGGCCAATGGTTAGTCAGTGATGTAAAATAAAGTACTAATTCTTACCTACTATTATTTATCTTTGCCTCAGTGGCCACTAGACATCATCTACAATACAAACAGGTAATTTTGATATAATACATGAAGGGAGGTTTGTTTGAATAAAATTTTTAGACAGTATTGTATGACTAGGAGATAAGAATTAGCTCACTCGATTAAACTATTGATTCCCAGTTTCCACAAATCAAAATGATTCTCAATAATTGGAAAAAGATTCCTACAGCTGAAATTCTGCAGCTAACTGGGCATCTTGTGCCTTGGTGAGTGTTTTTCCACCTTGACTTTTATTTTTGTTTTGCTTAATACAAACATGGGAGATGTCATGCTTTATAATAAGTCTTTCATCTTTAAAGAAATCTACTAAATAAAGACAAACGAATTATGAAAATAACAAAACATATGGATAAAGCACAATCAATTTGTTAACAACAGGCAAACACCAACAAATTCAAAAGGTAATGACATAAAAGTAGCTACCACGGAAATATGTTATTTATGTTACATGGGTCTACTGAAATGACTACTAATTCAGGAACAGAGATTCAAGACAACAAAGGTTGAGAAACATAGACCGATAGACAAAAAAGCTATTCTAAATCAAACTGCATATGAATTAAAAAGGGAAATGAAGGAAAGTAGTAGAGTAGGAGACAAAACGGGTAACTATGCATTCATTGTGTGTGGTGTGAGTCAATATTGTTAATTTGCTTACTAATTGGATAAGAGGAAAAGCAGAATCCTCAGACTACAATCTCCTTTTATAAATCATGATAAATTTATTTCACAAGGAGGAGGGAGGGGAGACTTCTGGAGAGAAAATGGGCAGTAAGAGTCATTCCTACCAACATCTGGCTTGCAGTAAGCCACCAGATTCAGGAAAGGGAAAATACAAGGAGTGTAGGACACAGCTTACATCAGGGAAGCTCCAGCACAACTCTATCCAGGAGCATGGCCAGCCATAGTGAGACCCAGATACCACGGAGGAGTATCTAGGTCGTCTTTGTAAGGAAACTGGGGAACCCTCAAAGCTCACCAATGAACTATGCAGGTGACATGCTCATGGGAGAATATGGACATTCCTCCACTTTCTGAAAATGAAAAGATATTAAAAAAAAAATACGCAAGAGAACTACTGAATGAAGAAAACAAACCACAACAAACCAAACCAAACCAAACCAGAACAAGAAAAAAAAAACAAACCAAAATTAAACAAAACAAACAAATAAACAACAAAAACAAACAAATGAACGAACAAACAAAAACCCAAAATGCAAAAACCAAAACTGCTTCATAAAGTTTTCAGTAGGCTTTCTTGCATGAGGAAATGATTGGATTGGCTTTTAGCATGGGGCTCATTTCATCTAGAATTTATTTGCTAGGATGGATATTGAAGCTGCATTATTCCACCTCGGTATTTTTTGAGCTGTAGGTGTTATGCATGACTAAAAAAGACAAATATCATTTTACCAAAGTTTTTTCCTGTCTAGGCAATTTGGTTTACTCCATAACAGAAAATCAAATACAGGATTAAGTAATGCAATTTTTTTCTCAAATACAAGCTTGTCAGCATATGGAATTTGTGTAGAAACATATTTAAATGGATTTTTGTAGGCTGTTTGAACATGGAATGGTATTTTGGGTTTGGTTTGTTTTTTGTTTTTCTTTTTTTTGGTCAAATGTATTTCTTTTCAGAGCAAGTAGCTAATAGAGTTGGCAGAAGACACAGAATGTGCAATCAGTCAGTGAACTGTGTAATAAAGATACCTTGGCCGCTACCACACCTTTCCGAATGTTACTTTATTTCATGGTCTTTTAAAGACACAAAGAATTGCACCTCTCAGTATCTGGACACTGACTTGTAATATTTCTAAGAGGTACTCAAAGGGATGGGATCTCTCAGAATATTGTCAGGTGATATTCATATGACTGTCATTGCCTATGGTTAAAGCCAAATCTTCACCAAAACTGGACATAATGCAGATTTGGAAGAGAACATCATAAACATGTGCAGGGTTTTGGTGCCCATACTCTGCATATAGACAGGTTATTACATTTGTCTTACCCAGACATCACTGAACCCTGAAAACATTTAAAATTTGTAAGTATGCCCATTTTATATCAAAGTATATTGGTTGCCTAACACTTTGCTTCTGGGCATACTCATATCTGTGATAGCCTTTTGGCCTGCCTCACACACAGCCCTGATCAAGATACAAAAATGAAGATTATTTTTTTTTTCTGCTTATATCTCCCAAGCTTCCTAGACCATTTATTGAACTGGCATCTGATGAAAGGCAGATGTGACAACCATTTTCAAATCCTGTTGTGTGTCACAACCTAGCACTGCAGGAGGATGTGGGATACATCATTTCCTCCCCTTCTGTACAAACCTGTTACAACATATCAGCTCGTGCTAAAATCTTGACAGTGCCTGCTGTTGGATGGAAATGCTTTTTTTGCTTCTTGTTGAAATGGTTTGTCTATGCAAAAAAAAAAAAAAAAAAAAAAAAAAAAGTTTTAAGATTCATGGGTCTGACTAGGATTTTTTAGCTTTAAAGACAGAATCCTTTACTACAGTGAACTAGAAAAAGACTTAACTGCTCTAACCACAAGACAGTTCTGTACACTGTTTCTGTAGTCATTCAGCATTTTGTTCTGCATGGTGGCACAGTTTTCATGCCAGCCAGGGACGAATTCCACCCTTTATCAAGACTTCCTTAACACCTGGTAGGTCGGAGACTCTCCCAGGAGGAGGCGAGAACTGAGCTTGAATTTGATCAAGATCAAGAGGGAGGGAAACAGATTTAAGTCTCCAGGTCCTGTGCAAGTTTGCTCACAAAAAGGCTGAGGAATAAAAGGACATAGAAAGAAGTGTGGGCAGCGCCATCTGTTCCTGTTTTTAAATGAAAAAGAGAGATTCCCTGCTGTAGGCTCCAAGGAAATGATATGACTGCCTACTTTACAGAAATGATTTCATTTGGTTGCTGTTAAGGGAGACAGGATCCCGTTTAGCTCTGAACGATTCAAAACCCAGCCCTATCTTGGAATTTCCCATCCGTTCAGCCAAAATGATTCCCCAGCTGAGCATGCTGATTTCAGCACAGTAGTGTCTGTGTCCCACCATGAGGCATGTGTCTCTCCTGGCGCAAAGACAGAACCCTGCACCATGGAAAAGATGCAGAGCCTTACACCATGCTGCCCTGTTCAGCACTGGGAACTGCAGCACTTGGCGTGACCATGGCCTCTGCACCTTCTGGGCTGCCGCTCAAAATATTTGCTTTTGGGGAGCCTTTGACTCAGATCATTCCCCATGAGAAGATTCCTGCATGGCATAGAGTCAGCTGCCAGCCAACAATGCTGAGGTGTAACTACACACAGCCCTTGCAAATCTTTGTGGAAAGTCTGTCTATCCATCACTGAGTAAGGGAGAAGGGAGGACTCGCCTTTTCTCATTGAAGTGACACTGTTAGGTGTGCCCATCCGTACCATTGGTTGCAGGACCAAATTCCTTATTAGGCAGTTAGGAACGCTTATGGGTTTTTCTTCAGACATTCCCCTCTTGATGTAAAGATCTGCTGTCCTCAGTCAGGACAGCAGAGATGTGGCTGTTACAAACCCAGCCACATAAATTGTCAGCCGTTAAGCTGTCTGTGCCTCTAACCAGTGCAAAATATAACAGCAAAATCTGCAGCAGATTTCTTACTACCATATGCCAACAACTTCTCAGCTGTACAGTTCCCGTGTTTCCCTCTGCCCACTTTCAAGAGAGCAGTCTGCCCCCAACAACTGCAGTAACAACACTCATTATACCCACAATGCCACAAAATGAGCATTTTCATAGAGAGCTGCTGCACACTACGTAAATTAGTTACTCACTATTCACAATTCCTGTTAGCTAACAAATACTCAGTGTTTCATTTGCTCCACTGACAGCTGCTTCAGGGGAAAAATTTCCTTTGAGGCTGATACAATGAAACCGGTGTTTCTGCTCATTTTGCTATATGTTATCAAAGGGTTTTAAAAACCCAAAACTCCTGCCAGAACAAGTCTGAAATCCCTGACTTTTTTCTGAAGAGAACTAAATACTCCACAGAGAGGTTCAGGAATTGTTAACCTCTGTCATTAGCATTCCTTAGGTATCAGCAGCAAGCATATTCCTCAGATGTCAAAGCACATTTTACGGTATACCAAGGTATCATTGCAAATCTTATTTAAGTCAGAGTAAAAATTTTTACTCTTGTCTTAAAAGAAACAGGGACATCTTCCAAGAGGGAGGAGAGGGACCTCTACTTTCACATATGACACTACACTATTTTTTTAAAAAACAAGACAGTCTGCTCCCTCTCCTGTTATCTAATGTGCAGCACAAAAGCATAAAACAGGGGCTAGTCCAAACTACTTGCATAATTGGTATCATCTAGCAGACTTCATTTTTGAGGTGCAATATTCTTTCTTACCAATCCATTATTTTTCACCACACTTTTCATTTTGTGCCTCTAGGACTTGAAGAATCAGATAAATTATTTTCTTATTTTCTTTACTACATTTTTCCCTTCAAAAGCATTATTATAATTTCTTTATGGTTCCTTGATAAGTGAAAGAAACTTTAATCTTATTAAACCCTTAAAAGCTTTCCATTTTTACAATAACACTTCCTTTTATTTATCTGAAACAATATTATATCTTCAGTCAAATGTTGTTATTAGAAATGTATTTATGTTGCACATCCTTTTGAGCTGAACTAATGACAAGAAACATCTTTCATATAATATTTTAACCTGCCAGTATTCAGATCATCAGCTGTGCAAATTATTTGCCTCAGAAGTAAACTAAATGATGAAGATACGCTTAGAAAATACATTAATTTTTATATTCAAGAAAGATCCTCCCAGCATTCTAGGCTTCCTCTTCAGTGTTACAATCACAGTGTGCCTGTCTTAAAGGACCGTCTTCCATATTTGGCCTCTTTCAGGGATATAGTGAAAAAGAAAAAAAAGTATTTATTTACTGAGAGTAAAGGATTCATACATATGCTGTATACTGTTCTCTATAGGCCATATGTAAGTCTTTCTGGAACCAGTATGTGACTTTCAGTTGACTTGATCGAAGCTGCATTAATGTTCACCCCAAAACCCCAGCTTCTAATAACCACTGATATAACTACCAGGGCTGAAGCTATAGGCTTTTTTTTTTTTTTTAATTAGAGACAATAAATAAACCAGTCTATTTTCTCAGTATCAAGCTTTGACTAAATAACCCACCTTACAAAGCTAACTTGTATCAGTGGAATGAGCGTATCTGTCTGTGCTCACTTATGTGGCAGTTATGAAATTAACTTCATTTAGCTAAAAATTTCCAAAGCCTGAATTAAAAACAGAGCTGTTAGTTATTAGACAAAATCACAATCACACATTAAATTATGTGAAAGATAATAAGCATTATACTGATCTTCCTCCATTTTTTTGCATTACCATGACCAAAGGGAAAATAAAGGGTTGGGTACCTGAAAAGCAGGCTGGTTGCTGAAGATGATTTGGGCATGTGCTAAAAACAGGATGATTGAAGGCTTGTAAAGAAAAAGTTCAATTCATGCAGGCTTTATGGAGAGCTACATTTTAAAATTTTAGAGTACTATTTCTGGAGATTCAGCTCACATACCCTCATTTTAAAATTAATGATTAACAAAAAGTTGGAGATAACTGACAGCACTATAGAGAGAAATTTCTCTTTCCTTACAGTGTAGGAGATACCTATACAGCAAAATGGAGCTGTGATTGCAATACAGTCCAGCACTCTCATGTTAACTTTATTCTTACTGTTAAAACATAATGAAAGCAAGAATTAAGAACAGACTTGAATTATTGTACTGAAAGCTTAGATTTCAGCCTGCAGCGTGAATGCTACCTGTGTTTACTAAAGTAAAGCAATTCTACACAGACACATCCTCTGTACTCCAGCAAAATGGAAAGTAAACAGCACCACATTTATGTATTTTTTAAATGATGGCAGCAGACACTGTGAGAAGATTCAAGAAAGATGCTCAGAATTAGTTTTTAGAAGATATTCTGTGTATTTTGACACCATAAGGGCCAGCAACACTAGCATGAAAATGTCCAGCTGGTGGAGTTCTCACTGGTGAAATGCTCCTGACTTTTTCTTAGGTTATGATCAAACATATTCAGATGGGTAAAGCTGAATTAAGAAACACAGTCAAAGAAGGTAAGGTAATTATAAAAATATGGAAAGTCAGCACTAACATACAGGTGTATATTAAGTTTCATCATGAACACAAAAAGCCAGTAGGAATATTAAACATAATAACGAAGATAATAAATAAATAACCCAAACAGGAAAAAAGGTATAACCAAAATAGATGAACTACCCAGAGAACGAGACTGTGATGGACAGAAACATAAGGAGGATATAAACAAATATTCACCAACAAAACTGGAGTACTTAAGTGGGTGACAATGAAACTCAGGAAACTATTCAGTAAATCAAATTCTTTACCCTCCTTCATCATGAGTGCTTTGGAGTCTGTATGTTACTGATACCAACGTCACAAACTACATGATGATGACATTACAAATTGGAAAAACTTGCTGGGAACATGAAGAGGGAGATCACTTGCATTAATTTGAAATGAGAGACACTCCAAAGGAAAGAAAGAGCAAAGGCTGGAGATCTGGAAATAAGCTTCCAAGAATGACTGAAGGATTGAAGGATTGGTATTATTTTGTAACAAGACTTGAAGGGTGGCCTTATAGCTGTGTGCAGATATGCAAATGAGAAAAAAAGGCACAGAGGAAGGGAAACACACTATTTTCCATGTGTACTGCATTAAGACAAGCAATACTGGGGTTTATATTTCTAGCAAATAATGATTAGGCAAATGAGGATAGTGGGAACATGGAGATTGTGGTGTGTCCCTCAGGAAACTTTTAAAGAACAGGTGAAACAACACTCCCAGCAACACTTCCTCCTGAGGTAAGGAGATGGACTAAATAACTTCCTGAGATCCCCCCAGCTCCATTTGTAGAACACAGAATCAAGGAGTGCTGGAAGAACAGGACCCTTGAGATTTGCACTCTATACCAGTCATGAAATTCACATATGTGAATTGGATGTAATGTGAAAATCAGGGGACTCCTGCTGTTAAGATGTCCTTGAATAACTGCGAAACTTCTGTACAATCTGCCACAGATGCTACATCCAGTAAAATCTTTTCTCAATCTCATTGTTAAAGCCTGGGTCAATAGTTAAAGGAAAATGTTTTAGTCTGAAACACAACTGCTCTGTGATCATGAAGAAGTCAATTTATGTTAGCAGCCATGAAATGAGGACTGTGCTGTATACCTCAATCATACAGTAGAAGGGAAAGGGTTATGAAGCTTATTCACATTTCTAAGTAGTTTGAGATTATTAGGCGGGTGGCAAAACACACACACAATGTATCACTGTTCTGCACACAAAAGCACATGGCCATTGTTGGAAGACTAATCTTTAGTATGGACACAGCTATGCGAATGGTTTGCATGTAAGAAAAATAAACTTTAGAACTTGCAAGATTAATGCAACGCTGCAAGTTGGTTTCCTGTGTTTAAGACTTTATTTTCATGAATATGTAATTTCATTAACCACTATTCATACCATAGCACTTTGGGGGTGGGGATGAGAGGGGGGAAGAAGGGAGAAGCACCACGTGTAAACCTTCCAGATGCCCTGCAGTGTGCACAGAGAGGTAAGATGAGGTCAGTGATCTTTTATACAAGAAGAAAAAATGGATGAAATACTGGATCGGCAGGTGATTAAAGGACACAAAGAAAAACAGGATAACAACACTAGAACCATTGCACATGTGTCAACAGCAAATTATGCCTGCAGAGAAAAAGCCAAAACATTTATCCTGAATTAAACTCAGCTGCAGTGTGGTTTACATTAAACAGTGAAATCTGTTCTTTTCAAAAGAGATTTTTAAAACAATAACTTCATGTTCAAATCAAAAAAGGGTCTCCTCCCTTGCCTGGTCAAGCTATTACTGTAAAGATGTTCTCCTGAATTCAGAATTAAAATTCCTTTTATCTAAGCCCAGATCTCATCTGCAGTACATTTAACAGAATCAGACATTAAAAGTGACTCACTAACAATTAGGCTTCTCCTTCTGAACAGAGAACTCTTTGAACATGCGTGCAGCAAGGGGATGTTTTGGGGATTCTCTTTCTTGTGAGACAAAATTTTTAAAAAGAAGTTTCTCCAAAGGAAAGTGCAAGAAAATCATTCAGGTAGTAGAAAAAGATGTTTAAACTTCAACTGTATAGAGGGAAAGACAATGTTCTTTATAGAATGTCAAAAGCAGCATCCTTGCAAAATTAGGTTGGAACAGTGAACTGTATGCAACTTAATTATATTAAAAATGTTACAAAAATCCAGAAGCATAACAGCTGTTTCCTATCTGCCCCATGGTAAACAGAGCCTCAGCAATCTCTGCCTGAACCATTCAAACACTAGAAAACATTCAAAGCTGCTTCACATGCTTATATGGTAAATATATCAAGAAAGTAAATAATATGGATCCATTTGGCCACTCTTCCCTACCTCAGTAAGTATAAAGTAAAAAAAAGAAATGCTTATGCCATTTCTCTGATGCTTCTCATGAATAAAAACATCTACACTTGCACCCAGAGTACTGTGCGGATGCCAGCCACAGGTGCTTGTGATAAACAGGGGGTACTAACAGCTAGTCTGGGCTTTGAAGTAGCAAAGAAGAAAAGAGACAACCTGCACCAGCCTGACTAGGACAGCAAGCCAGTGCTGCTACCAGGATTACCCAGCCATACTGGGACAAGCCGTGGCACAATACTGCTTCTTAATATTTACCAAAAGTACTCAAAAGATTACTATGCTGAGAATAAAGATTTTCTCAAACAAAGTTTTCCAAATCTTCCATGGAAACAAACAAGAGCCCCCTTCTCATCCTCCAGTCTCCTGTTATATTCAGTTGAGTAGAAAATGACATAGGAATTATGTGGAAAAGTATTTCGGCTTCCTAAGGGAAATACTTCCTCAAGAGCTTCCAGCATCTCCATTACCTGACAGAATGGGTGGATGAGAGCTGGAATTGTGGGAGCAGTGATGGAAACCAGAATTTTCCAGCTTGTCTTTGAGTTTGACTGAGCTTGCAAGGTGACCCTCTGCTGGACTTGGAGCTTGGAGGAAAAGGCTGCCCAGCTCTCCCAAGGGAGCTCCATGCCTCGACTGACCCACCTCCAGAAATTTAGTTGATTACAGAAACCCGGAAATGATTACACAGAGCTCCTGTGCCAAATTGCTACAACTGCTCATGGAAGAATTCTCTTTTGTTACTGAGGTTAGTAGTATGATCCTACGAATTTTTTTAACCACAGGGAAAAACACAAGGACCATGATTAATAAAAGAAGATTCAGCATTAATATATTCTCTTTTCTTTGTGAATTTTATGTATACCTACAGTCCATCCAAACATCTACTCACCTTTCCAACTTCTTTTCTTTACCGATTTATAGACATAAAATCCCCTGCTCTGCTTCTTTACTCCTTTGGTTTTGCCACTTTCCATCGATCTGATCTATATCATTGACATCTTTTCCTTGAGCTGAAAGTTCTTTGGAAAAAAAAAGAGCTTGTTTTTCACAAATATATATTGATGTCTAATGAACAGTTTTATTCTTTTTCTGTAGCTGCTGGTAAATGCAGTGAAAAACTAAAAATTACGCTGTTCTTAAATTTTCCACTGACTAATTTTTAAGACTTGCAAGAGCAAGCTTAATCTTGATTAAATGGAGTGTGCTTAAGTATAGTTAAGATGCAATCACCTAAGACTGGTTGACTGATTAGGTGAGAAAAAATCAGGGAGAAGAGGAGCTGTCTCACTTTGAGTTAAGAAAATAATTATTTCAATTTCTTATAAATGCCTAACTTTTCACAGAAACCAAAAATCAGAAAATAGAAAACAATCCTTACTCCACATAAAACCCAGCCCAGATTTCTAGTAAACATGGGAGGTAGTAAAAAGAAGTTTAAGTCTCATTTTTTCGCACAGTACAAGTGTTCTTGAACAAAGTTTCCGACTTCCTATCCACAAAAATTGGCAGTTTTACCACCCCTTTGTGACGACAGCCTTGAGCTTACCTATAATCAATATAAATCAGGTGCATTCTTAATGCTTTTTCTCAGGCATCATTCATTACTTATCATAAATTACTTGCTCCTCTGGGACTCCTTCATTTCAGCCCCATGTCCTCATCCTGTTACAGGCCAGGAACAGACACTGACTAGCAATGATGAATCCAAATTGTTATTCCTCAGCCACGGCCTGCCCTTAAACTGGCCTAGGTACTCTCCTAAACTCTGGAGATCTCAGAGAGAAGTACTGGAGTTCTAGACACAGTAGACATTTTGTGAGACCCCCACTAAATCCTCTTCAGGTGCAACGGAACTGAACATTTTCTGGTGTCAATACCATAAAACAGGAAAGACATCCACGTACAGAAAGTAAATGCTTATAGCATGTTTGAAAAGCTATAGAAACTGGTGAACATAAGTGAAAAAACCCAAACACCTTACATATAATATTACAGGCACCTAACTAGTAAGATTAGACTCAAAGCTTTTCTTCCCCTCCAGTACTTCACTGATAAACTCATGCAAATGTTTCACACACTCAGGGTTGGAGACCCAACTCTACAACGTTGTATTCAGAGTTCATAATCACAGAATCACAGAATGTTAGGGATTTGAAGGGACCACAAAAGATCATCTAGTCCAATCCACCTGCTAGAGTAGGAACACCTGTAAGAGGTTACACAGAAAAGTGTCCAGGTGGGTTTTGAATGTCTTCAGAGAAGGAGATTCCACAACCCTCCTGGGCAGCCTGTTCCAGTGCTCTGTCACCCTCACTGAGAAGAAGTTTATTCTCAAATTTAAATGGAACCTCCTGTGTTCCAGTTTGTACCTATTGCCACTTGTCTTATCATTGCTAGTCACTGAGAAGAGCCTGGCTCCACCCTCATGACACTCACCCTTTGCATATTTCTAAACATTAATGGGGTCACCCCTCAGTCTCCTCTTCTCCAAGCTAAA
Organism: Columba livia; assembly: GCF_036013475.1. Classification (NCBI taxonomy): domain Eukaryota; kingdom Metazoa; phylum Chordata; class Aves; order Columbiformes; family Columbidae; genus Columba; species Columba livia. The sequence continues at coordinate 71,168,384 of NC_088602.1, forward strand.
GAGACCCAGCTCCCTCAGCCTTTCCTCATAAGGGAGATGCTCCACTCCCTTTATCATCTTTGTGGCTCTGTGGTGAACTCTCTCCAGCAGTTCCCTGTCCTTGAACTGAGGAGCTGTGAACTGGACACAATATTCCAGATGTGGTCCCACCAGGACAGAATAGAGGGGGAGGAGAACGTCTCTCGACCTACTAACCACCCCTCTTCTAATACACCCCAAGATGCTGTTGGCCTTCTTGGCCACATGGACACAGTGCTGGATTATGGTAATCCTGTTGTCCACCAGGACCCCCAGGTCCCTTTCCTCTACACTGCTCTCTAACAGGTTGTTCCCCAACTTATACTGGAACCTGGGGTTGTTCCTGCCCAGATGTAAGCCTCTACACTTGCCCTTGTTATATTTCACTAAATTTTTCCCTATCCAACACTCCAGTCTGTTAAGGTCTTGCTGGATGGCAGCACAGCCTTCCAGTGTGACAGCCACTCCTCCCTGTTTGGTGTCATCAGCAAACCTGCTGACAGTGCATGCCATTCCCTCATCCAAGACACTGATGAATATACTGAATAGTACTGGTCCCAGCACCTATCCTTGAGGGACTCCACTAGATACAGGCCTTCAACTAGACTGCCTCATTGACCACAACTCTCTGGCTTCTTTCCTTCAGCCAGTTCACAGTCCACCTCACTACCCAATCATCCAGTCCACACTTCCTCAATTTAGCAGTGAGGATGCCATGGGAGACTGTGTCAAATGCTTTACTGAAGTCAAGGTAGACCACATCCACCGCTCTTCCATTATCTAGTCACCTTGTTATGTCCTCATAAAAGTCTATGAGGTTGGTCAAGCATGACTTCCCCTTGGTGAAGCCATGTTGACTGCCCTTAACGACCCTTTTATCCTTGATATGCCTTGAGATGGTACCAAGAATGAGCCGTTCCACCACATTTCCAGGGATAGAGGTGAGGCTGACTGGTCTATAGTTACCTGGGTCCTCTTTCTTGTCCTTTTTGAGGACTGGAGGGACATTTGCCTTCCTCCAGTCCTCAGGCACCTCTCCCATTACCCAAGACTTGGCAAAGATGACAGAGAGTGGCCTAGCAATGACCTCAGCCAGTTTCCTCAGCACCTGCAGGTGCATCCCATCTGGACCCATGGATTTATGGATGTCCAGATTGCTTAATTATTCCCTAACCCAGTCCTCATCAACCAAGGCAAACTTTTCCATTGTCCTACCAACCCCTGGGGCCTCAGTGGTATGGGGCTCCTCAGGACAGCCTCCGGCAGTGTAGACAAAGACAAAGAAGGTATTCAGTAATTCTGCCTTCTCTGTATCTTCTGTCACCAGGGCACCCACCTCATTCATCAGTGGGCTTAGATTGCCTCTAGTGTTAGTTTCATCTGCCATGTATTTGAAGAAGCTCGTTCTGTTGTCCTTAACCCATCTTGCATGGTTTACTTCTAAGGAGTCCTTAGCTTTCCTAGTTGCCTCCCTACATCCACTGACAACAGCCTTATATTCTTCCCAAGTGGCCAGTCCCTCCTTCCATGATTTGTAATCTCTCCTCTTCCACTTAAGCTTACCCAGTAGTTCCCTGTTTAACCAAGCAGGTCTCCTGGCTTCCTTCCTTGACTTCCTGCGTGTCAAGATGCTCTGATCTTGAGCTTGCAAGAAGCAGTTTTTGAATGGTAACCAATGATCTTGGCCCCTTTTACCTTCAAGCACCCTTGTCCATGGTATTTACCCTAGCAGTTGCTTGAAAAGGCCAAATTTGGTCCTATTGAAGTCCAAGGTTGTGATCCTGCTTGGCATTCTGTTCCTGCCACCTGAGATCCTGAACTCCACCATCTCATGGTTGCTGCAGCCAAGGCAGCCCTCAACCTTTACCGCTTCAACCAGACCCTCTTTGTTAGTGAGGATGAGGTCCAGCAGTGCTCCTTTCCTAGTTGGCTCATCCACCATTTGCATCAGCAAATTATTGTCAATACACTGGAGGAACCTCCTGGACTGTGGCTGGCTGGCTGGCTGGTCCTTCCAGCAAACATCAGGGAAGTTAAAAGAAATGCCTGCAAGAAAGTTTTCCTATTCATAATGATATATTTAAAAGAAAAAAAAAAAAAGAGAGTCTGCTTCAGTTTATACAAATATTTGTGGTATGTTCAGACAGAACAGCTGATGTATTCACATTGTTCCAGAGACGTTGTAGTGTCATTACTTGTAAACATTTCTGAACAAATTTGCAAAATGGTGAATAAAATTAAATTATTAGTACATATACTCAAAGCATTTTCATGGCAAAAAGAAAATGCAGACAGTCTTTCTAGACACTGCAGAAAAGTAGTGTCTTCTGAGTTCTGCATGCCCCTCCAGATATCTGGTGCACTACAGACAAGAGGTGTTTTTTCTGGTGAGCGTTTTCAGTGTCAAATCGCTGATACAGCCAGACAGCTAGTAGAGTAGCACTTTGAAAGCATATTATTTCCCATTAAATATGTATTGATTAGTGATTATTAGCATTAATTATGGTACATTACAGACTTATCACTTTAGGCAATAGTTAGTAGCAACATTACATTCTTTTCGTTTTATTCTTTTTAATTACTACTTTTAGAACTGGATAGTGCCCTTAGACATTGCACTGGATAAAGGGTGATGCATAAACTGCGTTGCTCCATAAGCAGCCCTCAGAGGAACTGCCACTCAGGAAATGCTCATGTTCCCCCTGTAAAATGCTGTTAGAAGCAGGGAAGTTGCCTGGGGTAGCAGAGATGAAGACAGCTTCCTTGGCTCTGAACATCTTGTCAGTCTCATTGGTTTGTATTGGAGTTGATGTGTACAAGAGGAAAGAGTGCTGTTTACTCCTCCTTGAAGTTTCTCTCCAGACACTTGTTTGTGTTTCTGTAACTCTCACACACTGAGCAGGATTTATTCATACGTTATATAGCTGCACAGGTTCAAGGAAGAGACTTTACTCCTTCATCTAACCTGCATGGCTGAGCTAGGCATGAGATACATCAGCCCTGAGTTAACTAGTTGTTATTATTAAGAACTTAAAATGTTCCCTTTTCCAGAGTGAATACTGGCAGCGTGAACTGTACCATGAGACATATTTGTATGGGCTCTGGTATAATAGTACAACAGTGACTCATACCTGCTGGGAGTTCTCCTGGTCAGTAATAGAACAGTAGCATCAGACACAGGAGTGCAGTTTACAGGAACAGACTACATCCTGTTCCAGTGCCTGCTGTTTCAGCTACATTAAATCTAAACCAGTTTTCTTCACACAGTTTACAGATGTCATCTGAAATAAGATTCTCATTTCACATCTAAAATAAATTTCTAGATGCTCTCCTGAATCTCTTAAAAACAATTACATAAATAATACTGAAATATCCACAATTCCAGAACAGATAAGTGAAGGTATTCCAAAATTAGACTTGCTTCTAACCCACAGCATCAGTAGGGGTGAAGGACACACAAGACAACTTGGAGCTTTACTGTTCTAGCTTTCCATTCACCTCTCTACATGGCCAAAACCTTGCCACAAACCTGACTTTTAAAAAAAAAAATCTTGTCTGGATTTGAGTCTAATAAGTAATGTAAATTGGGCAGGCAGGTGACCTTGAGCTGAGTTCCTCTGAGACAACCTGCAGAACTAGTATATAGGAAGAAAAATTGTTCTTGGTCTAGGCGAAGGTACAAATGATTTACAAGAAAATGGGGCATTTGGCGCCACTATGAATGGGATCAGCCATGATTTATCCAGCAGGATCCAGCTAATCCAGTAGCTCATTAGCAGTGACAAGAATTCACAGAAATATCAAAAAACATTTGAGTTCCTGATATGTGGCCCCAAAAAGATATGTCTCATACTTGCAGTGTCCAGAGGTGTTTCAGTGCTCTCCTGAATTTAGCTGTTCTTTCAAGGTCCCTGAAGGAAAAAAAGAAAAAGAGGGAAAGAAACCCTGGAGAATTATTCTTGAATAAGAGCTGAGTGGTTGGGCTCAGGGCACCCCACACAGTCTCTGGTGGGAAGAAGAAAAGAGATGCCTACTTGTCGGGGATTGGCTCAAGGAGCACGGACATGAGTCCACCAAGCAACTGTACGAGCAGAGCCCATTTTAGTTGACATAAGTAGGCCTTAGTTAGCTTGTCTGTTAGGCCGTGGGAAAGGGGGGAACGGAAAAGTACTAACTAAGGCAGGGTCAGGATATTTTTGAAGAGATAAGAGTCAGAAGAATGTGGGATGCGCATAGCTAGCTAAACCCAAGTAGGTGGAGTAAGTAAATGTGCTTAGCCTATTAGATAGAGACAAGTATGCATAATTATGGTATTTGGTATAAATGCACGCTATCTCGGGCAATAAAGTTGAAGTACGCTTTATCACTCATATTGAGTCGGCTGCATTTCTTCCTCCGTCCGCTCGGGTCTGGAACTCTGATGGGATTTCTCTCTGCACCTACTTATATGAACTCTTCAACAGTCCTTCCTTTAATAGACAAGTATAGTCAGCAACACCATTAAAAAGTAGTAGGACAGCAGAGTAACATCACAAGCCATATTAAGTATTTTCCATACCAGCCCATGAAATAAGCATGGGACCAACTTCAATCCAAAAGTTATCATGTTGTAGCTCTGTCATAGGCTATTTAAACAGCTTTTTCAGAAAAAGTAAGATTTCTTGCTTGATCTTCTCCATTAGTGCTGGGGGATCAGATAAGGGTACAAAATCTAGACTGAATATAAGAATGGGGCTATCAGCAGCCAAGGACTATGTTTCAGAGTACTATGAAAGATTTCCTGAATCTTAACCAAGATCATCTTAATTGCTGGAGTTAGAGAAACTCTGTGTTTTCCAGCTCGTTACCAGTTCTCCCTGACAGATCTTATTGTGGTTGCAGTATTGATGATACATCACACACTTGTACCCTGACATCCCAACAGTGGCTACTTAAATCACTATTAGGTCTCACAGAAAATAATTTCTCTCTGAGTGGGACATTGACATTTCCTTGTTAAAGATTCTCACCCTTAGGGGAATTTCTATCACCAGAGCTATTAACAGTGATCTGGATCTAAATACTGTACTGTATTATCGGCATCCAGATGACATAAAAATGGAAATTTCTATAAGATTCAGTCTTGACCTTTGGATGAAAACCATTCTTTTCCCAGTTACTGCCTGAGGTACTCTGAGATGTTTCTCTTCAAGCATAAAATCAAAATGGTGATTTATGATTAGCCTAAGAGAAAAATAGCTTGCCCACAAGTTTATGACAGAGTAAGTCTATTTCTATGTCATTATTCCAATAAATCACAATGTTTCTACCTACTCATCCTTTCATGGGTACCATATCTGTTTGTTACTCCTGAACTCATATTTCATTGTATTCTCCCTGTTTTTTTCTTTATATATATACATATATATATATGTGTAGAATGCACATTTCACATTAAGCATCCTATTCATTCTACAATTCTAAAATGCACATGCAGTAGTAAAGCTAACCCCTTTGTGGTTAGAATATTTTATCTTTGATTTAAAGGTAAAGCTTCTGTTGCACATTTAAGTCAACTTGCTAGGAAGGTAAAACTCATCCTTCTTTGAAATGGCTGCACAAAGTATACATGTCACTTATTACTACTTCGGTACCCTTCTTTGAGGAAAAAGTAGCAGTACAGGTTTTACAACAGTTCTCTGCACAGGGTAAAACGGGCAAGGATCTCTTATGAATGCAGGTATGCCTTTCTTGTAACCCCCAGTCTTGCTGTCTCAGGCTATACTTTAATTTCCCTAGTGGGATGAGTTGCAAGTGAATTTGGCTTGAAGGAGTGACTAAGAGAATGTAAAAATGAATAAGGTTGTATTCTTTTGGTAAGTGGAGCCATCTGTTGCCAGACCTAGAAAAATACGTGTTTGTATGGAAGTCTGTTGATGATGTTACAAACCACAGTCTCATCCTCTTCTTTTGGTAACATGCTACAGTATAATTCGAGTTTCATACACCCATTGTCTGGATTTAGAGGGGGACAGGATTTTTTTTTTTTTTTGTAGGGGAAAGGGGAGATCCTCACATATTGCTGCACATCATCAGCTAGTTCCAGCTCCTGTTGAAATTTCTATAAGTCTTTTCACAGGTTTCAGCAGCTGTACCGCAGTCCAAATTAGGGTACAAAATTGCATTCTATTAAAAGAAAAACTCCTATAAAATACATTCAGTAGAACTTTTCCTTACAAGACAACAGGACCAGTCTTATGCTCATGTTACTCCTGTTGTAGCTATATCAAAGTTATGCATATGCCATTAGTCATATCTGCAGGCACCTTACAAGACTCAGTATGCACCACTGTACAACAGAAGTCAAATTCTGAAGGTTTTGCCCAAGATACATCTTCTAACAGTTTCAATGCATTTTTGGAGTAAGAAAACCATTTGGGATTTGCAATGTATCCTTAGATAACAAAATAATAAAGCATATGCTAAAATCCCAAAGCCCATTCTTATGGTTAAATATTTAATTTTGCCTTGTTGGATAAAATGTGCATACTGTAATCTATTGTTGAAGTCACAGACCTGGAGACAGAGATCATTTAACTAAAGATAAGTAATAAATTTTTATTACTGCAGATACCTTGCACAGGTATGGTGAAATATTTATTTTCTTTTGTGACCGTTACAAGTCTCCACTTACTGATGGAAATTTAAATGAATTAAAATATTGCCTGTTATATTTGAACTATTTCCACTGTATTATGGTTCATGATTGTTGTCTTCTATCCATTTTATTCATTCAGGTCCAGGCCAGTTATAATTCAGTTAATTTTCTCATTAGAGAATTTTCTCAAATATCATCTTCCAATTGATATCATCATGACTCTATGGCTGTGATTATCTAGCAGTAAAAACAAAATTTCAACAGCAAAACCAAAATAATCATTGTAGATATGAGAAATAAATTCAAATTTAAGTTGTTTTCTGATATCCTTTCATATTCTTGAAGAGAAGCACATGAATTCTATTAAACGTATTTAGGCCATTTATCTAGTTAATGTGATTCTCAAAGATCATTTGGTGTATGTGATAGTATATAATCAATATAGCCTGTAAGAGCCAGTCTAAGCTTTATACAATACAACCTAGGAAGTCACAGGGAAATGCAAGTGTTCATTTGATTCGATTTAGCTTTTAATGATGTACATCAGAACATCAGCACAGAGTTATCTTGAAGTCAGCTTCACCAGAAAATGTTCTTTTCAGACCATCGAAAATAACATTGATGACTCCTGTTAAATTCAGGAGTTGCTGTGTTTAAGTAAAACTTGGTTTAATTAGGAAGTTGGATAAGAAATTGAAACAAGCCACATCCTTACTCGTAACAACGTGTAATACTTAGTATACAACTTTTCAAAAGCCTAAATACGACAGGGTTTGAAAAGACTGAAAAAAATTCTCGTCCCCTTTTTCAGCAGTAGAGGGATTGTTTATAGCGTTAATAACAAATCTGGAGATTTGCCATCAAACTCGAGACTATGGTATGTACTAAATGATTCTTGCAATAGTGAGTCGATGGTCCCCAGCAGGTCACAGTTTTAAATTGGGTTACTTAGCTGTCTGTTTAAACACATCAGCCTTGTTCTTTATCTCATGGTATCATTTTAGAGCCTTGCCCTACCTCACTGTTCGAAAGAAAAAGTACCTATTGTGAAGGCAAATTTCTGGTAGAACAGAAGTTTGTCAGAAATGAAGTACCTGCTAAATTACGAGTCTGGACAACACGTTCCGCTGGACCATATTAAATAAAGACGTTAGCCAAAAGGGAGGAGTAGAGTGATCTGGTGTCAAGCTCATTAATGCTGGAGTAACACTGAAGATGGATATTGTCATGTTAGACCTCATATTAGCAACATCCATTATTCAATAAATTATTAAATTAATAGACAGACAGTAACAATGGATGTATGTCCTCATTTAATTAATTAATGAGAAGGAACTCAACTTATGGTCATCTTATGTCTATAGATTTAATAATTTATAGAATAATAATTTATCGATCCCCTCCTTTTTCTACAGGAGATAGAATTCTCTTTCAATAACCATCCATTCTTGTTGGAAGCTATTATTACTAGGCACTCCAGTGGCTACACACACACTAATTGTGAGATGGACTAATCCTTCTGCAACTCCATTCTAAATGCTGGAAATGGAATGCATTACAAAGGAAAAAAAAAGCCAATACTGAAATAGCCTTACAGGAGCACAGTCACAAATTGATGTCTAAAGAAATGAATGGATGAAGGGAGTAAACGGTGTTATGTTTCATTAGTTTGAACAGAATTCATTTGGCTCTTGTTGATTAATTGAGTTTTTCTAATTGAATGAAGTGCAGATATTTTAAGAGTATATTTTTGATAGGCATTATCGAAAGTGGAATAAATGCTCTTTTCTAATTAAAAATATTCTTATTATATTCAGTCCTATGGCTTACTTTGCAATATGTTTTGATATGGAATCAAATACGCAAATTGGGAAATACTCAGCACAATTATTCATACATAATAGCCATTTTCCTACTTCTGAATTTTATTATTCAAGTTATGATAAGTTCTGTGAAGACAAATGACAACTCTCCCATCTTTCACTTTAAAAAGCAATCTGAAAATCTAGCTAAAATTTATGATGTTTTTGATTTAAGTATACATTTTGGCTGAACTGTTTTGGGGTGTATAAACTGATAAGGTTTTGTTAGTTGCCAGTTTCAGGCTACTTGTATGAATCTGTGGGGACAAAATGGGCCAGAGAGTGAATTAAAAAGTTCATTTTCTGTCTAAATATAGAGTACATCCAGAAATAACTTTCAAAACTTGTCTCTGAAGGGGAGTTTTCTTAGAAAGAGGATCCCACTCTTCACTCTGAAACTTTCAAAAAAAAGAAAAAATTCTCCAAAGAACGAAGGATGGATCAGTGCCATATAATATTTGGCGGACAAGTGTAAGACTAACAAAGGAAGAGAAGCATGGCATGGCTAAGGGATACTGAACGAGATATTGTGGTTTAGTCTGACCCTCCCTGTTATTCCCATTGAGATGGTTAATGAAAACTTTGGTGGATTTTGAAATGAATGTAGGGTCCTGGCCTAAATAATTTCGAGTGTGCCTTATCAGCAGGCAGTCTTAAGTGTTAAGCAATGCAGATCAGTTAAAAAGCAGCCAATAGTAGAAAAAGGAGTCTTACTATGTTTCTCTTCACTGCAACTCATTTCTGAACAACAAATACTGCTACAGCTGAAGTGAACTACAGAAAGCTCCACAAATAGTGCAGTTAAAAGCTCAACAGTAGAACCGAAACTCTCCAGAAGCAGGGAATGCAAGTGAAAAAGATTTAAACACTGCTTCTCTGTCTGCAAGCAGTGGGTGGAAACAGAAGAGGGAGTGATGTTATTTCTGACAATAGTTGACTCTGAGGCACCTGATGATTTTAATAGTTTTCAGTTAACTTGTCGGAAGAAACTGTATTGAAAACGTGTCACAAAAATTCAGAGAAAACTTCATTCCATGTCAAAGAAAACATGAGACCTGTTTTTAGATGGAAAATACAAAAAGTACAGAAGCCTATCTTGCAATTTTGCAGGTGTTAACTCAGTTTTTTATAAGAAACTCAGCTGCTGTTGGGATGGATCTGGAATAAAAACCCCCAGATGTGCTGGAAGACCTGGAATCAGCTTTTGGCACAGCCAGCCGAGATTAGCTTTCTAATAGCAGTCATTTAAAGCAAACTGAAGTTTCTATATTAGTCTAGTCACAGTGCTCTGACACAATGTTTTGACACTGTCACAGTAATGGAGAACTCTAAATAGTATAGGAACACATCCTAAAGGAAGAAAGACATTCAGAGCTTTTGCCAAAAATACTCCCCGTGACAGCCTATGAATGGCGATCAGTGGCAAAGAACAGAAGCGAAGGCAATATTGCACATTTAGCAGAAACCCAAAACACCCAAACACATGCACCAACTGCAATAAATAATAAAGCTTTTCAACTGAAGGAGAAATAACATAGGGTACAATGGACCAAGTGAACAAGAAAACTTTACACAAGAGCTGTTCACAGGAGCAAAGATTATGGATCAGTAGAAGATGAATAACCAATAAGGCCTCTATTAATTTTGAATCAATAAGGGTTAGCAATGCAATTAATTTGGCAAATGAAAAATTGTTTGTAAAAGCTACAGGTAGGAAGGAATGAGCATACGGAAGACGGACATGATTTAACTCCCATGAATCAGTATGTGAGCAAAGCATATAAGAATCACCATCCCACTCACCTAGACAAAACAAGTGAATATACTCAATATTTGGCTAAACAGTATCATGTCCTTCATCTCAGCAAAGGAGTTAAGCATTGCCAGGAAAGCTAGCCAAAACCCATAAGAATTTTAAGTTCCTGTTTCCCATAATTGGGAAGCCCTCTGCAGAACAGAGGACATGGTTGGAAATGCCCAGCTTTCCAGGTTTCTAGGATAACTCATTTATATTGAAAGCCCAAAATAAACAGAAAAGAAATTAGAAATTTGATCATACAATGGATTGACAGTTTCTCCCTCAGACTTTATCAGCAATTTTAGTGCTTCTTTACCTAGCAGTTGTGATTTTATTAAGAGGCATCTAACTTTTATTGAAAGGTATAATAAGGAAGTTTAGAAGTATATGAAATGAATTTGCAAGGATTTTGCCTTAAGCAAATATCATTAAGACTGGTAGCACCAGAAAAAAAAAAAAAAATAATAGAACAAACCAGACAAACCACCACCTGAAGAAAAAATGAACAAAAGCAGGTGTAGACGATTTGTTGCTAGTGTTGATCGAGAGAAAACCCCAACACCCACCCACATCCATAGCTCCCAAATTCCTCCATCCTCAAAGAAAAAAAAAAAAAAGCAGTAGAAATAAGCAACAGGCAAAAAGAAAACAAGTGTTCAACCAGCTACCCAAATAAACCATTGAAGAGTTTCCCTGGAATAATACTGTCCCTCTCTGCAAAGAGGTAGATGCTACAGCTAAAGAAATAATTGTGCATCTCAAATCTTTCACCATTATAGTTACAACTTATCTCCACAATATCTGACCACAGCACACAGTTTAACCGGCATGAATTTAAGCAGAATGAAGGTTTAGACATGTCACCACAGCTATCCATTATTTCCCATCTGAAGCATTGACAGAAAACAGTTTAAAAATGTGTGAGAGTTTTGTAAAAAGGCTGTAGAGACAAACTCTAACATATATTTAGGCCACACAATTGCAGAGCAATAAGATGTGCAGGTCAGCTTCTGCTGACATTCTGTTCCCCAAAAACAGCTGTCTTAGATGTTCACATCACAGTCTCTAAAGATGTGAAACAGAAAATACCTAGAAAAAAAAGTCACAGTTGAATTTGGGGTCCCAGAAATGGCCACAGTTCTCTCAGCAACACTATAAAGAGTAATGTTCAGAAACACAAGTGGAAGTAAAAGAGAAAGCCTGTGGGAGTTGTGAGATTTTCATCTCAGTCCTACAGCAGCAAAAAGACATTTTTTCCAAATTCTAATGACAGATGAAAATGGACAAAGAGCTAACTTGTTCTAGGCAAACAGCAACCACAGAAGGCTGGGTCAGCTGAATCCCAGGACACAGCACACCCAAAAAGAATAGTTTTAACGCTTCTTGATCTTACTGTAGGTAATATTTTTAGAGAGACTCCCAAACTTGTGAAATCACACAGAATCCCAGAAAACAAATTTCTACATGAGTTTGATGAGTACAGAGGTTACAGGCATTAGAAATTCTGTGTCTTGTTGTCCTTGGTTGGGAAAATAGAACTCAAATTATTAGGAATATGATAGTTGCAAAGACTGATGTGCAGACCCAGGAGACACCACAACATATGGTAAGAACACTGGCTTCTCCGAGAAGCATCAGCTGAGCTTGGGACTCCATTTCAGTAAAATAAATCACTTCAATTTACTGCTAGTGAGGAAACCACTTAAACACGTGCTTAATAATAAGTGATTGGTCCTAATGGCTTCAAATCAATTCAAAGCAAAATTTAAATAATTTCTGGCATAAAAATTGGAAAACAAACAAACAAACAAACAAACAAACAAAAAATCCCACACCCTATCAAAAATCTTTATTTGCACAGCACCATACATTTTCAAGCACCTAATTTTTTCTTTTCTCTTGGTGCCACGGTCTCTTCAACAGCTGTACATGTACTCATTAATTGCTAGAAGAGATTATTTTGACTTCCCTTCTTTCTGTTTGTTGTTGTTACTGTTTGATGTTCTTTTTTGTTTTGTTTTGTTATTGTTCTCAGGGTCCATATCAGTATTGGACACACAAATTACGACTTCTAAGGAAAAAGAAACATGCTCAGAGCTGTTTAAAGAACACTTAAATTCCATTTAAGTGTGTAATAGTCTAATTCTTACCAAATTGAAACCTTGTTCCTTAAAACTGTTAGCAATAACATGAAATACACATAGACAAGTTACGAAGTATTCAGCAAGTTTTTCTTTAACAAAAAACAACAACAACAAAAAAGCTAATTAATTAACTTAGTTTTCCATGTAAGTAGTAGTGTACATCATGTATTATTAAGTATGCAATTACTGTGTAATCTAGCACAGCTGTAAAATATTTAAACTGTTTTTCACTATTTTTTTTTTTTGGCAAAATTGCAAGATTTCTGATAATTCTAGCATTGTTCACATGATGGGGTAATTCTCTGACAGACATTTGGAAAGGACCATCATACAATTATCAGAAAGTTCTCTTTGTGAAGGGTAAAATTTCCAAAAATGCCTGCATTAGTTAAAAATATAAATTCTACTTTGGAAGACGGTTTAGCTGCTAATGATGTTATACTGATGCTCAATATCTTCATTCCTGGCCAACAAATTCTCTCAACTTTTTCTCTCAGTTCCTCTGACACGTTTCAGTGGCCGCTTCTGCGTGTTTCAACTAGCAGTTTCAGATGCATGAGAAGGAAACAGGTCTAATTACTTGAACTCTAGCTGTATTCAGTTCCCAATCAGGATTTACCTTAAGACTTTAGACAGGAAGTATAACAACAACAACAGACATTGAGTACAAACCTCAGAGCTCACTCAGACCAAAATACTTGCATACAATATGAGGTATTCCTACATGAGTTGGATGTTGTAGAGTGGACATGCTAAAGGCTACAAAAGGGAGGCAAAGAGAAAAAAAAAAATCACATATTGCCCATAAGAGGCTTTTCCAGAAGCCTGGGGAACATTTATGCTCTTTGAAAGGATACATATTTAGTCACTCAAGAAAATACATAGTAGCCACTCTGTAATAACCTGAAGATGGAGAAAGTAAACGTTGGACAGGCAGGACCAGAATGTCTCAGGAACATAACAAGGGTGATGAGAACAGTGAAAAGGATCTAATAGACTTCCTGTAAAGTTCAGAACACCTCTGAGTATAATTTTAAGTTCTTATAGTTTCTCTATGTCTATAAAATATAAAATTTGAAGAGAAAAATCTTTATTCTCGTACTCTCGCTATGCCATGTAGTTAATAGCTGTCAACAGCCCTGTCAACAGTTTAGACCACTCCAGGCTGAAAGAAAAATAAATAAATAAATAAATAAATAAATAAGAAAAACAAGAAAGAGGTGGTTTTGGTGAGATTCTCAAATTCTCATTCTCTTCCCCTAAAAATCAAATGTATCCTGCATTTTCTACCTACAACAAAAAATATGTATGTAACGTAAAACCTGGGTGACCGAGACACACAACCAAATGAAACATACCATGACATGCTATTGCCAAAATGTGGAAAAGGACTTGGTATAGAAAATCATGATTAAGGAAAATGAGTAATCTGAGGGAAGCCACTCACAGAAGAGTTTAAGACAGGAACTTGATGACTGCTGAAATCTTTCCACAAATAATCATGAAGAATTAATTACAGAATTGTCATTCTTCTTACAGGTAAATGTTTAAGGCTTTGGAGACACTACAGCTTGCAAGATGTATTATTACCTCAGCAATATAACTATTGCATTCAAATGACATATTGCAGTTACTAGGAAATATGATTTAGATTCAATATAGTTTATAGCTATACGATCAGTCTGGAAACAAGTAAGCAACTGAGCCTTTGTTAGGGGTAGTGGCACAAAGACTATGAATAAAATTGAGACTTGGTTTGAATGGGTATTTTTCAATTAACATGGGCATAGACTTTATAAAATCTTATTTTATTTGTATACATATGTTTGTGTGTATACATACACAAGCACAGAGTAGCATCAAGGGCAACTGAATGATTGAGAAAAAAAATACAAATAAATAGCTCTGAAATCCTTCAAGAAAGTCAGTCCTTACTCAGAGATCCCACTCATTCTCCATACCTTCACTTTCCGTTCTCCAGGCATCTATCTGAACTTCAGTCACCTGCAGTCTCACACAAGAAGGTAAGCAGCAGATGGCCACATTTCCAAATCATGGTTTATCCATCCATTGCAACCTATTTTTTGCTCTGCAAAATCCATTTTGCCCATCCTTCAGGCTCTGTCACTTTGAGGAAACCTCGAAGATACAAAGTTACCAAGGTTTAAGAATTATCCCTTCACTACTCTACTCATGGAGATAAGGTGTTTTAAGCTAGCTTACACCAGCTAGTGCAAAACTCTTACTTTGCATGAAAAAGAAGAAACATCAACAATACTAGTGACTGCTTCTTGTACCATGTGCGTTACATTCTCAAAATATCTTTATGTGATTTTTGATGACAGAAATATGGCTTGATCAGTTCACATCATCAACACAATATGCTGTGATTAGCTACAAAGAGGAAGAGAGACTGTAGGTTGAGTAGGTCTACATCTGATATTCCTTTGGACTACTATCAACCAAAAATGGCAGTGAGGGTGGAGTTGAAGTGGAATTTTGCCATTTCTCTTGTTGATCTTGTTAGTGGGACCACCGTTCAAATAACTTGAAAATTGTTGCTGGTATTTTGCAGTGGGCTTTCAAGTACGATATTTTGTTTTTTTCATCAAAAATGTACTCACAGTTGAGAAAGACATCAAGACTCAGAGTGCCAGATAGAGTTTGCTAGAGAGGTAATATCTGTCCTACTCGTCAGTGGGTGCTGAGTGATGGAGACAGGATCCTGAAGTGATAAGACTGCTGGCCTTATGAAATACAACCTCTAGCAGCATTAAAAGCAAAATAACAGCTGAAAGAACTTTGATAAATTTATCTTTTGTTGCTTCTAACTCATACCAGAATACACAGACAGCCAAAGCCAAACAACTGACCAGTGGGAAAGTCAGATAATACATTGCCTCTGAGCAGTGACTAGTTTTTACGGTATGGTAGAGACCCTTCCCCACTCTCAGACAAGCTGCTGGATGCTCAGAAGAATCCAGTTATAAAGAAAGACCAAGCATTGCTAAGAAGAAATATTTATTAAGCACATCCTGGCCCTTGTATAGAAGAGATACCAGCAAAATCAATCTTAAATTGCCCAGTATCAGTTCAATAAAGTTCTCTTATTCTTTCCAAATAATTATTTCCAGACTTACATATTGCTTCTTAGCTCAGTCTTATTCAGAATAGACCTCTTACTTCTTCATACTCCCTTATACCTGTAATTGGCATGCTCTCAGGTTCCTAGTCTTTTCTTGGAGCAGAGGGTAATCTTCCTTAGAGGATTGGCTTTTTTTTCCTCTTTAATTTTGCTTAAGAAAGTTGTTCTGCATTTCACAAAATTGCTACATGAAACTGCTTTGGAAATCGAGTGGTGTTGCTCAGAGCACATTAGATTTGACCTAAAGAAAAATCTCCATGAATAGTAAAAAAAAAAAAAAGAAGTAAAAAAAAGACCCAAAAGCTCATCAATTTTTGCTTTTTAGGGCAGTAGTATTCAAAATGTCAAAACTTGTTATTTATTGCTACAGAAGCACAGGGGAGATGATACATGCTGTGTCTAGGTGTTAAGGAATAGACTGCCTTAGCTTATTGGATTATTTGGTATACTGCTTCTTAGAGAAATTGTTTAGAAACTGCTTATATGGAATTCACTTTGCATAAGTAAGTTTGCTTAGCATAACTTCTGCAAGTTGTGAACTTTTGAACTTTCTGCTTCCCTAGGTAAAAAAGTCCTCAAAGTGGTTCAAGCTACTAGATAAGGGACGCTGCGTTCCTGAAGATAAGTAAAGGAACAGAATGATGTCTAACAGAGGATGAAACAGAAGAATGTTTTGGTTTGCCAAGAACTCATTTTTCTCCAGCTGTAGGTGCAAAATAGCAACTGAAGGACTTTCACTGATGGGCGGCCTGATGAAAATGAAGAGAACCAATTAAGAATGGGGAGACTTTAATTTTGCAGTTGGCCCAGAATAACACAAGGGAGGTAAGGGTTTGGTTTGTGGGGATGTGATTGTCCAAGTTTTTTTCTGCTAAAATTTCTCTTCAGCAGGCAACCAGCTTGAGCGGTTCTATGCTGTACATTGTGAATTAATTTGTTATTTAAGAAGAATTTCTGGAATCCATGCCTGAGTCTGTGCTATGGAGAACCTAGGGAAAAGAAACTTTTTTAACATTAGGAAAAGCCTTATTGATTTTTGCAAACTGAAATAGATGCAGCGTAACAAGCAGCTTGCTTCTTTTGTAGGTTATTTCCTTATGTATACACATAGTATAAAAACCACCTTATGAATGCAATGTTCAAAAATGTCAGTGGTTCATTTAATGAGCAGGTGGCTGTTGCTCTGGTCTGTGGATCCTGGGGAAATACAAGTTAACCTTTCTGAAACTGCATAAGGCAGGACAAGATATTAGTTTAAATACAAACCAGGGCTGAATTCGCATAGTTTGTTCAGAAGGTATTCAGTATTAGCTGGATAAAACAAGTTCTCTCATTTTGTTTCATGATGGAGATTATGGTTGTCAGATTTAGCTGAGTGACTGGCAGCAGAGAATATCAAAAGAGCTCATCAGTACAAAGCAAGGTGAAGGCATGTTACCTAATTAAGCCCCTGAGCGTTGATTAGCAAGGATATCATCAAACAGCCAGACCAGACTGGCCAAGACGGAAATGCCATGTAGTATAAGAAAACAAAGTGTATTTCTCATCTGCTGCAGACAGAATCTGCTTCTGGAGTGTTATTAATGGAACAGCAGTGGAGCAGATCTGAAAGATTCAGATACTGTTTACGGAGCTGAATGGGAGATATCAAACATCTATGAACCAGTTTTCCAGGCTGAGTGCAGACTTAGGAGAACTTTCACTTCACCATCCACTTCCACAATGAGGGAGACTACACCATTCTTTTAGTACATAATAAAAGCGGAGATACTGATATGCCAAACACATCCAAAGACCTTGGTTGAGGCGATTACCATAGCTAGCCTTTCACCCTTGCCTGGGCTTAGAGACTCTCAATGTGTGTAAGTCTAGCTGTTAAACCGATTACTTATAAAAGGGTAGCTTATAAAAATTTATAATAGAACATGTTTGCATTCAACAGGACCTACTACAAGTATATCTCTTAGACATCCTTTAAATTTGTATAAAATCACATCAAACCCCTTACAAATATATCACCTTTACCCCTCTAATACGTAGATAAGAGTGTAAAGAACATAACATCCAGATAAACTGATGTAGAAACAGCTGACTGGTAAATTCATACTTGGTTTCTTGATTTCTTTGTGCTGGTGGGGGGTGGGAGGAAGAACAAAAAAAAATATCCCTGACTATCTGATAGACCAGGGAAGTCTAACTAATTTTCACTGGGGGCCACATCAACCTCGTGGTTGCCTTCAAAGGGCCAAAAGTAATTCTAGAACTGTATAAATGGTGAGAATTAGTTTGAAAGCCCTGTGATAGAGGCACAAGTTCACTGGTTTCTTTCTTTTTCACCACAGGAAAAACATTAACATCATATGGGGGTGTCTGAAAGACTTTCACTAACAGAGTGCACAACTTGCAGATACAATCAGTATAAACTGGGGCTCGCTACATATTTGAACCTGAGATGTGTTTTGGTACTGGAAGATAGACAGTAAGTTTAGGAGTGCTTGTTAAAGGAGATATGCAAAACAATTTCCCATGAGAAACAGTTCATCTGTGGAGCAAATGCAATGTAGACAAGGAAAATACAGGCATCTTATTTTCTTCTTTCTGTACCTCTGGTATTCTGAAGAGAGGCAGGAAATAAATACAACCAAAATTACTAGTGCTCCTGATGAACAGCTGTCCTCCCACTCCAGAAAGCAGAAATGGTCCCAGACTCCACTTGAAGTAAATCACACAAGATTCATTATTCCATCTGAAGCACAAAGCATGTGTTAGCACTAAATCATTTCTATGAAATCTGGAACATATAATTCATTCTATATGGCCTCCTCCCCTGGAGATTTTTATTTCATTAATGAAAAACGAAATTCTCTTTCAAAAAAAAATTACACTGTTCAGCACTTCCACTTTAAAAATGCCTTGATCTTAAAGAAAGCAGCCTCATCGGTTTAATAACATTTGTTGATTACTTTCCATTAAAACTGACACAAAATTATGGCTTCGTAAGTGGTAATTTAACCTTTGAATTAAAATACACTTTTCCCTTTCTTTTTTTCCCCCCCCCATCTTGCTCTCTCTGTTCCCTACCATTTTAGATATTTATTATCCACCTCCTTTCTGCTCTGCAAGCTTTTGCCAAAGAATAATCTGATGAGAAGAAAAGCCTGGTTCCACCCCAACAATAAGAAGCCCAGGACTGTGATGAAATTTAACAAGGGAAAGTGTAGAGTCCTGCACCTGGGCAGGAACAACCTCAGGTTCCAGTATAGGTTGGGAAATTACATATTAGAGAGCAGTGTAGGGGAAAGGGACCTGGGGTCCTGGTGGACAACAGGATGATCGTGAGCCAGCACTGTGCCCTTGTGGCCAGGAAGGCCAATGGCATCCTGGGGTGTATTAGAAGGGGGGTGGTTAGCAGATCGAGAGACGCTCTCCTTCGCCTCTGCTCTGCCCTGGAGAGACCACATCTGGAATATTGTCTCCAGCTCTGGGCCCCTCAGTTCAAGAAGGACAGGGAACTGCTGGAGAGGGTCCAGCGCAGGGCAACAAAGATGATTAAGGGAGTGGAGCATCTCCCTTATGAAGAAAGGCTGAGGGAGCTGGGTCTCTTTAGTTTGGAGAAGAGGAGGCTAAGGGGGGACCTTATTAATGTCTATAAATGTATAGAAGGTGAGTGCCATGAGGATGGAGCGAGGCTCTTCTTGGTGGCAAACAATGATAGGACAAGGGGTAATGGGATCAAGCTGGAGCACAAGAGGTTCCACTTAAATTTGAGAAAAAACTTCTTCTCAGTGAGGGTGACAGAGCACTGGAACAGGCTGCCCAGGGAGGTTGTGGAGTCTCCTTCTCTGGAGACATTCAAAACCCACCTGGACATGTTCTTGTGTGACCTCACCTAGGCATTCCTGCTTCAGCAGGGGGATTGGACTAGATGATCTTTTGAGGTCCCTTCCAACCCCAAACATACTGTGATACTGTGATACTGTGATACTGTGATACTGTGATACTGTGATGACAAACTCTCCAGTTGCCCCTAATCTCCATCTCATGTGTGCATTCAGTTATCAGAAGGGAATATCATCACAATGGGTTTTAAACCATAGAGAGAACATTAGCATTGCATTTTGGACCTTTGCTTCTTCTGTAGACCAGTTGTCCTTAAGGCAACCATTTCCATCAGAGACAAGGAGCTTGGTACTTCTCTGTTGTTTGTTTCAGCTTTTACAGCAGTGGCTTTAAAACTGTCTTTGTGAAGAGAGAAATCCATGAGGTGTGGGGAAAGAAACAGAAGATGATCATAACTTCAAGTGCTTCATCCTTTGGTTAAATTCAATCTGAGCCCTCTTCCCATTCTCTCCTTCTCCCACACTTACATGAGCCTTGCTTTCTGAATCATATCTCTCTTGAATTATAGAGAAACAAAAGCCCTCTGTTTTTCTGAGTTTGGTGCCTGATCTCCTATGATATTCAAACTATCTTGCATTCACTTTTTCAAAGAAGAATATACGCAATAAAAAGCACACTAGGCATTATTTGTCATTTCCATGTATTGGCACACTGCACTTGACTGCAAGTAAGTCAAGCTGTTGTTTTTAAAGGAAATGAAAATATAAGGGAAGGGGGTAGAGGGTGGGGTATGTGCATCAGCTTCCTAAAGAGCAGGAAACATTTTTAAACAGAGCTAGAAAACACAGCTGGCTTATTCCTGCTTCTTAGCGTGTTTTAGCTAAATGACCTGGGGCTCTGTCAGCCACTGTGGTCTAAGAAGATATTAAAGAAGGCGCATTTAGTTCGCAGTAGGTCTGCAAATGCAACCGGACAATTGCCAGTACACAGCAGGGATACAAGAGGAGATAACAGGAATAGCACAAAGCTCTCAGACTCATCGTATCTACTGCTCACAAAACTACCACAGCAGAACCGATAAAGTTGTTCAGCTCTGCTTCAGAAGTCTCAAAACAATCTATCTTGTCTGGAGCAGTGGTTAAGACAGCACATGGTACATGGCCATAAAGAGAAAAAAGAATGGAAGCCTGTGCCTTGCCTACTAACGGAGGTCTGTGTCTTGAGCAGGCACCAGTAGAACACTTTGATCAAATGCCTTGGCTACCACTGAAGGAGACAGTTCTTCTGTTAAAAGATATACATTTATTAACAGCACACCAGAGTACAATATGCTGGAAACAGTTATTGAGTGGACATGTGAGAAGTGGTTTTGAAAATGAGGCATATTCATATTGAACCTAATATGCTTTAATAGAAGGTGTAAGAAAATGTCAAGAAGGTTACCAAATATTGCAGATCATCCTCTTTCTGTAGACATATCCAATTCGAAGTGTTCATATCAATCGCTTCAGAATTACCTCAGCTGGAATAGGAAGCCAAACATATGCACGAAGTGGTTTGAACACCTCCTCCCCAGGGTACTTCCAAGGGAGCCTGACCTTGTTAGCCAGGGAACTGCAGACAACTACGACATCAGAGAAATTGCTGGCTTTAACAGGAGGCTAAAAACTCCAGTAGGGAGGATCATCTTGAAGCAACCAGACTTAAGTACTATAGTTTCAGATGCAGCCCTTTGACCCATGTGAAGTTCCTGCCCATGAAATGGGGATGTTGTCTTTTTCTCTTTCTTCTACTCAGATCATACAACCTCTTTAAAGCAGGAATCACAAAGGAACACACAAGTTAATTCAAACAGGAATAACTGTTCAACACTTGACACCACATATGGCTGCTTGGCTGCAGTCAGTCTTTGCTGAGACATCCAGATCCCGGTAAAATGTGAACAGCAAGCAACAGTAAACAGAGGAATGCTCCTTTCCAGACTGACAGCATTCTGTTCAGGAAGGCAAAAAACCAAACTGGTACTACTACATTTTAGGCTGAGAGCCTGTGATTTCAATGATTTAAGACTCAATAAATACATCATGAGAAGTATTGGATTTGTATCTTTGTCATGCAAGAGTGATGCAATAACAACAAAGACAGACTGGATTGTTAAGGTAGTTCTGTATTTTGCTCTGATGCAGGTTTCAACTCAAGTATCTGAAGCACCTCCACTCTCCATGAGAAGAGGTGCTATGTTGGACCTTGTTCTCCCCAACAAGGATGGCTTGGTGGGGAATGTGAAGCTCAAGGGTAGCCTTGGCTGCAGTGACCATGAAATAATGGAGTTCAAGATCCTTGCATTACTGAGGAGGATGCACAGTAAATTCACTACTCTGGACTTCAAGAGAGCAGACTTTGGCCTCTTCAGGGATCTGCTTGGTAGAGTAACATGGGATAAAGCCCTAGAGAGAAGAGGGAGCCCAAGAAAGCTGGTTAGTATTCAATGATCACCTCCTTCAAACTCAGGATAGATAGAATCAAATCTGATAGAATTAAATCTGTTTAGGGGTGTTAAGGGCAACAATAAAGGCTTCTATATGTACATTCATGATAAAAGGAAGACTAAGGAAAATGTTGGCCCTCTCTGGAAGGAAATATGAGACCTGGTTACCCAGAACGTGGAGGAGGCTGGGGTATTCACAGAATCACAGAATCACAGAATGTTAGGGATTGGAAGGGACCTCAATGGATCATCTAGTCCAATCCCCCCGCTGGAGCAGGGACATCTAAATGAGGCTACACAGGAATGTGTTCAGGCAGGTTTTGAGTGTCTCCAGAGAAGGAGACTCCAAAACCTCCCCGGGCAGCCTGTTCCAGTGCTCTGTTACCCTCACTGAGAAGAAGTTTCTTCTCAAATTTAAATGGAACCTCTTGTGTTCCAGTTTGAACCCATTGCCCCTTGTCTTACCATTGGTTGTCACCGAGAAGAGCCTGGTTCCATCCTCGTGACACTCACCCTTTATATATTTATAAACGTTAATGAGGTCACCCCTCAGTCTCCTCCAAACTAAAGAGACCCAGCTTCCTCAGCCTTTCCTCATAAGGAAGATGCTCCACTTCCTTAATTATCTTTGTTGCCCTGCGCTGGACTCTCTCCAGCAGTTCCCTGTCCTTCTTGAACTGAGGGGCCCAGAACTGGACACAATATTCCAGATGTAGTCTCACCAGGGCAGAGTAGAGGGGAAGGAGAACATCTAACCTCTACTCAATCTGTTTTTTGCTTCAGTCTTCACCAGATATTGCTCTAGCCACACCACCCAAGTTGCAGAAGGCAAAGGCAGGGACTGGAAGAATTAAGAATCACCCACACACTGTAGGAGAAGATCTATGTTCAAGACCATCTAAAGAATCTGAAGGTGCACAAGTTCATGGGACCTAATGAGATACATCTGTGGGTCCTGACAGAACTGGCAGATGAAGTTGCTAAGCCACTATCTATTATATTTGAAGCTGTATTATATTAGAAGCTGTAACAGTCCTGTGAAGTTCCCACTGATTGGAAAAAGGGAAACGTAACACCCATTTTTAAAAAGGATAAAATAGAAGACCTGGAGAGCTACAGGCTACACAGTAAGGAAGAAATGCCATCCAGAGGGACCTTGACAGGCTTGAGAGGTGGGCCTATGTAAACCTCATGAAATTCAGCAAGGCCAAGTGCAAGGTCCTGCTCCTGGGTCAGTGCAATCCCAGAACAAACACAGGCTGGGTGGAGAATTGAGAGCAGCCCTCAGGAGAAGGACTTGGAGTTGTTGGTTGATGAGCTCAACATGACCCAGCAATGTGTGCTTGCAGCCCAGAAAGCCAACTGCATTCTGGGCTGCATCATTAAGAGAGGCGATTCTGCCCCTCTACTCTGCCTTCGTGAGACCCCACCTGGAGTACTGCATCCAGCTCTGAGGCACCCAGTATAGAAGAACATGGACCTGTTGGAGCAAGTCCAGAGTGGGCCACGAAGATGATCAAAGGGCTGGACCACCTTTCCTATGAAGACAGGCTGAGAGAGTTGGGATTGTTCAGCCTCGAGAAGAATGCTCTGGGGAGACCTTATAGCCACCTTCCAGTAGGTAAAGGGGGCCTACAATGAAGCTGGAGAGGGATTTTTACAAGGACATGTAGCGATAAGACAAGGGATAATGGTTTTAAAGTGAAAGAAGGTAGATTTAGATCAGATATAAGGAAGAAATTCTTCACTATGAGGGTGGTGAGGCACTGGAACAGGCTGCACAGAGAAGCTGTGGATGCCCCATCCTTGGAAGTGTTCAGGGCCAGGTGGGATGAGGCTTTGAGCAACCTGGTCTAGTGGAAGGTGTCCCTGCCCCTGGCAGGGGGATTGGAACTAGATGATTTTTTAAGGTCCCTTCCAACCCAAACCATTCTATGATTCTGTGGGTGCAGGATTAGTCTTCCATATTGATTTTTAAATCTACTTCCAGATTTCTGGTTGCTATTACAAGTGGCTATGTCGTGTTTTCTGGAGGTTCAACATACAGTCTAGTCTTTTCAGTTCTTCTTGATATGCCATTTATATTGTTTAAGTGCTCAGGGAATGAAGACAATCTTGTTATTATTTCAGTTTTGCACCTAGTATCAACATTGGTATTTCCATGCTTACAACAAGAACAAAATAATACCAAGAAAGTTAAGATATTCTGAAAAATGGCAGCTGTTTGGCTTTAATTTACACCTGCAAGTTTTATCATCACTCTAACTGGAAACCTCAATAATATAAGAAAGCTATCAAACATACATGGGAATTGTGATGCCTCTTCTTTTGTAAAACCCTTCAGGATCTGCAGGAGAAAACTGGGTCTCCAAGAACACAAGAACAAAAACCTCTCCTGTGTTGCCCTAAATTTCCCATGTCAGGTGAGCTGAGCTCTGGGCATTCCCCTGTTGGTCTTACAGAAATCAGATTTAAAGCAATCTGAAGGTGGTTCATTGCTCCATTACTCATCTAGGCTGTTTTTCAAAGGCATATATGTAAAAAGATATGTTTGCTTTCAAGGAAGTGATCCTTTTCTCATTCCAAAAAAGGAGAGGAAAGGGATCATTGCAGGGCTGAGCCACTCCACATCCTGCTGTCAGGGCTTGCAGCACCAGGTCTCTGGAAGTTCAAAGGAAGCCCAGTGTCTTTCCTGTTTAAGCAGCTACAAGCTTTCATTTATTCATTCCTGTTTGAAGGCTTTTACAAAGAAAGGACTAGCCCTAGCACCCTTTATCACTAGGAAAAAAAGCATTGGCAGAGAATATACTTTTCACCTAATTCGGTTTTTACATTAGATTCTGATTTCTCTTGCCCTCCACCACTAACCTGTTATGTTGTAATCCAGTAAATCTCTTAGTGGCTATCTTCTTCAGAAAGTCTCAATTTCCTACATTGCACCTCATAAAATAACACCCAGTATGACACATGCTACCAGCCCAGGGAGGAAGAATTTGCTTTACACTTAACTGGCTGCCACAACAGAGGAAGCTGCTTGCAGCAACCCTAAAGCACTAAACCACTAGGAGGAACCTCAGAAAACAAACATATCTTCACAGCGCCTTGTAGGTGTTAGATACACAAAGGAATGCACTAATACTAGCAGAATACATGCTATTTTTCAATTATTTCAAAGGTCAGGTTCTTTATGGAGGTGTTCATAAAAGTTTCAAAGCATCCTAGACTTAAATTTTCACCACATCAAAACTTTGAGGGTCTTTAAAACAGTACTGAACTTTGCAGATGACTACAGCTCTGCTCTAATGCAAAGTACTTAGGCTGTTAAATGACACAGATATACTTACCTATTGCATCATTTACAAAGCAAAGCACTTAAAACCCAAGCAATGAATATTAAAGGACATAATAAATTTTACATTGCCTACATAACAAACATACATTATTCATATATTATTCACATTTTCATAAAAGGAATGCATTTTTCATCATTACAGAATAACCTTAAATCTGACCTGTGGATTTTCTCAATATATTTGTTGTACTAGTTTTAGTTTCTAAATATTTTATAGTAAGTGTTACATAGGAAATTCTATCATTCATTAACTTTATCAACTGACAATTTCAATTAGTCTTTCCAGAGAATAATATTGAACACACAGTTTTGTAAAGCATATAACTGTGTTGAATTATGGAAAAATTATTCATCTTGATTTACGTTTGGGAATGAATTAAGTATATTAATGTGTAGATACATCTTTTAAGTTTTCATCGGGATTATAGTTGAAGGTTAGTTATGAAAATAAGCTTTTCATCCTTCAAATCCCCTGACTCTGCATTTGAGCTATCAGTTAGATGTAAAGGGATCCTTATTATTCCTTCCAGTCTGCAGCCAGATCAGAGAACTGTATAGTCGAACACAAAGGCTCCTTTCTTTTAGGCAGTCACACATGCGTTTACAGTTGCTACTTAAAGCAGACCCATTGGACTCAATATGTGGATCAGGATCAAGATTGATGCGGACAGATTAAATTTGTTTCTTAGAAAGCATTGGAAAGTAGGATCAAAAGCAATCTCCTTGATCAGCTTTCTTTGTGCTTAAAGAAGTACAAAATACTTGCATATTTACCACATAATGCAGATGCTATAAAGTTGATGATGTTAAGTACCCATCTGTTTAATGTTCATTGTTTCTGTTGCCTAAGTATTTCCACACACTCATATAATTTTGATATTTCACTGCTTCTAATACAGATTGGATGATATGAAAAAATTGCACACAAATCAACATCCATTTTTTAATGAATGAATTGTGCTAAATAAATAAGAAGAACCTACTAAGTTAAATATGCATCAAAATGCTTAAAGGATTACAGCCACAGTTCCCATACTACATCTCCAAAACAAACGCAGAATCATACAATCTGACTATCAATGTTCAAAGCCAAAATTCATGATTTAAATTCATCTGTACTTTTGGATAATCAAGTTCTAGATTCAGGCTCTGCTCAGATAGCACATAGTTCCCTAACATTTACCAGCCTTCTTTCAACACAGTACCTACAGCAGTAGCGCCTCTTAGTCCAATACTTTTAATAACATGTGGTTTCTAGCAGTGTTTTTTTGCTGGCAGTTTGTCACAATAAGTCTTTGAAAAAAGTCTGTCCATATTGAAGCCCTAGTTAACTTTTCATGAAGCCATAGCTAAGTTTTTGGTTCTCACTTGTCTTTTTTTTTGCTGTTGGGAAATGTTGAGTGTAAGACAGGAAGCTGAAGGGGAGATTAGGAAAAAAAAATCAAAGGACAGAAAGAATTATTTGCTTTTTCCCTTCTGCTTATGGCCCACATTAGGAGAGGACCTTGCTAGTCGTCCCTGCGAATTGAGGCCTAGTGAGAGACTGAATCCAGCTCCGGTTGGGTGCAGAGTCTAATCCAGGACTTTGGTTGCTGGCTCTGCAGTTGCTGAGACTTTCAAGATTGGTTTTGTACATTTTGTATTATTTTCTCTATTCTTATTAGTAGCATTAGTAAAACATTGTTAGTTTTTCCAACTGTCTTCTCTCTGTCCTTCCTTCCCTCCCGATCACCTGTCCTGAGTGGGAAGGGGGGAGAAGGAGGGGCAAAAAAGGGGGAAGTGGGGGGGAAGAGGGGGTTAACAATACATCTGCCAGGGTTTTATTGTCACCCCGCAATCTTAACCCTCGACAGCGTGAAATCAGTAATTCTTTCATTTATCGTCATAGATTATGGTGACACAACTTAAGTATGGTATGAGGGGATATCTAATTATCAACTGATGAGTCATGCTCTACAATTTCAGTTGTAATCAGTCATGTTCTAAATGGAATCCAAGTCATATGCTGGTAATTATCCACTGTGCATGGAAACAAGTGACGGTTTATTTTTCAAACTGGCAGTGACATCTGATATGTTCACAAGAAGGCTATAAAAAGAATTAACAATCTAACAAATATTTACACAGCATGAAAAATGCCTACATTTCTGTAGGTATCACAATCCCAGATCTCACTCCTGATTGGTAATGGTCAGCTCATAGACCATCATTTGATATGTGAATCTAAATTGTCTTTCCCCAGTATGTGCTTTCATATTTTACATTCAATTTAATATGTAATTTTATTTCCCAGTCTTTCAATCTTGCAAAATCCTTCAGCAGTTCTTCAGTTTACCCTTGTCCTGACAACCCTTTGTATCACCACCACTGCTCATCTCCTTTTGTATGCCTTCTATTAATACATTGGCCACCACATGTCTCAATAGCCAGCCATGCAGAATGCTACTGATCATTTTCTGCTGTACTCCATTCCTATCTTTAACTGATTATTTATCCATTATAAGTTACCTTATCCAATGCCAGCCTGGTTTCCTTAAAAGACTTTGTCAAAAGTCCTTTAAAAGTTTAAATAGGGCATATCAATAAATTAATTCTTATTCATGTTTGCTAGACAAGAGAGAATCTGAGAACAAGAGAGAATAAAGTAGAACTTCCCTTTAAAGAAGTCATGATGACTCCACCCAAGTAGATAATGTTTTTCCATGTTTATATGTATAATTTACAGTTTCCACAAATTATCCTGAAATATGAAGAAGCATAGACCCCCTCTAGGTTGCTGTAAAGACTAGTTGTCATATTTGTCATTCTTCAGTCTTCAGGTACCACACAAATTTCAGCCCTCCCAGTACTGCTGTTAGTAAATTCAGCTAATTCATCTGGCAGTTAGAGTGAATAGCAGCTGACTCTAGGAATCTGTTAGTGCTTGTTCTGTCTATTTTTCACTTGACCTTTCCTATGGCTGCTTCAAACTTAGTTCAGTCCTCCAATGACCCTCTCAACTTGAGCCCTCACACAGGGTTCTGACATCTGAATCAAATTTGGGCTTTGCAAAGCCATCAAAGGAAAAAAATGTTCCAAAGAAGACAGACTACTATTAAAAACATTAAGCTTAAATACTGTAGTTAGATCATGCAATCTGGTATAGCCACTTCATTTGTTTCCTGTACTCAAGACTTCTTGTGCTACCTCAGATAAATATGGGGTGGCATGTATCACACTAATCTCTATCACTAGATAGTGGTAGAAAACCCCAAACACTTTGGGTCTTCCATACACTGCGACATTTGTTTAAAGACCTTGCTTGCAAGCTTAGGCTTTCTGGATTTTGACCTTTGTAATGTGTTGTACTCTGGAGCTCTTCTGGAGCAAGGCAACTGGATTGGCCAGGGAAGCATAGTCACAAGTTTCCAGTGAGGCAGCCTGGAGGAACAGACTGGAGACAAGAGGATTTGTCAACTCAAGCTCAGCTCTCAACAGAAGCGTAAACCTATATTTCAGACACCTCTATTAGAGGCTAGATCCTCTCCTTCTGAGAATATAACAAGAGTTTATCTGGTTCAGTGCATAACTTCTAGATTACTGTTATTAGGATAGATGAATTCTAACACTGTGATTCAGATTCTCCCTCATAAAACACAGGGATCAGAGTCCTGTCCTATACCTCAAGGGGGAAAACACATTAAATATTTCAAAATACTCTGATACAGCACTTGGAAAGGAACTCTCAAAATTAATGCCTTCCAGGGAACTCAGAGAGAATTCAGAGCAAACAGGTTTTTTAATTGCTATATTTTGGAATTTAGAGCACATTTCAAGTTTCTCCTGCAATCCAGCTGAAGACTATTTTAACTTATCTAAGGCAGCTTACACCAGGACTTTGCTCTCAAAACTAGGAAGAAAATGCTACGAAAATAGACCATTTCGGTACTCTGGCATTTTACAGCAACTGTACATTGTTTAACACTAGACATTAATAAAAAGAATATGTGTGACAAAATGTAACAGTGTTTTTTCACTATCAGAGAACTTTAAGTTGTAGTTGGTGCTTCAGGATGGTTTTTATTTTATCATATCAATTTGATCTTCTGTAATAAATATAAAGTTAATATAGAATTTATAAAATAGGCATTATTATTTACTTAATGGCCCATAGCAAAATCCATAGAGAATTTATGTTTCACAAATCATTGACTTGATAGATTGTGACAGCTCCTCTGAAGATGTTCTGGTCTACTGGGTCATTACAGACAGCATGCACAGACAGTAAATCCATGTCCTAAATGTCCTAGTAACATTTTGCTTGAAACAGTTAAATGAGTGGGATCAAAATAAAGTTCAAAATATTTATTTTATTTTTAAAAGGCAAACCAGCATGAGGCATATTACAGAAAATTTGCTAGCAAAAGCCTGAAAAAGTCATATTGTGAATTATACAAATGCTTTACTTATGCACCACTGAAACACGCAGACACCTCACAGAAGATATAGGAAGAAACAGGTTCTGTCTCAAAGAATTTATGTTTACACCCTTATTCCACAAAGATTTCCCTTAAAAAGCAATTAATAATCTGTCTGGATTTGGATTACTACAAGATATCGAGTCCCAGCCCTGAAGGTCTCATATAACCTTTCTCCTGTTAATTGCCCATTATTTTCACAGGGATTGTTTGCATGGACAGCTATTTCTTCTTGCATGATTTCAGATTTGTTTTAAGAAATAGAGGAATCCTTCAGCAAAAGAGAATGAAAAGAGTGAGAAGAAAGGTCGCACTAATGTGCAATCATGAGACCACTCTAAAAAATGTGTGCATTTTGATGATTCACTTTGTCTCTTGTTAAAATGAAGATGAACATTATTGATACCCTCTTAGGATTCAAAAATCAACTGAAACAAGGGAGGCTTTTTTTCTTTTAAACTTCATGTAAAAATAAATTAAATAACTCCTCCAGCTGCTATCCCATCTTGTCAAAAGTGAATTACCTAAACTAGAGGCTGTTTACCAAAATAAGACATAATGAAAACACGGAGATCTTGAACTACAGTGCCAGGAATGGCACCACTCAATCAGTGGCTTAAATACCACAAACTTGGCTTATGTTCACAGATCAGATATACAGTGACAGCCCACAATAGAAGCATAAAAACTAAGCAAAACATAGAAAGACGTGGCAGGAAGCAACATAATACTAACATGGTCAATAAGGAGTTGCATGTGAAAAAAAAAGGGTAACATTTTGGCTTAAGTACTCTTAGATTCAGAAAAGCAGAGATTTCACACTTGGCCTAGGACTGCTACTTCAGAACAGCTCTCCAGCAGCCACTCCTGAAGAGCAAATCACTCTAGAGACAGCTTACCAAACTCTTGGCACCAAAGTTTAAAAAAAGAGTTATTCTGAACTAGCTGCTGCTTGGGAGTAGAGGAAGGCTGGAAGAACATAACCCCCAGTAATAACAAAATGGAAACGGAGGAGTGGAAATTGTAGACTCATATATAATGAACAGCAGGGAAATGTGAAGGTTGTAGAGTGTCTCTTTTGTCTTAGTTGCTATCTCTCCTAATGAAGTCCTATCACAGCAGAAAAAAAAAAAATAACGGAAGGTTCAGTATTTTTAAGTTTACATTGACAAGTTACCAGCTAACATTAACTTAGTACAAATTAAGGTTAGCAGCAAACATCAGATGAAAAATGCTGATGAATACATGAGTGGCTTTTCTGCTTGGACTGACCTTAACTACCTTTACTTTTGGCTTTCTGGCTAGCATACAGTCCATCTTCAACTGCTGGCTTTCTGCAGAATTTGCACTCTGGTATAAGACATTACACACTGAGGCATCACAGCACTTCGTTTTTGGAAGAGGAAACTGGTGTACACATTTCAAAGAATTTACTGCTGAGAAGGTAGCTAAGTTCCTCTTCTTGTGTAAGATACCTCTGTTTTGTACAACAAAATTGAAGACATCAATATCAAACATCCAAACACATAGGAAGTCAAGGAAGGGAGCCAGGAGACCTGCTTGGTTAAACAGGGAACTGCTGGGTAAGCTCAAGTGGAAGAAGAGGGTTTACAAATCATGGAAGGGGGGTACTGGCCACTTGAGAATAATATAAGGCTGTTGTCAGAGGATGTAGACAAGCAACTAGGAAAGCTAAGGATTCCTTAGAAGTAAACCTTGCAAGACAGGTCAAGGACGCACCTGTGGGTGCTGAGGGAGCTGTCTGAGATCATTGCTAGGCCACTCTCCTTCACTTTTGCTAAGTCATGGGAAACAGGAGTGGTGCCTGAGGACTGGAGGAATGTCACTCCAGACTTCAAAAAGGACAAGAAGGAGGACCTGGATAACCTGGTCAGCCTCACCATTATCCCTGGAAAGGTGATGGTGCCTTGGTGCCATCTCAAGGGATATTAAGGATAAAAGGGTCATTAGGGCAGTCAACATGGCTTCACCAAGGGGAAGTTGTGCTTGACCGACCTCATAGCCTTTTACGAGGACATAACGAGGTGGATGGCAGAGCGGTGGATGTGGTCTATCTTTATTTCAGTAAAGTTTTTGACAGATCTCCCAAAGCATGCTTCCTGCTAAATTGAGGAAGTGTGGTCTGGACAATCAGGTAGTGAGGTGGACTGTGAAGTGGCTGAAGGAGATGCCAGAGAGTTGTGGTCAATGAGGCAGAGTCTAGTTGGAGGCCTGTATCTAGTGGAGTGCCTCCAGGGTCATTACTGGGACCAGTATTATTCAATATATTCATCAATGACTTGGATGAGGGAATACAGTGCACTGTCAGCAAGTTTACTGATGACATCAAACTGGGAGGAGTGGCTGACACGCCAGAAGGCTGTGCTGCCATCCAGTGAGACCTGGACAGGTTGGAGAGTTGGGTGGGGAAAAATTTAATGAAATATAACAAGGGAAAGTGTAGAGTCTTGCATCTGGGCACGAATAACCCCAGGTTCCAGTATAAGTTGAGGAACGAACTGCTAGAGATTAGTGTGGTGGAAAGGGACCTGGGGGTCCCGGCGGACAGCAGGATGACCATGAGTCAGCACTGTGTCCTTGTGGCCAAGAAGGCCAATGGTATCCTGGGGTGTATTAGAAGAGGGGGACTAGTAGGTCGAGATTCTCCTCCCCCTCTACTCTGCCCTGGTGAGACCACACCTAGAAGATTGTGTCCAGTTCTGGGCCCCTCAGTTCAAGAAGGATGGGGAACTGCTTGACAGAGTCCAGCGCAGAGCCACAAAGATGATTAAGGAAGTGGAGCATCTTCCTTATGAGGAAAGGCTGAGGGAGTTGGGTCTCTTTAGCTTGGAGAAGAGGAGACTGAGGGGTGACCTCATTAATGTTTATAAATATGTAAAGGGTGAGTGTCACGAGGATGGAGACAGGTTCTTCTCGGTGACAACCAATGATAAGACAAGGGGCAATGGGTACAAACTGGAGCACAGGAGGTTCCACTTAAATATGAGAGGAAACTTCTTCTCAGTGAGGGTGACGGAGCACTGGAACAGGCTGCCCAGGGGGGTTGTGGAGTCTCCTTCTCTGGAGACATTCAAAACCCACCTGAACACCTTCCTGTGTAGTCTCATCTAGGTGTTCCTGCTGCAGCAGGAGGATTGGACTAGATGATCTTTCAAGGTCCCTTCCAATCCCTAACATTCTGTGATTCTGTGATATGCATCCCACATATGTCAGTCCTTCTGCTGCCTGCCAGTGGGACCAGTGAGGGCACTGTTTCCCTTCTCTGCTGCCAATTGTGTTTCCATGATGGACCTCGTCCCTAGTGTCACACTGTCACTAGCATGCCGCAGCTGAGGAGGACCATGGGATGATCAATGTTTCTTCTTTTTTCTGTAGCTCTTTCTGATTATATTAATGAATTGCAATATTTTCCCCAGCACCACACGTAGCTACTGGATCAGTTATTTCTAAGTACCTCTGGAAACCTCTCCCTTTTCTTCCTAACTCAACTATAGGAAAAGAAAAAGAATCACTCTGCCTATAAATACATTTTGAACATAGAAAATTAATCTCGTTTTTCAAGACCACCTAGATTCAAAAAATGTTGCTTTTAGACATGTCACCCCACAACAATCAAGAAGCCTAGAAATTACTGAAGTGCATTCTCCTTTATTCTTATTTTGTTTAATAAAACTTGTCCCTGTCAAGGTTTCCTATATCTAGTTTTGAGGTTTTCCTTTCTGCGCAGAAAACATGTTACAGCATTTATAAGACAGGGAGATAAATATTTGTTAGGAATTCAAGTCAATTAAGTTCATTACTTCAGCCTTCCCAAAGATTCTTTAAGCAATGGTCCTCTTATCTCTGCAAGTTGCCACTAGACTTGTTTTGAACAAACATCTGTTTCTTCTTTATAAGAAAAATTACTGATTCAATATTTGATTACCAAATACAATTTCACAGTTTTCCATGTTTTTAAATGGAGATAATACTGAGAATTTCAGTATGGATTTCAAGAAACTTTGTGTTCTATTATTCTTGAATTCATACTGTATATATAACACTTGCAAAAATTTATTAATATTTCTAGAGAAAGGTCAAGTAAAGCCCTGTATTTGTGAGAAAGGAATATAGAAGGTTTAAATGATTCTCATTTTTTCATTTGATAACATGAGTTTTATTTTGGAAACAGATTCTAGCACCAATTATTCTTTTTTAGTATCTTAATAATAAAGGTAAACTCGATGGTCATGGTCTGAACATATGCAACATCTAAAAGCTTGTCAGAATGAGAAGGAAATAAATTTGATTGTTAAACAATACCCTTGCTCTATCTTGCTCTGGATTTATGTTTTGGAGAAGGAAGATTTCAGAAGAGCGTCACATAATAAAATCTACTTACAACAATTAGCTATTATTTTTGAGAATTTGTTGTTTGTTTGTTTGTTTGTTTGTTTTCTTAATATGCCCCAAAGATTTCATCTTTGCACAGACTTTGACATTGTAAGACTACAGAACGCAAAGAAAAAGGACAGAATAGGGAAAGATAGGACTTTCTATTTTTTCTTTTTAAGAGAGAAAAAGTGTGCAAGACTGGTTGGTGTACGTTGTTGTTATCAAAAGCTTTCCCAATTGAAAGCTGCTTACCAAGAGCGTAGATGCACATGGCTTACTTTAATAGCTGTTGTGTTGCCAGCATAGCACCTAGAGGAGGAAAACTGTGGCAGAGATGGAAAGCCACACAAAAAGGTGCTGGAGAATCACTGGCATGAAAGAGAGCACTTTGTATGAAAACAAATGGTGATGTTCTGCATGGTTTGAAGGATCGTCTTCTGGCTCAGGCACTAGGCTGGGACTCAGAAGGTCTTGGTTTGGTTTTCAGTTTTGTCATAGTCCTTCTCTGACCTTGAGCTAGGGAGTGCATCAGTTAATTTCAGCCTTTCTATCAGAGAGTAATAGTGCTATGTACAATAGTATTTCATCTATTCTGATGACAAGCTTTCTGAGGCAGGAACTGTCTCCTACTGTGTGGTTGTACAATGGCTTTAGTGCACTTGGGTGTCTCAGCTGGGGCCTCTAAGATCTAGTAAGAATTATAAAGCTGATTTAGGAGATGAGGTTTTTTATTGCAGTTGTCAGTTGTGCTTGATTAGTTCAGATTGGACTTTGGGCTTCTGCTAATCTTCTGATTTAATGGAAACGTAGAATACTGCAGTATGGTTAGGAATTTGGGAAATATAATTACTTTTCTTTTGTCTAATTTGAAATCTGATTTACCCTTGTGTCAACTCAGTGATCCTCCAGAAGTATCTGAAGCCCCTCATAAGACTACAGCTCAGGAAACCAGCAAGTTTACTGTAACGCTATAGATGCTAAAAAGAGTAAAATGAACAGTGTTCTGATTTTTGGACTTAAAACATTGTGATGGGTATTATCCATTTCAGCTGATTACAGCTCACTTTCACTTCTTGTGAGCTGTTGGGAAAAAAGATTGCCTGGGGAAGGCTGTGGGACTGGGAGGAAGACCAGGGATAAGAGGTGCAGCCTTCTGCTGCAGAGGGAGAAGTTTCCTGCCACAGAGAGGCAGATGGGGCCCTCCTTGGGTTGTGGGAACCCTTTTGCAGTGGGGTAGGTGAGAGAAAGCCAAGGATGAGAAAAGAAAGCCTGAAGCTAATCTGAGGCAGACATAGAAAAGAGGACACTGCTGAAATAATCTGGAACAGACATACATGTGGGTGGGGTTTCAGAAGAAAGTTCACCCTTGGGCTCCAGAGGGGGTTGTGCAGTCTTTGCAACCTGAAAGCTACTGAGCATTGCTATATTTGGAATCAGTCTGAAAGAAAGAATCACTGTACCAAGACAATAAAAGTGTAGGGGGCAGTTTTGTTTACAAACCCCTTATTTCAATTTGGTTTTACTCTTGAGTTTTTCCTGTATTGAAAAGAATTCAGAGTTATGATGCTGGGTGTCTACAATGTACAGTCCTGCTAAACCCCCTATTTTGAGATTAAAAGCCATTGTTTAGGGAGCTCACTTTAAATAAGTGATCCAAAGGAGCACATGGATCCACCTTAAAGCTTCCCACAAACTTCAGAGCCCAAGAAGTGCTCTCATGTCAAAATCATGATCTAGGTAAACATCTTGACAGAAGGCATGCTACAGGAAATGGAACTGAACTACTAACCCTTGGGTGTCCTCAGACTCCACAGCGTACAGGACCTAGCTGCACGAAATGTAGCTAAGGAGACATTTGTTTTTACTTTGTGATAAAGGATATTCAAGACATTTTGATGTTTGATTGTTTGGAAAAAAGGTCATAGAGTTAGCTCACCATTTGGAAAAACAGTAAGGTCATCAAAAGAGTCAACTGTATCAGTCATAGAGAGCTAAATAATTTCTTCATAAATTTAGGTAAAATTATCACTATTTAAACCACAAATGGCATTCACCTTCCTCTATTATTGGAAACATTTTAAAGCTTTACTTTTCAGCTTTTTAGTCAGCTACTTATCTGGGGTTTGGGAGCCACAAAATTAATTGAGAGGATTTGAACCTACATCTTGCATCTACCAGCAGCATGCCCACAACCATTATTCTGAGGTAGTTTCTTTTGTTTCCTGCTGTTACTTTTCCAATTTGTGTAAAATACTTTAAAAGTCATTGAAAGGGAAATCAGGCAGTGAGAACAGCTTTCATGAGTCTAGAGGATGGGACATGTATGTAAGGATAATCAACTCCAAGAGCCTGTGGACAGCTAGGGCAATCACCTGAGAGGGGAGAACTTCAGATTCTGATTCCTTGTGGACTGAACTGGGTGCAGTGACTAAACCACAAAAAACTTCACTGGAAGGAGAATATCAATACTGCCTTTTCAAAGGGCTCCAAATTTTACATTGCTCACATTTAAATATATAAGTAGTAAAAATTATATATTGGAAACAATAGCATCACGAAAAGTAAAATCTACAAAAGGGCAAGACTTTCAAGGAGTGGCTGAAGTCATTTGGCTTGTTCAGCCTGGAGAAGTCAAGGCTGAGGGGTAACCTAATTGCAGTCTACACCTTCCGTAAGGGAGTCAGAGAGGGGAAGGTGTTGATTTCCTCTCTCTGGTGACCAACAACAGAACATGAGGAAGTGGCATGAAGCTGCATTGGGGGAAATTCACATTGGACATTAGGAGAAGGTTCTTCACTGAAAGGGTGGTCGGTCACTGGAACAGGCTCCTCAGGGAACTGGTCGTGGCTTCCACCCTGTTAGCATTCAAGAAGCTTCTGGATGATGAGCCTAGACATATAGTTTAGTTTTAGGTATTCTGCGAGGACCAGGGAGTTGGATTCAGTCCTTATGGGTCTCTTCCAACCTGAGATATTCTATGATCTATAGTTTCTTTAAAAATTTATGTTCAATAGTTCACTACTTCATGCTACACAATTACTTCTATTAATCATATTCAGCTTATTAATAAGAAGATGTAAATTATTTCCAGATCCATGTAATAAGTGGGTAATTTGTCTTAGCAGATGAACTACTGAATAATATGTAAGGATCAATATTTTGATTCTTTATGATATCAGTATCAAAACAAGATTAAACATTGTGGACAAAATTACTCTGCTTTTAGAATAAGTTTCTATAGCACAGAAAGATACTGTAGAGATGGGAAGACAGAGCAATGACAGTATGTCATCTAGAATTCAAGACAACTCACTATCACAAAAACTTTTCACATTAAGATTTTCATGGAACAGAATATAAAAACATAAGATTAACTCCACCAATGCACCACAAATCGTGATCTCATTCCGTTGAAAGTGTTTCAGTGCTTTTTAGAAATTCTGTGGTGGTTAAGACAGATGGGGAGAGGGAGAAAGAAATCAGAGAAATGAGGAAGGCCAAATAATTACTTCAGTGTTAATATGGCTAAAACATTGCTTTACATAACACAATCTCAGAAGAAAATGGGATAATATTTTCCAGACATCCTATGGAGCATCTAATTGAGCTAATTTCATTCAATTTCTTGAAAAACAAGTCTGTTGGAATTCTAGAAATAAATTTTACAGAAACTCTCAATTGAAAACACTATCACAGATTGCCCTTTGTAGTTCAGTTCTCAGGACATGATAATCCTTTTTCCATGAATGAGATACAAAGCAGAAATTATTACATTAAATATCAAGTTTTTAGCCAAAGTCCTAAAAGGACAATGAAGACAGACATGAACAGCAGTTTCTCCTTCAGTTAAAGTTATTGATAAGAGAAGTGGCTTGAATCTATTGGACCATGAAAATGGTAGCAAAAGTATTCTCTTTCTGGTCAACTCTGATGAGCACAATATCTTCTGGAGAGATTAAGAATGAGTAGTCAGTTGTCAATATAGAAACACCAGTCTGACAAATGCATTTCATGACATTACGGTGTGACCTCAGCACCCATAAAGTAAACTTATGCTTCATGCTTTAAATTACTTTCTTGTAGACTGAAGAGTTTATATCATGCAGACTACCAGGATGCTTCCTTATGCTAATTGACACAAGAAAATTAACTGAATCTATTCGAATTGGATGGAATTTCTTTATGTCTTAGGACAATATTCTTCAATAATCAGGAAGGATTAAAGAACTTCTGTTAATATGAAAAACTGTCAGTGGGAGGCAACTTAGAAGTACTGTCTAAAAAGACAATTTCAATCTTAAGAATATTTCATAAAAGAATCATATTATCCCAAAATACTGTGACTACAACTGTCTGCTGTTCTGAAATACAATTCAGTGGAATTGTATCTCTCCAATAAAATCTCTCCAATAAAAGTCATGAAAGTATAGCATAGGTCACACTCACTTCTTGAGGAACTACACTATTTTTGTGATGACATACTCTGCATAAGAACTAGTGGTATTCCGACTGATCATGACGCTCATGCTTTTACAGAAATATGCAAGGAACACATACTAGTGCTCAGAAGAGCCTCTGCACAGATCTGTAGAAAAAACACCTGAATATTTTAGGGGTATTTTTAAACTCAAAAATTAAAAAAGGGTCATTGTAATGTGTAACTATTAAATACTCATGTGATAAAATTTACTTTAAAATATTTCTATTACACTCAGGAAGACAGGAAACTATTTATTTTTTCCAATACCAGTTATCCAGCATGTATTTTGTCTAGATAAATACACATGTCAAATAACTGTTTTATTAAAGAAGTAAGCCATCTGTTTATGGCTAGGAGCACAAAGGAATCATAACCACATGATAAAACATCCTGCAAAAAATTACAGATCTGAATCAGCAATACAACACACAAAACTGCAGCAGTTACAAAACAGAGCAATAAGTTCACTAAACTCATACTCCTTGTTTGAACAGACTAACAGCAAAGCCCTGGTTCAGTGTAGGTCCATTCCTTGATATCAGCTGGCAGAGAGCTGGAGGTCCCCAGATTGCCTCTGGAAAGGTACATGAGACAAACTGAACCACTGGTCTGCCTTATTGGAAAAGTTCCTTTATTTCCCTGACTCCTGTACAAATCAAATAACTTTCAGTCTTTGAAGCACGTAATTCTCCAATCATTACAATCAGTAAGAAAAATATATTACAACATAATTTTATCAAATTATGTATTTTTTGGCTCTAAATCATACTTCTTAGCCCAAAATGCACAACAAATATCAAAATTATCAGACTCTTTCAGAGAAAGTGAAAACAGAACAGAATGACACTCTGAAAATGCAGTCTTACTAAAAAGAGTGATTCAAACACAGTCAAAAATGTTTCTAAATAAGCAGGATACCTCCTCCCCTTTTAGCAGTAATACCACAATGAACAATGCTTTTCAGGAAGACACTCTAATGAACCAGCTTTGCTTCTCACTAAAGCAATAAAAAGGGTTCACAGGGTTACCCAAGAAAGTCAAGGTAAATTCACTAAAAGGCATAGAATCCCTCACACATTAAAACGCGTGCATTAACATTCATGTAGAGGCTCCCACATGGAGCTTTGAAGAAGGAGTCTTCAGGATGTAAATTGCAGGGAGTATATTTTTTTCTCCTAAAAAATCTTATTAAAAATAAACTTTTCAAGATCTTTTTATATTAAATATTAAAAAAAAATCCAATTATAACAAAGAATATTGTTCACTAAGTATGCAAATAAGCTCATTTGATTTAGCAGCATGCTGTGGCTGTACAGACGGGTGCATTTTACTCTCACCTGGCACACAGCTGGTAGGTATTCTGCTTGGCCTGGCCAAGATGAACACCAGCCTACAGAGGCAAATTCACAAATATTAAACATGCAGTCATTAGAGTCCCTTTAAAATGCTAACAGCACAGCTCTGAAAAACCTGGCATTAGAGGAGATCATCACAAAACAAACCTCCACACAGCCTGCTCATCTTGTCCCTCTCCTGCGCAGATTTAGAAGAAGAGCTGCGTAGTCCCAAAATATCAAGACTCTGTAAAAATTCTCTCTGATCTCCACAGGCAAGGTATTAGGGATAGGCAAGAACCAATTTCTGTAATGCTACTTGACACATGGATTGTAGGTCTGGATCTCTACCTGCAGAGCAGCCAGTCAGTTGCAACTTGAGATCTCAGCACCGGCAATGGCTGCGAAGTTTTTCCAAAATGGCAACCATGCTGGGGCATTGCCAAGGAGGAGATCAGTGCTGTTGAGAAGCCAGAAATCTCCTAGAGGAGAAGCTACCTAATGCTTAGATAAAACCATCTGCCTTCCAGAAGTCCACCCTGCTTTTCACATTGCTCCTTTACAAAACCAAACTCCACTGTTTAACATTTCTGCTCCCATGGTCCAAGAAAAATAATTAGGAACATGACACACTTTGAGTGAGCATTTGCCAAAAGCAGAAGAGAGAATTTCACGTTCAACAATAACCCAAAGAAAAAGTGATAGAAATTACAAAGCCAAGTTAGGTAATGTAAAGACTCAAAATGTTAAGACGTCCTTTATAACATATCTCTCATATGAGCAAATGATAATGTCAAGTGGCATTCAGCTGCTCAGCAGTGACAGCTTTTGTTGTGTTTATTCACCATCTACAGATTTGAGATGCTTAAAAGGATGTTTACTTACCCCCTATTTTCTCTAATTCAGTGCTACTCTGAAAAAAATGGCAGTTCTTGGAAAGATACTTTTTTTGGTGGAAACCTCTTTGGCTGTTTCAGTGATGTTTGTCATGAAGTTTCTGCAGGCCCAAAGCAAATGTTTCGTTAAAACTAAACAAAACACAAAAATAGCCCCCAAAACCCAACCCCAACTCCGAACAAGAGGTGAACCTCAGAGCAGTCATTGATTAGGCCACTATCCTGACCTTGCAGCGTGGAGTCACCTCTAGGTACCACACCCTTAGTCGCTGGGCACTCCCTGAAACTGCATTCTCTTCCTTCTGATCCCACCTTTAAACAGATGTGGAAGCCTCATTCTTTTCCCTCGACATAACCTTATTGCTCTCCAACCAACTATGGCAAACTGTAGAGCTCTGTGTATTTTTGGAGTGTGTCAATATCCAAATCAATTGAAACTGGAAATGTATTCAAAAGAAGAAATTTGCATGGGTCAATAACTGAAAACACAGGGAAAAGTAGCAAAGAAACCATTGATTTCACTATTATTTCATGCCTAATATAGCTGGTTAATCCTTTCAAACTTACATACATTAATGTCACAATGCTGTCTAATGTACCTTTTCTTTTATGTTAAACCCCAACACACATGAAATGGACCATAAGTTCTGTAGGACCTGTCTCAAAATTCTGGATTTTCCTGCTGTTCGAGAAGAAGAACAATCGTCAGAATGCAGCAATGTGTTTCACTTTGCCTTTAAAAACAAAGCAGACACGACAAGAGATAAAGTAATTTTCACAGTCTGAATATTGTTAAAATGTTTGAATAGAATTTGTATCAAACTGCTAGATTTCTAGCATTGCAAATTCGTACCTGGCATGCTATGAAAAAAAGTAGCATCAGTAATGACAAGAAAATACTTTAAAATATTGCCCCACTCCTAAGCCTGGAAAAGTATTTTTTGTGGGAAGAGGGAAGAAACACTCAATGACTAGTTCCGGATGCCGAAAATGTAGCCCACAAACTCTTTGTAAAAACGCCAGCGAGGTTCAAATTAGTGCCAATTTAGATCTTTTTTTCAT
Source organism: Columba livia (assembly GCF_036013475.1). Taxonomy (NCBI): domain Eukaryota; kingdom Metazoa; phylum Chordata; class Aves; order Columbiformes; family Columbidae; genus Columba; species Columba livia. The sequence goes on from NC_088602.1 coordinate 71,210,292, forward strand.
ATGCAGCATACTAGGGACTGAATGGACAGCACATCTCTTTTATATAGGCTACAAGCAGCCATCACTGATGACATTTGGTTCCCTCCCACCTGCTTTAGTTTCTAAACATGACCCTTTGATGAAAGACCAGCCTCCAGCAGCAATTCTCTGAGCTACGTCATTCCTTCACAGCCTTTGATTTATATTCAAGTCATGAATATGACACTTCTTTTCTTAGCTTCTGATTTTTTCTTCTGTTTTGTGCATTGGTCTCTGTAATAAAAATTGTCATTTCAATAGGTGCTGTAGAAATCAGTAAAATTAATAAATAGTCCACATAATATCTAAATACTCTCTCCTATCAGGATGAGTACCTTACTGAATTTGTGCTATGCGGAACAGCTGACAGTATAAACAGTTACAATAGATCACTTTGATAACTTTAGATTTACATAATGGGTTAATCCACTACGTAGACTGGATTTGTGTACATTTTCTCTGCATGCAAAACATGTCTATTACCTTTAAAATATTTGCTTTGAATGGTACACGCTGCTACAAAAAGTATACTTTTTGTAGTCTATAGATTTAAAAATATATATTTTAGGATCCATGTGTTAGTATGTTTGTATGTTATGTGCAAACAAAGTAAATTTATGTGCCTGCACTAGAGATGCACCTGTTTGTACTTTTATGAGGTTTTCATTTAATTCACAAAAGTTAATTTTTTCTCCCTTTTTTTTTTTTTTTTTTTTTAATTTGATACTTTCAACCCTTTTTCAGATTTGGGAAACATCGTTAGTAACAAACAAAGACATTGCAGAACTGCACATAGAAAGCTGATACCTTTTCCAGACTCCTCTCAACAGACCACAAATTACCAAAAAAATAAAAAGGAAAACTATCTGGGATTAGTTCATTCTAGTTCCACTCCAATCCCATGGACACAAAGAGCAAAAGCAGCAGAGAGGCTGAAAAGGGCCATGTATCAAAGATGAGATAATCCCCTCCACAAACACAAACATTGTGAAGGATGCCATCCTGCTGCCTTCTGAGGTCTTCTCATTTAGGAGGATGTGTGAGGCATGGATGCAGCAGCCAGGGATGTGCAGATTCTGCTCAGTGGTAAGACCAAGTGGGAAATTCAATATCAATCAAATTCTAGATATGAGTGGTGTCTAACTTTGAAAAGGGGCTTGCACACCTTCCCAGCACGACATGCAGCTCTGAAGAGGCACAATTCCAGTAGTATGGGGGTCTTAAAAGAGTATTTCTGCTTTGACATCACCCAAACTGAATCCCAGTCCAGGGACAGCCTGTCAAGTGACCACTCGAGGTGGAGTCCTTGCAGTTCCTAATCAATGCTCTTCAACCTTGCAGGATGGATAGTTCTGGAACTACCTCACCAAGCAGATTCTCCCAGGTCCAGGTTCATGGGATTTCAGCATATAGCTCCAAGACAGTTCAGTGAGGCTTTGAGCCATCTCGAACATTCTCTTACAAATGTCTTAGTTGATGGGTTTTTGTCACATCTGCTGCAGTTACAAAACCTAGAGAACATACCTTGCTGTACAGTCTGGAAATATGAGTATCTGCCTCTCTGACAAAATAACTTGAATTTTCAGTCTATGAAAAGTTCTAAAAAGTGAAATTTCCTGTGAACTAGGAATTCTACCTTTTGGCCAGGAATAATATTGTATAATTTTATTACACATTAATATCGCTGAAGAATTAAAATAATTTCTCTATATATATATGTTCTGGTTTCAGCTTGGATAATTTTTTTTTTTCTAGTAGCTGGTATAGTGCCATATTTTGAATTTACTACCAGAAGAATGCTGATAATACACTGATGTTTTGTTTGTTACCAAAAAATGTTTATACCAAGTCAAGGACTTTTCAGTGACAAGGCTGCAAGTGCACAACAACCTGGGAGGGAGCAAAGCCTGAAAACAGCTGACCCAAGCTGGCCAAAGGCGTATTTCTTACTATACGACATCATGCTCAGTATATAAACTGGAGTTCACCAGGGAGCAAATATTGCTGCTCAGGAGCCAATGGGCTATTGCTGTCACGGCACAAACGCATTGTGCATCACTGTTTTATATATATTATTGTTATCATTATTATTACTTTTACTTCCTTTGCTGTCCTAATAAACTGTTCTTATTTCAAACCAAGAGTTTTTTTTTTTTTCTTCTCCTGTTTTGATTCTATCACTTATCCCACTTTGGGAGGGGGAAGTGAGAGAGCAGCTGCATGATCCTTGCTGTTGGCTGAGGTTAAACCACAACAATCTACTGCTACTTTAGACACCTGTTTCTAACAAGACAAAAGTATTTTTTCCTTGGGAAGCTAAAGGACTTTATAATATCACTGTATGATCTAAACACCTGACTCCCTCGTAAGCTTTTCCCATCACTACTTCAAAATGTGGAAATATACTACCATTCATACTTCCCACTTTAAGAACAAGTTGCTCGAGGCAAAACAGGAAGTCTGTCACAGAGAAAGCAACTGAAGATGGCCAGTTTTGAAGTCGAATTGTTTAGATCAAGACAATTAAAGTCTATGCTGTATCACCTTAAACATTATACTGAATTATGAGTATGAAATCATGCATGGGCTGTTGTTGTTTTGTATGGTTTGAGGAATGCGATTAATTTGCAAATTAACAGAGGTACTTTAAGATAATTAAAGCCTCAGATAACCCTTAGTTTGAATATATTAGCACATTTTTTTGCAAGGTGGAATATATTGCCATCATTGAATTAAACCACAAGCAATGTCTGCCAGCAATTAGTGTAGTTAATAGCTCTAAACAGTTGCTGCGATTTATTTTATAAGATAAGTTTGTAAATAAAATCAAACCTGCAATTAGATATTTTGTTGCTCACTAATACTTTTTAAAAAACAGGGTAAAACACAATGAATGTGTTGCCAGCTGTCAAGGTAAATGTTCCAGCCCCATTGACACAAGTTGCTTTGTCTTATCACTCAGCTGTCTAAATTTCTGTGGCACCCTCATGCAAACACTAACATATTGAAATATACACACATTGTTAGTCAAGAATGAATGGCAATTTCACATTTTTCTCAAAAAGATATCAGTTGCAATTATACATCTCAGTATTGAGGAAGCCTACCATTTAAAGTGATCCTGACTCTGCTTGATTCTATTCTGGAGGTATTCATGAAATAAATGCTTTAAAATTATCCTTTCAGGGTGATTCTGAGGACCTACATGGCCATAAGTGAGAAACTAACCACGTACAGTTAAAAAAAAAAAAAAAAAAAAAGTTCAAAAACATGACAAATTTGGCAGCACATTCTCTGACCTCTAAAAAATCCTAGGAGATGGCTGTGCTGTTAACTGCAAAACACCAGTGCGTCCTTTCTTTGTTCATTCTGCCATTTCTTCTAATTGGGATGTGCAATATTCATGCAAAATGCTCACAGGTAATTACTCACTCTTCAAATATCTACCTGTTGGCATGTTTCCCCAACAGAGTGGTGCTGTTTGGTCTTTTCCCATTTCACTGAAATAGATCTTAAAACAGTCAAAACCCATTGAGGCCAGCAGGCCATGTCATCTTTTAACTTCCTTAAGAACATTGGACTTACTGTATGATGGAGAGTCTTTAAGCAACAGTGAGACCCAACAAACGACTCATTGTTTCAAGCTCTTTGTAGAATTAAAAAAAAAAAAAAAATCGATAAAGCTGATAATTTTTATCACCTTTCTCTGTCACAGTTAGTGACACGTCTTAAGCTGGATATTTGAAACTAAATCCAAAGGTTAGACTTCAGGACGGAAAAAAAGCTTATGTTTTCTTGAATGGACTTCTTGTGTAGGAAATGATAGATTTGCTCTTTTATTTCTTTTTCATCCTACAAAACATGATTCTTTGAATTGGTGGGAATAGTAACTACAGCAACTCACAAGACTTGAGCTTTCAGAAGGTAAAAGAGGGTTGGGCTGCTTATCTACTGTGTTATAATTTCAAATCACCTTAAAGACTAAGAACAAAACAGGAAAGGAAAAGACAGTGGGGGGTGAGGGAAATCAAGGCAAGAGCTGTAAAGTAATCAAACCGCTTAAGTGAGAAATAAATGATGAGGCTGTTTTAGGCAAGTGATATTTCTGAATCCCATCTTCCATTTCAGAACTTAAGCTTTTATATTCAGATTACTGCTCACAGCAAGCTGTCTTTGCTCCTGGGCTTTCCCTTTGTCTCTTCTATGATTATTACAACAGATTTTCCTTCCAGCCATTCTTACTCTCTGCTGTAGTCTCTCTCTTATGTACTTGCCGTTTCTCTTTTTGTCTCTCATTATTTGCTCAGGCTTTCAAACTCTCTGTGACAGCATTCATGGAACAAAAGTTTGCCATTGCATTTATCCCTATTTATCCTTCTTTGATGCTGTACTGAGTTTTGTTCTGCTAGCGTGAAGAAAGCTAGATTTGTCATCATCTTCATCATCTTTATTTTACTTAAATCACGCTGAACACAACTGTAACATTTCTTAAATTTATCAAAATCCTTTACAACCAAAAACTTTTTACCAAACCCTTCCTCTATTATTTTTCTAGTGAAGAAAATGAGGTAAATTCAGATATCTTTGTATCCAAAATTCATATCGGCATTTTTCTCTTGTACCTTGAGAGCCCCCTAGAAGGTACAGAGTGGCCAATTAGCCAGCTGTGTATACAGGTAAGGCAGAAAAGTAGTTCACATAATAAAACTAAATTATCAATGTGTTTTATTTCTTTTGTTACTTTTGATAGAAACTCTAAAAAAATCCATAGACAGGTGTCATGGTTTAACCCCAGACAGAAATTAGGCACTGCATAGCTGCTTGCTTCCTGCCCCCTAGCAGGGTGGGAAGAGATTTGAAAAAGTGCAAAAGCTCATCTGTTGAAGTAAAGACAGTTTAATAAGTAAAGCAAAAGCTGCACACACAAGCAAAGCAAAACAAGGGATTCATTCACTACTTTCAGTGGCAGGCAGGTGTTCAGCCCTCTCCAAGAAAGCCAGGCTTTATCACATGTAATGGTGACTTGGGAAGACAGATGCCATCACTCTGAATATCCCTCCTTTCTTCTTCCTTCCTCAGCATTATATGCTGAGTATGGTGTCATATGGTGTGGAATATTCCTTCAGTCAGATATGGTCAGCTGTCCCAGCTGTGACTCCTCCCAGCTTCTGATGAACCCCCAGCACAAGTGCTGGTGAGGTGGTGTGAGAAGCAAAAAAGACCTTGACACTGTATAAGCACCACTCAGCAATAACTAAAATATCCCTGTATTGTCAACGCTATTTCCAGTGCAAATCAAAAACATAACCCCACACTAGCTACTATGAAAAATAAATAATTGCATCCTAGCCAAAACCAGCAGAGTAGGAATTCATTTCACTGAAAATGAAAGTGTTCACAAAAACTATCATGAGGATGAAGAAGGATCAAGTTATATAACACTTTTGCTGGTCCATCGCCATATCAACTCTTACTCTCAGAGACATTAACCATCACTGTATTTTAGACGGTTGGGCTGAAAAGTCTCTGTAGATTGGCACTAAATGAGAAATACGTGTTGTAAAGAAACTGTAAATGCAACAGAACTAGATTGTTCCTGACTTCCATGAAGCTGATTCAGTGACATGGCACTCAGATCTTCCAGAGTGCGGTATTGGCAGGATATATTTATCCCCACTTATAACTTCTCACAAAATCAAAAAGCTACTATATCTCAGAATGCTCCAGTCCCATCAGTGCTATCTGTATTATACCCTCTGAACAGCATGTATACACACAACTTTTACAAAGTGGTAGTTGATTATGACTCACCATGCCTCTGGATCAATTAAAAAGTGTTTACCCCATTTTATACAAAAGTATATTGAGACTAAGCTAAATAAGTTGTCCAAAATCATCCCTGGTAAGAATCAAAAACTCTACAGGCTTATGACATTGTCTATCACACATATGCACATGAAAAGGTCAGTGATAGCAAGCTCCCAGGAAAACAATGCAACGACATCACCAAAATTTCTGTCACTGAGTGACAAAGGGAAAGGCTACTTTCTAACCCAGTGGCAATCCTTATATAGGGATTAGAGTAACTGTCACCTTCCCATATGAACTACCAAATCCAATTGGACCAGCAGGGGTTCACAATCAAAACATGAAAAACTATATTGAAGCTTTAACAAAGAAGAGAAACTACATATGCAGTGAACTACATGTGACAGATGCCACCACACAGTCAGAATGATCTCCATTGTGCCATCGTTCAGCCTCTCCGTGAACACAGAGACAGAAGAGGGTGCAGAAGATGCTGTGTTAAGCTGTCCACTGTTGCTTCCATTCTGACAAAACCATATATTTGATCGTGGAAACAGGGCTTCTGTCTACTAGAAAGGACTATCTAACAGCTAATCAAAGTTCACATTCAAAGACGGTCTCACCAATTAATTCTCTGCGCTCTACTTCCCTCTTCCTGGCAGTGAAAAATTAGAGCCCAGCAAATGCTGTTTGCCAGCATTAAACAACTTTTCAAAAACAAGCTTCAGGCTTGTACATGTCAAAGAGACAATGCTAATGGCACAGGATCAATGACTTCCTTGTGGCTCAGGGCAGAGGTCAAATCTATACACTCTTTGACCTCTCTGCAAATTTTACACAGTGATCCACTAACAGACTCCACTAGAATATGCAATGTATGACTCCTATCACTCCAATTACCCATCTCAAACAGGACCTTAAATGCAGAGAGCAGATGCTGGTTTTTGTTCAGCGCCATATACATTCCAAGTTCAAAGATCGGTTCAGTCACCCTCCCTCTATTTCAGTTGCTACAAAGGATCTACTGAAAGAAGGGCACAAGACCACAGTCCTTACATTGCTTGTTGCACTCCTCTTCTCTAAAGGGAAATCTATTTGAATAACATACAGCTCAGATAAAAGTTTAGGCTGAGCTCTACATTTTGCTCTTGTCAAAAATAAAGGAAAAGATTTCTCTCTCATTGCAGAAGTGACAGTGTTTTCAAACTAGGCCAGTCACAGGCCTGCTGTGTGGCCATCAGAGCGGGGACTCAATGTGCTCACAGTACATTACGAGGAATCACTGGTAACAAACTAGGTTTCTCTTTAATACCTTAGAAATTAAGGAACTTCAGTAAACAGTGCTCTCTGCAAAAGAACTGGTAAGAGGTTGGAGGATCCTGTTCAGTTTTTTGATACCACTAGACCTATAGCAGTGAAGCTTTCTCTCATTCTCTGATCAGAAGGGAAAAGCTGTAGTGTGGTTAGTTGGGTTGGGCTGTACTTTAACCGATTTCCTACTTCGATTTTATACAATGTGCTTCTATAAATCTTTGACAAATAAATTGAAAATACAATCTTGGAGAAAACCAACAACTTTATTCAACACACAAAGAAACTATTCACAAAATGGAACCTCCTTTTCTCAGCTCCTACTAAATTACAACCCCACACTATATCCTGTAGAAAAGTCTCAAATTCTGTCATCCTTCTCTAAAGCTGTAAGCCAGTTTTGTGGCATGCTGTAAAGATACACACATTCAGATGAACATAAGAAACCAGCAGAATTTGAAATGGCTGCCCTTGTTTTACAAACGTACTATAAGGCAATGTGTCATACCATTATACAGGATAAGAAGTACAATGACAACAAAGATTCTGCTTCTCACATTTAACTGCCTCTTTTGGCTCCAATCTGTCAGTACTCATGTGTTTTATTCTATAGAAATGTTCACTTCCATAGGCATGTGTTTTGTTGGATCACAAGCTCAAAATATTAGGCAACAACCACAAAGAGTATGGAAGTTTATTCACAGATTCAGATGATATGGCTATTCATTTTTAAGACTCACGAAACTCCATCAAAAATTATATAATTTTTGAATTAACAAAATATTTGAAACCATACCACCTGTAATTTATTGCATATCTAAACCTATTAAATATGCAGTATAGTTAAATTGGGAAAGAATACAAGAGCCTTTGAACTAGGAGCCTTATTATAAAAAACAGATCTTAGTTCAGAGTAGACTTCCACACTCTAGCTATAAACTCTTAAAGATGGAACTCAGAAAGAGTAATAATATTACACCAGTGTCTCTTTTATGCATCCTCACAGCCACTGTCATTATAACTAACCCTTAAAATAGAGCAGGGTCAGCAGCATCTTACCTGTTGCACAACATAAGAACCTAACAGAGGTATGAGGCATTAAAACAATTTGCCATTAAATTACTAAGTTGAAAGTATTTTTCTTACTGGCAGTATGTATATTTTGTGGCAGCACTTTGAAGCCCTGGCTTTAGACTGCAACCCTATCATAACATCAGACAACAAGCAGTGGTGGCATGGTGGTTACAGGGCAAGTAGAAAATCCCCTGCTGACAGCCCCTAATCCAATCAAAGCTTTTAGTTGTATTATAAAGTTTATTCAAGTGAAAGTGTGTGGTTAAAATGTGGACACACTTAAATACTTTGACAGGTAAACATTGTAAGAACCAAGAAACTACATTTACTTCTTTTTAACATAAAAAAGAGACCTGGGAAGGAGGAAGAAAAAAATAAGAAAAAAAAAGAGAGAGAGGCAAAACCAAGAGCTGAGGTTACCAAGACCACCAAACACTATCTTCGACAGGCCATATAATATAATATTATATAATACCTTATTACATCAGCATAAAAAAGATGCAGACTTTAGATCTGTTAACATGTTAAATCTATGTGTTGGAAGAGAAGATATGCTAATACCAGAAGAACATGATTTTTTAAAGCCCTACAAAATGTTCTGAATGGCACAAAGAAGACAACAAGATTTTTTTTTTGGGGTTGCATTTACGTTTTGATTCTTCAAAATAAATAAAATGTTATTTTTAAGTTAAAATGAAGAAAATAGTATTTTTTTTCCCTGTAAGAGCACATATATGATAATAGCCCAGGCTCAGGGAGTAGCACAGTTCCAGTCTATTGTCGGATAAATCAAAACATGTACCTAAGCAGACAGTGGTTTCTGGCCACCTGCCTTGTGTCAGAAATGTTTCTACTACTTCTGGTGCACTGAGTGGTATTATAAGTAAGTAAAACATAACATGAATTAAAGTGAGGTAAAATAAGTATGAAAAGAGAGACATTCCTGGGGATGGGACAGATGCCATCCATCTTGTTAGGGGACCCCTGATGTGAAAAAGAGGCAAAGACAACCAGGAGACTGCAGTAGGAGGAAGACAAAGGAACTGGAAATATTAGTGCTGACTATTTAACTTTTGAAACTCTTTTTATACCATCTTTTTAAACAAAATCAGTATTAAGAAAAAAAGTCACTCTGTTGTAACAGAGTAAAAAACAAACCAACCACAAATTTGAATCTCTGTGCTTCATAGTCCCCTAGATCAATCTAAAGCTAACCACAAACAGCAGACATCACAAACTCATTTGATATTGTTTTTACAGTATGACACCTAAAATAGGTTTCCAAAAGGCAGTGAAGGTCTTTGGTCCTGAGCAGTACTGAGGCACAGGATGGACTACTTGGCTGGTAGATGCTCCTTTATCCACCTGCCAGGAAAGGAAAATCATAGGATAACTGGCCTTGCAGATTAGGTGACTGGCAGAAGCGCTGTGCCCAGAACACATTTCTGCCAAGCAGATGTCTGAGAGAGGTATTATTTTCCTAGGAGCTCTAAGGACATTTCTGTACTGTTGGCAGATCACTATGTGAGTCACTACTTGCCTCTGGGGGTAACCTATAAATGCCCAATATGTTCTTCATGAATATTTACTGATTCTGAGTTAAGTATTTATGCCCCAGTCATATTCTTGTACAGCAGTCTTTCTGTGCTTACTCCCCTCTCCTTCATTATCAGTGCTTGAATCGAGGTGAGGTAGAGATTAGCCACAATGCTAGGCAGTTTGCACACCTCTGCATGTCATGGACATTGTCTGAAGCCGTAATTCAAGGACTTCATTTTACTCAGAAGCTTTAGTCATTGTAGCTTAGTTTTGCAAATCATGAAACTCATATGGCTCTATCGAACATGTCAGCATAGATTCATTTTCCATACAGAGACTAAGTTTTGAGCAGCAAAACACAGCACCAATGCATGCCAAATTTCTGGATTTTGGTAGCAAATTTTAGAGACCAAACTCTGAGGGCAAACTTATGTGAATCAAAACATACCACAACATCGGTAGAGAACCTGGGAAAGCATGCAAATCAAGGATTGCCGATACTGATATTGCAGGAAGCTTGAGCATTTGCTACCTAACTCCTTTCAACAAAGAAGCATAAATAAACCAAGTATATTTATAGCCTGTGACCCAACCAGCTACCTCTTGAATTTTCAAGAACATCAGAAATAGAAGAAGCACAGCAGAATTTTAAAAATACTCATGTTTATTTGATATATTAATTCACAGAATCTATATAAACACAAGAATTTATTGCTCCAGCCCTGTGGAGCTGCACAGGTTTTCACAAATGGCTAATTAAGGAGGGTGTTTTACACTAACTTCTAATGAGAAAAGGCCAATTTGATTTTTCATTTGAAAGATAACTAATAAAATTTAGTTCATATATGCTCTAAAAGTTGTCAGTGTTTTGAATGGTTCCTCACCTCTCTGGAAAATTTCTGATGATCCACAGATCCATTATTGTTTAAAAGCTCGTGCTTTTTTAAGTGCTAAATCCGGGGAGCTTTCTTCCAAGCTATCCATGTAACTACACAGACACAAAACTCAACATCATTGTCAACTAAACAAGTTTATATTGACTTGAGTCTTATGTCCAACTTAATACAGTGACTATGATCATTGGTCTCTATGTTCTTGAAAGAAAAGCTTGGTAAGTGGATGCTTTACAATATTCTATACACCATCTTCCAGGTCTGCCAATAAGTGAGATTTCTCCTTCCATTTGTGAAGTTCCATGTAGATTCATACATCTAACAAAAACAGGAAAAAAATAAAAAAGTCCTCCCTGAGCTCAGCTATTTAAAAATAGTGTTAAAGTGTGTGTAAGAATGAAACCTGCACTTCTGCATCACCTTAGTGATGCAACTACAGCAACTACCATGTAATCTTTTCTGAGGGTTTGAAATGCCCTTTTTTTAAAGCTTCTGAAAGCACCTTTGCAGAACTGAATAACCAGAACTTTCTGCATGTCTGCTGTGCAGGAAGTATAGATTTAAGTAATGTGACCTGACTTCCAGAACATAGAAGGAACATTTTTAATCAGAATTTTTACTAAAATGCATGTCATTCTTCAGGCTCAAATGAAAGAACCATATGTGATTTCTATTTATTTTAATTATTATGTAATGAGAGTTCATTAGGTCACAGAAATAAGAGAATATGGAAAAAACAAAACAAAACACATCCCCCCTAAAAACAAACAAAGAAAGAAACAACAGCAACCAAACCCCCAAAAATCCACAAAAAATAGTTACCTAAAAACTGATTTATCTTGAGGGCTTCTCAAGAAGATAATGCTGTGTTGTGCTGAATGAGACGCGGCAAAGTTGGTGTCATAAAATCTAGCGGAGCTGCTCACTGGAGACTGATACATGACAAAATCAGAAACACTTCTGGATGCCAGAGTTTGGCGCAATAGCACATGCTTCTGATCTGTTAGCTCTACAGCTGCATGGGGAAAAAACACGGAATTTTCCATCAATCCTAGAGCTGCCTTTATCTAAACATACCTAGAAACACTTGTACAGGTATTAAACACAGGTTGACATTTAGTGCCTGCAAACACAGAAGAGCAGTATCTACAGGGAACTGGTCTCTAGGCCTGTTCCAGTAGTGGATCAGAGAGATGCTCATTTCAGAAGTCCTCCCACTTCCACATTTCCTTTCTTTGTATTTCTGAATGAAAAAATGGAAATCAAAACAACAAACAATTCTCCACATCAGTCACTCTTGTTGAAACACAGTATCAAGCCTGAAATCACCCAATTCCTTTTAAGTGAAGGAACTCTGATTTACAGTACTGTAGATCTGAACCATCCTTTTGAAAATAAAATCTGTTTATGAAATGCATGTTTAAATCCCATCCTGTTGTCTTCCACTGAGTGATTAATTATCATAATCACTGTGCTAGGTGATGTGCAAACTATGTAGATAGACATGCTCCCTGCTCTAGACATTGTTCTATAATATATTGTATGACTGCTTTAATACTGAAAGTGGTGTCATTAGTAACTTGCTTCTCTTCATCTGTTTTCAGGTTGAATAATGCCTCCTTTGCAAATACATTAATTTAGGTGCATTTCCTTTGCAAGTAATGCTAATCACTTACACCAGCTCTCCCAGCTGTATTAATCTTTGATTTACTGGAGTTTTCCAAAGCTGAAGAACAAGGTCTGAAGAAGCAAAAAAGTGCAATTTTTCTTGTTTAACACATATTCCTACCATATAGCTTCTACCATCACTATATACAACAAGACAAATTAGAAGTCTAAGTCCAGTTCATTTAATCTTTGTTGACTTTCCCCTGTAAAATACCCTCACCTCTCATTTGAAATCAAGTTACACTGTTGGCTTTGCGAAATTTAAATCTTCACATTCAAAAGCACAGATTTTTCTCTTCTTTCTGTTACCTGCCTTTGTTTGTCTTAACCTTCCCATGCAGCCTTACACACTGACTGAAGGGTACAAAGAGTGCCTGGAATGAGATTTTTACCTCAGCAAATACAAGTTGTAGACAGGAGTTTGTAACTTGTTCTTAGACACATCTCCAAAGGACATCCTCAGTAATCATGACATCATGCACACAGCTGCTGTCATCTCTTGCTTTGGACCCCTCAGGGCTTACTGACCCTCCCTCTCTTTCACAAAACTGAAAGGGTCAGCATATGTTTGGATATAGTCTCACTCCAACTTTAAAAAATTTCTCACAGCCAATAACATTTTTCTCCCTAGCAGACTGGGATGCTCTGAATGTTGTGTTTTCTGCTATACTTTGCCTCTTAAAGACACTGAAGCTCAGTACTTCGTGCCACAAAGATTTGTTCAGTTCCAGTGGCTTTAATGGAGCTGTTCTAATTTATTCCAGCTGAGGATATGTACCAGTGGATTTTTTTTAAGGGAAAAGAAAATGTTCCCAACTGGCCAAACAAAATAAAATATCATTTTCTATTCAAATCTGTATTTTACTCCAGTTAATAAAAAGCCTACACCCTACAATGCAATTAATACTTCTGGTGCTACAAGGAGGAGGGTCAATACATCTTACAGTACCTATGAATGTATTTCACGTGACCAGTATATCTCGGTGAAATTGCCAGTGGATCAAAAAAGACATTAATATATCTCCAACAGAAACAGGCAAGCGATTGCCTGACTCAGTAAGTGTTATCCAGTTTCAGACCTTTTAAATATATCAGAGATTTGGTTTTGCACCACGAGATTCTTCCCAAATGAAGATATATTCAGTACATTGAAAAATTTTACACCACTCAATCAAGTTTACTTGGATCTTTCTTATTGTTATTTTATGGACAAAAGTAGGAGCCCTACCACCATCAGTAGCTGTTCTGTTGCACAGTCCAGCCTCAGGTTTATTATATACAGGTGAAGGATAGAAGTCTGGTTTCATCATAAATCATTACCTTTCTCTTTCTTATTTCTTTCCAATGTAGAAAATTGCCTGGTACATTCCAAAGAGAGTGAGGAAAAACAAACAAACATCAACACAAAAATAAACATAAACAAACACACACACAAAAAACTAAAACAAAACCAAACAAACCCTAAAAAGAAAAACAGCTCACCTTGCACAAAACCTCATTACGCATAAGAAAGAAAATAGATAAGAATGTAGCAAAGTACTAAAAGTCACACACTACTAAAAGGAGACCCCCCTATGTATTTATGCTTTGGAATGCTGTATTTTAAAAGCTATTGATATGGTATTTTGAGATGCAGTATATTACTACACTCAAGAGAGAAGAGCCACAAGCATACTCTGGAGGCAAAATCTGGAGCAGAGCAGTCTGCTGTCCTTGCATGTAAGTAACCTATATAGGAGGTGCACAAGCAGGGACACCCCGTCCCTTGAAGACACACAAGATGTGCCTGGGCCACTGTCTTAATCTATCATATAGTGATTTGTTACAGCTTGGTAGTGGGTCACAGAACCTTCAAGACAAGCTATTTGATTACTTTATTCCTTTCTCTTCCAAGTGGTCCACAGCACTCTGATCTTCTCAGCATGGTTTCTGCACACAGCCATAAATTTTTCCTGCCCTGTATTAAACTACTCTACCAACCTAGTGCTAGAGGAACAAACAGCTGGAAAGATGCAGTAAGGGTTACATCACTTTTACACAGCTGAAGGTACCAGTGTCTCCTAATGCTTTCTAGATTCTCATCTGAAGCTATAAGAAACACTAGATCATCCTACATCAATACCACAAATGATACTTCTCCCTACAATCTTTGGGTGGCCTAAAGACTGAAAACATCCTTTACAACTTCATATTACTCTGCCATAATGCCTGCATCAATCCAATTCTGCTGAAGTTGGAAGGCTGCTTTAACGGAGGTTATCACTCAAATTTAGCAAGAGAGAACGATGAGTGGAAGTTATCAGCTTGCTTTCTTTCCTTCATCTGCCACTCTACTGCCAGGGTAACTGCACCTTGTCCTTTGTATTTCTGGACATAAGGGACCAGCAAGACCAGTAAAAATTCATAAAATACCAGGGATTGTAATAGCTCATGTCAAGTTTAGAAAATATTCCAAATCCCTCCATTTCCGTTGGCTTCTCCCTTTACAAATTCTCTCTTTACTGTGGATTTTGAGACAGGACTATGTAATAGTTTCATACAGATGAAGACAGCAGCTATAGTTGCAACAGAATATTTTCTAGTTTCATCTTTATGTGATTATAATTTTTATATTTTCAAAGGCTCCAATAGTCTGCAATTGATGCCTTTGCCTTTAGATTATATATGCACATAAATAAATTAATTAAACAGAGAGAATATGGAAAATTAAGTAGAAGCCAAATCCTGCTTGCTACTATATGAGCTTTAAGAATGTGCTTTTTGGACATATAAAAGTCTGAATTGAGAAAACACTACTGAAAGAATAAATACTAATAGTTCTTAAGATGAACATGATTATCACTCAGCTGGAATATTTCAGGCTGTCATTTAGGCAGGGTTTTAGCTTTGTCCTATATATACTTAGAAGCAATTATGGTAACCCTGTAGAGTGAAGGTTGCTGGTAAATTGTTAAGATTAGTCGGCTTTTAAAATATGTATGTTCGTGACCACAAGAAATTGAAAACTCTGTGAAGTCCACTTTGTACCTTAAGGCAGAAAGCTGTGAGGAAGAGAAAAAACTGCTATTAGTGTGATAGAGAACTCACTAGAGTACAACAGGGAAGAAATGCACAGAACAGCGGTGAGTACACGGAAACAGAAATGAGCATAGGTATTTAAAAAGTTAAAAGAACAGCTGAGACCTGCACACTGCCAAGCATAAATTGTGCTCTATTATACCTCTGCATCAAATTACAACCTCAGAGGCAAATTTGACCCCAGCAATATGTAACTTGGCACAGCCATAATGAATCAGGCATAAAAATGTCAGCAGGAGTACTGAAAGGGCATGGGAAGTGTAGAAAGTAAGAAGATAGTGCAGTAGCTCTTGAATGCTCTAAGATGATATAAGTAATGGGAAGCCATTTAAAAGAATAGGCCATTGAGACTGAATGGCAGGGAAGAAAAACAAGATGAATTCAACCACAGAACTTTCTCCAGAAGGAATCCCATCTCATGGGATGTTTAGAACAAAATTCAATGAAGTAGTAAAAAATATACCAATGGGAAACAATATTTCAAGTCAAATAAGGTATTTTTTCTGTTTCTAACTCTTCTCATTATATGGCACTTCAGGGAACCAAGTAAGGAAAAACAAAGAAAGAAATGGGGGAAAAAAAGGCTGTCTAGAAGTAGCATCCTGTTCATATAGGTGAGAAATGGTAGGAGCTTTCCAATAAAGGTGAGCGTTGAGAAAATGTTCTCAAGACAGATATTTTACACAGACTGTACACAAAGGGCTGGCAAGGAAAAAGGGAGTGTTGCAGGAAAATTTAAAAGTTGTGCCATTGGGGCACAGGTCATACAGATTTGAGAGTAAGTAGAAATATACCATATGTATGTTCATTTGAATACGTACTGCTGTACCTACAGGTTTGTTGAGGACAAAAAGATATAAGATTGGATTTATAAAAAAGAAAACAAAACACAGACATACACACACACACACACACACACACAAAAAAAAAAAAAAAAAAAAAAATCAGAGGATGAAAAACCACAGCTTCATGGCAATGCACAAATTCACAGGCTGTGCAGAAGTGCAAATGCCAGAACACCTGCACAGCTCAGCTCCATAAGACCTATAGTAGGCACCCAAGCAAGAAAACCAGAAAGTCAGACAAAAGAGGAAAAGTAGCAATAGAGGGCTCTGTACTACTTACTGCCAACACTAGGGAGAACCGTCCAACCACAGCTGGATGCCAAAGTAAACATCCTGAAAACAACCAACACAATGTGCAGCTTTGCGGAGCCACTAGAGAGCACAGATAAGCTCAAATAGTTTCTGCCAGGTTGCAAACTGATAAGGCCTCAAGAACATATGCTCTTTTAACAGAGGTGTGTGGGGCCAAAGAAACTGTTGACTAGACCCACGAGGGACAGAGGCAAGAAAAACGGGATTGTAGTTATCGACCTAGGATTAATAATTAGTTCACTGCTACATTAAAGGCATTGTTTGACAGAGCTGGAAAATAATATTTGCTGGCACAGTCACAGAGCGTTACTTTGTTTGATATGAAAATGTCAGTGAACATCTCTTTCAATTATTCTTGCTCTCCTATTCTAAAGCTATGTTTATTCCACCCAAACCTAGCGTTAGCTCAGTTTAATTCAGAGAATTACTCATATCGGTGAAGCTGAATAAAAAGTAATGTTGTGCAAAATGTTCCAAAATACAAAACCTAAGTAGGACACATTTAGAATTGATCTTCACGAAAGGAAAGAAAACTTACCATCCAAACTAAAGGCCTTGTTGTAGGTTCACTGTTTTTAACCATGCATAATAAACAGGATGATAAATCTTCAAACACTTCAGTAAAAGTTTCCATGAACTACCTCATAAGTGTCTTTCAGTGGAAAGAGTAGAATATTTTCAAATCAACTGACAGTAACCTAAGACCTTTAATTCACACTTCCTAAGATGCACACAGCCTGCTATGTCTGTCTGCAGTGGAAGCTGTAAGTTTTAAATGCATATGCCAGACTTATCAAATTCCCAGATGTATGGGCACGTATTTATATATACACATATATAAAGCAAGCACACAGTACCATTAATTACACAATCAGAATTACCTCCCTCTTCTCAACAAAACCAATAGGAATCTGAATTTCCAACACAACAGACTAGCTGGCCACTGAGTCAGAAAAATATTAAAGAGGGATCAGGGTACAGTCATACATTTCTTTTTTCATCTTTTATAAAACTCTCTGTAACCACACAGTGAGGCTTACCTCCCTGTCCAAAATGTCCACAATGAGAATACTAAGTTCCATCCTAGTGTTCACATCAACCATTCAGGCAGTGGTTTAAGTTGGTCCCACCTCTCTAAGAATTTCTGGAGTAAATATTATCTTAGGCTTCATGTCTTTATATTGCTGTGTTGCTCCAGTTCTTTACCTCACCCTTCACAAGCACTCTGAGGTCAGATACAGTGTTCTTACCAGCTCTGTGACACAGACAGGTGCATGACAGAATCTGGGGCTGTTGATCCTTACACAGACAGAGGAGGCAAAGGAGATACTCCCATAAGAACCGGGGAATACAAAAGGCTGCATGGCTGGATGGACCAGGTTAATCACCTGGTCAAGAAGGTATGACTGAACAAATAGTGTTGTTTAAGATGTAAATCAAGATTCCCAATGTCTCCACTGTGTTTTGTAAGAAAGCAGAGTAAGGAAAAATAAAGCAGTTCCTTCTCTTCTGCAGACTCAGAGGGCAAGCTATATAAAACTTGGGCAAGGTTTCAATATTAAAATAAATTGCCTTTAAAGGCAAGACTAAAATATGCTAAAGCATGCTGGTGGAAATGCAGTAAAAATATGTGCAGGAATATCGTCTTGTTAGAAATTATACCTGGAAAAACAAACAAAAACCAACCAACCAAACAAACAAAAAACACCAAAAAAACCCAAGCTGATTCTGGAATCAGAAATTAATTTTTTAAAAACTGTATTTGAGATTAAGTGTGCAGACAAAGTTTTATTCTACTCTGTGTGGTTCTGCTGGTGGCTGATCTCTTACTGGGTCACCTACTCAGGATATATACTTCTGCAGTTTCTCAACGAGCTATTCTCAACTGTCTGTCAAAGGCTTCAAGTGGAAGTATATGACTTCTAAGGTACACAGGCAATAGATGCAAAGAAAGTAGCATATAAAATAGAGGTCTTCAAAATGGGCAGCTGCAGAGCTATGAGACCAATATATCAGACAATTAACTTGGTATTTCATTGACAGATGGTAAGTAAGAGCCTGATCGTCAAATGACAACAGTTATGTAGAATGAGTTCTCTCCAGCAAAAATACAGAGGTTGTAGGAAAGACATTGCAGCAGGATACTACATTTTCCAAATCCTCTATTTGGCATCTACTAGTTAACTACAGTTATTTTTGGAGAAAAATAAAATATCAGGTGGTTATCAAAAAAAAAGTTTGAGCAGTTTCCCTCTTTTTATCTGCTCTTTGTTGTTGTTGTTTGTTCGCTTTTTAATTTACCAGAAAGTATCCATAAGAACAGAAAGACACAAGTGTTTCACCAGATAACCTCATACTAGCCTCTGCTATCAGGTGCATCTCTGTGATTCTAGAGCAGATGCTCCAGATTTGCACTGCAGGAAAAAGGCATCTTGGCTGTTGTCTGTGGGGAGGGCTGTCAGTGAGATGGCCCCATGGGACTGGCTTGGTAGAATTCCACAAAAAAATTAAGGGTGTGTTTGGGATGATGATTATGTTATATCAGCTGGAATCACTTCCCCTCCAGATGCTGCTAAATCATCTCTGACAGAAGCCTTCTATCCCCAAGGCTGCTGAAAACATTGCTGAACCACAATTTCTTTGTCTTTGCAAAGGATTTGATCTGAGTGAGGGTAGACATTTCCAAATCATTACCATGTGAGATAGTACTCTTCAAAACCATTTTACCCTTCTCAAGCATCCTGTCCATCACATCAACAGAGTACTCCACTACACTGAAAAATAAACACAATGTGTTTTTCCAGGCTTTGCCAGCAGCTTTCACCCGATACTATTTTGTTTACACAGAAACCTGAAGGCTTGTCCATTACCGTACAAGGGAAAGTTTTTAAAAATTTCTCAAGTTTCTTTCCTGCTCAAAGCAGGCGTGCCCAGGGAGTGCAACTGCAGCAAAGATCAGAAGTATTAGTAAGTCCAGTATCAAACACAGGCATCCCATCATTGACACTGAGCCAAGTTCTACATTGATTTTTATCCTTGCAACTACACGGTCTCCAGCAGTGCTGTGACACCTTTATTCTAAATGTTCTCTTGACTAATAGAAGTCTTGAGGTAGCTGAAAATGCTGTACTGTTCTGTAGAAATTTCCTACAGAACTAAAAAATGTGTTCTTTGTATAATTGCAGATGTGACAGAAAAACTAGGCAGCCAGAGAAGGAACAGGCTGGACAAGGGAAATGAGTAATGGGGTAAGAAGACTAAGGAAGAAAAAGTTGAACTCATCCACCAGAAAAACAACAACAAACTTGTAACAAGCAGGGCAGAAGCAAGGATCAATGGGTAAAGAAGAATCATTGATATGATGAGAGGAGGAGGCCAAGACCTCACAGAGCTCCCTCCTCTCCAGGTTTAATATGAAAGTTTCCTGGAGTCTTCCCTGTCTTCTGTGGTCAAAAGGGCTGGAGGTAAAAGGAGGGGAAAATTTACAGAGGAAAAAAGAAAAACAAACAACCATGTTATTTCTTACTCTGTTAGAACTAATGTTCTTATGTCAAGCTAGGCAAGCCTCATAAACTGAGTAGTTTACTGCTGATTACTCATCATGTGTTCCCCATTTTCATGTTCAGCTTGAAGCTTGATTTGCAGAAGTGCTGAGCCCTCTCAGCTGCAGCTGGGAATTGTGCTTGTACTCTGGGAGCTGCTCAACAACAATCATGCTTCTATATATAAAATATAAGTGTTGTAAACATGTTGTCTATGTATAGTGTTAACTAATGCTAAGTATGCCAAAAAAGAAGGAAAAAAAAACAAATTCCTTAGGCATTACAAAATAGACACCCAAAGGAGGTAATTTCACATGTTATTTCCAGTACTATCCCCTCAGTTCACAGCATTTTTCTGAAAATTAGCATCTTGTACTATGTGGATACTACAATAAGCACTATAAACAATAATGCTTTCTCCTAAGACAATTTTACATGGCATGTAACAGGTGAGGTTTAGAGACCTCTGTTGAATGATGAAGGGAAACAAAGAAGCTGTTCATCAAGCAAGCACTGCCTGTATGGCAAACAAGGTGAGACTTCACAGGCAAAAAAAATTAAACTCGTTATACCATTCCACCTATCTGTAAGATATTATACAAAGAGGCCAAATTATTTTGTAAAATTTAAATCTGACATTTCCTACTAACTGTGGCTTTGATTTTGCAGTTTCAGTTGAGATCTCCTGTGCATCATGTAGTACCTCATTGCCATAAGTTCATTAATCCCATTTAAAAGGTTTCAACATTATATTCACCTTTTGGGGATTTTCCAGCTGAGAGTGAAAGTAAGCAAAAGCAGACTTAGTACACCAGTGGTCATATTACCCACACTCAACCTCTATGCAACAAGTCAGGACTATATCTGCCCATTCTCAAATGAAGCTCAGGTTTAAAAAGCACTGACTAACTCAGCCCTAACAGGGTGGGGTTGGAGGGGAAAAAGGGAAAGATATTATTTCATTCTCATGAACAACTTTAGGTTGAAGATTTTATGCTGAAAATGGTATGGTTGATTTACTTTCCTTAAGCTAACTTCTACCAAAGTAAAAACATATAGGAATGCACAATTTAAGTGTTAGTTAATAATACCTTGGGGAAGAGATGAGAAAAAGCAGGAAGAAAAATGAAGTGCAGATGAGAAAAAGGAGATAGGATATTCAACATATTATAAATACAAACAGAAACACACACAAAATCCAGTTATATAGTAAATCCTTTTCTTGCTTACCATATTGCAGTGATTTAAAAAACAGAATTCTTAGACACAAATGAAACATTTGGAGACTACATATGCTATCACATAGGGTACGTGCCATTATAAATCACTTGCACAGACAGAGTGAAAACCTTGTGATTTTAAATGTTGCTGTCGAAACACAGTTAATGATAAACTACGCAACTTGACTGCCTCTATAGTACTACGCAAACCTGCTTCCTTCTTCCTCATTCCCTATCCTTAACCCTCCCTCAAATTAAAAAAAAAAAAAAAAAATTAAAAACTTAAATATACAGCTTGCCTTCTGTTCCCATGTAAGCGTCATAGATGAATAAATACAATAATTGACTACTTTCAAAAGAGCAGTAATCACCTGATAAACATACTAAGACATATTTTCCTTGTTAATATCACTTGTATCTGCCAACAGTAGTTTTGAAGATTCCCCAGGGCATAACAAGTCTGCTAGCAGTTCAAACATGTACAAGGCAAAGTATGGCATGTGGATCTGGGTTCCTGGGTCTTTCTGCAGAACTTGATAGGAATCATGGATTTCCTATTTATTCTGTCAAAAAAGAAGTATGAGCTGCTCATCCTCTGGCTGGAAGGTATCCACAAGAGTACTATAAACTCTCCATTTAGAAGGATGCATTTCTGTACTTTGAGTATTTATAGGTGCTATGACATCATAATGCTGGGAATCATAGTATTTATATGTTTTCTGTAAGGGAATCATTTACAGTAAAGCTATTAGAGAAAGTGAAGAATATTAGCTAGCCCATCAACAAGTGCTACATAAACACTGAAGAGAAACATAAGACAAAAAATATCCTGTGAACATATTATTAATCACATAGCTAGAAATTAATTTTGGTTTTGTCATTACGTGCACATTTGAGGGTAAGAAACCCAGGGCAATAAATAATAAAAAAGGGGGGAAACAAAAGGAAGAAGGTTTTACTAAAAATACACTAGTTTTCTGTTCACATGCTATACTATTGTCCTTCAGCTTTGTCCTTCAGTTTCTCCTGTGACATTTTTACTCTCTTCTGTGGGATAATTCACAGTCATTACATCAGATGTGCAAATGCCTGTAATCTGAAAAATCCTCTGTTTTTCCATGCACGTAATAAAGTAGTTGCCGTACATGGTGGTTTTGCATGACGTTGCATCTATTCAACAGGCATCGACAGTTAGCACAAGGGAATGGATAAAAAGAATAATCCCTTTTTGTAGGAAATCAAGTTTTAATTAAATTGTCATTAATATTTATGTTAACTGTCATCAAAACCTAAAGAGACACGTTAACATCAGAATCTGAGCAGCCTGGAATTAGATTAATCTTTCAGAGTTTCAGAGTTTCAGAGTTTCAGAGAAAAGCTGCTTTAAATGCAAAAGCTCTGATTTCTGTTCTAGCATTGATTGTTTCTTTTGAAAGCTTTCCTCCCCACATCCACCGTCATCTTCCTTCCAGATGTTCATGGAGCAAACACCAAGTGGTTTGGATAAATGAAGGCATGCAGTTGTAAGGGCAAATTGACTTCTATTTGCTAAGAAGTTTTCTGGTAAGATTTGCTGATGACAGAACAGCAAAATCCTGCCTCTGCACTATTCCCAGTCCCCTAGCTACAGATTTCCTATGATCTTATATTTTTAGTGGCCAGGATGCAGAAGAGATTCCTGATGCTAATCAGGAACAAACACTAATAGGAAGCCTTTTTTCAAATGGTCATTATTATGGTCATTATTATTGAAGGTTGTATTCTACATAAGGTGAACAAGTCCTTGTGTGTTGGAAGGGATCACTTTTGATAGAGGGGCACAGTGTATGTGTACAAGAACAAGAATAAGATATACCTGGAACATGTAACAGGAAGGAACCTCTGTCAACTGTACAGGCAAAACTTACCCTTCCCTCCATGATACCCTTGTGGAAATCTGTGCAGCAACTTTCCCGCTCTTTTTTTTTTTTTTTCCTTTTCTTCTTTCTGTCTTGCTTAGAGATCCACCAGGCATTATAATAAGCATGCCTTTCTGTTTTGCATCCAGCTACACATTGTGCTGAAGACCACGGTAGGCTATAAAGACACAAGGTATCTGATCATAACCACCCACTTCTTAGAAACAAACAAACAAAACAAAACAAAAAAATGAAATCAATCCAACCTCAGATCAAAACTTGTTATCACACACATGCACACTGACATACAAAGTATTCCTCTCAGGAACCTGTACGCAGCCTTTCACACCTCTGATTAATCCCTCATGGCTACGGAGGGCAATGAATTTACAGAAAGCCCCGTAACATGTTTTCCTTGGGGAAAAAAACACAAAACATGAACAAAAAAATAAACACCCAAACAAACAACAACAAAAATGCTAAACCAAACAGAAAAAAACCCACAACACCAACAAAAAAATAACCACCACATCAAGCAAAACTATTCCTTTGAAAACCTTTTCTAAACCCTGTTTTTCATCTCAGTGGATGGAAGGGAGGAGGACCTGTCCTAATTAGCTCAGGGTCAAGACCAGAAATGGAGCCACTGCTGTTCATCTGTGCCCCAGACAGTACATTTTATGAAAGGTAGCATCAGAGAAATTGTTGCAATTCATTTATAACTGCCTGGTGTGCTCTGTCTCTACCGAGCTGGATTAATCAATCACTAGCAACCTTAACTGTGAGACTGAAAATCTGCTAGAAGATTAAACACTAAATGAATGGCAAGTCAGGTACAGACGCTACAAGGACAATTCAAACAGGACTCCAACAGCTCCCTCCTTGCAGGCAGTTCCAGGGTCCCTGTCGGTGAGGCAAGTGTGTGCTGCGGGAGGCAGCAACCGTGCCTGCAGTGAGTGGGTATCTCCAGTCCTGTGAGTTTTCCAGGTCGTGTCTGAGAGATGCCTCCCTCCTCCTGAGGGAAGCCTGAGGGATGGCTGCAGGGAACAGACTTGGCAGCCCAGATAAGGTGAGCATCAGCCCTCAGTGCTTAAATCCCTGCCTCACCACCAACTGGACCTGCCTTGAGGGGTGATAGAGGCTGCTGGACGTTACCAGATATTACCAAGGTAAAAATGGATTTTCCAGTGGGCAAGACTATCTGAAAGTATACAGCCAAAGACATACAGAGTTTTGGTAACGTTCACAGTAATTAAGGACCTACCAATTATTTTACAGTTCGTGTAATCACTGTTCAACCTTCCCTGGCCAGAGGTAACTCTGCAGTGGAAATACATTTGTCAAAAACAGTTTCCTTCCCTCAGATACAAACTGTATCAGCAAAACAATGACGAAATGTTCCAAGAAGCATTTTTTCAAATCTGCTTTAAAAGCATTTGCAGTCATTTTTAAGCATCTGAAGGATATAAATTTTTCATATAAGACATTTTCAAAATATTAGGGCCACGTATTTAGGTAGTAATAGGTACATGGAAACCCTCCACTAAGTAAGTCCTTTGGGGAATCCTAGATCACAGGCTTTGGGCTGTTTGTTTGCAGGTCTCATGTTTAAACTAGCACTTTAAAAGGTATAACCACATGGCTTGATTTTATTTAAACCTGAGCAGTTTTTTGAGAGAATAATATCCAAATTGAAGTGTTACAGTAGAACCATAAGCAACGTAGTAAAGTCCAGTCCCAGATCTGGAAAAAAAAAAAACAAAAACAACACAGTATCACAGTATGTTTGGGATTGGAAGGGACCTCAGAGGATCATCTAGTCCAATCCTTCTGCCAGAGCAGGAGTGCCTAGATGAGGTCACACAGGAACATGTCCAGGTGGATTTTGAATGTCTCCAGAGAAGGAGACTCCACAACCCCCCTGGGCAGCCTGTTCCAGTGCTCTGTCACCCTCACTGAGAAGAAGTTTTTTCTCAAATTTAAGTGGAACCTCTTGTGTACCAGCTTGATCCCATTACCCCTTGTCCTATCATTGTTTGCCACTGAGAAGAGCCTGGCTCCATCCTCATGGCACTCACCTTTTATATATTTATAGATATTAATAAGGTCCCCCCTTAGCCTCCTTTTCTCCAAACTGAAGAGACCCAGCTCCCTCAGCCTTTCTTCATAAGGGAGATGCTCCAGTCCATTAATCATCTTTGTTGCCCTACGCTGGACCCTCTCCAGCAGTTCCCTGTCCTTCTTCAAATGAGGGGCCCAGAGCTGGACACAATATTCCAGATGTGGTCTCGCCAGGGCGGAGTAGAGGGGAAGGAGAACCTCTCTCAATCTACTAACCACCCCCCTTCTAATACACACCAGGATGCCATTGGCCTTCCTGGCCACAAGGGCACAGTGCTGGCTCATGGTCATCCTGCTGTCCACCAGGACCCCAGGTCCGTTTCCCCTACACTGCTCTCTAATAGGTCATTCCCCAGGCTATACTGGAACCTGGGATTGTTCCTGCCCAGATGCAGGACTCTACACCTTCCCTTGTTAAATTTCATCAAGTTATTGCCCGCCCAACTCTCCAGCCTGTCCAGATCCCGCTGGATGGCAGCACAGCCTTCTGGAGTGTCAGCCACTCCTCCCAGCTTAGTGTCATCAGCAAACTTGCTGATAGTACACTCAACTCTCTCATCTAAATCGTTAATGAATATATTGAATAATATTGGCCCCACTGACCCCTGAGGCACTCCACTAGATACTGGCCTCCAACTAGACTCTGCACCATTGACTACCACTCTCTGGATTCTCTCCTTAAGCCAGTTTGCAATCCATCTCACTACTCTATTGTCCAGACCACACCTCCTCAACTTAGCAACTAGGATGCTATGGGAGACTGTGTCAAACGCTTTGCTGAAGTCAAGGTAGACCACATCCACTGCTCTGCCATCATCCATCCACCTTGTTACATTCTCATAAAAGGCTATGAGGTTGGTCAAGCATAACTTACCCTTAGTAAAGCCATGCTGACTGCCCCTAATAATCCTCTTATCCTTGATATGCCTTGAGATGGCACCAAGGATAAGCCATTCCATTACTTTCCCAGGGACAGAGATGAGGTTGACTGGTCTATAATTACCCGGGTCCTCCCTCTTGCCCTTTTTGAAGACTGGTGTGACATTTGCTTTCCTCCAGTCCTTGGGCACCTCTCCCATTTCCCAAGACTTGGCAAAGATGATGGAGAGTGGTCGAGCAGTGACTTCAGCCAGCTCCCTGAGCACCTGCGGATGCATCCCATCTGGACCCATGGATTTATGGATGTCCAGACTACTTAATTGCTCCCTAACGCAGTCCTCATCAACTAAAGCAAACTCCTCCATTGACCTGGCTTCATCCGGGGTCTCAGGGGTACAGGGCTCTCCAGGACAGCCTCTGGTACAGTAGACAGAGACAAAGAAGGTATTCAGTAATTCTGCCTTCTCTGTATCTTCTGTCACCAGGGCACCCACCCCATTCATCAATGGGCCTACATTGCCTCTGGTGTTAGTTTTATCTGCTATGTATTTGAAAAAGCTCTTTTTGCTGTCCTTGACCCCTTTTGCCAGGTTTAATTCTCAGGAGGCCTTGGCTATCCTAGCTGCCTTCCTACGTCCTCTAACAGCAGCTTTATATTCCTCCCAAGTGGCCAGCCCCTGCTTCCATGACCTGTAAACTCTCCTTTTCTGCTTGAGCATACCCAACAGATCCCTATTCAACCACACAGGTCTCCTGGCTCCCTTCCTTGACTTCCTGCGTTGTGGTGATGCTCTGATCCTGAGCTTGGAAGAAGCAGTCCCCGAATGCCACCCAGCTATCTTGGGCCTTTTTTCCTTCAAGCAGCCTTGCCCATGGGATTTCCCCCAGCAATTGCTTGAAAAGGCCAAAGTTAGACCTGCTAAAGTCCAGGGTTGCAATTCTATTTATTGCCCTGGTCCTACCACACAAGATGCTAAACTCCACCATCTCGTGGTCACTGCAACCCAGGCAGCCCTCAACCTTTACCGCTTCGACCAGACCCTCCTTGTTAGTGAGGATGAGATCAAGCAGCGCTCCTCTCCTGGTCGGCTCCTCCACCATTTGCATGAGAAAGTTATCATCAGTGCACTGGAGGAACCTCCTGGACTGTGGCTGGCTGGCTGAATGGTCCTTCCAACAAACATCAGGGAAGTTAAAATCTCTCACAACAACCAGGGCCTGAGACTGTGAGGCCACTCTCATAGAAGGCCTCATCAACTTCCTCAGCCTGATCCAGTGACCTGTAATAGACATCTACAACAGTATCACCCCTGCCAGCCTGCTCCTTGATCCTGACCCATACACTCTCAACTCGCTCCTCATCGGCTCCTGGGCAGAATTTAGTACATTGTAGCTGCTCTCTCACATAGAGAGCAACTCCACCACCACACCTGGCTGGCCTGTCTTTCCTGAAAAGGACATAGCCATCCATGACCACATTCCAGTCATGTGAGCTGTCCCATCGTGTTTCTGTAATTGCCACTAGATTGTAACCTTCTGATCGAACACAGGTTTCTAATTCCTCCTGTTTATTCCCCATGCTGGTGTACAGGCATTTCAGGGAGCATGCCGAGCACACTGATTTCTCCCTAGGGGTACAGGAGGCCACCTGGTCCTCATCGGTTCTAGAATGCTGCCCCACTGGGACAAGCCCAGCTACAACCCCATCCCCCTTCGAACGTAGTTTAAAGCTCTCCAAATGAGCCCAGCTAATTCCTGTCCCAGCCTCCTTTTGCCCCTGCGAGGTAAGCCTTTCCCGCGTATCACTGTCCGGACTGGAGTCTTATAAAACCAGCCATTATCAAAAAATCCAAAGCCATGTCTGTAGCACCAGCCTTGGAGCCAATCGTTTACAGTCTGAATTTTCCTGTTCCATCCCACATCGTCCCTTGAAGATGGAAGGAGTGAAGAGAAGATCACTTGAGCCCCAGAGTCCTTCACCATCCTTCCCAAGGCCTTGAAATCTTTCTTCATTCCCCTCAGACTACGGGAAACAGCTTCCTCCCCATCTATCTGGAAGATCAGCAGCGGGTAGTAGTCTGTCAGGTGCACCAGTTTGGGGAGCTCTCTAGCGATATCCTTGATCTGGGCACCAGGTAGACTGCAAACTTCCCCAACTGAGTTGTGTAGGCATTCCATGGAACATGAAGGGGCTGGCCACATATTGACTGCTCACTGCCACTCTTCATGTAAGAATGAGGTAACACCAAGGGAAGGTGCTCATAGCTAGGAGGGTGTTGCATCTTCTGCACATAGTATGTGGTTCCACTGCAATGCACAGTGCCACAGGATGCTGGGATGCATTATAAACTTACCTGGCCTCAAGAAGAAACTATGGAAGATCAAGGAAGAAAAATCTGTTAAAGGCTTTTAGATACATAGAAATTATCCTCTGACTCAGGAAGTCCTTGGTTTGTGGCTCAAGGGGAATATCACATGCCCTACCCATTTCCTATATTCTTCCCTAAGCACCTACCTTTAGCTCCTGTGAGACAGGGTACTGCACCAAACAGACCTGGATTTGGCACAGTCATTCACATGTAGTGAAATCCCTTTAAAAAAAAAAAAAAAAGATCCTGCAAATACTTTTGTAGTTCAATTACTATAATATTTTGCAAGCATTGGAAAGTTTAAACAGTTGCTTATGGTCTTTTAACATAAGATTAACATTTGAGTCAGAATTCCTTAGTTTTACACAAACCAATGGATGAAACAAAGTAGGTAAGGACTTTTTCTTCCTCTTCCCCCGCCGTTTATTTTTGTTTCATTTAAAGCTTTCATCTGATAGAGCCAAATAAAACACAAGTATGCCACCTCTCTCTGTGCCTGAATTGTTTATATTTGTATTACTGTGCTAGTTATAGTGAGAGAGATTAGACATGGTAATGGAGAAATCAAAATGGGATAATCCTTAATGCAGTGGACAGACATGAAAGTACATGACATATTCTCTCTGATAAGTCAAAAGAAAGATGAAAAAGTGCAGGAAAACCACATGATAACTTTTTCCAGCATACAGAGTGACATTCATGATATAAGAATATGTGAAACAATCAATTTTGATTCTTGATATGGCAAATATTTTCCTAGTTCTATATTTGATCTTGAATTCTGTTATTCAATAGCTACAGAGTATATTATTGCTTCATTTAAAAAAGAGGGGGAGACAAAAAAACCCTTTATATGCATACAAAGATGCCTACATAATTCCAACCATTTATTAACTGAGTGTTTTATACTTGGTTTTTCTAGCTGCAAGTTATGTCCATTATTTAATTTGTGTTAGAGATTACAGAAGCCAGAGGGTCTTGTGGTACTTTACATTCCTCTAAAGGAGGTTCTACAAGACTCTGCAATTTTGTAGTAAGTATTGAAAATTACAGAGAAAATTAAGTGTACGTTGTATTCACTTCCCTATTCTATGCCTACTCACAGGTTTATGTTCATGGGGATTTCCCACAAACAACTCCTAGAGACATCTTCTTTATTTTTTTTGCACTTTTTTTCTTGTCAGGGGGTATTTACACACATTCCATTTTTATTTTTATTTCTTTTCCTCTCTAGCGTATTACTACTGAGCTGAAGGGGCTGAACTAACATTTTTCATAGATCAAGAGGAAAAACACCACAGTTGAGGCAGCAATAAAGCAAGTTCCACTGCTGCTTTCATCAGCTTGTTTCAGTAACTCATCAGAGCAGCTGGCTATGGAAGGCAAGTCCCAAACCTCTGCACTTACCACTGACCCGGATCAGAGGGGCAGTAGCTTTTTCCAGCACTGGTCACCAGTTTACTAGAAAGCAGAAATAGATCCTTCGTTTTATATCCCTTAGAGCCAAAGAGTAATAAAGGGGTGGGAAAGCTTCAGGACAACATTCATCTTGGCTGGACTTGATCTAACGACCTATAGGTGAAGGTGCTTTGTATCCTATTACCATTTCTTTGAATCATTTCGACCCTTTGTTCTCCACCTTTATTAAAAGACCTGAAGATTAATGAGTGGAACAAATGGCAGGGGGATAAATCTTGGTCCATGTTACATCTTAGAAATGATATTTCAGATGTGTAATTCAGGGGATAGGTGTTTGTTGTTTGTTGGTTTTTGGTTGTGGTGTTTTGTTTGGTTTGGTTTGGTCTGGTTTTTTTGGGGAGGGGGGGTGCTGAGTTAGAGTTTGGGTTGATTTTTTTTGCTTGGAGGGGTTGATGATGTTTTTGTTTTGTTTTAAGTTTGTTTTTTGTTTGTTTGGGGTTGGTTTGTTTTTTGGGGGTTTTGTTGTTGTTGTTTGATTGATTTTTACATAGGACAAAAATCACCATAAAATCTCATAGCACTGATAGGTGTCTACCTTGAGGCTTCTATAACTTTGAAGCAACCACAGGTAAAGATATTGTTCAGAGTAAAGCCTTACAACACTAAATGGCTTTATTATCTTTCTAATTTCAAAGCAGACAAGTAACTCATTTCTTCCAGGAACACAACACAATTAGTCATCCACAGACATTACAGAAAGATTAGATTTTTTCCTAACAAAGTAAAAATCCTCTAATTATCTTTAAAATACTTCTAGTTTATCTTGCATTTAAATTTAAAGAGGGGGAATGCATGCCAAATTAGAATTAAATGCATCTTATTTACCTGGCTTTCTATGTTGTTCACATTCGGACTATTGTTTCAAATGAGCAATCACTTTTCACTTTCCACCACCATCAAGGCTGTCACTTAGTCATCATAACTTTCCTTTGGTTTTAGGTGTTTGCGAGATCTGGTTAAATTGAAAGGCAGGACTGATTTGCTTTTGACTGTTCTGGACAAGTCTATGCTGACTCAAATAACTTCTAATATAAAAATGCATTTTCTGACTTGCCCTGTTTTCATTTTAAAGCTGATTTTGCTTCTCATACAATAATTCAGGTTGTTGAAAATAGTAAGCAATGAAAAATATCCCCAAATTAGTGCCCCACTGGTTAATTTTCTGCAACCTTAGATGCTGGCATCTGCAGCATCACATTCTTAAGTAACTATTCATTTTGCAGATAGCTCTTCCACTGCTTTTACCCAGAATTTATGCCTAGACAAGCACACAAACATCCCCAAAGTATTTAGCTATGTTGTCAAGACTTTCTGTTAAGTAAAAAGCATGTTAAGATCTGCGAGTGATGAAAGGTACAAAAATACACAATTTTTAAACTTTTAATCATGAAAAAAGTGTTTTTAAAAGCATGATCCATAAATGTATACATTGGCACAAATATCCTTGCTTGCTGTCTCTTAACACTGCTAACACATTCTCATTTAATGGTTTCCCTTTTCATTTGGGAGCTCTCTCATTGTGCATCCACCTAAATGACTCCAAGTACTTCAGGAGGGAGCACGAGGGAAGGCACCAAACTCTCTTAAATATAAATAACTGATCCAGGCTAAATGATGACTCTTTTTAGGTTTAAGCTGGTATCAAGAAGAGAGATTATTTTATGCTTTGTTCTGTGCAAACATGGAGTGCCTGGCACTTTTTTGCTGCACCTCCCTCAAACTGCTAGTTCTTACAGAACATGAATAAGTCTTAACCTGCAGTGCAATATGACACTTCTTGGTTCTAATACAGATGAAGTGAAACTGTCCTGGTTTCATCTCTGCCAGGATTACAATGGAAATGTCATACTATAAATATCAAGTTCTTGCTGTCGTTTTTTACATGTTTGGTTACTCAAGGTTTATATTATGATTTTTTATTCCCTATTGCAAGTAATTTTCTCCCCTGTTTCCAGTTCTTCAGTCCCAGAGAGAGCTGAGCAACAGTTAACTCTACACAAAATAGCCCTACCAATTTCCACTTTTTCAGTGAAAGATCTTTCACACGTTTTCCCACCACCTTCTGACTCCACTCAAGACCTAGGAAATCAACCTTTAGAGAGATAAGTATTCACAGAAAGAATCAATGACATTTGAAAAAGCAAAATAAGAAATTTTATTACACTTTTCAAAAAGTGTAAGTATATATCTCTATGTCATTCAAACTATGGGATTTTATTCAATGAGCTAATCAGAATTATTGCTCAATAAAAGCTAGAGAGACTACACATGAGCTATCGTTTGGGATAAAAAACAAGAAGTCTCAAAGAATATCTATTAAATACCCAAACCATTTAAAAAAACCATGGTCCATCACTCTAATATTGAAGAAAATTGCCAGTGAACCAAATTTTAATCCTTCTCCACTACTGGCTTGCTGCATGTCTCTGACAAGCAATAGTAAGAGTTTTGCCTCCTGCTTTTTCCCTTTCACCCGTTAACTTCAATATTGTAAGGAACATTTAACAAAGGAATGTTGTTTTTATAAAACTAAGGAGCTGCTGCTTGACCCCAGCCGGGGGGTAGGGAAAGACTGAGAGACATCAGACTATGAATCCTTAAGGTAAAATGAAGTCTCTTTAAACTAATCCTGGAATGCATACTGATACCTGTATTTACAAGTTAATCTATGTGAAAGGGTAACCAAAGAGCCAAGAACCCATATTTTAAATAGATTGATAAGGGGAAGGGTATTGTTAGAATTAGATGAATTAAATGTGTAAACTGAGGCAGGCATCGGTTAGTCTGTAAACCCTAAAGTACCCAACCAATGGGGAGCGGGGGAGGGAAATTGCGGCCGAGATTTGGGGGGACATAAGGTGGGGCTTTTTGCCCTATTATGTGTGCCTACCTTTAGATAGAACACCCAATCTTGCAAAATCATTATTAAAATATGCTTTGCTAAGAGATCCTGCCTGAGCCTGTTGTATTTGCAAGGTAATTGTTTCCTACAATATGTTATGTATGGAAAATATGGCAGTGGAGATGGTGTTTTCTAATGTCCTAATTGTTCTAGATGATACCCTTCCAAAGTAATAAAGGAGTGGCCTCAAATATCTGTTTGTTGTATCTGAACGATAACAAATCAAAATTTCTGGTGAAGGTGGTTCCAATACTTGGAAAACTCTAGTTATACATAGTGTACCTCTAATACCTCTTCTCAGAAATACTGCATATACATCAAAACTCTACACGTTGCTTTCTAAAAACCTGTGAAACTACAATTATTTTTCTTTAACATACTTATCCTAAGAGACTGCTTAAGAAGCAGGATGAAGACTACAGCTGAGATCTGTCCTTCACTGGCACAAATCAGGATAGAACTGATCTAGGCTTAGGACAGAGCTTTCTTGAGATGCTGGTCCATGACTGCACAATAAATCAATCTCCTCTCAACAAGCTCAAGATGTTGTTGCATACACAGCTAAAGGTAACTTTCGAAAAGCAAACTAAGCCTCTAAACCCAAAAGGACAGGTCAAAAAACAGGACCAAAATGTCCACCAAAAACAAAAACAAAAAAAATGTGGTGCAATCACATTTCTTAGTGCTCTGGGAGGACAAGAACTTACTCTAAAAGAAAGCCTCAGCTGAAACCAGTGGTATCTACTCTCATATAGACAACGATGACAACAATATGATCTGCCCAGTGAAAATATTAAGAATGCTGGAGGTTACGTTTGTCAAGAAAGACATTTATTTTGAATTATTCACTTAGTTTCTCAGTTAATAAATTCAAAGAATCTGGTTATTACACCCAGGCTATGATCTTTCAAATTGTGTTTAATTGTCATTACAAAAGATGAAATTCTTTCTCTCATTTTGAAGCTGAGACAGAAATCATTACAAGAAAAAGAATTAAAAACCAAACCAAAACACAAAACAACACACACCACCAAAACCCTACAGCTTCAGAGCAGACAGAAAATTAACGTGGCTTAATTAAATTCATGGTGGGCTCATTATTGCTGCTGTTGTCTAGAAGAGAATAAACATATTGACTAGCACTCCTTCACACAGATTGCCTCAACTGTCAGCATTTGGATAAGCCTGTGGCTATAGAGAAATAAATAAATGTTGATTCAACTGTGTTATAAATATCCTATTTCTCTTGCATATGATCAATTTATAAACACAAGAAAAGCACAGTGCACAGAGAGGAGGTCAAGGCATAGACTGGGACTCTGTTCTAGTGCCCTTGGACTCAGAACAAATCACTGGCATTTGAGTTTCATTCATTGGTCACCACCTTCAAATGAAGCCACTGCAAACTCTGTGCTCAATGCCCTGACCTTTCTCTGCCCGTGTCCACTAAGCACAAAATGGTACTTTACTCATTTTTTTAAGAGCACATGCAGGTTTTTACCTGCAATTGTAAAAGCGGCTCTCCACACACACAGTCTTTCTGTTGTATGCTCCACTTTTCAGAACCTCCTACAGAAACCCAAAACAGTTCATCAGATCTGTATGTAAACCCTGTTTCTCTGTAAGGCGTCAAAGAGAATTTATATTCATACGATATGCCTGTATCTACCCTCCGTGGGATATTGCCAGCTGAGCTAGGGTTTCTTCACCATCTAAGCCAAGCACATCAAAGCATCTTAGCAGCTCTGGAATGAATAACTACAGGCTTTCATGACATAATTTATATACATAATTAATGTGGAGAGCCAAAGACATCTGCAGTCCTGCAAAGCAATTCAAGTTTCAAAACTGCAGTCCTGCAAGTTCAGCCCAGCTCATGAGGCTTCACAGTGGTTAACCCAACTCACTGTGCACTCCCCACCCCCCAAAGAGACACAAGGTGGTAAGAGTGAGACTGTCACAGAGCAGTGCCACAGCAGTGCCATTTCCTGTGCCACTTCCAGGCATTTAGCAAAGCCATCCAGCCACAGAGCTTTTATACCAGTTTGGTGCATAGCAGCATTTGGGATGTATTCTAGCCCTACAGGAGGTTTGAGTTAGGTCTGCACCTGTCAGTCAGGAAACACCAGCATCCCCAGCATCTGGGCATCACCACATATCCCAGTAAGTTCACATCTACAGAAAGTGTTCTTTCTGCAGGCTTTGTGAAAAGTGCTATTCATTAGCTTTTCCCTTCCCATTCCAAGATGGAAATGATTGCTGTCAAGCCTACATCCTACAAAATGGGCATTGCTCTTTTCTCTAACTCATGGCTAATGATTACTATGTTCAGTTTTAAAGAAAATATGAAAGAAAGCTGTCCTAGCTGAGGACTTAACTGTTGAAAATGTTGGACTTTTTAAGAAGTCCCCTTTTAAATTAGTAAAATGCTATCAAAGGACTTCTTCAGTTGCTAAGGGGAAAATGGTATGATGAAACATTAAGTTTGATTCATATCTCTATCAGAACAAGTAAAGGTGTTCCGATGCATTCTGCCATTCCTTACATAAAGCATCAGAATGGCAAGCTGAAGAACTAGCTAGCTGGTTTTCTTTCCAAAGTTCATCCACAATGATTCAGATATTTACCAACACTTTATTTTAAGTTCTGCCATTCAACTAGTTCTGTGCTCCATGCAGTGTAAATCAGACTTGGAGAATACTGCAGAAAGGCAATACGTCAACTTTATACCTCTTGACATGGTAAGATTTGATCTTTCAGTCTGCCTTAGGCTAGGATGAGAAAGATGAGAGCAAAGCCAGAGCCTTTGCTTTCACTGGGCTATTTTGATTCAAGTTACAGGGATACACTGATCCACCCTATTAGTCACATCTTTCCATCTGTCCACAGTACCAGCTGGACAGAAATGAGGAAAAAAAAATATATTTTAATTTTTATTTTAATTAATTAAAACCCCTCACTTGAAAAACATCCTTAGAATAGAAATAAAATATAAAATATTAAGATGGATTACCACAGAAAAAGCAAAATGGGAACATGCTCTTCAGGTAAAGTGCTAACCACTTGCTCAAGTTTGTAAGTTTTCTGTATATTTAAAACACATGTTAAGGACTCAGGCATTCTTTACTGACAGAAATCCCCATTGCTGTCTGTCTACAGTGCTTTTCTGTTACAAAAGGTACATGCATACATTGTGTTGCAGACTCCCTATGAAAAAATTGTGCCAAGCATCTGCGACTCAAGCTATAATGTGTCATTAAAGTGATAACAACAGTTATGGTCCTGCTTCTTTTCAAAGTGAGTTCCAAAGTCCCCTTTTCCTGATGATATTTATAACCGCCTTGTAAATTAGTTCAGATTTTCAGATAAAATTTTCGCATTCAACAAATTGTCTTTCACCATAATCTTTCCATTAAACTTTTCACAGCAAATTGTTGGAAAACAAAATGAAATTAGTTTATACCGTGAAATTTAATTGAAACCTACCTGACACAGAAACAACTCTACTTCTTGGAAGCCATGGGTTTCAGCTGTAAAACTTCTCCCAGTGCCTATGCAGACAGGTTTACTGGGAAAACAAACAAGCAAACAAACAACAAGGAAATGCCTCAACACTTTAAGGTACATTTTCATGGATTTTAGTTTATACATGGCTACTAGTTTCATTATATTTTTTCACTGCAATTTCTGCTTCCAGATCCCTTAGGCCCATTCTTAAACTCTGTTGAATTACTCTGGTTGTATATTCTCTCACCAAACAACATATATATAAAGGCTGCAATACCCAACAACTGATGAAGTGTTTGCAAACTTAATCTCCATTTTCTTAAAATCACGAATTGCTATGACAACGTACTACTACCACACCACAGCTCCAGCAATGCAAGCTGCAGGGAACATTATTCATCTATCTCTACATTACTTCCCTCTATATTCTGCCATCAGATTTCCAATTTCCTGTCTTATTTTGAATCCATGTGAATGCAATTCAGCTGGTGTTTTAATTTTCCCAGGTCTAATGTATTATAACTCTTACTTTACTTCCTCACAGAATAAAAGCCTATCACAGCATAGGATCTTCAGGTGCTCCCCTGAACAAATATCACTTTAAATGACCCATTTCTGCTTTTAGCAACACTGACCTCATTCGTTAATAACCTCATTCAGGTTTTCTGACAATCCAAATGACCCTTGGGTTGACTGCAGATTTCTTGTACGCTTTTTTTTTTTTTTTTTAATATTCCACATATTTAATGTGGTTTCTCATGTATCATTTACTACTTTTCCTTCCTGGAGTTTCTGTATTTCACTCAAGATTTCCTGACATATCTTTTTATTAACTTTCTGTTTTAATATCTTACATTTCAAATAAGCCACACCTTATTTATACTTCAAATACATTTCCTTCTTTATTTTTTTACAAGTTAATTAAAAAAAGACAAAATCACTTTCTTAATCTTAGAGTGTTTTTCCCACCTCTTTCACCAGTCTTGTGCAGAGTACAGACAGAACATGTTTAGTCAAAAAAATATTTCTTTGAAAACCAAAGCCCACAACGAAGTTGAAAGGGCTTTGGAGCACAAAATTCATTTGAAGGTGCACCAAAGGCAACAGGTTAACACTTTTTGAAAAATCAGGTGACAATGGAGGACACCAAAGTGAACATAAGGGATGTACAAAAATTGTCTCAGAGATGGGAACATGGACTATAGGTAACATGGACTATCTGCTTCAGTTTCAGTGTGTAGCCCCCAGCTTCAGCACTCAGCCCCCATTCCCATACTGGTTTCTGGCAAATTAACACACTGTTTTATTGCACAATGTAAACCTCTGCCTAGTGAGTATTAGAATGAAAACCGCCTCACACAGATTTCATGTAGGGCATCAAACAGCCATTAAGGAGGAAAAGAAGGCTCCACTTATTAAAATTTCCTGAACTACAATGAGCAAAATTTAATGGTTCTACACCATGTTAGCAATTCCCCTGCATCATCTAGTCATCCTTTAAATATATCCAGTTCATAATGTTTTATTAGCCTATATAAAACATGATATTCATCTATTCCAAATATCCACTTACTGTTATTCTTGAACCAAACATTTCATTAGTATTTTAAGCCAAGATTCTTAATATTTTGCAAAGAAATTATGTGTTAAAGTTGTTTTATACCCTGAGCAATACCAGTACATAACTTTTATGAGCAACATGCATTCCTAATTACACTCTTTCCATCTTCACATCAAAAAATGGTATTATTTATATTGCAGTACTGGTCCACTATGCAATGTTTGCTAGATATCCCAGGCCACAGAGAATAGCCTTGCTCTTTAACTAAGCTGTATGCATTCTTTTTTCCCCTTGGAGATCCCGTATGACAGTACAAAATAAATACATAAATATGTCAAAGAAAAAAAGCCCACCTACAACAATACAGTTTTGATTTCAGCTGGCAAAGCACACCATACAGGGTCCAGAAGAACTTCTGTCTTCCTGAGTCCTCATATTAAGATCAAACCAACTACATTTTGAATTCTTCAACCTCTGACATGCCACCTTCCTAAGTATAACCAGTTTAGGTATAACAGAATCTCATGCCATTCCACCCTCAGCCTTTTACGGGCTGAACTGTTTTTCATTTTGCCAAAGAGTATGCATCAGAGCACTTGTGCTGTTGGCAGTCCTTAGGACCTCCCAAAACCTCTGTTCTGATTTTCTTCTGATTTTACAAACACAACCATCTTCCTGTTACAAATGGTTTAAGGAAATCCTTGGAAGCTATTGTGTTGGCTCCTTTGCGAAATCCAGGCTTCACATGGTTTGAGACGTCTTCTCCCTCCATTCTTTATCTAACTTTTATTTCAGACTTTGCCATACTATATACCAAAGATATCTGTAAGATTCAAAGGAAGAGAAAAGAAGGGACAGCAGAGAAAACATCCAAGAACAGAGTATGCTGTTTGTACTCAGGGGGTCCAGGTATCTACACACACTTGTCTGTCTCTACTAGACTTGTTTGCTCCTTATGTCATGTGATAATAGAGCAGGAGAAGAAAATATAATTCTTTACTAAAATTCTTACCTGTACCAGCTGGGCTGCAAATCCCAATGATGTAGTACAGGTTTGACAACAATGTTGAACCCACACTGCTTCTTGGAGCCGTTGATAAGCCCCTATTCAGTATGTTAAAGCGTCACCATCCTATTGTAATGTCAGCTTTATTTTAAGAAGAGTTTTAGAGAGGTGGTAAAATGAGTCATGAAAACCCAGTCAACAGAAAGGCAGACTGAATGGAGACCCTCAGACAGGCAAGATGAATACTTAGTTGTAAAAACTATCAAGAAATTAAATAGCAATGATCTGGGTTCATTCTGTATGCATTTAACTCATTTCTGATGAGAGTAGGCTGGGAAAACAAATACACCATTTAGTTACCTATAAAAGAGTGCTTAGAAAAGACATGATTAATACAGCTATCTTAGTAAAGACACTTACGACTCTATTGTATTAATATGCCTGGAAACTCATTTACTAAATGCAGTTGGTACAGAATATATCTTCCCATAACATTTTCACTTACTTATTTGATCAAAATGAAGAAAAGGAGAAAGGTGTGGTTATAGAGCAAGGAAATAGGCTGCATATGCTATTCAATCCACAGGAGGAAAGAGGTAAACTCTTGTTTTCTTTCAGGCACAATGTTTTATTGTAGGACAAAAATTCAATATAAACAATAAGATTTCTCACCGAAATGGGTCAACACTGTCCATGAGAACTAGTAAGTAAGAAAAAGGAGGTGACAGAGAGTGTAAAAGGAGATTAAAATATTAGTCCAATCTGAGTTAAACAATAATTTTCTTACCTGGACAGGATCAGAAAGATGACCTCACTGTATGATGACTGCTTACTGTACTAGGTGATAAAAACAGTACACTGCACTTCTCGGAGGGAAGAGATCAACATCTTGCTGCACATTCTTCAGTTGTGGTCACTTAAAAATACAGAAACCAGCACCTCAAAAACCATGACTGGATTTCAATTAAGAAAAGATCTTAAGAACAAGCTGTAAGCAATTTCAGGCTTCTCCCCAAAATTTCATCTTTCTAACTAGCTGTTAACTCTTGTTTGGTTCACAGAAGTAATTAGGACTGACAAGCTTGTACAAACACACATTAGTATAAAATTTTAACTAGAATAACACAGCTCATGATATTTCTGGCACATCTGACCTCTGGTACAGAATTAGAACGTCAATACAAGCCACTCTTATTCTTCAGACTTCAGGCCAAAACACGAAATTCAGAGTGTCGCTTTAATACATAAACAGTAATACCTGAAGTATAATTTTCAGCATTGTCTGTAGCACTGTTGGGCTTCACACATCCAGAGCAAACTGTTCAATGGATAACGGCCTTTCTTGGAAGACAGTATGAAACCTCAAGAAAGTATTAAGATTTAAATAAGGCATTAGTAGCAGTGACTTCAGTAGAATTACACAAAGTCTAAAATTTTATATATATTGATTACCTTATGAACTGGAAACTATACATAGTATTCTCCAATATGCTGTTTTACAAATCATCCTTTCAAAATATCAAGCATTCTCAACATACTTAGATTTTGTCCTGAGATTTCTCTCAGTATGTTACTCAGCTGTTTACATTGAAGAGGCCAACTCTGTCAGACAGAAGTTTCAGCCTGAGGCACTCCTTGTTCCAACAGCCGTCCCACGAAAGTAAAATATGGTGCTGTATGTGACACGGGCTCCATAATATATAAGAACAGTTATGCTATAGTTAAAATTGTATTAGTGGTATTTTACCATGTATACTTTTTTGCTTTCATCTGTTATTATCACATCTCTGATATCCAACTGAATGGTCAGCATGTATTCAAGCAGGGTTTCCTATAGATAAATATGCTCCTGAATATGCAATGTGTGCTCTTTTACTCCTGAGTCCTTTATTAAACTACCTGAATATTAGTGGCCCAAAATTGATATGATTAAGGTTTAATGAACTACTGATTAGCACTAATGAACACAACTGAACATACATTTTATTAAATGATTTGTCTCTTTTGAAATGAAAGTAATGTTGGGCCTATTAATAAAAATTATTTGGGTCATTTTTGAGCAACTGTTTCATTCCTGGGAGAAAAAGAAGAGAAATCAGCCAGCCTGTGATCTGATTAGTGTTTCAGCAGGTCTAACACATCAATAGTCAGAGTTCACAGGCTGTATTTTCTACACTTTGTAAGATTAGAGGAAAAAATTAAATAAGTTTGCATGAGTGTCTTTTGACAGGGTAGATATGTCCTTATGACATGTCAGGATCTGAAATTATGCAGCATACAAGAAAGGGGTGGACTTTGTCTCCTAGTTCTGAGTAATACAATGGATGTGATTTGGAGAAAGATAGCATTCCCACACATACAAACACACACACACAAAAAAAAGAATCCCCCACCACATACACAAAAATTGAATGTTTGGAAATATATTGTTTCATTTTATTGCATATTTTCTATAGCATCTTCTAGTTGAAAGCATTTTGGCAGTCACATGTATCAACATTTATCCCTCTATCACAATAAATATAGTGCACTAGTTTATGTGTAGTCTGAAGGCTTAAAGATGGAAATCATATCCAACATACTTCATTGAAAAACTGAGGAAGTGTTGATGAACAACTGTTCCCATTATGTAAGGGTAAGATGGAGTTGATTGTCTTAAAATACAAAGTCATAAAACATTCATAAATACTCTTGGATCTATGATGACAAATGCTGAGAACATCGCTTTTGGCTTCTATTTTAGAACCCAATGTCCCACAGTATCCAAAATGACATGTTGATTTGTTAAGATATCATTCCAATTAACAAGCAAGATTGGTACCAAATAGTTGCCCATTTCCAACGTTAACTCAGTTGTCCTCAGAAGGATTTCTTTCCAATTAGTCAATCAGATATAAGGAGGAAGGAGTGAAAAAAACACAGCTCAGGGCAGTGTTTTTCAGAGACTGTTATCTGCTGACAGGTAACATAAATAGATGCTACACCTCCAAGCACTGAAAAATTTCCTCCTTTTCTTTCTGTTACCATAAATACATTATTATTTGCCATTCCAGCAGCACAGCAACCCTGAAGTAAAACCAGTACATTTCTACACAAGTCCCCTATCTCCAGTCCCCTGATCTAGATCATTGATAAAGATATCAAACAGAACTAGCCCCAATACTGAGCCCTGGGGAACACCACTCGTGATCAGCTGCCAGGTGCATTTGACTTCATTCACCAGAACTCTTTGGGCCTGGCCATCCAGCCAACTCTTTATCCATTGCAGAGTGCACCCATCCAGGTCATGAGCTGGCCAGGAGAATGCTGTGGGATATGGTGGCAAAGGCTTTACTGAAGTTTAAGTACACAACATCCACAGCATTTCCCTCACCTACTAGGTGGGTCGTCTTGTTGTAGAAGGAGATCAAGTTGGTCAAGCAGGACCTGCCTTTCATAAAACCATGCTGACTGGGCCTGATCACTTGGTTTTCTTGTATGTGTCATGTGATGTCACTCATGACTATTTGCTCTGTGACATTCCCTGGCACTGAGGTCAGATTGACAGGCCTGTAATTCCCCAGATCCTTCTTCCAGCCCTTGTAGATGGGCATTACATTTGCCAGATTCCACTCATAGAATCATAGAACGTCCTGAATTGGAAGAGACTCAAAAGGGCCATCAAGTCCAACTCCACAGTTCACACCATGTGTCTGAGGGGATTGTGCAATTGCTTCTTGAACACTGCCAGGCTTGGGGCCATGCCTAACTCCTTGGGGAGCCTGTTCCAGTGCTCCACCACCCTCTGGGTGAAGAACCTTTTCCTAATGTCCAATCTAAACCTTCCTTGGCACATCTTCCTGGCATTCCCTCAGGTCCTATCACTGGTGAACAAAGAGAAGAATTCAGCACCTGCCCCTCCTCCTCCCCTTGTGAGGAAGCTATAGCCATGACGAGGTGTCCCCTCAGTCTCCTCTTCTCCAGGATGAACAAACCAATTGACTTTAGCAGCTCCTTATACAACTTCCCCTCCAAACCCTTCACCAACTTCTTGGCCCTCTTCAGGACACTCTCCAGTAGCTTTATATCCTTGTTATCCTGTGGCACCCAGAACTGCACACAGTGCTCCAGATGAGGCTGCACCAGCGTGGAGTAGAGTTGGACAACCACCTCCCTTGACCAGCTGTCAACAATGTGGTTGATGCACCCCAGGACATGGTATTGATCATTTATGGGGATGAAGAGGCACAGGGAGGCTGTGTAGAGAGCTTCCCTTTGGATGGAACTGAGGAAGACCACTCAAGTCCTCTGCAAAAGAGCCACTGAAGTGCTGAGGCAACAACACCAGGAGATGGAAAGGCCTTACAGCTGCAGGCAATGGGCATTGCTAACACCTTAAAAAGGTTTAATACAGGTTTCAGCATGCATCAGTGATGAAGGTACCCTTCAGAGGGTACAATCTCTGCAAAGAAACTCTTGTGATCTCCTGAATGTCACCACTTCATTAACAGTTTCTCTGTTTCCAAGAAGAAACACTTTGTCCTCAATAAGTAGAGAGTTCATGCAATACCAACCTGCACAGTTTATGCTTGTTATCTTCTCACCTGCTTAAGTAGACAGCCTTCCTAATTGTTTACAGAGAAAACATTTACTTTCATTTGTGGATTAAGACCACCACTTTAAAGAGTACGAAACCAAATTCAAATCTCAGCTATAGAAGCCAGCTATTATTTATTATTATTTAACTAAAAAGGGAAGAAGAAAATTAATACCTGCTTTCAACTTGTAGAAGTATAACCTAGGGTAGAATGAGGGGGAAGGTGTTTTTATTAATTATGGTCTTCTACAAAACTACTATTGCTAAAAATCACCTAAAATACCTAAAGTAGTAACTGGGTTGCTGTGAAACTTTAACTAGGAAAATTAACTAAGATGTTGCATGAATGTATGTGACTCAAGTATTTTTTATGGAAATAGCGTCCATAATATATACATACTGTAGCCAAAAAGTAATGGAAGTTCTAAGAAACAGACATTATAAAAAACTAGCATGAGGGTAAACATAGCATGTGATAAATCAGACTTCCTAGAGCATAAAACAATCACCAACTGCTTGGGATCCTCTGTAATTTTTTTCTTTAATTTACATATTTTAAGTCTGGTACTATGTACTACTAGTGCTTCTGACACAGTCCTGCTTTGACCCACAGCTAAAATTCTTTCTAAGACCGTGGCCATATTTATTTATAATCTAACATAACCCCAAACTAAGAGAATTTTGTAATAACACACAAAGATGTTCTGCTCATCCTTTTCCCCAAAAAAACTGTGTTGAAAGACAAAATAGTCACTTTCAGGGCTTGTAACACAAAAGGGAGTGGCAGGATTTATGTACATGAAACCACTGCTTTTATTAGTAAGTGGCTTAATCATATTTCTTTTTAATAAAAACATGGAATTGGCTTGCTATAAACTTTAAGAGAGGCACATTATTTGACAGGAACAGTGAGTTTATATTTCTCTGCAATGAAAAATTCCAAATTACTTTAGAAAATACTCCCTTGGACTTGTAATAAGTATTAAGCATCAGTAAATCCATTTCTATTTAATTATGAGTAAATTAGAGGTTGTTTTAAACATTAAGAATCTGCTTCATTTTTCGCAAAGGCTTCTCAGGGGTTGGAAAACAGTGAAGACTAAATCAAGGGCTTAAGGAATAAATCATTTTTAAAAATAATTACATCTTCATTTCTGAGAACAAAAACATAAATTC
Source organism: Columba livia (assembly GCF_036013475.1). NCBI lineage: Eukaryota > Metazoa > Chordata > Aves > Columbiformes > Columbidae > Columba > Columba livia. The sequence goes on from NC_088602.1 coordinate 71,255,074, forward strand.
TGGATTATCTTAGCATCTTATAAAGAGATAAAACATTAAAGTTATGTACCTAAAACCATACATTATTCATGAAATGTAAAATGTACATCCTTAACTAGTTATTCCCCCCACAGAACGTAATTAAACCAAGTGGCTCTTCTTTCAGGGCATGTAAGAATAATAAACGAGACTGTTAAATAAAAAATTGAATTAAAGCTACTGGTAAATTTATTTGACAAGAATTTCCACTATCAGAAAAAAAAAAAAAAAAGTATTTTCAGTTGCTCGTACAAGTACCGCTTCAAGAGCAGCTTGTCCAAGTAAAGACATGCCTAAATTTAACCAAGATATATTCTTTTTATCTAGGTAAATCATCTTTCCTATTTAAACTTCCTTACCTATGTCAGACGATTGACAGCTGGATGCCATTCAAGACACCTGCATTTGGTCTGAGTGGCAGGCTGAAAGTCTCGTGGGATATTTCTGAGCTTGTACCACAGGCAACGGGTCAAAATATTTACTTCAGACAACAACCATGAAACTTCATTTACTGGTGTTATTTTCTTTCTAATTAAAGACTAATTTCAAAACAGAGTGGAAATAATGTGTCTGCTGTGGTTAATATTTAATCAGCAGTCTAGCGTGCCGACCATGTATTCCTTGTAATAGCCCAGGGTCAGTGCCCTGGATCCCACTGGGATGCCATATGGCTGTGTCCAGAAGACTGGAAGCCACAAATGACCCATCATGGTTTGAGTGATAGTATGAATCAATAAGGATACTAATTATTGGGTTTGAAGAGCTGACTCATCCACTGTGGGAGCGAACATTATCTTAACAACACTGAGTGTTTAATGTCATAATATGAGACATGCTATTATAAAAAAAAATAAAGCAAACCAGATTCAAATTAACCAAGTATTTTTCTGCCCATTTACTGTTAAATAATTTAAACATGATTAATCTGTATGTAACACAAGAATGACGCTTGTGTTTGCTCTCCAGTCCAAGGATAATATCATAAATAAATTCTGGATTGTGTGTGTTTTGAATCCAGATGCCCAAACGTCCGTACACGAACTTCACCCTTTCTTATACAGTTACAAGAAAGGCATTAATTCAAACCCATTTCTGCAAATGGAACTTTTCTCTCAGGTTTTACAAGAACCTGGACTAGATTTTGAAATACAGAAACTGGGAAAGCACTTAAATAAACATACATTAAACCCTCAGTGAGACTACAAATGTCTATAATAAGGCATCTCCTGAACTGCTATCAAGCCCAGATTTGCTGCTCGTATGTTTGGCAAACCTAGGAGCCTATCCATAAGCTGCCCTCTAGAGAGCACAGCATCCTCCTTTGCTGTGCTCTTCCAGCAGCTTGCTACATTCTCCCAATATGTTAGAACTCCTGATAAATGAAAATCTCATTACTGTTTCTGATTCATTACTGATATCTCAGAAAGTAATTTGCTCTGGAAAACAGACTGCACTCTCTAGAGCGCAGGAACCCACCTTTTGTAGTAGGATGTTAGGTAGATAGGATACCATCAAATACATCAAGAATCTTTGTGGAAGAGGACGTTGCAAATAAAATTAATTTAAGCAGGTCACATTTGTGAAAAACTGCTCAACTTCCATCCTTGTTTTCAAGGCAACGCTTAACTGTTTAGCCAAAGAAAAACTGGAAACAGTTGCTGCTTCTTAAGTCATTTGTATGACACATTTAAGGTTTAAAAACCACACACAAAATTCAGACTCAAAGAGCATCTCTCAGGCAGATCCTTCCTTTACAGAGACTCATTAGTAGTAGGGTAGTTTGTCTGCTGCACAAACATGACTTAACTCAGCATGTGATCTCCAGCAGAAAAGAGTTAGTATATCTTTAAATTTCATCTCCCTCTGTTGAAGAACAGATGACTATTGAGTCTATGTTGTATGTACTTCCTAAAACACAGATAGGGCTTTAGGTTCACTCAGTGAACGCGGGGCAAAATGAGCACTAGCGTAATACACTATCCACCTGAAATCTGGTAGTGACGGTATCTCCAACTGCATATTCTGCTCAACTGCAGAGGTACCTTGGGAGACAAATGCGTGTTCCCATCTCGCTCCTACTCCTGACTCAGCAAAACGCTCTCTCTGTCCTCCACGGGTGCTGGCTCCGCGCCGCGCTGCTGCGGGCCGGGGGCACCCTCACCCTCACCTGCAGGCTGGGGCAGGGTCAGCGCTTCATCCGCGGAGCGGAGCCACCGCTCCGACTTACCTGCTCCTGAGGACACCGAGCAGGTGGCCCGAGACAGCCCAGTGCGGGTCTTTAGTCCCCTCTAGTGGCTAAACCGAGCTGCTACCACTGCCTCCACCTGAACACCTACCTGGCCTTCGAGCCGTGGGTTCACACCTTCAACCCCTATGCGATGCATTCCTGTGGATGAGAAATCCAAGAAGGATTATTCTGTCATTATCTGGCTCATGCTGTGCCAACAAAGGCTCTCCACTCACACCATCCACTGAACGTGGCTGGAAAGAGGGGCGGCCTTGGAGGCTTGGATGATGCTTAGTCCAAGCAATCTACTTTCTGAAAAAAGCATGGATAAACTGATAAGCATGGATAAACTGATAAGCAATCAGTATAATTATCAAGAAGTGAGGAAGTATTCCAAGACCTACACATTTCCATGAGTACTCCAGCCATCTGGTGCTGCTGGTCTGAATTCTTTCAGGAAACTTATCAAACTGTGAAGGGTTCTGCATAAGATAGGGCATTTTTTTCTAGTGAAAAAGATACCACCTTCCTTTGCTTTTCTTTCAGCCACTAGAGACTTAAATTTATGTAGCTGGATTCAGGCCAAACTATTAGTGCCTGTGAAAAGCAGCACCAATTTCTTTTGGACTCCATATAGGAGTAAGTAGCATGGACTAATCTTGGGACTTTCATCATTGCTAGTCACGAAGCAAATGGGCTTTCTACTCAGTCCAGCTCTGGGAGCTGGGAAATTGTACAAGAACTTCAGACTTCTCCTACTCCTGACCCAGCAAACACTGGAGAAAAACTTTGAAACAAAACTCCTAAAGACTAAAGAAATGGAAACTAATAAAAAGAAGCAGTGTTGTTCTTAGGAAAATAAACAAATCTAAATTGGCATTTAATTTTGGTTTATGTCATTTTTATAGTTGATAGTTTAGAGAGCTGTAGTTGGTGGTCAGAATCAGCAATACTAGGCATAGGGCCAGTTTTACGCTCAGCATCAACGTTACTGTAGTCTGAACCAATGAAATCACTGGCAGACAAAAAGTGGCAGAAGTATTTAATTTTGAGATAGATACACAGACATTCTCAAACTTTCCTCAAGTAGACTTTTTTTTTTTCTTTAACTAGAGAGTAAATATGAGACTACAGCATACACATATTCTCTTTATATGTTTCTCATGCCTTGTCCCAATGCTCTGTCTACAAAAAGATAAAACACTGTGGGGGTCATCCTCCAAGAGCATGCATAGTTCTCATTATCCCTCAGTAGACAAACAGATTAGTTATGGAGGAAGGTGGCCAATCTACAGCATCCCAGGTACTTCTGTCTCCAACAAGGCTGAAGATTATGTGTCTGTACAGAGTAATACAGCACAGCAGTTTCCAAGTGGCCTAGTAGTCTTTCACTGCTGTCTACATTTTGTGGGCATTTTTTCACTTTACACATTGTTTAGAACTTGCTGCAGTGATTTCAGAAGTTATATAACTGTGTCAGTGCTCATATGAATGACAACTATTTCTCTGGCTTTGTTTTACCAAAAATCCTTCCAGCACTGCTTTTCACAAAAGCACTAGTACAGAAATAGCTGCAGGGAAGTGGTGGAACTCTGCCTCTTTAGGCAGAGTAAAGAGAATCTTTTAACTAGTAGACTGTTATTAATTTACTCCTATATTGCTACATGATATGTTACTCCGCTGATTCTCTCAGATTATGTTAGGTTCTGATTTTACCTACCTAAACTTAAAAAAAAAAAAGCAAAGATGACTTATTTGTCTTTTATATTTCAATGACATTTCATTTCCCCAGCACCCCGTTCGTTGTTAATAGTCCATATAAAAGCTCATTCGCATTATTAAAGCATAAAAGAAGAGGGGGAAAGACAGAAGGGAAAGATCACAGCATGGTCATTGCTCTGAGTCCCATTTCCCAGATTTAGCAGGTGTTTGACAAAACTGAGTTTGATCAGCATGTTATGTTACTGAAGTCTACAGAGAGAAATTATTATCTCAAAGCACATTGCAAACATTGATAGAATTCTACAGAAAGACACCCCTGTGAAAAAAGAAGGATGTTTCCTTATTTAATCAATGAAGGGAAAAATGAAGCACAGAAAGGTCAAGTGACTCATCAAGGTCACACAGAAGAGGTTGATTTTGCTCACAAAAACACCTTGCTTTAATGTTAACAGGAGTGAGATTAGACCAAATTCAGAGAGAGCTGGCATCAAACCCAGATTGTGGATTAGCAGCACTGACCTTTCTACCATGAAGGAACACTTACTTTTGGAAGGAAGATGAACATGTCTGCTTTTCTATCTAGATACAAATACCACTATGTGAGATACCCAGGTGATCTCATCCTGCATCTTCCAAATACACACCTTGACTGTGTTAGGCAATGAAATACTTATGCCAGAGCAACATGAGCTTGTATAAAACTACACAATTTGTTAGCATTGTTATTATTTGGCCAAACAGCAAGATAATGTTTCAGAGGAAGCAAAACTATTTCTTCACCTCTAGTGAATAATGCTCTCTAAAGTAGGAAGAAGGGCTAGAGTACAGAACAGGAAAACAGATAACTGTTTGGCAATGGCAATCTTTCATTCAGATCTTGTCATGAAAACTAAATTTGCATTTCAATATAAATTTTGTGTCAAAGAAAAAGGTGGCTTTTCTTTAAATATATGAAGTGAATCACAACAGTTCATTTTAGACTGAATGAAACACTCCAAATGACATTTGCATTTGTTCAGTCTGATATGCTAAGATGTTTCTGTTCTGAATCAACTTCTCACCTCTTCCTTTGATTTTACAGTTTGGCTGGTGAACTGAAAAAATCCTTTCATCATTGTATTTTATCATGATTTTACATATGAGGAACTGAAGCCCAGAGAAATCATGTGAATTCTTCAAGCCAGCACAGAAAGGCTGTGGCAGAGAAAGAAATTGGATCAACCCTGCCAGACCTGTGGTAACACCATCATGCTTAGGTCATCCTTTTGGTCTGTGCCAGCATGCCTTCAGCATTTTGTTTAGCTGCAATAGATGAATCAAACACATGAACTAAACTGAAATGGGCAGAACAACATGATCAACATAAGTTGCTTTTCCTCTGACAGCATCCATTAGATTTAGGAAGAGAGGGCAGAAAACGAAGCATCACAGTAATCTGCTCTCTGCTTTATACAAGAAGATTACCTGTCTCTGCCAGACACCTAAGGTACCTTTGATGAGAAACATCCAGCTGCTCTTGCAGTATGCATCTGCAAAAGTAAGCTGGTTCATGCCCAGATGTCATGGGACAGTGCACGCCCCAGCTGTATAAAGTCACATATCCATCCAGAGCAGGTTCATCTCCCTAAGCAAGAAGCACTCCTAAAGATGCTCAGCTATCCAGATTAACACGATCAGATTGGAACAGGTACTTCTTCATGAGCTTTCTTTTTCTTATGGCTATTGCTGTTATTTCTGCATCACTTTCTGCTACACTCAGGTTATTTCAGTTTCTCCTGCTGCTTGGAAAACCTGTTAGGGATTGCTTTGCACTGGGACATGTCAGGGTTAATATTGCACTACTGCTGCTTGCTCCATTTCAGTCTGGTTAAGTTACATGAGATTCCCCTACATATCACCCTTGTCTCAATGAAGACAGTTATGAAACATAAAAGGATGAACATCAGAGCCTCCTGAAAAAAACTGAGAGCTGACTGCCATTGAAAAGATGACAATGAAAAGCAAATATATCTCAAATTCCCTAGCTATAGAGATACTGCTTAAGCATATTACAAAACATTATGTGAACTACTGCTCCCCTTCCAGTCCTGTTTTCAGCAAACATTCAATTTGCAGAGCTATAGCTTTGGCTAATGTGTTATTACGTCGGTTGTTCTTATTTAGGAATAGATCCAAATCACAGCATTTGGAGCCAGCATCAACATACCCTGAAAAACTGGGTGTGCTTTTATGAGGAATGTTTCATATCAACATTTTTTCAAGTTCCCTTATCCTCTCCTATATTTTGATCATGAAGGGAATCTTTTGCCAGCTTCAGGGTCCAAAAGTTCTTGGACCTCAGAATAGAATTCAAGGCTCAGCAAGGGAATGTGGGCAGTGCCAAAAATCTGTGGTCTCCAAAATCATGGTAACCTCCAGCAGCATGATTACTCATGTTATCAAATGGCTAGGAAACTAAAACAGAATCATAAGCTCCCATTTGGGCATACCAGCACAGCAATAACCATTTACGCTTTTCACCACATATCCAGCATTAGAAAGCTTTTAACCATGCACAGGCTACTTTCCTTGCACTCACTCCCAAAGACAAGTTCCTCCACTATGAGCAACATGTGGTCGGCAAGGCAGCCCCTGCAGGGTTGAATTAGCTTAAGTGAAGTTAATGAGTGTTCATCAAGAAGAATAGGCAGGGAGGAAATAAAAAAATAAAACGTGAGAAGGGCAAGAAAGCAAAGGGAAAGAAAGAGTGAGAAAGCTACTATAACCTTCACTTCAGGGAGGTATTCCCACCCCATGGTGTGTTATTTCAAGGTGATGATGCAATGGAAAGGAGTCAGGCCAGAGTTGGAGGGAAGAGGAGCCCAGATTGGAAAGGAAAGACAAGCACCCAGGTCAGGCTGGAAGGGCAGTGTATCTTGAAGATCTTGGCAGAAGCAAAAGTGTTAACTTGGACAACCGTCAGCTGCTCACAACTGATGACAAGATAAGGAGAAAAACAAAAAAAAAAAGGCAGGGGGTCAGCATTTTGATATGTGAGTTTTCACCCCTCTGGCAATACTAAAAGCTATGTTTTGGTTTTCTCCTCTTCTCTCAGGTTATGATACAGAAAGCAGGCTGCAACAGATGAATCAAACACATGAACTGAGATTTACAGGCTGTTTTTATGCATATTTTTTGCATACGTAACCACAACAACAACAAAAAAGAAACTTATAGTAGAAAACCACTATAATTATCTCCTAGAACTTGTTTGTTTGTTTTAAGAAAAATACCATTTTGGTCCCAGATTCAACTATCACCTTTTGGTCTAAACATTAGCATTACTACTGCTTTATCAGGTGATTTTCTTAATGAAAGAGAGACATTATCACATTTACTATACTACTCAGGCAGAGTCCAAACTACCATACCTGAGTCTTAAGAAGAAGGAAGGGTACTCACCGATCTTCTACTTCCTTGGTGCCAAAGATAGTGTTTCTCCTTTGGAAGCTGGGTTTGGTTTTCCTGACCATATAGAGAACTATCAGCTGGTTGAAGGTATCCTAATGTTTTCATGATTGAGACTTCAGCAGTTGCTTGGCAGAATATAAACGAGACCCGACTCTGCAAATCCACCTGCAAATTATTAGCTTTTTGCATGAGTAAATCCATTGAAATAAGTTCATGAGTAGCCCAATTACAGTGTTTGTAGATCTGAAACATAAGCTACGAGACATTAAGTTGTCTGTATAGGCAAGCAAAATAATATCTGCAAAACGAGTTTAAAATCTTTATTACTAATGTTAGCAAGACAAAAACCACTGAAATAGCCAACTGCAGCCTCTGAATACAGAGACCTTAGTATTGAAAGGAAAAAAGTCCTGACCATAACAACATCAATAATCTGATAAGTAAGAAATAAAATGATTGTTACAAATAGCCTTAAAAGTTACCAGTTGTCTATTGACCTACTATTAATTACAGATTTTTACTCCTCACTGGGCCTGCTCACACCACTCAGTACAAGAAGGCAATGGAAACAGCATACTGAGAAGCACAGATAACACAAATGAACTTTGTCAGATGGAGAAGAGGGGAATTCTGGTAGAAACGGTGGAATCTAGTTCCAGAATCTGATAACCAAACTTTATTATTTGAAAGTCTTGCATATATATTCTCTATGTAGCATGCTATATGCAGACAGAGTGTAGTTTTATATTAGATCAATCCTAAAAATAGAGCAAAATCCATTTTTTTTGTGCCAGTAAAACATTATTTATGGCCCCATAAGAGTTGTGACAATTTAGTTAGAGACACAAACAATATCTCCTAGAGAAACCACCTTGCACACAGGACAGAAATTCAAAAGGACCAGAGCTAAAGCTGAACAGGTAACTTCTAGGTCAGACATTTCTAGTGCTTGATTTTGCAGCCTAAATAACATTCTTCAGATGGAAGTGATTTTATATGATAATTAATGATGTAGGAATTGCTATCATTATTGCGCTCAGTATGTTTCTTCAGCAGTGTTTTTCAGAACTCAGCCTCTGAAGATTAAGTGTAGCTTTTGTTTTGTAGTTTCTTTCATGCAAACTATGTCCCCAAAATGTCATAGAGTTAACTGAACTGTCACAGAGTCAACTGATTTGATGCCCTGATTTTGTTAAAAACAAGACTAGTTTATCTTTCAGTGAATTTTCCTTTCAGCTAAGTGCCTTCTAAGTAACTGTACTTTCCTTATTTTTTTGCCTGCATGTTTTTCTCGGACACTGTGCTTGAGATCATAACAAAGGGAGAGGGAAATAAGGAGGCATAGGCAATGGAAGAAGAAAAACCCAACCCTTAACTATTTTCACTTGAGTTAGAAAGGAGATAAACAGACCACACTGTGACACAGGTCAATATTTAATCAACCTTTTTAAATAATTGTGTTTTACTAGGTATTGAGCCCTGACACTGTAAGATAATTACATATAAGTGGGACCATAATAGTCTGGGGAGAGACAAGAGGGTAAGAGATGGGAAAACAGGAAACCTGACAGTGCAGTGCTGAGCCACTCATTGCTGTCTGCTGGGCTCCAGGCAATAGAATTATATTGGTACCTGATTTTTGAAGCCCCACTTTGTTATTTCACACATTAAGAGCCCTACTATTATCATAGCATTAATATATTGTTCGTTACTACTTCATGTTCACAGCTGTGAAGTAGTATTACAAAAAAAAAAAACAAAAAACAGCAAAAACATAAGACAGGTCAAATTATCAACAAGTCAAATAAAAAGCTCCTTAACCCCTCAGTTTTGGAGGAAAACCTAGCACATACTGTTTTAGAAATACAAGTGCTGGGATAAAGAGTTTACATGAAATGCACGTGCCCATATAAGAGACAACATTCCAAAATATAATATAAACTGCCATTTGAGAGATATCATACCACAACTCTTCACTTCTGCAGAAACATAAAAGAAAGATACAAGTCAAACATAATCAATATCAAGTACACTCACCAGCTCCTGAAGAGAAGAGTTACAATCACACTTGCAAAACAGCCACTGCTTGAAACTTCCGCATTCAAAGGGACTACTCCAGATAGACGTCCCAGGTAAAGGTCTTCCAAGATGATATGACACCCTGGGATAAATTCAGATTGCATTTTCCGAAGGAAAAAACCACCTGGTTATTCTGGACAGAGTTTTCATCAAAAAATGAGAAACTATTAATACCAGTCATGGTCTTTAAAAGGCTTGCATTTGTGTGGTCAACCACCATCAATCCCACTGAAATTGTCTCAGAGGACCACATGCAAAGGTTTGTAAAATTTAAGCTATTGATTATATACAACAGTTATCATAGAATCATAGAATCATAGAATCATAGAATGCTAGGGATTGGAAGGGGCCTCGAAAGGTCATCTAGTCCAATCCCCCTGCTGGAGCAAGAACAGCTAGAGGAAGTCGCAGAGGAACATGTCCAGGTGGGTTTTGAATGTCTCCAGAGTAGGAGACTCCACAACCTCCCTGGGCAGCCTGTTCCAGTGCTCTGTTAACCTCACTGAGAAGAAATTTCTTCTCAAGTTTAAGTGGAACCTCTTATGTTCCAGCTTAAACCCATTACCCCTTGTCCTACCATTGTTTGTCACTGAGAAGAGCCTGGCTCCCTCCTTGTGACACTTCGTATATTTGTAAATATTAATAAGGTCAACCCTCAGTGTGCTCTTCTCCAAACTAAAGAGACCCAGCTCCCTCAGTCTTTCCTCATCAGGGAGGTGCTCCACTCCCTTAATCATCTTGGTTTCTTGGCCATCAGCAAACTTGCTGATAGTATACTCTATTCCCTCATCCAAGTCATTGATGAATATATTGAACAGTACTGGCCACAGCACCGACCCTTGAGGCACTCCACTAGATACAGACCTCCAACCAGACTCTGCCCCATTGACCACCACTCTCTGGCTTCTTTCCTTCAGCCAGTTTGCAGTCCACCTCACTACCCAGTCCTCCAGACCACACTTCCTCAGTTTAGCTATGAGAATGCTGTGAGACACTGTGTCAAATGCTTTACTGAAGTCAAGGTAGACCACATCCACCCCCCTGCTATCATCTGTCCACCTCATTATTTCTTCATAAAAGGCTATGAGGTTGGTCAAGCATGACTTCCCCTTGGTGAAGTCATGCTGACTGTCCCTAATGACCATCTTATCCTTGATACGCCTTGAGATGGCACCAAGGACAAGCCGTTCCGTTACTTTCCCAGGGACTGAGGTGAGGCTGACCAGTCTATAATTACCCGAGTCGTCCTTCTTGCCCTTTTTGAAGAGAGTGGGGTGATATTAGCTTTCCTCCAGTCCTCAGACACCTCTCCCGTCTCCCAAGCCTTGGCAAAGATGATGGAGAGTGGTCCAGTAATGATGTCAGCCAGCTCCCTCAGCACCCGTGGGTGCATCTCATCTGGGCCCATGGATTTGTGGATGTCCAGATTGCCTAATTGTTCCTTAACCCAGTCCTCATCAACCAAGGCAAATTCTTGCACCGTCTTGACTTCCTCTGGGGCCTCAGGGGTATGGGGCTCCTCAGGACAACTTCCAGCAGAGTAGACAGAAACAGAGAAGGCATTCAGTAATTCTGCCTTCTCTGTATCTTCTGTCACCAGGGCACCCACCTCATTCATCAGTGGGCCTACATTGCCTCTGGTGTTAGTTTTATCTGCCACATATTTGAAAAAGCTCTTTCTGTTGTCCTTGACCCCTCATGCCAGCTTTAATTTTAACAAGCCCTTAGCTCTCCTAGTTGCCTTCCTACATCCCCTGACAACAGCCTTATATTTCTCCCAAGTGGCCAGCCCCTCCTTCCATGATCTGTAAACTCTCCTCTTCCACCTGAGCTTACCCAGCAGTTCCCTGTTTAGCCATGCAGGTCTCCTGGCTCCCTTCCTTGACTTCCTACGTGTCGGGATGCTCTGATCTTGAGCTTGGTAGAAGAAATCCCTGAATACTAACCAACTATCTAGGGCCCCTTTACCTTCAAGCAGCCTAGCCCATGGGATTTCCCCTAGCAATTGCTTGAAAAGGACAAAGTTTGCCCTGCTGAAGTCCAGGGTTGCCATTCTGCTTGCTACTCTGTTCCTGCTGCACAAGATCCTGAACTCCACCATTTCATGGCTGCTGCAACCAAGGCAGCCCTCAACCTTTATCGCTTCAACCAGTTATTAGAGAATCGAAAGTATCTGTGCATAATTAAAACTAAATGTGCTTTTGTGCTTGCTTGAGCAACAACCTGGAATGGTTCTTGCACGACTTGTGACGTGATTACAGCTGAGGATGTGAAATATGTATTTCTTCAGATTCATAGGATGTATCCTGTTATGTCAGCGGCTCGTAAGAAGAAAGTGAGGATGAGAATTTTACAATTTTTTTCCACAGTTTCCTCATATTCCCAAGGTAGAAGTGAGGAGAGGATTTGGTTCTTAGAAGTCAGAAATACTTAATGTTAAAAAAGAAAACAAGATAGACATACACATTTTTAAAATTATATTTTCTTGGCTTCCTGACTGAATGTCTCCATTTATTGTTTCTTTCTAAAGGGGAAACAGTACAGTTCACTTAAAACATTCCTAGGCTTGGTTCACTCATCTCACTCCACCGCAGTGAGAGAACTGTACCATGACAGAAAGAAGAACAGCTACTCCTCCCTCTGCACTAGTCTGCTGATACACACACAGCAGGAGAAATATTTCCAACCTGTGTTGTGGCTGTCCGTTTCTAAAGTCATTAAACACCCATCTTGAACAGACATCTACACAGTAAAGTATATGCCTAGTCGATATGATAATCTGTTGATGTGGTAGCAGGGAAGAAATATGTATTCTGAGCCTTGCAACCACTTGTAATTCTTCAACCTTTCAGGAACATTTTGAGGAAAACTCAGCAAAGTTTTGAAAGTGGCAGCCACACTCAAAATATTATTAGAGGTGGACTGTGATCAATGGGAACCACAACAGGGAACCACGTCATTGGTATCTCCTCATCATAAATGTAATTTTCTATAGTAAATACCCAAAGTCAGAAACGTTGAGGATACAGGTGCAGCCATTCAACTTCCAAGCAGACAGAAGTAACAGTGACAGCAGTTCTGCATTGCAATCCACACTGGTGTAGAACTGGGACCAAGAGGACATGATCCCTCTCTCTGTTAATGGCCTTGGAGCTCTAACAGAATCACAGTGAAGACAGCATCACAAAATTATAATACAGTCACTCAAATGGTCTCAAATAATTGTTTCCAAACTTCAACATACAGGAAATTATTTTCCTGTACAAGACATCCCCATCCTGCTTTTACACCCAAATAGTATCATTATGGGAATTTCCATTATCAAATTGTTTCTTGGCCTCAGTTGGCAGCCACTAAGTTGTCCTATCATTCTACCAGTGATTTTTTTTTCCTCATCTTTGAATCACTCTTAGTCTTAAAACAAGCAAAGCAAAACAAACACGTGAAAAACAAAACAAAACAAAACAAAGAAACAAGTCCTCCTTCCCCCCCCCAAAAAAAAAAATCCAGAACAGTATTTTCATTTACTTTCTAAGCTTCTCTCCTTTTTTTTTAAATATCAAGTACAGGAAATCCCTTCCTCCTGACTAAAGAGACAGTGTTAGAGAAAGGCATTGTAACAGCTCTTGTGTACCTTATAAAGTTCTGCCCATGAGGGATATGTGTAGTTTCTGAGATTCTTTCGACACAGCCTGATTCCCAATCAAACTGCAGAGAAAAGACAGCATCAGTAACTTTGAAAAAGAGGATGAAGGAAGAGCAGAAACAGCTTTTGTTCATTTACAGCAGCTGAAAGATTTATAACAGTAGAGCTTGTGTGAACACCTGGAAGAATATATTTAGGTTGAACTTTAATTTAACAGCTGATAGCATTTCAACTTTTACTTTACTCCACTGTGTTGTATGATCTTATCATTCAGCCTCTTCCTGATGCCACCAAGGTGGGATTTGCAGAGCACTTCATCAAGAAGTCAAAGGCCAGCTTCATCTTGTTACTTAGGGACTGCTCTGTGCTACACACGGATCTGCAGGTTTGCTGTAGGGAATGCCACCACTCATTGTACAGATCTTCAGTGGGGAGCTCCAGCTTCCAGGTTAAGCTGCAGTGAACCCTCTCTGGTAAACAAGAAGCAGAACTGAGGTGTCCTTTATTTTCAGCAGCAACAAAAGTATTCTTGTTTTGCCTTATTTAAGATGCTTTACCAGATAAAAGCCTGATCTAGTGGGTAAGTCACTGGACTCGGGAGACTCAGGTCAATTCCCACTTCATCAGCAGACTCTGTATGTGACCTCCTTAATCTATTATACTTTGTTATTTCCCAGCTGCAAAAAGGAAAAATTCCCTGCTTCAAAATGATGAGAAGAGAGAAACCATCAGGGGCTGTGAAATACGCAGATATCACAGTGAGGGAGAGCTTACAAGCACATAGACAGTGACACTTCATTTTAAAAGCTGACCTCTGCTTCTGCAGCATTCATAGTCCTTGCTCTTTTAGGCTCATCTCATTTATATCTTATGATTAATATCAATAATTTAGCATTTCTATTACTCCCTACCAGAAAACAATTAAATAGCTCAAAGAGATGTCTGTTGGCTGGGATTCTACACTGAGACTACAGCATTTGGGACATAGGTCTCTCATGCATTCAGAAGCATTTTTCCCCTGGGTGGCCCCTTCATAGTTTTACTATATCATAATTAAAACTAAATTCCATTCGGAAAAACAAAATTCTGGACATTTTGTGATGCGTTATTCTTGGTCTGGATTTGTTTTGCTTTTTCACGCAGCAATTTGTGAAACTGAGTAATTTGCCATGGGTATCCTGGTCATTAGTGCAAATTATTCTCCTTCTACTGTATTTTCATGTAATTGCCTTTTGAAATGAATTCATTTTAATTTCTTAAAAATAATTTGCTACAGTATGTTATTTTCTTTAAGAAGGTTTAATTTGTTTGAGTTCTAGGATTGTGATTAAGATGCATCTTTAGAGGAGGCATTCTTGTACATTCATGCTGTGTGTCTTCAGAATCAGTATGTGCCACATGCTGGGCCATGCCTAAATTGCTTGTTTGGGGTAACACAGACTGATATTTGACTACCTTGTGAACTAGAAGATTATTCAGCATACCTGGCGCTGCACTTCAGTGATAACCATATCACATTACTTTCTAGGGAATAAGCATTCAGGAATGGTCAGTTTTCACTCTGATTATTACTCTGAAATCTTGGACATTTCTGTATATTCTGGACACTCACATGGATTTCTTTTTTTACCAATATTTCTCATATATTAATGTATTTATTGTGTGATGTATGGAAAGTATTTCTTCCCCCATTTGGAAAATAAAGCTGCATTATGATGAAACGTATTTTCCAGTGGTATTGAACACTGAACCTTGATTCTCAGTTATAATCACCTAACAAGCACATTCTCCTTTTGTGCAACTCCTACAACAGCGAAATTTAAAGCATCTATGAAGACGCTTGGGTATCTGCTAAAGCACGAACAGCCCAGCTGTTTAAGTGAGCAATCTCAGAATCAGAGGAAAATAGAAAAGCAGCCCTTCCTCCTTGTGACAATAACATGTCTACTGGAAAGAAAGAAAAAATTATTGTGTTGTGAAACTTGATATTCTTCACACAGAAGGTCAAGCCATTTTTGATTTTGTGGGTTTTCTTCATTTGCTTTGTTTTTTTTCCAAGTCATTGCTGGATATTAGTTAAATTTGCGCTTAGGAGGGACATGAGCAAAACCTTTTATTTTGGTGGCTCCAGTCAGCTTAAAATTTCAGCCATTAAAGGCAACAAACTAGGTTTTTGGAAGTTAAAACTCTGATCAATAGGTGGAAAAAAAAAAAAAAAAAAAGAAAGAAATTCACTTTGTACAATGATTCCTTTCAAAGTGCTGTGCCTTGCTCTGTTCAAACCACTGAACGTCAGTATGCATCTTCCTTTCAAATCCAACTTTATCCAGACTCAGTAGATTACTCAGCAAGTATCTATTTATTCATGCCTTATGGTTGCACAAAAGTCGCAATGAGACTTTGAGTACCACAATTAATTTTTTTATCACTTATTTAAATTAGCATGTGTGTGTATGTGCACACATAATACAATACCTTCCATATAGGGTAGTGGCATAATATTAAAGCTTTTGCATATGAGCAAAAGAAAAAAAACCATCCCCACGGTATGTACCAGTGCAATCGGATGATTCTGTGCTATTGAAAATCAAGGCTAAAGAAGCCAGATATCACATCCACAGATACACCCTATTCTCATGTGGCAGGCAATCAAAAAAAGCAGTAGCTCATTTTGTTTATTTACTAAGTGCTGGGAATGCACTCTCCGGTGTATATAACAGAGGGAAGAAAGGGAGACTGTGCTTGCAGGAATTTTCACTCCAGGGACAGACAAGCAGCAGCTGAGATGTAAAGCAGTAAAGCAAATGGAATAAGCACACCACAATTAGCCTTTGTGGCTAGCAAGGCTGCAGAAGCTGCAAAAGCCGTTTGGAATGAAAATTTGGAGAGGAAGGGCAAAAAAAGAGTAGTTCTTCTATCCTAACTGGTTGTCCTTGCTTTTCTCCTTCCTTCCTACAAGATGGGGGAAAAGGAGAATTCTGTTTTTCTCAGCCCTAAGCAGAAAATCTCTCTGGGAGGAGAGCAAACAAAAGTCTAGTTTTCAGGACATTTTTTCTGAATTTTTTGTTTCCTAAATAAAATAAAAAGCCTTGTGGGGAGTAGACACACTGCATTTTTTTTTTTCACAGAGATTCTATTTCTAGTCCAGAACTTTTTCAGAGTAGGTTTTCTCATGGATGGCGAAAAAATGGGGAAAATTATTTGTCAGTGTTGAGTTACAAACACATTTAAGCACTGAGATGAGAAGCTTAAACACTTAAACCCAATGCAAAAGGTACAGAAAGCTTCCTGGTACTTTAAGACAGTTTTAATGCCATTAGGTAGAAATGGACTGACTGGGATATAATACAATGGACTGGAAATCCAGAAAGAGCAACATATTCAAGAAGCATAACAAAGGCAGCTTGAAGCAGTGTACCAACTAAAGTCCAAAGCTATGTTTTCAGATGAGGGGGAAAAAAAGAGAAAAAAAGAAAAATCCAAAGACTATTTTTACAAAATATGAAAAGGAACACTGGCCAGATTACTTCCAAGGGAGAATATCCTATTTACAGAGCCCTCTAGAGATTTACTGGGATCATTCAGCTGACTTTATTGAAGAACCACTTCAGTTTAATTTTCTGCCTTCC
Source organism: Columba livia (assembly GCF_036013475.1). Taxonomy (NCBI): domain Eukaryota; kingdom Metazoa; phylum Chordata; class Aves; order Columbiformes; family Columbidae; genus Columba; species Columba livia. The sequence continues at coordinate 71,271,845 of NC_088602.1, forward strand.
ACATTGGCAGCATATTTTTGGTTATTAGCAGTTCTCCAAGGATAATTATTCTCTGAGCAAGAAAGAAATCCCTCTTTTCCTCACCAACAAAATCTTAGGAGAACAGCAACTGTCCAGAAGGTAAGAGCTCAAAGTAGAATCAAACTGGATGCCTGAAAGCTAGGAAATAATTGCCAAACCACAGCTTGTGTAGGAGGACATTCCTCTGTTACCTTTCCACAACTTATTTCTTTCTGGCAGTTCAGTTTTCTCATTCTGCAATCTAAAGAATATCTCTGTATCAGCTACTGCTTTATCAGTAAATTAAACAGTCCTGGGAATGTTCATAGAAATGCTTCATTTTATCATAAAGATGCAGCCAGAAAAAAAAAAAAAAAATCTGTTTCCCTATTGTTTTATGAAGCTTATGATTTCTGATGACTGGATGAACTAATCTAGGTATAAATCTTACTGATGTCCCTGCACATTTGCAATTCAGTTCTTAGAATCATTTGCACTAACTGCTCTGGGAAGTGTGGCCCACCCTCTCTTGTACTTTTGGTAGTGGATGACTGCGCCCCTGTAATAGGTAGGATGTACAGTTTTGAAGGATGAATATTTGTATAGTGTTTGTGATTTTCAGACTGAATAGAAGCTAAATAAGAGTCATAGATTCCAGGAGATGATGTAGCTCTCTCTTGTTACAGGTATATATTGCATCAGGGGAGGTTTAGGCTGGACATTAGGAAGCATTTCTTCACTGAGTGGGTAATCAAACACTGGAACAGCTTCCTATAGAGATGGTCACTTCCTCAAGCCTGTCAGTGTTTAAGAGGCATTTGGACTATGCCCTTAATACCATGCTTTAACTTTTTATAAGTCCTGAACTGGTTAGGCAGTTGGACTAGATGATCATTGTAGATCCTTTCCAACTGCAATTATTCTATTCTGTCCTATTCTAACATTCTGACTGATTATTAGAACAGACAATTATATCTCAGAAGTCAAGAATTTACTCATATACAGCGGCAATAAGTGAACCCTAGATATCTCTACTGACTTTTGTGGAGTTATTCCCACACTAAACCTGTGTAAATGAATAGTGAACCAATGACCTGACAAAACTTGAGGACACGTCAAAGAAGTAATTAGGATGACAGATAAATCAGGCAGAATGAACTGTGTTACTTGGTGTCCTAGGTCTGTTCAAACAAAATACACTTACTGCAGTAAAATCAATGAAGAAACATCTGGGGACAAGAAATATAGGCCCTATCAGCACTGTATCTTAGCACCTGTATCCTAGAACACAGTAACTTGAAGAAAATATTTCAAGTTTTATTGGATACACCACAGTGAATGCCACATTGGGGTAAGAAATGCTAGTCCATTTCTGATGCACTAGATGCTAGAGTATGGAGACTGCATGTAGGGAAATTATTTACCTCTATTGCATTCATGATACTGATACTAGGAAAGTGCATACATTTTTAATAGACACATTTAAACATACTGTGAACACCGGAGAGGGAGGACGGAAATGCCAGATGAATTACTTCAGGGCTGGAGAAAATATTTTTCAGTAGCAGACGTAGGAACTTCAGTCTGTTTACTTTACCAGAAGAAAAGATTGACAGCTGACTTGGTGCCAGTATATAAATATCTTCATGTGAAGAAAATGTAAGGTGCTAAACCAGCATCTTTATTATTAAAGCAAGGAAAGACATAGATAAAATATTCAGAAAGAAAAAACAGACAAATTGAGATTATTTTTTTTTTTTTTAAATATGGTCAGCCCACTAAAGCAAACTACAAAGGAAAACAGTGGGTAGTTTCAGATTAGGACTAGATATTTTCCTTGTATTCTTGTATTTTCGTCAGCCCTAAACCTGAGCTCAGTACAAGGACAATTAGGTAAAAGTTCATGGTTTGCTAGAGATGGTTCTTTTTGACTTGAAACACTGGACCCAAAGTCTGTCCTCTTCTCCATGATCGGCATCCCTAACTGCCTTTGTATTTGTATAGTCTTGAATACAGATTTCAAATATCCTTTATGGCAGACTAACTCAAGTGGAAATTTATTGTCACTTTTGCACTCTTTCTTAAGATGTCTGAAAAAAGAGAAGGATGAGCCAGAAGCCCATCCTTACTGTTTTGTAAATCATTCTCTTGTTCAACCATCCAGTGGCAGGGTTGGGAAATAGTGTAGGAAATACTAAGACAACTTTAACGAGGATTACCAGAGAAATGCTATTTCAGTGGCTTCTACATATTTTGTACACATAATGTTTCAAAGCCCTCTGTTACACTGAACGACAAAAGCTGTAGCTAGTTCTATTTAAGTGGCTTGAACAACAGTGATAACAAAGCCAGCAGCCTTTCTTTTCCCTTCCAGAAAGAGGCAATGACATCTAGAATTGACAGCATACTGAAAATAAATTGAAGCCCCAAACAGCTGAGAGATGACTGTTGACATTTGCCATGCCACTGTACCTCTAGGCTTCTTTCCCTGTAATTAGGTAAAAACTTGCCAGTTTTGTACTGCCATTTAAAAATAGGATTGGGGCACGTTAAAGTGAACCAGTAGCTCAATAACTTGTGCCTCTGCCTTTGTTCTTATGATTACCTTTCCATAATGACAGTATTTCAATTGAAACAGTTGTCAGTTTTGGACATCCATATTGTAACCTTTTTCTAGAACTTTTTTTTTTTTTTTTCTCATTGTTATTAGTGCTACGTCCCACTGGTAGTAACCAGTATTCATTGTGTAAACAATGTTTTTGGAGACCTTTAAGACACAGGGAACAAATAGATCTCACTTCTAGAAATCTTTTACAGAAAACAGAGAATATAATTCTGAAATGAAATCACCCTGGCTGATCCAGAGAGTAATCTTCTAGCAGACCAACTTTGTTTCTATTATGACTGTGTACTTCATAGGATATTATGGAAGGATCAGATCCAGCCACTCATGCTGGAGAGGACTTCTACAGATTTCAGTTGGAACTACTTATTGCCCATCCTGTAACAAGCGGATTTATTTTTAGAAAAATGGACTAGCATTTGTAAGCTTTGCAAAACAGAAAAGAGGGTTTGAATGCAGCATTGAGTACAACTACATATGAAAGGAATTCAGAAGACATAGGACAGAAATTTAAGAAAGACTTCATGGCAGATAGGGAAAAAAAAGGTAGAAAGGAAAGATAAGATCACATATATAGACAAGAGAATCTGGATAGGGCACTGAAGGGAAAGAGCATTATCTTAAATTTATTGAAGAAAGAGGACCTGGATGAGGCCCTTTGAATAACATATTGTCTTGGTTTTGTTAAAAAACAAATTTCTCTTTTAGTGAATTTGTCTGTCAGATAAAGCTTTCATATTAGCTGCATTTTCCTGGAAAACCAGATACATGTTTTGGTAAACATAGCAATGGAATGCAAGATTATTGATAACGAATTGATGCACATCTCGCTAGAGGGGCGACGAGAAACAGGTGACCAAGAACCTGATCAACTGAGTATAACATCCCATTCACGTGAATACTTCATATATAAGTGGAAGATGGTGAGGATCTAATCCCTTTTCCTTATGGCCAACATTAGCAGAGGACCTTGTGAGTCGTCCCTGTGAACTGAGGCCTAGTGACAGAGTGAATCCAGCTCCGGTTGGCTGCAGAGTCCAGTCCAGGACGTCAGGTGCTGGCTCTACAGTTGCTAGGACTTTCAAGATTGGTTTTGTATATTTTGTATTATTTTCTCTATTCTTATTAGTAGCATCAGTAAAACATTTTTAATTTTTCCAACTCCCTTCTCTCTGTCCTTCTTTCCCTCCTGATCGTCTGTCCTGAGTGGAAAAGGGGTAGAGCGAGGGGGTGAAGGGGGAAGGTGGGGGGAGAGGAGGTCAACGATACATCTGCCATGGTTTTATTTTCATCCTGCAATCAAAACCTGCAACACATACTCAGAATGGTAGTCTAAGGTATTTTGAGCTTTTGCTCTTTTTATAGACAAGGGTAAGGTAAGATTTTAGTTGGAAAGAACTAGAGTAATGAAATAGAAACCTGTGCTGGAGAATAAAGAAGATTTTTGAGAAAGGAAATCAGAATGAAAATTTTATCATTAGACTTTTTGTTAGAAAACAGTAATTCTAAATGTGCCTTCAAGAGAGCTTGAAATATTGTGATGGGCAGGAAGCTAAGGAAATTTGCATTAGTGGAGAAAAAAATGAACTGGAGAGATGATTCTAAATGAGAACATGCAAGAGACCTTTGCATTAGGACTATGCAAAAGGCTATCCAGTTTCAACACAGAGATAGTACACAAGTAAATGAGATCATTCAGAATTTCAATAAAAAGACAAGCTGGCAGACACTTTAAAAATACAGGTGACTGAAAGGTACAACTAAGTTTTGACTTCTTTAAAAGATGAGTTCTTGGCATCTCCCATTAAACATGTTTTGAAATCAACTACCTTGAGGTAATACATTCATAAGTGACAAAGTATCAATTTAAGAATATGCCAGTAGCACTGAGGAATTAAAACTGGAAAATAGTATGGAGGAGGAGGACTCACCAACAAGAAAAATTTTGTCACCATAAAAGAACCATGGGACAAAGGTGTTGTTGGCCAAAAAGAAATCAAAATCACAGTAAAGGCAATAGAAAGAAACAATAAAAACAATGATGATGCTTTAAGCACCATTCAGGGAGAACAACTGTGGTTTTGACTGCAATCAGTAGAAAGAGAGACTGTACCAAGGACTATTAACGATGAGCCCAGAGGAATAATAAAAAACAATGAAGACATCAAAACACTTTAAATCTTTTTTTTTTTTTTTTTCCTTTTTTCCGTTAACTATTGTTAATGGGAAACCAAGGCTTGCTTTAATTATTTTTGCCCTTTTCCCCTTTGTGATAAAATTGAAGAATGAAATAGTCAATCTTTTTGTTTTTCATATATAATTCTTCTTCAGCTTATTTTCTTGGAGGTTAGACTATAAGAATGAACAATCATGGTTTAAATCAATGAGCAGTAAAACACAGAATCTATTTTTCCAGCCTTATCAGTCTAAAGGACCTCTCAAATCAGCAAAAACCACAGTGAAATCAGCTCTTATGCTAGTAGATCTTGACACATGAGGGTTTTTAGGAAGATAAGGCAGAGAAAACAGTGTCCTGACTGGCATGTGCTTTTTCTTGACAGCTAATAACAGCTGCTATAAGATAAAGAAAAGTTGTTTTGCATACAGTAGAGCTGGATTCAGGATGTGTCCTGATTATCTCTGTTATCCAAATGGATCTTCCTTTCTGAGAGGGTCTGGACTGTAACATGTAAGTGTGAATTAATCGCGAAAAGCATACAAGCTTTAGAGACAGGAAACTCCATGGAGACAAATGGAAAGGTAATTGCACAGAAGAACAAAAGGATTTATGTAAATATATCTGGGTATTCTCAGTGTCTGCATCTCCCCATGCAGGGGAATTCAACTCTCTCTCCCAATACTTTCTTTTTGATCTTCTCCCTTTTTTTTTTTTTTTTTTTTAAATATTTCTGTCTTTAATTGAGCAGATCTTAGACCTTAAGGATGTTGTTTTCCATTAATTATGATATACAATGCTGACATGAGGTCAGAACTTAATTAATTTCAGTTCTTTGACTGCTTCTAAAAGGCAGCAGGAGAGAGGCGAAGATGAATACTTCATGTCTTCTGAAAAACCAACAACAATTACTTTAAATAAAAAGACCTTCTCTCTCCAACAGTAACAAAATGTAATATACAGAAATAGATGGCACAATTTGTGACTCTGTGAATTTTTTATGAAGATATATTTCCACATTTGCTTCTCCCAGATCATGTGAGTTACAAGCATGGTTTCTGATAAGTATCCTATTTTTGTGACTCTGACTACATACTGCTAATACCAGTTTTAAATAATGTATCCTTAAGTGGCATATGTATGTTTGTGTCCTGTGAACCCATCAGAAGAAAATAATATTAAATCTAATTGATTCGGTTTTGACAGCCACAAAATACAGTATTATACTGAAATATGCCATTGGTGTATTTTCCTGCATTTCCTCAGCCTAGGAAAAAAAAAAAAAATCCAGACCTCTGGTCTGCTTCTGTAGCAAGCATTACTGATAAAAGGTAAGAGAGTTGTGCCCATCACCGTTAATAAAAGTGTTCCTCTGAAATTCTTTCATGATAGAAGAGCAGCTTTTTTTCAAAAAACCTTTCTGCATGTGAAATTACTTACTTTCCTTATATCAGAACTCACATTTAAAAAAAAAAAAAAAAAAAAACACCAGAAAAACAGAAAGCTTGTACTTTAGCAACAAACAGTTATTTTCATTCTGGAGTACTGTCATCATACCTTAGGGTACACAAAGGAAGTTTATGTTTCTGTTCATTCCTATGAACCTGATTCTGTGGGAAACTATGGGACTACCATGAAGAGTCTCCAAAATAGACACCATATTGCAACTTCGATATCGCAGTCAAAACCGGGACACCTAGCTATTAAAAAAAGACAAAGCAGATGAACTAATTGGAGGGGAGGATGTGTCTTTTCCTGAAAAGTAAAAAAAAAACCAACACAATCTAACAACTATCAAACAAAAAAAATAATGTGCACAGAAGAGTGAGAGCATGGAAAAAACAAATAAACACTCTTAAAACTAACTCTAGTGATGGGTATCATTGTGTAGATAGATTGTCTTTTCCTCTCAACTGAAAAGTCAGTGCAAAAATAATAATGTTCACAAATCTATTCTCTGCCAGAGTGATATTCCATCATCTGCAGTACCAGCCCCTTAGGTCCCTCCAGAAAACCCTGGGCTTCTGTACATGTCATAGCATTTCTCTCTCTCATATTTTCCCCTTTTCTCTCTTCCTCTCCCTCTATCTGCCTTTATTTCCTCTCTTTCTCTCACTTTCCCCATTTCTCTCATATTTTCCTAATTAAAATATCACTGTTATTGGATCACTCTCTACCTCTGTGCTTGTGCCTACAGGATGTGGGCAGTACCAGCACCTCTTCCAGATGGTATAGCACAGCTTCCAGTGAAAACTGGAAGAAAAAGTAGGATGGAAAAGGAAGAATCAGAGAGGAAAGTGCACCTGAGCAAGTTTTAGCCATGGCTGATCTGTAAAAACCTTGTCTGCTGAATGTGCATATATGGCACTGGCTGGCAAGAGGTGCAGCGCTTCATGGGTGCCATTTTATCTGGCTGTACACTATGCAAGGGCCTCCTGACAATCCTAGGTACAGGTATCAGGACTGAGTGGGGCTGCAAGGCTATTAGTTCATCACATGTAATGGAGGTAGGCTCTTACCTTAGCACCTGTTTGCCGTAGACATATCTCTTCCAGTGCAAGAGCAAACCCAGTGCACCAGGCCTTGATATTGTCGGAAAATAAGAGAAAGAACCAGCTTCCCACTCAGGGGATCAGTGAGGTCAGCCCACTGAGCTGGAGGACTTAGTTGGCATGCTGGGGCTGTGGCATTGTGTCAAGGGCACCCTGCTGGTGAGCAAACTGGAGCACAGGGACATAGTGTAATGGAGAGGAGCTATACTCTCCAGGACATGTGTTGGCCCACTGTGGCAGTTTTATTCAGGGTGCTCATGAAAAGGGAGTCTCCATGAGAACAGGGGTGCCCAAAGTGGTTTCTGGAAGGACTGGCAGGGTCAGGGGTCACTGCAAACATTCTAGGTTAGGTGCTCTCCTGACTGATTTCAGGGCTGGTCTGGGCTTGATGGGTGGACAGTTTGGCTTTGAAGATGACATTAGGCACTCTATGACAGGACCAAGTAGAGATACAAGCACCACATTCAGCATTCACAAGCATAACCACGCCCCATGTAAATGGCATAAGACACTTAACAAGCTTTAGTTAAAAGCATTTCTCAGTAATTTTGCCAGAGACAAGGCATGTACCTGAACTGTTGATTTTCCCCTATACTAGGAAAACTGATGTCCCTGTCAATGACTCTTTGATTCAGAAAAAATCCTAACTGCACACAACTACACTTGGATACAGACACTCTGCCAAGCTGGGGCCTGTATTCACTCATTATTATCTACTCATTATTTTGGCTTTTTCAAGCACTACTTAATTTTGCAGTCTTGGCTATCTTAGTGATTATCTGTAAAAATAAGAAAGCAAGGTATCGGTTTTCTGTCCCAAGTCAATACACACCACAAATCCCATTCTCCTTAGTTTCTAGTTCCTCCATACCTCAGGCATACACTAATTATTGGCCATAGACAAACTTGAGTTCCTTCAATGCAACAGGATGAAGGAAAGGGAATTAATATTTACAAATTTCAGTTGATGGATGTGGCTGTTTTTTACTGGATTTGTCTTCCACTGGGAATAACCCTTTTAAATCTGTAATGGTGGTTGAATTCTTTCCATATTTCTGATAAAAATAGCCTTCCATGAACAAGTGTGGTTCATCATAACCAGGCTTATTATTAGTTTTTATAATTTCTTGCAGAAACACCCCATTGGTTTATTTGAACTATTACAGTATGATTTCCTGAATCTGGAGACTGTTGTGTGCAGAACTGGGTGCAATTTTTTCATTCCCTTTTTTTAATTATTATTTTTTAATAGAACAGCTTATCTGGTATTTTAGAAGGTCTAATTGCAATTAAGATCATACTTAAGAAATGAAAGCCTGTGTTCAGGCTGAGATGACAGATAGCCTTGAAGACCACTGTAGCTTACAAAGGGATTAGGAGGGAAAAAACTGCAAAGAGAACTTTTGAATCAAATGTTTTGAGCTAGAGCTATGAAAAGGGAATCCAACGCATTCTAAACACCATCTGTTTGCTGAGTGTACTTGCATATTTTCAATCGCTTTATTCCACAAACTGCTATTTACTTCTGTGAAATGTCCCTTGGTGTGAAGAAAAAATCTCATAATAAGCTCCTTTGATTTTGGGGCTACTGATGGTGGGCCATGCAGTGGTATTATGATAACCAAACTTCTCCAGAATCTGAACAGAGCAAACAAAACAATTAGTGAATCTTTAAAAAGTGGTGAAAAATATGCTCTCCTTTGTGAGTAGAACACTAAAGAGGAAATTACAAAAATAATAATAATTTAGACATTATGTTTCTCATCATGTGTACTTCCAACTTCATATTTTCCCCCCATGCCTACAATTTCTATTTTTTGATAATTACAAAGAACTGGCACTGCATGTGTTCTGGTATGAATACTAACATTAAAAGTTTCCTACTCAAAACAGTATTTTCTGTTTAGCCCCTAACTTTTTAAAGATATTTCCTTTTTCTCTTACCTTTAAGATTCCATTGTTAACACAGAGAAGTTATCAAAAATTATATATAGAGGCGCCACTTAAAGCTCCAAACAGTAACCCAAGTCAGATCGTACTGTTGAAAGCAGGGCTTCATCTGCTTTCTATAAAACATAGCTTGCACAGTATGCTCCCCTAAATTATAGCATTCAAATGTGGGCTCCTGAATGTCTGCCTGTGTCAGCACGACTGTCTGTGTTGCAGAGAAGCCCAGAGAGCTGGGGACCTGCTTGCACCATATGAGCTAAATATTATGTCCTGGGTTAGCCCCCTTCCTCTTAGATACTATTCCCATTTCTGGCCCACTAGCCATAACACAGAAATATTTTGTAGACAATATTATATTTTTTCTCTGCCTGACAGCTTCAGTTTTAACCTTTTTATTCCCTAGGGTTCTGGGTAATGAAGAAGGTCTTATAGACAGTAGGTTGCCTGTGAACCATGGGTCAGGAATATCCAAGATCTACATTTTGAGACCCTTACTCAAAAAAATGAACACTTACACTTTCAGAAAGTCTCCTTGAAGCCAACTGAGGTAAGTAACTATTATTGAGGGTTATCTTCTTATTCTTGTCAAGAGTCTCTTTATTGCTCAGTGAAATATATGTGCTTGATTCAAAACTAGAATAGTCTAAGAGCACAGTCACAATACCTGAAATAATTCCTAAGTGAAACTGTTTTCACAATGAAAGCACTTGCAAAGTGACAGAATGATGGAAAGTTTCCTGTCCTCATGAACTGAATATATATAGATATATCAATGTAAACATGTAATGTGGTAATTTTATTGCATATAGAACATAACTACTGATGTACAGTCTAGTCAGTTGAAACATACTGCAAATGAATGATGATGAGGCTAGCAGATAAGGAAAATGTCTTTATGCTGTTATATAATCAGCTTGATCAAGTTGCATTAACACATTGCTGCTGTGTTGGACTCAGTGCTATTAGCAGAAAAAGCACTTTAGAAATTATCTTGACACTCATCTTCTCCTGTTGCATTAACCCATTCCCTGCTGCTTTAAAAGTTAATGTATAAACTAAGTTTGTTTGTTTGTTTGCTTGGTTTTTTTTGCATCATTATGCAACAGGTCTTCTGAGAGAAGGATTGCTTTTCTTTTTTTTTGGTGTCTGTTCATGCCTCTTTTCTTGACATTTTTTTTTCTTCTCTTTAATTAAATTCTTTGGATTATTTATGTTGTACTGGCATCTGTTAGAGTTTGGGTCCGATGCAGCAAGGACAGTGAAGGTCAGGAAAACCAATACTAGAAAGCCTTCAAATTCTACTATTGACCAGCAAAGATACTGAGCTTTCCAATGTATATTGACAGCACACCCACTCACCTACCAAAGAAAAAAGAGCCCTCACTCCCCCTACTCTGTTAACACATGCTCCAAGGCATACAGTAACACTGGCTTCAACACAGAACAGCTTGGCCTTAAACACCACCTAAAATCCTCATGGAAGCAGATACCCAAAAAGCTCCTCTCAGGTTAGACACTGACATCTTAGACTCCTGGGAGAATCTGAGGTTTTGTAGCTTGTCTGTTTCATTACTTGGGGATGCAGTGAAAATGCATTACTTTTTGGTCATCCAGTTTGTTTTGACTTTCCTCTCCTGATGTTTGAGTGGTAGGGAGTTTTTCAGCTTTGTCACTGCTGGCCAAGCAGGACCCAGCCAAGCTGTTGAACCCTCACAGTCAGTCACCTCTCACCAGAGAGCAATCTGAGGCACTCTTGGCCTGAGGGATAGGATTTCTCAAACAGCTTGCAGACTTGGCATCGCTCTGTTCCTTCTGAATTTAATAAGACTTTTTCTTTCAAAGGAAATGGGCACAGAGTCAGACTAATGTTGAAAGGTTTATCTCATTCTTTGTGTCACTTTTTTTCTATTAGTCTTTGAGTTGATCTTCACCTTCAGAAAACTGGAATAGCTTCATTGATTTAAAGGGAGCAGCACCTACTTAAACAGCCAAGGACCTATCTGCTTGTATTTAAAAGGCAGTTCCTTGACCCCTTCAGTGGATATAGGAGCCTTATAATGAGGGTTTAGAGACCAATTGTCCAAACGAAATATAATTGTTTCAAAGTAATGAAATGTTGCCTGATGGTAACTTGCACATCATGCCATCTCTGAGCATCTTCCTATATACTGGACCTTAGAGAGATCTCAGGCTGGCTTTTGTTGAGTAAAGCTCTGTAGCCACACTAGTGAAGGACTTGCAGCAGGACTTGTTAGCATGCCCAAACCACTCACAATAAGGTAGCCCGAATATGCAGGCTATATTGGACTGTTTTGTGCAATACAGCACAGTAATCCTTGATGGCAATGCCAAGAAAATCAGTTAGTTAGAACTGGCCCTCTGCAATCTCTGTCTCTTTACTACTTTCAGGTGGCTAAGACTATGCAGCTGCTTACCTTTGCTATCTATGTAGTCTCACACTCTCTAAACACACTTATAATCACTGCACTCCAGCAGCATTGCCCTTGCAAACATGAGACCCACAGAAAATGGAAAAAAATGTGTCCTAACCCCTCTTTCAAAAACAAACAAACAAACAAAACCAACCCCAAAACAGAGTGTTGTAACCTTTGTCCAAACCCCATCTGTTTAAAGCTAGACTGAATAACAGATGCAATTCTCAGCACCTCTTTTCCTTTCTTACTGAGGGGGAACAGAAACAAAAGAAAACTTAAGGGTTGACTCGTAAGAGTGCTTAGCTACAGCACTCATCAGAAGGTGTCTGGTGCCCACAGATACAAAAACATTGTGACTTGGAAATGGGAGTGAGGGACTGAAACTGGCACTAGGAAACCTAAATAACTTTTGTGGATTTAAGACTAAGTGATTTGTTCAAGTTTTCACAAAAACATCATGGCAGAACAAGCAAGAAATCCAGGTGGGATCTCTTGAGAACTAAATCTAACACCCTTTTCCCTAGGATATCGTTCCTGTCTCCATATAGCTAGAGCAAAATGTCTGAAAAAAAACAACACATTATGCACGACTCTCTAAAATGATCCTGTGTTCTTGTCAGATGGTATATGTTTCTTCATGAAAATCAGTCTCTCATCATCTAACCAGCCCTGCAGCTCTCTCTGCATAGATTGTCGTAACTGAGCCTTGACTCTCTTTTTTGCCTTTGAAGATAAGACAGCGTGGTCTTATTGCTATATCTGTCTAAATTTTCTAATGTGCAGAGCCAGGGGCTGGTCTACATTTCCTTCTCCCCCCTCCCCTACTTTGTTGTTTTGGCTCTTACATGATAATGTTTGAAGGCTGATCTACTAACCAGTGAAGTCTGTGGAATGACCCATTGACTTGACTAGAAATGGGATCCAACATTTAACAAACAATTTCAGAAGCAATCTAATTTAATTTAGTATAAATTTAATCTAATTTAGATTACCAAAGTATCAGGACCAGAGGTACTGCAAGCCAGTCCACACCATGTAATAATATTTGATGGTTCAGAGACTTTGCCCCCTCCCACCAAGCTAGCATCATTGAGTTAACTACGGCACTGGGAGCAAAGTACTCATGTCAAAATAGCACTGCCCTCAGCCTAATGATTCCCCCAAGAGGCAAGGTTCATTAGCTTGTGCACTGTGCTATACTAATGTGCCATTATCTGGGATACTTCCATGCCTTTGAACCAGTTTATAAAACCAGAAATGCCCTGTGGAGCTAAGAGACATAAGTAATTTCCCCCATCCCCATTAAAAATCAGGGTATCAGTCAATCCCTTTGCTAATCTCCAATGAAAAGGGTGAGGGATCCACTACAGAGATGGTCAGTTATCTCTGGTCATTATGGCAGCAAAGCAGCCAAGCACTCAGGAAAACTGCTTATCTGAATGCCAGTATTTGCCTAATATAGTTCTTGACATTAAGACAATATGTTCTGGTGTGGATAAATTAGGTACTTTTCTGCAAAGTTCATACACAAGGATATGAACAATTTCTAAAGTGTCATTTATATGTGTTTGTACATGTGCATACAGGTATGGCAATAAATGCTTTTGTATGAGATAAATTGAGGTGATTACAAACTAGCCATGTTTTGATGAAAAGCCAAAAAAGAGACTTTTAATATTTTTTCTTGACGTTTCCTCTGTTATTTCCAGTTAAACTGCTAACTTTCATAATGAAATACTGAAATTTCTTGACATTTATAGTTGTAAAGTTATCCAACATTAGTAAATTTCACTGATGTAAATATCTTAAATAAACATAGGACTGACCTGTGGTACATAAACAGTCCACACTGTGGCTCTGTGGATTCTTTCAAGATTAGGGATCCTCATTTCTCTACAACATAGCCAGCAATTAATCTGCCACTAGGACAATTATTTATTTATTTTCTATAAAGTTTCCTTTTAATCCACCATTTTGCTTAGACAGTTGTAAGCCATCGGGAAAAGAGCAAAAAAAAAAAGAATGCCAGCAGTCTCTTCAAATTCAGCCTAATTCACTGCTCTCAGAAGCATTTAGAAATTCATTAGTTGTCACTCCTGTCCAGATAGCAGGGTAATCATTTGTAATCTACATCACCTGAGAAGCTGAACGTATGGAATTTGTCAACATTTGCTAACTGTTGGTGCTGTTGACTGCACAGCTGATCCAATTCAAACATGTCTTCATTCCTTTGGTTTTCTGGCCCTGTTCCTTTCAAGGATGACTGGATAGTACCTTAGCAGGCAGAGCTCTCCCTTTTGAGTGGCAACTTCTGACTTTTCAGGCCTCAGTGAACTGCAGACTTCCATTTAGAGAGCATCCGAATTTCTCCTCCAGTCACTGGGTACCTTCAACATCTTTATCCATGCCTCTCTTCAGGATCTCTTCAGCCTCAAAACCCCCTACTTTATCTTGTTTTGCAGGTTTCAGCATATAACTCTACCCTGTCAATTAACTTATTTTCATTGAATTCCAGCACAAGATGCCTTTTCTGTTATGTATGTAGAGAAAGCTGCATCTTTTAAAATCTCAACTTTAACTTCCCTCTTTGTGCAAATCCACTCACTCATCTTTTGTCTGTCAAAACATTTTCCATATTTCCCTGTACTGCTCCTCTAAGAGAACAAAGAAAACTTCAAAGAATGGCTGCATTGCCTTTTTATTTTTTTTGCCCTGCAAATCTTTAACCTCTCTCTGATGTTTTACTATTTTTTTTTCAAATTGTTATTCATATTGCTACCAATGTGGTAGTGTCACGGTTTAACCTGAACTAGCAATATAACCAAGATAGCCACTTGCTCACTTCCTACCCCTCCCACCCCCAAACAGTGAAGAGAATAAAAAGGGAAGGGAGAAACTTGTGGATTGAGATAAACACAGTCTAATAAAATAAAAAATAACACTAATATACTACTACTAATACTAACATATATAAAGTGGAAATAGGGTACAAAAGAAAAGATACTCAAAGCAATTCCTCATGAACTCCATCTGCACTGAGCAGCCAGTCCCAGGAAGCAGCACCTGGTCCCAAAAGCTGATCCCAGAGAGAGAAGAGAGAAAAAGGCAGAAAGGCCCAGAGGCCTCTGCAAAACAGCAGGTTGACAAAAGGCCAAATTAAAGAAACTCCTAAACAGAACTGCCCCAAACAGATATCTGTCCCAACCGCATGCCAGCTCCAACACCTAGCTGGAAGATTTTCACTCTCTTTAAAGGAAGCATGGTGCTAATGGGATGGAATGTTCCTATTGATCAGTCTGGATGTCAGTCAAGTTCTGCCCCATCCATGCCCCCCTTCCTGGCTGCCTCACACCTGTGGTCAGAGCGCTCAGAAAAAGTCCTTGGCTCCCAGACCAGAGCAATTAAAAACACTCACTCTGTCCCAGCTGTTATCTTCTCGTTCTCAAACTAATTCCAAACAATGACTGTGCTAGCTACAGAAAATTAACTCCTTTTCAGTCAAACCAACACAAGAAGCTATGGGACTACAAACAGTTCTGAATTCTGCTCTCTTCCTGGTCACCGTGAACATATAAACTTCTCACCTTCACTTGAGTGAACTTTAAATATTCTCCATATGTACCAATTGACTACTTTGGTATTATAGGTTGGGAAATTACATATTAGAGAGCAATGTAGGGGAAAGGGACCTGGGGTCCTGGTGGACAACAGGATGACCATGAGCCAGCACTGTGCCCTTGTGGCCAGGAAGGCCAATGACGTCCTGGGGTGTATTAGAAGGGGGGTGGTTAGTAGATCAAGAGAGGTTCTCCTTCCCCTGTACTCCACCCTGGTGAGACCCCATCTGGAATATTGTGTCCAGTTCTGGTTCCCTCAGTTCAAGAAGGACAGGGAACTGCTGGAGAGGGTCCAGTGTAGGGCAACAAAGATCATTAAGGGAGTAGAGCATCTCTCTTATGAAGAAAGGCTGAAGGAACTGGGTCTCTTTAGTTTGGAGAAGAGGAGACTGAGGGGTGATCATATTAATGTTTATAAATATATAAAGGGTGAGTGCCATGAGGATGGAGCCAGGCTCTTCTTGGTGGCAAACAATGATAGGACAAGGGGTAATGGGATCAAGCTGGAACACAAGAGGTTCCACTTAAATTTGAGAAAAAACTTCTTCTCAGTGAGAGTGACAGAGCACTGGAACAGGCTGCCCAGGGGGGTTGTGGAGTCTCCTTCCCTGGAGACATTCAAAACCCACCTGGACATGTTCCTGTGCGACCTCACCTATACATTCCTCCTCCAGCAGGGGGATTGGACTAGATGATCTTTTGAGGTCCCTTCCAATCCCAAACGTACTGTGATATTGTGATTTTCTGGATGGTTTAGCTGATTTCCTAAACAGACACTTTTTATCAGGGGTCAGACCTTCAATTTCCTTCTTCTGAAAATATGCAACATAGAGCAGTAAACATTTTAAAATTAAGGATGTTTGTTTAGCATCAATTAGAATTGAGTATCACTGCTGAGCTTTTTGAAGTATTTTAAACAATCAGAAGTTACTGTCTCTACTCAATCTTATCTAGGGATACACTTCTCTGATGCAAGTAAAAGCTTTGGCAAAGAGATCTGATGATTCTTCTTTGTGTCTTTTAATGTGCTGCTGCATGAGGCTTTTCATTCAAACCTCTTCCCACAAATATTCTCATTGTGAGCCTGTGACTGGTGGTAATTAATATTGCCCTGTTCCTTATCTGCCTTTAAGTCAGTCTCTCTTCTGAAGAGGATAATTTGAATTAAGATGCCAGACTATGAACTAGAGGGATTGAAATGCAGGCACATGTCCTCTTCTAGCAAGTCATCCAGGGAGACAGAGATTTCTGGTAGAGGCATAGGTTGTACAGCTGAAAAACTACAGTAAGATTCAATACAGACCTCACCTGCTAAAGCTCAGACTGAGTTTCCTTACAAACCAGAGAGCAATGCTGCAGGCTTTCCCCGGACAGCCAAGGTGCTTTCAGCCCTTACTCACAGACATGCCTTATGGGTCATTTTTTTCATTTTAGCTTTCTTGCTTCTGAGAGTTTTCTATGTCTGTTTGTTTACACAGAATAACATAGCAGTGTCAAAAGCTAGCTCAGAGCAAGATGACATGACAGACTACAGAGATACTAACCAAGCTATTTAATCCTATTTGTTAGCAAAGCTAGACAGCCAGGGTGGAACAATGTTCCACCTGTAGATTCTTTGCACCTAATCTTGTAGCTACTGAGAAAGAGGTTAAAAAAGAAGATGGCCATCAGCCAGACTGAAAAGCAACCAGGGAATTACACCGACTTTTGATATAAAGATGGCATCAGCTTGAAAATAGATAGATGGGAAGCATGGACAACTGTAACATGGGACAAAGACCCTGGAGTGAAAACAGAGAAGCCTGGGGAAGAGTGGCTGGAAAGCTGCTTGGCAGAAAATAATCTGGGAATGTTGATTGACAGCTGGTTGAATATGAGCCAGCAGTGTGCCCAGGTGGCCAAAAAGGTCAAGAATACCCTGGTATGCATCAAGAATAGCGTGGCCAGCAGCACTAGGAAGATTATTGTCCCATTGTACTTGGCACTGGTGAGGCCCCAGCTTGAATCCTGTGTTCAGTTTTGGGCCGTTCATCATAAGAAGGACATTGAGGTACTGGAGAGAATGCAGAGAAGGGCAATGAAGCTTGTGAGGACTCTGGAGCACAAGTCTGACGAGGAGCAGCTGAGGGAACTGGGGCTGTTTAGCCTGGAGAAAAGTTGACTGAGGGGAGACCTTATCCCTGTCTACAGCTACCTGAAAGGAGGTTGTAGGAGGCTGTAGGTCTCTTCTCCTAAGTAGCAAGTGATGTGACGAGTGGAAATGGCCTCAAGTTGTGCCAGTTCAGATTGGATGTTAGGAAAAAAATTTTCATGGAAAGGGTTATCAGGCATTGGAACAGGCTGCCTAGGGAAGTGGTGGAGTCACCATCCCTGGAGATGTTTAAAAGACATATCAGTGAGGCTTTTAGGGATGTGGTTTAGTGCTAGAGTTAGGTTATGGTTGGACTTGATGATCTTAAGGGTCTCTTCCAACCAAAACGATTCTATGACTCTAAGCATCCAAAACCTAGTCTGACACAGACAGAAGATACCCAACCTGTATTGTCACCTTTGCCTAGTCTTAGAGAGAAGGTTCCTCATCCACTGCACATGGTGAGCAGCCAGGGGGTGGAATGACAGAACTGGGTACAACATGTAGGAACCCACACCTCAGTGGGCATATATTAACTCACAGAGTACTTTTCTACCAGCTGGATTGGCAGGTTATAGTGAGTGGCATGGACACACAGCCACAGCAAGAGCTGTGTGCAAGTAGGGCAACCCACATGCTCAGGGGAGGGGAGCTGTATCCTCACAACCCACTTTTACTGAGTGTGGAGTTACTGGGGGGGAATACATATAACTGCGCAGGGTGAGGTAAAACAAATTAGGATTTTTTGGGATTACTTCAGCAAGATGTTTAGAATTTTATATGTGTTTAGTAATATTTTGGAAGTGTCTTTTATTATAGTTTATTTGTTGTATGGCTGATGTTGATCCTGAATGTACAGTTCAGTGTTAATTACATGCCATTAATAAAACAATAAGTTACTTCACCCATGATTTGATTTAATTTATATGAACCTAGTAGGTTTTGTTGGGTTTGTTGGTTTGTTTGTGTTTGTTTGTCTGTTTGTTTTTGTTGTTGTTGTTTTCCCCTAAGACAGGTCTGATCTTTAAAAACAAATAATATTACTTGTACTTTGAGGTACAGTCAGGATATTTTCTTATCATTTGGAGCAAGGTTCCAGAAGAGATTCTATGCTCTGTTAACCATCCTTTCTCCCTGCTTCATGTCAGACAGGCCTCAGAGGAATTCTTTCTTGCAGAGCCCCTTTCTCTCATGGGTTTGGCCACATCCTTCTTTACAATACCTGATTAATCACCACAAACTGGCTTGCTCTGGCTGTTTCACACCTTTTTACTGAATCTCATACCCTTAAATATGGTTAAAAACAGTCAGAATACAAACTAAACGAAGTGCTGAATATAGAATCATCGGAGCAACAAACAAATATTCCATATATTCATCGTATCTCATTTTCCCACAATGGGATTTGTTTCAGTTAGTGATAAACAACCTATACTTGCTTCATTTCTTACAAGGAGGCTGGGCAACATTGTGGGGAGGGGAAGAAGAGGCTGTATTAACTAGGAAAGAATGTCATATCAAAATACTTGACCTGCATACAGCTAAGGTAATATTCCTCCACAATCAGATCTAACTAGACCATGTCTGTATATGATCTTGCTATAGTGGCAATTAAGTACTTTACCCATAGTCTGTAGAAAATATCATCCTTGTCCTTAAGGATGTGCTTAGGAGGTAAAGAAAGATCTTACTGACAAGAAGCTGAAGAGAACTTAAGTGGCTACATTTATACAATGCATCTTCACACAAAGAGACTTGAGAGTAGTTTGTCTAAATTCCAGGCCAGTGTCCAAAATATTGAATTGCTCTTCCCTGGGAGAGAAGAGATCTGAACAAGAAGGCAAAAATCCTACGGGATTTAGTGGGACATTCCATTCCTGGGACTTGTGGCTTTCAGTCCCTGCTGTAGCCACAGACAGCTTGTTCTCAAAAGCTGGTTGCACTTTAACCACGTCACAACAAATGTGACCTGAAGT
This sequence comes from Columba livia, assembly GCF_036013475.1. Classification (NCBI taxonomy): domain Eukaryota; kingdom Metazoa; phylum Chordata; class Aves; order Columbiformes; family Columbidae; genus Columba; species Columba livia. The sequence goes on from NC_088602.1 coordinate 71,291,305, forward strand.
TACAAATCAGCCAGGGTAAGAAATGAGACAACATCACTAGTTCATATTGCACCTCCTCTGCAGAAGGGTAAGCACAGATTCACCAGAGGGGACAAGTGATTCTGCTGTTGTGCTGTGTAATGAGGGATGTGGGGCACACACCACAGCTGCACCCTGTGCTTGTGCAGTCCCTCAGGACACATGGAGCCTTACAGTGCCAGAAGAGGACACTGACACAGGAGGTCATCCCTTCAGCTGGCATATGATTCACATACACCAGAGAGGAACTGTCCTGACAGAGCAACCCAGAGATTTTCCCCCAGAAGTCCATTGCTGAGCTAAAGAGCAGAAGTCAGGGACAGCTGGACAAGAGACTGGCTTTTTGCAACAATAAGAAATTATTCATGCGTATTTTAACCCATAAATAAAAAGATGAAAGAGAAAATAGTAGGAAGATTGCAGGGGAAGACAGGAAGATGAGGTAGAAGTGAGAGTATAAATAGCAGAGGAATAGCAGGAGTTGGGGATGTAGGAGGGACACAAAAGAACACAGCCCTGAGAGCCTTTGGTGGAGCTGGAAATAAATTCAGAGAGATGGAAAAAGAAAAACAAAGGCCCACTGAAGAAGAGAGAGGAAGGCAGTAAATTAGAAGAAGAAATAACACAACACACAAAAGGAAGAGAGAAAATAAATAATAAACAGAAGAGGGAAAAGCAGAAGATTAAAAAAAAAGAGAGAGAGAGAAAGCAAGAGCAGCTGTGCGATACATGTTCTCCAAACCAGCCATTAAATTAATGGGGAGTAGGTTTAATTTTATTCCCTTTCCTGTGTGGCACATTACTTTAAAATAACAGCTCATGTTGCTATACAGTACATACACATTTTTTAGATATCTGTATATATACTTTTTATTTATTCCTTTTTAACATCTTCATAATCTAATGAATTCTTCAATAAAGAAATGCTGGAAAGAAATGAGAGGCACTATTGATGCAAAAAAAAAAAAATCCCATAAAACCACAAACAAAATTCCTATGAAAATGTAGTTCAAATTTCCTGTAAATCACACCAAGTAATTCTGTTTTGCAGGACATTAAAGGACCTTGATTTTCAAATAATACCTTCCAGGTATCCTCTAAAAATTACATTATTCTGAAGTGTCCAGCTGACATCCAAAAGCTGAGACATGTAAAGTTAACAATCATGGCTGGAAACCCCAAATCACCAAAGGTCGTTTTTGTTACCCTTTATATATCCTCCTCCTTGCCTGCTCACCCTCCCTGCTGAGTCACTGGACTTGAATACAGACAGCTCCCCATGCTTGGAATAAAGTCTGTCTCAAGAATGGTGTCAGCTTCCTTCTCTGATATGCTTGTTGGAAATTGTTAATCTAATGATTGGCTTCTAACACTATCAGATGTGGACAGACAACTATGAATGTTTGAAGTTCAATTATTACCACATGGTGGTAATAAGTGCTGAGATTTCTCTTCCAAGGGTATGGACTTGTGACACAAAGAATTACTGTCATTTTGTTCTCGTTCAACTATTAAAATAGACAGTGCTTTATTTTGCTCAAGAGATTCTCCAATATTCTAATAACACTTGCCTCTCTTATTATCCCTTACCTCACTGACACACCCTTAAAGTTGCATTTCTCTCCCGAAAGCCAACCAGTTGCTAGAAAGAAATGTGGTTGTGCTGTTAAAAGAGGGAAATATGTCTATGTCTATATGGATATCTGCTGCCATCTTCCTTAAGCTGCTCTGGTCTTTTATAACACAATTTGCAAAAGATCACTGCTGAGTTCCTGAGCATTTAGCTTCTCTGGCACACAGAGCCTTTTTACCATGTCCTAGAGGACGTGACGGCAATTGTTCTTCTGCAGTTCGTGCCACTTTGATCTCTATTTTTCTGTCCTTCAGAGTGAATTACTACAATGCACTGTATTTGGGAACATAAACCCTGATCAAGACAAAAGCCATTCACTTGTCTTTTGCTGATTTGAGGAGGTTTTGGCTATTGCAGCCCTGATCAGTGGACAGAAGTCCGCACATCTGTTAATATGACAGAGCTTTGCTAACTTTCAGATTCACCTGTAGTTTTGGTGAAGATTCAGATTGGTTCATATTTTAGGCTTCCCTGTTCATTTGTCTCTCAATTTAGTTTGCAGTTAATCATCTTACAACACAGGCACCTCTGAAGTTGCTACCCTACTACTAAAGACATTGTAACTCTGAAAACAGTCTTAATATTCTACCGTGACAGTGCTGTTTATTTCCACTCTTTTTTGGAGTACAGACAAAACAGCTGCCTTCAACAATGGAAGCCATTATGATCTTTTTAGTCTAATTTAAGAAACATCTAATTTCTTTTCAATAGCTATATCAAATGTGTCTCTGTCTGTGCAGACGTCTCTGTCTGCAGTGAGTTTCATGGAATTTGGCTTCATTCTAAATAATGCACTCCCAAATGCACTTCACTCCCAAAATAATATGTGGGACCAAGCAAGAACTACCTTACTCTTCTACAGTTATTGCAACTCAAGGTGCGTGATGCATGTAAAGAAACATATGCAAGACTGAGTCCTGACACTCTCTGTATGATTTAGTAACTTTCCAATACTTTCACTGGTATTGCAAAGGAAGTCAGAGGGGATGGAAAAGCTCTTCTATCAAACAAAGTCTCAGATGATGCTGTTTCTGAATCTTCCAGCATAAGCAAAACATATGGTTTGTGTTGTGGGAATCTCACTCTTGGCATAATTATCTAGTAATTTACAATGAGATTCAATAGACAGTAGGAACAGTGTTTTGTTTATTAAGTGCAACCTTTAGAAGCGTGTCAGAAACATTAATACGTTCTAATAAACGATTTTTGTAGCAGAATATTCACAAGGGAATTGTAGCCTGGACCAGTATTAAAAACAAAGAGAGAAAATCTTGTTTTGACAGCAAAATAAAAAATAAGATCATAATAATAAAGAAAGAAAAAAAATAACCAAATGCCCAGGAAATGGGAACATAATGTTGTACAGCACAGTAGCACTACGGGATTTTTCTTTTTTCGTATGAAAAAGTAACTATCAATTTAGCATTAACCCAAAATAAAATAGAATTCCTATAAGCTGTCTCAGATAATACCTTCTAGCAAAACACTGAATTAGAGGGCTTTTACCACTCAGCTTTTCCACAGAAGTAATCTAGGAGCTAGACTTAGTCCTTCAAGCATACTACAAGAGTCACCCTGCAATACAGAGTATTGCAAGTGAATTGTGTTCAAAAAGTATGTTATTCACTTTCCAGGCACATACACCTTTAACAGTTGCTACTAATTACAGTTTACTTTACTGATACTAGGAAATCACTTTCAGACCTCAGAAACAGAATAGTGAATCTACATTATAACCCACATTGATGTCCGGAAAAAACTACCTATTAGTGGATTTCTTTCCTACATCTTCTTTCCCATTACACTCCCACATTTATCTTATTTGTACACATGCAGAGAAATTCATTCTGACCTTGCTTACATCTATGAAGTTGGGTCAACAGCACATGTATAAAAATATTATTCAAAAGAACTAACTTGGATTTGCAATTATATAATTAGCCTTATTGATGTCTTACTTAGATGAGTTAGTAACTTTGAGTTTATTCTTACATTCTTCGCTAGAAAAAAGCATAAAAAAAAAAGACAGATCATGCCCTAGACTGTAAATAAATGTGCTGATGCAAAAAGTAATCATGCTTGACCTCTATAATGAAGGGTTGATAAGTCATCAGACTCTTAAGAACTTCATCCAGAGAGGCCAACCTCTTTAAGAATAAATTGTATTTATATCTATTTTAGCTCTGTCCTCTTGAACAAATACGATCACATTGCTAAGCCTTTTAAGCGACTATCTGTATGCAATACTGACTGAAAGCCATCAGCCTACAACTCATTTCTTCAGGACATGCAAATTGGACTTGAAAAGTTCCAGAAAGGTTAAAGAGCACAATATTGTAACTATACAGTAGTGATGAGGTCAGGTCTTTGGTTGCGCTGAAAAAATGTAAAGATGCGAGGGAAGCAGCTAAGCTGATGTTTAAAGTTGACAGGTACTGGTATGGCTCATGGCACATTTCTCTGCAGCCATATCATCAGACTGAGATGGGATCATCTACAGTAGTTGTTGTAAGGTAGGTTCCTAGCTGGAAACAGATTTCCTCTATACTAGCACGTAAATAAAATGTCTCTTGAACATAGCACTAAGGCCAAATGCTGATATCAAACTTGTCCTGCAAACAGGGTGGCCACATTAAAACAGCCTATCAGGAACAGTCTTATTCCATATTAACTTCCTAAACAGTTGGGATAATGACAGTTGACTTAAAAGTGTAGATAACTGAATTCTATTAGCAAGGAATATTTTCGGTGTAATTTTATATATCAGTAAAAATAACCACGAAGAATTCTAATGCACCCCTATCCCCCATTTGTTGTGCTAAAGGACCCTCTTTCTGCCCTACCCCTTCTCCAGACAGTGGAACTGTAATTCATCAGTTCTCAGGTTCCTTTGGTGAAAGACAGACAGTTGGTTCATCAGCAGCTGGTGTATCCATGTGATGTAAACAAAGAATTCCCACTTCCAACACATGCTCATCTTTACTGAGGCAAAAGGGTGTTCTGCCCGTAGTGCTGGGCACAGAGGCAGACTCTTGTCTCCAATCCTGGTGTTGATGATTCCACCTCCCATCACCAGACAGAAGTCCCTCAGTCATACCACCACTACTGATATCTGATGCTGATGTATGAAACCAAGCAGTGAAATAAAAAACTTTATAATCTAGAGATGCAGCTGTCTGTATCTAGGCACTGCAATTTAGGAAAAAAATTGCCTATGAAGAGAGTTACAGAATTGAATATATAAAGCTGGTTTTCTTTCCCCAGTATGCTGTTTCTATCAAAATCTTCATGCAGCTTTGGGCTAAGTAGGTCAAGACATTCAGAAAAAGGCCAGAAGAGCTTCTTTTTCAATGATTTCTTTCCAGAATATGAAATTTTTCACCAGTAAAAGACAGGGGGAAAGTATTGGGATGTTTATGAGGAAACATTTTTCAGTATTGTTACCTTCCTCATTCCTAAGCATTAATTGTATTCTAGAAGCATCTCTCCCTCTTACGTGTGAAACCTATCTCACCTCAGCATAAGCACACAAGTAGGTTATTGGAGAGCTGAACTGAAAGAAACACAGGTTGTTCTCCTTCTTAAAAAGGAAACCAAAATTAATTACTAACACCAACAGAGATTAAATTAGACAAGCACCATGCTCAGAGAGCATGTGGGCTTATAGTGCTAAGTGACAGAGAAGCATTAACATTTACTCCACCATCCCATGTCTCCCAGGCTTGCCCTTCAACAACTTGGTAAATAAATGGAAATCGAACGTAATACCCACTTGCTACTTCCAGAGGGTAGTTGATAAGTTACAGCAGAAACAGCATTTCCTGATGTACAGTTTCAAAATGAAACATCTTTATAGCCTAAAGCCATTTTTATTCTCCATTTCAGCTGAAATGCTCAGACAATCTACTGTAAGAAGATGAAGGCTCTTTGGGGGCAGAACAGGCTGAATAGGACTTAGGAACTCTTCCTGCCTTGCTGAAAAAGTGGGGAAAAGAGAAATCTTCACTTGCAGGTTTTTATCTTGGCCAAGATTTTATCTTGGAGATAATGGCAAATCCTTGGTTGACACTGATCCTAAAAAATGTTGGAAATTCTCCAGAAAGAAAACAAGTTTGCCTATTCAACCTCTTATACAATCTGCAGACGACATTTTACTTGCTGCTTCAGATAATTTTTGTTTTTACATGCTCCAGAGGGATGCATTACTTTAACCAACAGCTGTCTATACGAGACTTGCAAAGCTGTCTTTGCCATTTAGTAACACACCTCTACCACAGTCACTAATCTTTGGCTCTGTTCCATGATTTCATATGTCCATTTATCTTTTTTGTTGGGGTTTTAAGGCTGAAATTTAAGCACCGAAACTCTAGGGCTGAAGTGTTTCAAGTCGGATACTGAAAAGTTTCCCATGCTCTTTGCTTGAGACAGTTTCCCTACATACTAGTCTTTAAGTAAAACCCATCATTTTCATAGTATTTTACTCAGCAATGACTGACGCTATAGAGAGTTAACTATTTGATTTAGCAATGGAGATTAACTCTCGGTTTGTATCTATGAATGCAAACTGTATATTCTGAATGTGGTAGCTTATCAAATACTGTGTGTTTTTAGAAGTTGTTACAATGTTAACTATTCCTACAGATGATATTTGAAAAAAAAAATAGGTAATAGAAGTCACAAAGTTGAGGAAAGTGGGAAGTATAAATCTTGTCAAATACTTTATTACATAAAAGAAATCTTGCATGAAAACAATTATATAAGAAGATAATTGATAATTGATAAGATTTATTTTCCACTTTAGCTTTAGTAAGTTTAATGTGTGTGACAATATATAGTGAAAGGAAAGCCTTTTTCAAAACATGAGCATGTGGGTTACTATAGAACTGACATTGAATGTTCTTAAAGAGAAGTGTTGTCACATTGCTGTGAATTGCAGAGGAAACAACCAATGTTAGAAAACAGTTGTTTTTGTCCTGTACAGTCCACAGCATTGATGTTTTTGCAAGCCTTCTATGTACAGAGTCATGTATTTGATTAATTGGTGGAAATTTGGTGTAAATCTTTGTAGTTTCATCTATTTCAGTGAAACTACTCAAGTTTGTGTAGCAATAGCACTGCAAACAACAATATATATTACTGTTTCTTTCACTACATTACATCTATTTCACAAAATACCTAGGAAAGCAAACATTTTCATAGAATCATAGAATCATTTGGATTGGAACAGACCGTTAAGATCATTGAGTCCAACCATAACCTAGCTCTAGGACTAAACCATGCCCCTAAGGAATGTGCAGTATAACCAAAAGAAACACTACCAAACCAGGAAAGTATCTCAGAACTTCTTACATCTGTTTTCAGGTCTTCCAAGAGGGTTCTACAAGACTAGTTATATGTAGAGTAAGGGTATGCTGTGACAAAAATAATACAGAGTGCTTTATATTCCATGTACTACTCTATTATAAAATGTCTATGTTCTTTCTAATAAATGAAGGAAATAATTACAATTGTTGTCTTTTATTAATAACTTTGAACATAATATGATAATGATGGAAAAAACATGAAACATCATAGTCAAAACAGAATCGATATATGACCTTGCATCTTCAGTCCCACAAAATTAATTCCAAAGTGTGTATCATACTGTTATTAACTCAAGTATAAATTAAAAAAAAAAAAAAAAAAATCCAGGGTAAAATAATTATTACATACAAAGAATCAGTCCTCAGTATTCATGGAAACAGCTCTAGAGTTAAGCATTTATGTCTTGGTGGGACATTGGTTCCACTGGAAGATGCTCATCTCTATGAACTTCTCCAGACTTCATTGTGTGAACTATTTCAGAACGTAGTGGGGATGGCAGTGCTTGCTCTTTTCTATCTCTTCCTACACCGATGCAACATGCATATACTTTCATCAACACACTGAGCCAGAAGAGCATGTAATATCATGTTGCAGTTCTACTGAGGAGGATGTACAGATGAGAAAGAGTGTTTACCTAGAATTACTTAAAATTATAAGGTGCAAGTTAGCTGGTAAGGGAGGAGAGAGTTTAACTACTCCAAACATTTGTTTCAAAATAATTGGAAGACTGCGGAATTGCATCAACATGATGCACTTCATGCATTTTCTTTTATTGGGACGTTTAAAGGCATTGTGGAGGCATTCGAACCAGGTGGGGAGAAAACCCCAAACCAAAAGGCTTTACAGTTCACTTGTCAGCTGGAAGTTGTTACAATTGTTGTAAATTTCACTCCCTAAGGAATAAATCAAACTCTTTATTCTCCTCCATATCTAACAACTATGCAGAGTTCAGTGTCATAAATTTGTCAGACAATAACCTGCTGGAGTAGGGGAGGGGATGTAAGAAGGGGTCTTAGTTTGGTCTTTTTGGGGGACACATCTCTGAATACAGTCTTAAATACTTAGAACTGTCATAGTTTCAAGTAGTACAAGAGTAACAGAGGAATATGGTAATTTTTTTCTCATTCTTCTCCATTACGTATACACTTCAGCAATGTGGGTAGCAAGCTAAATTGTGCTGACCTTTATCAGAGACAGAGTGTAACTGCTGAAGGGGAAGTAACATTGCTACATACCATGCTGTCCATTTGCTGCTGTACTTCCTAGGCTTCCTGATACAACATAACCACACTAATGAGCACATCAGCTCAACACACTTACAAATCCCTTTTGAATCATTCTATCAGCTCCAATTGCAGGAGTGAATGTAAATGCCAATCCCAGGCTTGCAGCTAGTTTAATGTGCAGGAAATTATACACATTTTAATTTATGAGAGCCTCAACTATGGCTCATCAAACTAAGAAAGTCTTCTCCTCATTATATTCCATGCCACCATGACATTTTAACCCTGTAAGACTGCATTGTCATGTCATGACAACATGCTCAGCAGATTTCACAAATGTCACATATAATGAGTGGTACATGAATATAGCATAGTTGAAAAATGCCCAGTTAGCAGCCTTGCAATTTGCTCATGAAGATAAGGATGAAATTGAAGCCATGCATCACTTGATTACTTCTAGGGAGCAGTTATCCCACTTTAAAAACTCATGCCAGAGATTGCTGGAAACAGTTATAAAAGGGTACATATAGAGGTGAATTCCATGTCCGTTCACAACAGCTAATATCTACCAACTTCCAGGTAAGAACTTCCTATCATAGCAGAGCTAGATATGACTGTTTCACATATCAGTTTTCCTCCATAAAGCAATACAGAACTCAACAACCCTGCAATGTCTGTTTCATTTTCTCACTGACAGTAATAGGTCTCCAAGTCAGTAACATCTCCTGTTTCTTTCCTGCATTTGTTGAGGCCATTTTAAACACCATTAAGCAGGCTTTTTTTCCCAACAAATTCTGCTAATCAAATATTTAAATAAAGACAGTTAATAGTAAGTATGCTGCAGTCCTCTTAGGTACTTACTTCTGATCATCTTCAGGACACCCCATTGCTGTTACCTTATCCTTGACACGTCCTCTTCTCCACTCCAGAGCTTTGTCTTCAGTTGTGACCAATCCACCTGCTGTGGGACTGTGCTCTGAGTAAAGATGGCAACTAGCACTAAAACACAAGAGCATCTTAAAACCAGTCATTCAGAAAGCTACTCTGACTACCATTTTACCAAGTTTGAGATGCAAGAAAAAATCAACAGGAGTTTTCTCTTTCCAGCTGAACTTGCATGAAGTTATTCGCGGGCAGATAACAAACAGTATAGAGAACATACAGCTTGTCATTGGTAGCTAAACTCCCATTAAACTTCACAGCAAGTGACACACAACAACTGCTGTTGCTGTTAAGAGGTTTTACAGATGTCACTTTCCATGCAACACAAAAGAGCCTATGACACAGAAGGCTCTTCAACAGAAACCAGATAAAGTTAACTACCTCCACACTTCTCTTTTAAATACAAACTCTGTGAAAGCAAGCTAAAATAACCCTACATGTGACAGACCAGACCCTCTGCTAAACTTGCAGTGGTGGTCATCTTGTTGTTTTACTGGTGCCCAGACAACTACAAATCAAACTTTATTAATATAGGCAATATAAACACATGCTATTGAAACTACATTTTGATCAATTTTCTAAGTTTCCTTCTTCCTTGTAATTTTTCAAGGCATACAGAAATCTTTCTAGGTAATGGAATTTAAAAGACTGAAAAACCTGGTAGAGTTTAAGGATTAAGCAAGTTATGTTGCTGTTCTCAAGCAGACATATCACTGTGTTTCAGAAAACAACTGGAATGCTGAGTCATAGCTGGTTTTAAGTTTTCATGAAGTACACACACTGATTTTCAGTGTCATTTTTCATAGCTATCAAGGGCACTGTGTGGTTTTGGCTCTTATGATCTTCATTTGGGAAGGGAGATTAGTAAAGATATGGTATTAGAATCTGTGCCTGAACGAAGTGAAACTATTGTAGCATCTGGGCAGATAAAAATTTTCCTGCTTAAATTACAGAGATTACAATACACATTAGTATTTCAGAAAGGTGAAAGGCAACAATAGAGTATCAGTGCTTTTTGTTTATTATGACACCCCAGGAGATGCATCTATTTTGTTTGGATAATAGCGGTCCTACTTCCTGAACCAAAATTTAAAATAATAGCAGCACAACATTTAAAACTTTCCCAGTCGTCAGCCTACTTGTACATCATACCCTCTCCATATGAATGCCTTGCATACACTGCTCATTGAGCTTGTCAGTCCCTTTAGTGGCAGAAATCATTTTTTATTTGGGGCTTGTAGAGAGACCAGCACAGTTGAGTCCTAACCTTGATTAGTATCCCAAAGCATCTGTAATACAAAGGAATAAAAGTTTCCAGTGTTGCTCAGGAAGTTGTTCGTGGTTGACATCAACCACTGACCTGTTTAGATTTGATGTGTATGCTGAGCTGTTCTCATTCAGGATGAATGAAAAAGCAATAAAAATACATTTAACGTGAGAGAAGCTAAAACAATTGTAACCACTGCCCCAAGACCAAGTTGTCGTGGAAAGCCTCAGGAGAGTTTATGTCAAGGTGGCTAAGCACCAATAAAAATAGAGAGGTCAGAGCACCGTTTGGGTCCAAAGGATGAGCCTTGCAGCTCAGTGAAGAAAGCTATGAGAAAATCAGAACAAGCATGAGGAAGCAGAGTTTCTAATTTTAGGCAGCGTATTTCTCTTGCAGCAGAGCTGGATAGCTATGTAGGGAAACTTTCTCATCTCCTTCATTTCTACTACATACAGGAAAGCAAGTGAATGTGCACTTTCTTTATAAAGTAACATCTGACTCATGTCAGTAGTTTCACCACTTAATGCGAACAGTCTTCCTAACTGCTCCAGCAAGACACAGGACCCATAGTGAAGTAATTTATCAAGATCTCATTTTTGCATGAAAAGAGAAAAGAAATGGGGTGCAAATATGAGAGAAAATAGCTGAACAAATTTATTTCTTAAAGTACAGAGCTCCCAGGCAATGACATTAATATGAAGGAGAATGGAGAGTGATCTATGCACCAAGTTACATTTGCCTCCTATTGCTGGCTGCAAAGAGGAGTTGCCTTAACATTGGACATCTTTGTATTAGTGTAAGGAAATAAAAAAAAAAAAAGGAAAAAAGTTTTACTCAGGTGGGGTTGCTTATACAAGATTTCTTCAGCAACAGAACGTGTAGTAAATTCTATATCCCAGTAGTGAGAATAAACTAAGACTTCTTTAAAAGCTGTAGCACAACATACATCTGTAACAAAATTTTGGCCATTCCAAATATCAAGCCAAACACCCTTATGGCCTTCAGCAGTCCAGCTACTGCTTTGCAGACCTGTGCGGCTGAGCTCTCCCTCCATACAGCTCTTCTTCCCCCATCACAGCCTGCAAACAGTTGTAAGCATGGGGCTCAATCTTCAGAAACGCCTAGATAAGCACAGTAGAGTCGAAAGCAAATAAGTGACAAGAGATGATTTACCAAATCTGAATTTTCTAAGTGCAGAAACATTTTAGAAAATAGCCTGAATGAGGAGATATAAGAAGGCCAACATACTCATTTCAATACAACCTTGATGAGGTTGCCAAGAACTGATATTTGTTGGCTTTTCATATAGCTATGTAAGGCCCAAGTTCAACCACAGTCTAGCGCACGCCTAACTTTTCAGCCAACAAACACCTTCGTGCCAGCAAACATTTTTGCCTTTGCTGGAAGAGTTGCTCATAGGCTGTAAAGTTAGGTACCAATTCAAAAGCCTTGCAGATTTTCAATCACAAATCTTTACCCTAGAATAACTAAATGATATAGTCCTATCTTATTAATTGTCCCAGTGTATGTTTGCACCTGAAGAAATGGAGAAAAATATCACATCAATCTGCAGAAAAAATACACTGGAACAACAACAATGACACGTGGAGCTCATTTATTGTTTTGCTGATAATTTACTTATGGCAAGGTCAGTTTGCCAGTAGTATGTTTTTAGAAAATATTTTTCACTATTTGTTAGAAGTACCTGTTTTAGAAGGGTTGTGTTTATCTCATTCTTCTCAGATCAAATAAGTTTAATTTTAGATGTAAAAAATGTACTCTCATTAGTCTATCTGTAAGTCTAGTCATACAGCTAGAAATGCCTGAAATGCAGATACTGATGGAATTTCTCCTGTATCTACCTTCTAGAAATTCATATATATCTATAGACGACAACAAATTCAGATGAAGCATTGAAATGGAAGTTGGGTCAGCAACCCAACTCACCGACATTTCAGAAGAAAAAAAAAATAGCTATTTTCCCCTGATTAGTGTTTATTTGATTTGACGTTGAGAACTTGAACATTTTCTAAGGACAGAGGGCATGGACAAAAGATGCAAGTAAAATCCCAGCACAGTACTAGGGTGAATTAACTTTAGGCTAGAAATCCTAAATCAGTCGACAAAAATAGATTAGACTATAAATGCATTTTTCTAAGAGGTCAAAAGGTCAGATGTCAGGAAATTGGACAAATAAACAGAGGTGAGTCCAAGAAAAGAGACAGGCAAAAACTAAGACATTTTTCAATAAAAATGATAATGAGTAGCAGCTTATATAAGATTAGAAATAATAAATAAAAAAGTAATCTGACGATACATTTCTGTAGTTTTCAAATAAAGGACTTGGACAAAACTTTCCAGAAATACTTTGAAGAAGTATCAGCTCTGGCTGGAGACAATTGAAACAGAAGGGAAGAAGAGGTTCTGCAACTCAGCAAGTGTAGAAATCAAGCTCACACATTGAAAGGACACAAGTGGAGCAAATCCACTTGAGACACTGAAGTTCCATAGAAGTGTCACTCATGAATAAGACAGCAATTTGTGTTACATAAACATGACTGACTGTTTTGTCTTCTTACACAGAAAGCTCATACTGGATATTAAGGGCTAAACAAAGAATTCTATGTTTGCAGAGATGATTCATACCATCACAGAATACCTGAGGTTGGATGAGATATCTGAATGTCATCTAATCCAACCCCCATGCTCAAGCATGTTGACCTGGAGATGCTTACCCAGGACTGCGTCCAGTTGGAGTATCTCCAAGAATGGACTCTCCACAATCTCTCTGGGCAATCTTTTCCAGTATTTGACCATTTTAACAACAACAAAAAGAAAAACACAACATTTTCCTTGTTTAAATAGGATTTCTTGTATTTTAATTTGTGCTGATTTCTTTCTATCCTTTCACTGAGCATCACTGAGAATAATCTGGATCTGTCTTTTTTTAAACATCCCATCAGATATTTATTCATATCACATCTTTTCTTGTCACCATTAAACAGTCCCAGCTCTCTCAGCCTGTCCTCACAGAGGAGGTGTTCCACTCCCAAAAATGTCTCTGTGGCCCTTCACTGGACTTGCTCCAGCATATTAATGTCTTTCTTGTATTGGGGAGCCCAGAACTAGACACACCACTTGTCAAAGTTTAAAGCAAGGTGACAATAAACTGTGGCAGATGCTCTCTGTTACCTCCTCACTCTCCCTCCACCCTCTCCTTTAGATCAGAAAGATGATAAGGGAGATAAGAAGGAAGGGAGACTTAGACTTCAAGCTGTAAGGTTTTAAAGGGTTTTACTAATGCTACTAATAAACAGAGAACATATACAAAATATACAAAACCAACCTTGAATGCTTGATATGCAGTTGAGGTCACTCCAGTGGCAGCAGAGCTGGGTTGGTGGAGCTGGTGTGGCTCCAGCAGCTGCAGGGCAGGCACCCAGAAGTCATGGGTGGGACTTCACAGCAAATTGGAAACTGGATTTCAGGGATGCAGGGCCTGAGGCCTCCCACATTGCAGGCAGACAGACAAGGTCCTCTCTAGATGTCAGCCATGACTGATGAGAGCTTGGCTCCCATGATCACATGTAGGGGATATGACGATTATGGGATGGAATACTCAATTGGTCAGTTTTAGTCACCTGTTCTGTCTGCCCCTCCTTCCAAATATGTCACGTTATCAGTTAACCTTGGTTACCATAGTAATAAATCTAAACATGAGCTTCTTCAGCAAGTACAGTGTCAGCAAAAAATATGCAGGCACTTAGAAGGCGCTTAGCTGAGAGGAAAATTCACTAAAAGATAAACTGGTCTTGTTTTCAACAAAACCAGGCCACCACTCTAGATGCAATGTCACAGGTGCTGAGGGAAAGGATCACCTCACTTCCCTTGACCTGCTGGTGACACTCTTCCTAAAGTAGCCCAGGATGCTGTTAGTCTTATTTGCTATGAAGGTACAAATCTAGCCCATGGCCAGTTTGTTGTCTACCAGGATTGCATGGCCTTTTCTGCAAAGCAACTTTCCAGCTGGTCATTCCCCAGCCTGTACTGGTGCATCAGGCCATATGTCCCCAGGTACAAGACTGCAGTTCTCACAAAGTCCCAGAAAAAAAAGTTTTTGAAGGCTTTATCCAATAAGGGTAATAGAAATAATCAGAGAATTGCATACAGCATTTTAGTAGGTTTTAATTGTTGCCCTCTTTCTTTAAATAGTAGGGATCCACTGAAGTGCTGATACATGGCTCAAGTTCCCAGTTTATCTTTCTGGACCCTGTTCTAAACCAGTTGAATTTGTCACTTGTGAAATGTTGCTAACGTGATCCATGTAATAAAATTAAATCACAGCTCACATTGCCATTGTATATCTTTTTTTCTCTAAAGGCATCTTTTCATTTTAAAATTTTTAGTTTTTCAAGAATCAATAATGTAATTTACTTAAATGACAGAAAACACGCAGTAGAAACCAAAAACTGAATACCATTTGAGCAATTATACAGGCCTTGAAGGTGTGAATTGACTGTCCCCAAAATAATAAACAGACACTTCCTAGCAACTGGCCAATTTATAATCTGATCCTACTGAGATTGGCATAGACGCTTTACCTGTGTTAAGGTATCTCATGGGCTTCAAGAAAGACTGGTTGACATTTAAACTGTACTGATATTAACCTTAGTCATGGTCTCCACTATACCCAAACTAATAGACCTTGAGTAGAGATCTGTGATTCTTTCTGTTTGTTTCTTCAAGTTGTTTAATGTTCATACCACAAAAGTTGAAGATAATTTTAAAATATTTTTCTTGTTGATAAATATCTTTTCCAACAGTTGAGCTTCTGGTTGTTTGAGAAGTACTTATCCTTCAATTCACCAAAATTATTCTTTATTCATCCTTAGTGAAACTATATTTTTATAGTAATAATATTGTATTCATCAGTATTTCCATAAGCCGTTATCAGTAATTTTATGTGTCTATCCCTAAACTTTTCATTTCTACTAGCTTTGAAGACACATCATTACAACTCAGCTAGGCATAAATTTGGGACATAAAATCTTCAGTTTGTTTTTGTAACTGAATGCTACCATGACATCAGAACAATTTATAACCCTGGTAAAAGTATTATGTATGTATTATGTATTATATACGCAAATCTTTACATATTGGGATCCAAAAGGGTTCTTTTCATGTTTTGCTTAAAATTGTTAAAATAAATCAAACCAGTTGATTTCTTAAGATTGTAACATAACTTTTCCTTGTTGCTGTAGAGATCAAAATGGGCATAGATATGAAAGCTAAACCATTTCTATAAATGTTTCAAATACCAGATAAGATAAGGGCTTGTCACTATATCTTTAACAAATCATTATTTCAGGGAGATTGTAAGTCAAGTGTAAAAAACAAAACAAAACAAAACACAAGCTTCTCTTTGAACTCCAACTTAACTTAAAATTAAGGCAGGGTCATTCAGACTAACAGAAAATTACTTCTACCAAATGTGAAAAAATACAAAGGTAATACAAGACTTCGCTCTATGTTCAGCCCTCTGTGTAGAAACTGTGGGTCTCCAATGCTTTTTCTATTTCTGTAAACTATATTCCTGTGCCTTAACTTGATCTTTTTCATTTAAAGTGGAAAACTTATTTCTTTGAAGTGTCTATAACACAGATTACGGTTTTGGGCAAGAACCAGTATAGATTAGAGGAGGAGAAATACATAGAAATGACCACAACACTCTATTTTCAAATCTGGTTTACTGTGTGTTTATTCATTCTTCTTAACAAAAATTTCATTAGCACTTGAGAAGGTGGAGTGACTTTTTATCTCTGCCAATCAAATAATCCTGGGGTTTAGGAGTCTGTCTGTTTCCCTACACCTTCTTTCAAAGTGATTTTGCTATACTTCAGGGCTTATGCTATTATATAGCTATGGAGACTGCAAATAATGTTAGCTGGCTGACAAAAGGCACCCAGACCCAAACAATTATTTTCACAATGTCAGCTCACAGACCAGAAATTCTGGAAGAAACTATTTGTAAGGTATGAATTTGTATGAATGAATAGACAAAAATAATGGCGAGCATAAGTATTTGCAGGAACTAAAGAACTTGTATGAAAGTAGTGTGATTATCATCTAATTTCTTACATTTGTCTGCACCCTTAAAGTTCCTGTAATGTTAAGCAATAAATTTGTATAACTTTCAAGAACTAATATTCAAACGCTTGCTGAACTCCATTTAACAGGACATGACACCAAGACAAAGCAATTATCTCAGCTATTTGCAAAACATTAATAAACTTCTATCTCTCCCTACCTTTTACAAAAGTCTGGAACAGCACTTGAGGGAGGCTCCAACATGTTTCTGTGTTGTGATATTTTCTACAGTGGAATAAAAGCTAAGTAACATCTTCACTGAATTTAACATCATCATACTCCACTTTTGTCTACACCGTTTCATTGTGGGCATTATCATATAGGTCATGCTATAAAAGTGATATTGTTTCAGGATTCAATAAAGACTCAACATCCCAAATGTTCAAGATGTTTTGAGAATCATGAATACATCACGTAGAATGGCAAGAAAAGGCTTACTTTGTAATAAAAACATTTAACACCTCCCACACTTCAGATTTGTCAGCAATCACCAATCTCATGCAGCCTCTGTTCAACACAACTTTCTGCTTTGGCTAAAACATGTTTTCTGTAGTATATTGTGAAAAGGTCATCTAGTGCAACTGAAACATATTTTTGCTTTGATAAAGAACCAAGTACTTGTATTAGAGATTCAAGATTTACACATTTGATATATTGACTTTTACCTCAATGACCTCTAATCACTAAGAATTTCACTGCCGTTTGTCAATCTGTGTAGCACCAAGAGTTGTGAAGAACTTCATCCCTTTGAGGACACACAATTACATAAATAAAAGTCAGTCACCTCCTGAATTTTCCCCACCTTTACTTGAAAGCTCAGTTTTGCTGAACTCATGATTTCAAATATTAACTTGTACAGCTAAATTTCATGTGACCCCATTTGTAACACTTTCAAACCCATCTGGGATCAGACATACTTGCTTGGAAGCCACAACAATCGCCTCTTCCCTATAAATGCAAAAGCAGAGAGAATTAGTAAAAGGTGATGCTCCTAGCATACTATTTTAAATAAAATAACCATAGCTCTCTTAGGATGTAGAAAAAACATCTTGAAGTAGCAAAAGGTTGCTACTTCAACCTTTTATAACCGTGATACTCAACTTTGAAAAGAAAACCTAAACGTCTCTGTAGGAAGAAAATAATTATTTGAGATCTCCTTCAAAATTCTATGAAGTTTCATGCTGCTTTGCAGAAACAAGTATCATTATTTTGCATGGTATGCCCAGCTACATGCCCTATGAAAGCACCACTAAGTGACGTATCATCCTTTTGCTAATTTATGTTCACAGAGACCACTAAAAAGCTCTATATGAAGCTAAGTAGCCCTATTAATGATATCTGATACTTCCCTAGTGTAAATCCTTGTTTCAGTTGATTCTAACTTTGTATGTCTTAAATACTCAGGTTGAAATTTTAATTTTTACTTACATCTAAAGTCAGGGACTTTTGTTGTTGTTGTTGTTTGGTTTGTTTTTGGTTTGTTTTTGTTATGACAAGTTAGTGACTCTAGGGTTTAGGACAATGGCATAAGACCTGTGGATTTTATGCCTACACGTAAAAGCCATCTCCCTTGTAATCTCTGTAGCAAGAGATGGAAACCCCAAATCTCTAAAAGTTTGTTTCATATCTGCAGAATTTCCTTAATACCAAGTAACTCTCTTCTCAGAAGGTTTCTCTTTCCCCTGAAAATTTTTGGGATTACAGAATCTTAACCTTTTTCTAAATTGGGACCCATGTCATTCAGTTCACAAGATGGCCATTTGAGAATGAATCAGGCTTAGATATCAAGACACTGCTGTTTGTACAAGTCCTGGATATTTGTCAACCACTTTTTTTTTTAAGTCAAGGTTGCAGGAAGATGCTTAAAAAGGAAGCATTATTTAATGGTTAAGGCAGTTAAGCAGTACTCTAGTAAACCACAAGTGCTGCGCCCTAGCAATTCTGCTTAACAGTAGAAAGTTACTGAAAACAAATTTGTCACAGGTTACCCACTAATAAGTATTCATAGTTTTCCACCAAGATACCTGGGAATGCTTTTGCACAAATTCTGTAATTAAATATAGGAAGTAAGGTTTGAATGTAAGAAGTATCCTGTATGCTAGATAGCCTGATGATTCATGCCTTAAATTAGTCACCCACACTTAGCAGATCCTTGGCTTCAGGCTCTTGGGCCTATAAAAAGGGATATTAATAGCAACCAGTCTCAGCTAGGGGTCAAATTCACAAATGTTCACAGAACATCCACATTATGTGTTGAGCCATTCCTAGTACAGTCCCTCAATAAATTAATAGATCTGCATTCAATACAAGGATCAAGGGGATAGAGATCTGAAGACAATATTAAAACATCCATTTAACAAGCTGGGGTCTTGGACAGTGGAAGAAAATACCACAATTTTAATTACATTATTTCACATTTTATTATAACAAACATGAGAAAAGGTGATTAATTAAGGTCCCACAGGCAAACTTAATTCCAGCACTTCCTAATTTTAACATATTTGACTTTGCAACCTTGAAATTCTCGTAGCGTAGAATTTTTGGATGCAGTACAATTTATATTTGTAAGACAGCCAAAAATGGTTGCATGAATAAATGCAAACCCCTTGCATACCACAACTTTACCTAAATTTGTCCTTTTATCCATATCAGGAAAGACACCAAGTATGCAAATGCTTGTTTTGGGCCTGGGGATTCATTTGTTTGCAGTAATTTAGATATCAATATCAGAGTATGTCAAATCATTCTGTTCTGTAATTTCCACTAAAAATGCCTCACTCAGAAAAAACACTTCCTAGACAGTGTGAAAGGATTCCAAGAGCATGTGAATTGGCTGAAGTTACCCTTGTAAGCTTTTGAGGGAGATACAGCTCCATAGTAAGTCACTGGTTGAGAAGGAGGAAGACTAGAGGATTAAAAAAAAAAAAAAAAAAAAAAGAGATGAAAAGACTTCTGCTGGGTACTCAGAGGAAAAGACAAGGAACTGGAACTCAAGAGGCACCTCATTAATAGTGGAAGCACAGGTGAGATGTATCCCAATGTTTTTATTCTGGCTGTCACTTCTTGAAAAATTCCAGCTTGTACACTGCATAAGACATTTCATCCTTGAAGACTTCAGAAGAAGCTGAAAATAGGGAGCATCTTATAAGACCTAGACTTAGGATCTATCCAACATCCTGTCCAAATTGCAATGTCCTACATTTGCAAAAATGTTTAACTGTTTGCAGAACTGAATTTTATCTATTTAAGAACACCCTATAACTTACACTACTGTTGCAGTTTCAGGACTTTAATGAAGTTCAGCAGCAACACGTTGTCCTTTGCATTTGACTTCTCTTGAGTTTATGAGGCAGCTGACACTGTTCCGTCCAGTGTAGGATACATGGGTTAATGATGAGTTAACAAGGACCTGCCCAGCACCCATTTAGTTGGCCTGCGCAAGCTTGGCGCCATGCTATCTCGTGAGGTATGTAAGAAGAAAAGGAGTCAGAAGAAGAAGGCCTTCTACAAACTCACTTTGTAATGGGATATAAAGTTTTATGGGAAAGTTGTCATGTCCTTACTAGACACAGCAGGGATTTGGACTTAATGACTTAAGTGATGTGGCTCCATGAAGTCAAACAGGAACTTGGTCACAGCTACCATACACATTATTAAGATAACTTATGCTCTAGTCTGCAATATAAACAGACCTTACATCACCTTAGGAGTTATTGGTTTTTAAAGTCTAGAAAATTAAATGCAAAAGCCACTCAATGCAACTCCTAAGTATGGACAACTAGGTTCTAAATTAGTTAAATATTTAAGCACATGCAGAATCACATTAAAGTTGTTTAATTTATGTGCTACTTGCTGAACTAGTACCAAAAATCAATAGGAGTCAGAAAATGCAAAATTTTGCGACCTAGCAATGATGTGATTTTGGCACTTACAAGACTTTATGTTTTCTCATTAAACAGATTGCTTAATATGTATATGGTGGCTTAGCCAACCCCATTCCTTGTGAAACTAATATAAATATTCATTATCACTAAAGCTTTCTACACTGGCAGGTAAATTTTCCTTTTTATATGCATCTCTTAAACATTAGCATCTTAAGATTTTGTAAGTTTCCTTGCACACCGGCAGGAAACAGCAGATATTTGAAAATACTACCACATTTAGTATTCCTTTAAATTTCTGCTCATAACAGAACTACATTCTCCATTTAACTGGGCATTGGGTGAGAACCACAAACAGCATATTTTTTTAATGAAGGATCCCAAAACAAACTATGAAAATAACTCAACTACAATTCAGCAGGAGTATTTTGATAAAGTCCTCTGAAATGCAATTAGCTGTGTCTTGAAATACAGTCATTGTTTACCAGTACATGAATATCACTTTACAGTTTGCAGCAAGTGGTGAAAAAAGTTATGCCTTTTATAATAACCAAAGATACAGTGAGAAAATTAACAGTCATTAAGAGATCTGAAGTTCAGCCAAAGCAGAGAAGCTAATCTCACCTCTTTTCTGATGAGCCCCAAAGAATACGAAGTGACCTGAGGAGATCCTCAGTTTTACATATTACCCGAAGGAGAGAAACCAAACATCACAGTATCCTAGAAGAGGCTAATTTCAGTTGTGATTAGTGCATTTGTATAAAGACAATCACAAAATTCCATTCTTCAGTCTTTTTTGGGCATAAACCCCCCAAAAAACATGGAAGATATTTTTAAAGAACCCAAGTAGATATAGTTGACCAATTCTCACCAAGAATGTTGAAGACAAGCATTAGAATTCCCTGTGAGGATGTACACCCTTGTGTTGCAGGGTGTCTAAATTTTCTTTCAAAACTGGCATAAATGTTAAAACCAAGTGTTTGTCTTACAATTTGTGACTAGAATAACACATCTTTTGCATAACAAGGCTCTGAAGACTTTTTTTAAATTTTATATACTGTTTTGTTTTGGTTTTTTTAATATATTTTTATATATTTTTTATATACTGTTTTTAAGACCTTCGGGTTATGTAACAGCCACTGCATTTCAGCAGTAACTTCCAGCATAGCGTTTACCCAAGGGTAAAAGTAAATTCTCTTCAGCAGAGAAGACTGGTTTCCTACACAAAACAGGAGAAAAAAGTGAACATAAGCTTCAATGCCATCTCAAGTGAAACAACTTCCTAGCAAGATATTGTGGTACTTCGTCAACTAAATATGCCTTCACTATTCAGTAGAGGCTGGAAGAGATGTATACTCACCAACCGTTGTATTCATATTCTTATGTTCTTATTGACCTTTCTGCAGCAGCTTCCAGCACCAGTGCACGGCACAACACTACGGTCTCTTATGTTTATGAGATCAAAAAAAGAAGAATGTGATTTGTCAAAACACATCAAAGCTCAGAGTTGGAAGAAAAAGGACTAGACAATGCATGTCACTAAGGAAGGAATGCTAACAACTGTGGAAAACTGGTCATGTTCTGGCAGGGGGATTGGACTAGACGATCTTTCAAGGTCACTTCCAATCCCTAACATTCTGTGATTCTGTGATGGTATCTAAAAAGGCATCATCAGAAACATCAGAAGAGAGGTTTTGAAAAAATACCTGCACCAGTTTTAAAAACATGAGTGTTTTGAAACTGAAACCAGAAAATGCAAATCCCAGCTGAAGACTGGGCTGATTTTTTTGTGTCTATCATACTATCAGCAAAAACATAAAGCAGATTTGTAGTGTGTTTTAATACGGCACCTGCTATACAAAGAAGGTGATGATGGAAAAGTTCTTAAGAAATCTACTTATCAAATTCTCACTTACGTAAGGTTAAAGTCTGAAGGAAGAGAAGAATATTTTTCGGTTTGAATCAATAGCCTCCTAGGGAAGACCAATACTGTTAATGAGAGATACTCCAGCCAACAAGAAATGTACAAAGTCAAGCACAGGCACAAGTCCCAAACAGCAGCCCAGCAGCAGCTGCAGTTAAAGAACCTGGAGTGTCCAGATGTATCATCTTCTAAGAGAAAAAGCAGTAATTCTCCTGTTTCCAGTGTTCAAAAAAAGGGAAGCTTTTCCTTACAGCAGAGTTTCAAGAACAAAAGCTGTGAAAGAGCCCTGCACAGTCTTAGAGGAACTTCATGAAACTAAGACCAAAGCATTAAAGACAGTGAATATTTGTTACTACTGTCTACAAGCTAAATACAGCACTTATTGTTTATTCTTTACACAACTAATTCTGTCAACAGTCCTATTAGAGAGATATTACTGGCATTGTTTTGTAGAAGAAAAAAATTGAAGTTAACTGAAGATTTCCTCATAGGCACAAATATACCTAAGAAATTAGATCTCCAAGGTAGCTTTGAACCACCAAACCATACCCCTACACAGCTCATTTGCCATAGATCCAAGTCTGCAGAAGGGAACAGACATATTCCTGGTCTTCAGTTTTGCAGGACAATCTTGAGCTGTAACATCATGCGTACAAGGACTGAAGCCAGAATTTTGGGTGTAAGCTCTGATGCCAGATCTAGGTTCAAATGACACTGATCTCCAGATAAAACCCAATGAACATATAAATCTGTAGTCATGTGAACACAGATGGTGCTGTCCATATGTTTTTATGGCATATACAGGGGAAAATCCAATAATTTAATATGGAATTTTTCCTCTTCATTGATATGATAATTAAATTTCCTGAGAATATATTCAAAAGCTTATAAGAGAAGGAAGCACTGGGAAGTTGGAAGTATTGGTTTATTTATGAAGCAAGGGAAGTGAGAACTGCCATGATTTACAGAATTAACATGATGACAGTGCAAATCTTAACCACAGCATGTTAACCCATAGACACTATGTAAAGGCTAAGGAAACGGGGTGACTGCTGTATATGACATTTCATTTCTAGATCACTAGACTAGCTCATTGAATGAGCACAAGATGACAGAATTATTTTTGCTACTTACAGAGAAACAAAGGTTTTCATGAGAGTTCATGCATTGAAATAAGAAGGACAGTTTTTCTCCCAGGTTTATTGCTAACATTTAAAACAATTCTTCCATTAAAAAAGTATTTTCACACTTGATCAGTTTAAAGAGTTCGTTATTTTCAGGCTGCGCAATTATGTAGACTTCTAGTAGGTATTCTCTGACTCTGTACACTAAACCCAAGTGCTAATTCTGGTATTTGCTTGATGCTCAGAATATAATAATGGTATTTGGAAGGAAGACTTTTATTAAGCTCTGTAAAAATTGAGTCTCACTTCATGTGCATTTATGTGAAAAAAATATTCAATAAGCATCTAATTTTAGCCCACATCAGGTTAAGAATTTCAAATGAAAGCCAGAAATCTTCACATATTTTAACACATTCTAGTGTCCCAATGCTTCAAATACAATATATACAGATAATATAGTTTTATTAACTACAAAGAAAAAATAATAATAATAATTATATCTTTAGAAGACTTCCCAACTTCGGGGTCTTCGAAGACATACAAACTTATTTTTGTATTACTGCAAAGCTAATTCATATGTATTTAGAAACTTATGTTACCTTGAACAATGTAGTATGACCATTAACATAACGTAGTAGGACACAGAGGTTGTTTAGTAAATACCTAATCTTGCCTAACTGATTTATAGACTGTTTGGATATGGGTAACTATGTATAATTCCTCCCAAATGTATTTTTGCTGCTTCTTTTGTTATGAGATTTGATGGGGATTTTCTAAGGAGTTCTAGATGAACACAATTCTAACATTTCTGTGCATTGTTTGCTTTTGAGAAAACAAATAAACAATGACATTCCATATGTGCCAGATGTGAGTCTGTTATTCCACTTGTAATTTATATGTCCACAAAGAACCAATCTGAAAGGATAGAATTTGTGCAAAATATAGGCATGTTTCACTGGCTAAAACCCATAATGAGTTTTTTCTTTTCCTTTTTGGTAACCCAAAGTCGATGTTTTTTTCATGACTTTGTCTTTTCTACCTTGAGCTTGTTAATGAGCGTGTAAGTAAAATCCTAAGGTTGACTAAAATGCAAGAAGGAAAAGATGCACAAAAACACACTTGGGATAAGAACGTTTGGAGTAATGCGTATGTGAAGAGTCTGCAGTGCTGACCTTAGGAGAATAACTTTGAGTGTTAAGATCAAATGAAGTATTGCCCTCAGTTAACAGTTCTTCCCTGGAGAAAAATATTTCTTAGGGGAAACATCCACCTTTAGAAAACAAACCTTTCATGAATTAAAACAAAACAAAATACACCTTTCCTAACTAGCTATTACAAATAGCAGCCTATTTAGAATCTCTGCAAAGCTAAAAAGAACGTTAAGACCACAATGGCTGGGCACTCATGGTTAAGAAACACCATTTCAAAACTGCTATACCTCCTCTCTGTTATACGTTACATTGCAATGCAATCTTTAGCAAACACAATCACACGACAGTTTTTTCTCCACAGGATCCTGCCTCATCCAGTGCACAGGATATCACATGCTCAGTTAATGAGCATCTATTCAATAATCTTATCCTCTTTATCTTCCCAGCAGCACCTTTTCTCCCAGTGGTCCCAGCATTTCTCCACCTCTCTCTGGACTTTGTAAGCCTTCTCTCAGACTCCAGGAGACAGGAGACTGCATCATGTCCTACCTAGCCAGGTTTTGACAAGAGAGAAAGAGGGCCTGCAGATATACCCCTATTGCCACCCACTGTGATGTGAGATGTGAGTAAAGATCACAGATCTCTTGAATCTTTCATTTCTCTTCTCAGGAAAAAGGACCAGGGAGCAATGCCAGACTGACAAGGCCAGGAGAGATTCCTATGTGCCCTGATTTGCTACTACGTGAGCCCGTGACCGATTCCTGACACACAGTGAACATTCAGATGAACATGCCCTTCTCTACCTCTCCTGAGAACACCCGACACTACTCCCCTTCTCCATAAGGTAATCTACTTCTAGCCACACTCAAGGAGAACTGACAAACCTGATACACCCAAATATAAAATGTAAATGCTTCATAAAACAGAAACAAATCTTCACAACATCCCTGTAAGATGATGGTTCTTATGAGATGTTAAGCTGTAGGTGGCACTTACTAGGTCTTGATATTTCATGCTAGAGGTTTATGGGTTTATGCCTCTGAAGCACACTCCATGGTGCTGTGTATGTCACAACAGGATCCTGACCCATCTGCAGCACGGGTACTCTAAAGATTCATCCTAACCACTGGCTACCTCCAAAAACTTCGTGTTAAATTACTTGGGTAGCAGATGAGCTTTTTGACAGAGAAAAGGCGATAATCTATTTCTTTTGGAAGCTTTCAATATCTTTTAACTGTTTTATTGTCCCATCTCTTCTTCAGTTCTCTACATTCAGTTTCACAACATACACGTTGCAATAAATGAAGCATGGGGGTCTTATGGATAATAACTGTTTTTACTACAGTTGTAGTACAGTTGGATACTTACAATATACGTGGATAATGTTGTACCCGTACACCTGTATAGCTACCCCTGATTCAGCTCTGGAGCAGACCGATCTATGTACTGAATAAGATGACAGTCACAGAAAGGAAGGAGAGGGAAGGGATGTCTGTCAGGGCTGCTATATTCACCTGGATGTCTCAAATTATCCCCAATGCTAAATGTGCAATTGTATCCACAGTCTATGTTCCTGCTGTCTCCAGAGAAAAGCACCTGTCCTCCTGATGCAGTTTAACCTGAGCTAGCAATATAACAATGATAGCCACTCTTTCACTCCCTCCTCCTCTCTCCAAATAGGGGAGAGAATTGAAAGGGAAGGGAGAAACTTGTGGATTGAGATAAACACAGTGTAATAAAATAATAAGATACTAATACACTACTAGTAAATATATATATATATGTGTATATATATATATATAAAAATAAAAATAGAGTATAAAAGATACTCAGTGCAATTCCATACAAACTCTGTCCACAACAAGCAGCCAGTCCCAGGAAGCAGCACTTGGTCACGAACACCTGATCCCTGAGAGAGAAATGGGAAAAGGCAGAAAGGCCCAGAGGTCTCTGCAGAACGGCAGAATGGCAAAAGGCTGAAACAAATAAAGTCCCAGACAGAACTCCCCCAAACAGGTCTCTGTCCCGGCCTCAACAGAGAAAGCAAGAAAGAGAAAAGAGAGAAACCAGAATATTCCCAACTCTATTTTAATATGAGGCATTACACTAATGAGATGGAATGCTCTTATTGATTAGTCTGGATGTCAGTCAAGCTCTGCCCCACCTATGCCCCCCTTTCTGGCTGCATCACACCTGTGGGCAGAACACTCAGAATGTCCTTGGCTCTCAGACCAGAGCAATTAAAAACATTAACTCTGTCCTGGGGTATTATCTCTTGTTCTCAAACTAAATTCAAGCAATGACTGTGCTAGCTACAAAAGAAGAAGGTTTCTAACTGCATGAAAAAAATTAACTCATTTTCAGTCAAACCAGCACACCTTCTTCCCCGCACTTCCTACACACTGCTGGCTCAACTACATCTCCCAGTGACTTTTGGTGTCACAGCAAGAATGTCTCTTGTGGTGACTGCTGAGGCAATTTCTGCTACTTCGTCCATCACCTTGTGAGGAACCTCATGGTCAAAAACTGTATTTGGCTGGATAGCAGATGTCCTCAATACTTCAGTTTCTCAGAACCACCCATCAGAGGCCAGCACATCCACTGAAAATATGACTTAAAACTGGCAATCAGGCTTTGACAGTAAGAAGTGATGGGTAATCTTGTGATGTTACTGGTTCTGATTAGAATAAAATCTGCAAAAGAACTTTATTTCTGTATCTAGATACTGCCTGCTATTACAAGCCATCCCATTTACAAGATTAACTGTTCACTTCAGCACCTTGTGAAAAACATGACAACTCTGGCAAGTTCGGGTCGAGATTTTTTTTTTTTTTTTTTTTTAATGGTTGGTTAGTTAATTATTTAGTAATCAGCTGAATAAAAATAAATTTTAAAAAAAGTCTGCAGAACTCTGTCTCCCTCCATTACAAGGTCTTTATTTTTCTTTTTTTTTTAATTAGACTCATCACAACTATGAGGAGCAACTCAGAGCTCTTATATTCATGCATGAACACTACACTATCTAAGTCATTGAAGATTAGTTTGTTTTACAGTTACATTTGCAATTTTATAAGCAACTGCTCCTACACATATTCAGCTTTACTGAAAGGAATGAAGACAAGAGCCAGCCTTTTCTTGTTTGCTCACAAGAAATTTGAAATTAAGAAGAGGGGGTATAAGCCAAGAAGAATTGCATGAATAAGATGCCAGGCTGTAGGTGGAAAAACACTTGGGAATTATCAACAATAAAACACTAATACATGGACATTGCCTTCTCTTATCTAAAGCAGTCTAGCTGTGAAAGAGGCAGCTTAAGTGCCTTAATTGCTTTGAAGATCTGCTTTTGGACATGCTTAAGCTCACTTAGGGTAATCCTCCCCTTCCTCTATCTAATGTTTTCAGACTGTTTCAGATCTAATTAGCAAGGATTTACATCAGTGAATTAAGCCTGTACTTTTAAAATGTAACCTACATGCATACATTCCACTGTGCTTAAGCTGTACTAAATTGCAGCCATAATTTTACTTTCCCTTAAAAAATTCTCTTTTTCATCATTTAAGACACATTTGCAGCAGGATGGTGGCAGAGCTGAAAGAATGAAAAATAATCCATCTTAATCCCTCATAATCTTCCTGAGAATCAGGATCTGTGGGAATCTTCATTATTAGTAGTATCATTGCTCAAACTTCCTCTATTACTAAGTAATTATTTGAATAATCCATTTCTCTTCAGTGACTTCATAAATCATTTGTTTTGGGAGATATATTTTGGCAGCAACTTTTGGGAAATTCACACCTGAAAATACTCATTTATTGTTTGCTTTTCAAGTCCGGTACCTGATTAGCCCTCAATTTAATAGAATGTTTAAGCTAGAGGAAAACAATTCCTCAAGACACAGTGCAAAACTGTATCACATTTCATTTACACTGATGTAAATCATGGAGAGAGCCACTGAAAAGAAGGAATTTATGGTACTTTAAATAAGAACAAAATTCAGGCTTGCAGAACATTGCCTTATAATGTCTCAGTGTCGCAGTTGAAACTGTATCTGTTGAGCAGTCTGCAATGGGAAAAACTGATCAGAAGTAATCTTTACCTACTTTTTTAATAAAATGCTACAGAATTTTCAAGGGATTCAGACCAAAAAACACTCTTTATCTAAGTCTATGAGAATTTGATAAAGACTAGTCACCCCTACAAAAATTGTAGTGATTTTCTCTAACCATCTCTTCAGATGGGATTAAATTAGTAAAATAAAAAGAATAAGGAGAAAGAAAAAAAGAGAAAGAAAACTAAGGAAATCTTATTACAAACTATTAAACCCAGTAAGGCTTTTCCATCAGAGAATATCAAGTATTATTTCTGGTAATCCCTGTGCTGTTGTAAATCAGGAGTTACCGCTATAAAGACTGCAGAGTTCTAACAGAATAAAATTGCAGTAAGCAGAAGCCAGACCTTTGAGTCACATTGTACGAATCTAGAGAATTGTTAAAGACAAAAATCTTTGCTGCTAGCAATTGTCTGCTTTCTTGTAAGCCTCACAGAAATGTTAGAACTTGAATATTGACAGCTTGGCAGCTCTATCCCAAACAATCTGAAACAGAAACCTAAATGTGAAGACCATTAAACTTGGGTCTCAGCAGTTTGTTCCACCTAAAAACCCAGTGTCTCACAGCTGGATTCCCTTCAAGAAACTTGAAGCAAAACACAGATAATGACATGGATCCTCAGCCCCACTGCCAGCAATGACCCTCTTGCCTTCAGGCACCAAGGTGCCAGCCAGGATCCCTCTGGATTGTTACCTCTCGGGTGCAAAATGATCTTGTATCTCTCGAAGGTCCTTTGCTCCTTTTCATTTGCAAGGATGTGATCCATCCCAGATCTGTCCTGTAGTTAGAATATTGTTTAATGGGTATTAGAGATGAAGTTTTAAACCCCTTCGCACTGAGGTCCCACATGTTCTAAACACTGCTCAGCCTACGGTGTACAAAAGCTGTCTTCCCCAGGTACACTCTTAAAAGACAGTGTGTCCTCAAAATTCAACTTATCTTAAGTAGAAGACAGGGAGCAAGCTCAAGGATTTAGCATGCCACAGTGTATGCAAACATGAAAAGTAGGTGAACATGTGAAAATTATCAGCAGTTGAAAAAAACTTTGATACCGTGAACAACAGAGATATCAGTGATATCACACTTTTACATTAAAGAGAATACGTAAATCATATACACAACCCTCCCCATCACATGTATTTGTTGGGAGGTAGTTTTCAAGTCAAACTTTGATTACAGGCATGGTAATACTATTCAGAGTTAGTAAGATGTGCATTATAGGTAAATTTTTGCCTTGTCAAAGAACGTATACCATAATAAACTTTGTGTTTATACAGATAGAATCCATAAGGCTTTGTTTTATGTGAAGTATGCTGCAGAAAAATAGATTTTTTTCTGAAACATTTTATAGGACATGCATACTATGTCTTACCAGAAAGTGCATCTGAATAAAAACATGTCTGATTTAAAGCAATGTCATTTTCTGAAAAGTTGGTGGGATTTGTTCCTCCTCTGCCTTGAACTGAAATTGGCCTGGGGTATAGAATTTTGGTGATTATGTTTCATATCTTTATCATATCTGCACTGATCCTAAGATAAATACACTATTTTCCAGCAATACAGTATTTCTATATATCAATTTACTGTAAAATTCTCTGTAAGCAATTTCAATTCTCTTGTAGGCTCTACTACACCGTATTTTCAGAAACTTCAACAACAAGAAAATGAAAGTAGAAGATCAAAACCAAGTTTTTTTACAGGTGATAACAATATAAACTTTAGAGTTTCATATAGGTACTGTCAAAACAACTAAAAAGCAATGTATCAAGGGACTTCATGGAACCTCAAAAAGGAGTAAAGATTTGGGGTCTAGTTCATTCTTTCGTTAAGCTTCTTAATGAAAGCAAAGCATCTGTCAAAAAAAAAAAAAAAACAAACATACTGTGAGAAATCCTAAGTCTACCAAATATTGTGGCTGACTTCCATATGAACAGGAATTCACTTCAGACATTTCACCGTTGCACACTGACAAATAGTTCAAATTCAGATCACTGCCCAAATTCAGGGAATGTTTGGAATAACCTGTGATCCTACACATAAACTTTTAATCACCTCTGCTGGGCAGATTTGCTGCATGTTACTATTACAAGAGGAATAGCCTACACATGGAGAGCAGAGACACTCCTCATGCAAATATGGTTTATCTGGTCACACTGTTCCAACAGTTATTGTGATTCTCCCAGTACAACACTGGCTGTTATAGCCATCTTTGGTGCATGTGGTGGGAGACTTTCCTACTTCATTTACACTAGCACTGTAGCTCACAACAGACAGGCTTTCCAGAAGTAGTGTCTGACCTGACCCCTTAAAACTACATTCAAAGTTGCCCAAGAAAATGATTTGTAGTGATGTTTCTGGATAGAGCTATCATTCATCACAGTCTGCAGTAGGAGTGCCTTGGTATCCAAGGAATGCCATTAAATAACAGACACAAGATGCTACCACTCTCAGTCCTGGCTAACAAGATGAACTGTGTTCATCCCAACCTTGATTGCTCACAGAATATGAGCAGACTTGTAGCCACAAGGACTGGGGGAAATTTAAGGGTTTGTTCAAGCCCCCTGCTGCAAAACAGTGTGGAAAACTGCAATGTTCTCCACAAAAGAGGAATGTTGTAGCACATCTCAGCCTGGGCTCTACACACTCCCTTCTGTTGAGATATGCATATATACCTTAATCCTTTTTTGGGCAACGGTCATTGGAAACATCTCTTTCACTATTCTCACTGTTCACTGCTGCCCAGACTGACTGACCAGTCCACCATCCCTGCCAAACCTCTCTTCCCAAACCCTAGAGACCTCCAAAGACATAACAAAGTGGACATACGACACATCACTGGAAGCCAGTTGTGAAAGACCAAGCAATAGGTTGCAGAGACACAGCAATCAAGTGAAGCATAGAGGCTAAGTCCCTAGCACTTAGAAGTTCGTGCTAGTTGAAGACCAGAAGACTAATTTGTACTGTGAGTTTAAGCTGGCTTTAAACTAGCCACATCTCCCTTTACTAGGAGAGGTTGTGCCACTGAGAAGAGCTTGAGATTCTCCCTAGGCTGCCAGCTTCACTCCAAATGTAATGTGAATCCCATCAGCTGTTTTACCCATGTTCCCTCATGCCTTAGATTTCTTCGCTCCCATCACTTACTGTAAAATCCACCTTTTCAGATATAAAACGATCTACAATAGGTTTTAAACTGGAGGTGGGGATCACAGAATCACAGAATCGACTGGGTTGGAAAAGACCTCAGAGATCATCGAGTCCAACCCTTGGTCCAACTCTAGTCCGTTTACTAGATCATGGCACTAAGTGCCATGTCCAATCTCAGTTTAAAAACCTCCAGGGACGGCGAGTCCACTACCTCCCTGGGCAGGCCATTCCAATGCCTGATCACTCTCTCTGTAAAGAATTTCTTTCTAATATCCAGCCTAAATTTCCCCTGGCAGAGTTTAAGCCCATGCCCCCTTGTCCTATTGCTAACTGCCTGGGAGAAGAGACCAATCCCCACCTGGCTATAACTTCCCTTCAGGTAGTTATAGAGAGTGATGAGGTCACCTCTAAGCCTCCTCTTCTCTAGACTAAACAACCCCAGCTCCCTCAGCCTCTCCCCATAGGTCTTATGTTCAAGTCCCTTCACCAGTCGTGTTGCTCTTCTCTGGACCCGCTCCAGCACTTCAATGTCTTTCCTGAACTGAGGGGCCCAGAACTGAACACAATACTCCAGGTGTGGCCTCACCAATGCAGAGTACAGGGGAAGGATCACTTCCCTTGTCCTGCTGACCACGCTGTTTTTGATACAGGACAGGATACCGTTGGCCTTCTTGGCCACTTGGGCACACTGTTGGCTCATGTTGAGCTTCCTGTCAATTAGTACCCCCAGGTCCCTTTCTGTCTGACTGCTCTCCAGCCACTCTGCGCCCAGCCTGTAGCGCTGCAGGGGGTTGTTGTGACCAAAGTGCAGCACCCGGCATTTGGCCTTATTGAACTTCATCCCATTGGAATCAGCCCATTTTTCCAGTCTATCCAGATCCCTCTGCAGAGCCCTCCTGCCTTCCAGCAGGTCGACACTCCCTCCCAGCTTGGTGTCATCAGCAAATTTGCTGATGATGGTCTCAATCCCCTCATCTAAATCATCAATAAAGATGTTAAACAGGACTGGACCCAACACTGACCCCTGAGGAACACCACTAGTGACTGGCCGCCAGCTGGATGCAGCCCCATTCACCAGCACTCTCTGGGCCCGGCCCTCCAGCCAACTCTTAACCCAGCGTAGAGTACACTTGTCCAAGCCATGGGCTACCAGCTTTTGCAAGAGTATATTATGGGAGACAGTGTCAAAGGCCTTGCTGAAGTCCAGATAGACCACATCCACGGCTTTCCCGTCATCCACTAGGTGAGTCACCTGATCATAAAAGGAGATCAGGTTGGTCAGACAGGACCTGCCCCTCCTAAACCCATGCTGGCTGGGTCTGATCCCTTGTCCATCCTGAAGGTGCTGTATATATATATATATATATACCTATACATTTTTACTCTTTTTATCCATTTGCATAATTGTATGTTCATATCCCAGTGGTTAGTGAGATTCTATATCAGCATGTTTGACTTTTAGATGTTACAGAACATCAATATACAAGCAACAGCTATGAATACATCAATACTCACTTGAATTGTATGTTTTTAAACCAACTAGTCAAGGAGAGTGAGTAAGTTTGAATAACTTTTTATCCATCATAGCCAGAAGCTATTACTGTCTCTACTTTATCTGATTTGAGCTGGTGATGTCCACATTGAACAGCCCCCTCATAGCATAATGTCCACTCATGTCATTTGGGTTGACTAGGACAAATTTGAATACTAAACAAAAACCGTGATTCTGTAGATCAAACTACAATGCATATCTAAAACACAAGTTCACTGCACGCTCTTGTCAAGCCTTGTAATCTATCCTAAAACTCCATGTCTGTCTTGCAAAACTGAGACACCTTCCTATCTGATGGGAGATAGAAAGAAATAAGAGATGCTCATTTCTATGCTAATGAGGGGTTTAAGTAGATAAATACTAAAGAATACAGAAATGCTAAGACTGAACATGATTGGCACAAAAATGACTACCATAGAAGAGAGCTCGAGAGGGACATTTGCAAGGGGATATAGTGACATCCTTTCACTATGGTGGTGGTGAGGGACAGGAACAGGTTGCCCAAACAAGTTTTGAATGCCCGATCCCTGGAAGTGTTCAAGGTCAAGTTGGATGGGACTTTTAGCAACTTGGTCTAGTGGAAAGTTTCCCTGTCCATGGCAGGAGGGTTGGAACTAGATGATCTTTAAGATGTCTTCCAACCTAATCAATTCTATGATTGTATCGCTAGAGGTTCACATCTGGTACAGTTTAGTTTAACCAGCAATATTGAAATTCAGCATGTCAGGTACCAAAAAAAAAAAAAAAAAAAAAAAGTAAGAGACAAGGAGGGAAAGAACAAGAGGGAGAGGAATATAATGTAATACTATGGATGGAAGGAAAGCAACAAGGGTACAATCTATTACAAGAAATTACTTATGAATAAATTTCAAGAGTGTAAGAGCTAAGAAAACAAGAAGGGAATAACAATTAGATGGAAAGCCTAGGCAGTATAACAGAATAAATTCCTTCCAAAAGAAAGGTGTGAGGTCTTTTGTTGACTGAGGATGATAAGTACATCAATTGGCATTTCAAAAAGTCCTGGAGAGAAACTCAGAAATCTAGTTGTTATACAGGAATGAAAAAAATCACTGAAGCCAAAGGCAAAACAAAAAATTATTCCACAGCTGGAAAGATGAAGAAGGACTGCTATAATTTTCGGTAGGGCAGAAAGAGCACACAACGCAACCACTTTTAGAATTAGTATGGTTACTTGAAGGGAAATAAAATGCTAAGCATATTTAGTTTCATTAGGAAACATTATCAGGGGCTGGTACTATGGATATGATGCAGCTGGAATGTTTCATTATAAGAAAAAAATCTTACTTTAAAATTCATTTTATTTGAAACTTCTCACAAAACCACTGCATTTGACATAATTGAAGTAGAACTCGTGTACCCTTCCTTTGTAATAAAATATCCCCCATTATTTAGAAGCTTAGCTTAACCAATTTGAAATCCACCTTTGCAATGAAGGGAAGAATATTCTACATGTATAATTTATGAACATTCGCAGCTGTATCTTGTAGTACTTG
This sequence comes from Columba livia, assembly GCF_036013475.1. Lineage (NCBI taxonomy): Eukaryota > Metazoa > Chordata > Aves > Columbiformes > Columbidae > Columba > Columba livia. The sequence continues at coordinate 71,326,298 of NC_088602.1, forward strand.
TGTCCACAGAAAAATGGTATATTTCTAGGTACCAGTCCAAGATCTGCTTGATCATTCTAATATGAGCTTACAGCCTACAAATACCCTAAAACAGAGCCCGCTTCTGCTACTATTGCCAAGAATTTTCAGTGAAGTGATCTTGACTTCAAAATGACTTGATGTGGCCCTGTTAGTATTCTCAACATGAAGCAATTGTTATATTCTTGATTGCACATAGACAAACTCAGTCTAAAGTAGTGATAATACAAAATCAGCAAACCTACCATAACATCGAGATACACATTGGAGATGAGAAAACCAATTTACACACAGCTCACAGAAGTATTTCATTGGACTTGAGTTTTTTAAACATTCATTTTTAATACATTTGCAAATTTCCACAGCCTTCTGCACTTTTATTTTGCTTGAATTATTTTTCAAGAATAATATACATGTTGAATTTCCAGCCCTGTTAAATCCACATTATTAAAAAAATAGCTTTACTCTTGAAGGTTTTTTGCATAGTCTTCTTGTCACTCTGCTTTTCTTTCAAAAAGTTCTACAGCTGATATGACTTATTCTGGGTTGTATTCATTAAGATGTCCATTTAAACAGGCTCAGAATTACTGAAAAAGAACTTTACTGGAAGCCTGAAATGTAACAACTCTTTTGGAACTCACATACTGCAAAGTTAAAAGAAAAACATCCCTTCCAATAGAATGTCTAATTCACTAGGAAGAATTATTTTCAATAAGTATTTAAGGTCTTGATCTAGTGGTAACGAAGCCTGAGTGATTGCATATATTTTTAATAACATTCAGTTAAGTTACTCAGTTTATTTTCCTCCGGAGTTATTTATAGTACTCCGTCAACAAAAGGCAGGATTTTGTGTCACTGGGAGTGACTATGTTATCCAATAAAACTTTTAGCCATATATAAAGCTAAATATCTGAATAATCCCACTAGCTCGTCAGACATCCATAACAAGAATCTGTACAAGACTGGAGTGTGTTACAGTACAACATTAAAAGGCACCTGTACAAATCTCCAGTATGAAAGAAGCATAACAATTTATAAAATCCTATTAATTCCCATAAAACCTTAGTCATCTTGCTCTGTTATATAAAGAGAGTGATAAAGAAATGATACTGAGATTAATAGCCTGAAAGCTTCGGTTGTTTAGAGCCAGGCTGTCAAAACTGATATTACATTTTACAGGACTTCCTCATTGTTGACTCTGGTGAGTAAGGAAACTGCCTCACCCCTGGAAGATATTTTAGATGTCTTCAAAGAGCTGATCCTCTGGGACATCACAGGCAGAAGGAGAAGGCAGGGATCATGATCTTTAAATAACTTGGTAGCTTCCCAAATCTGAGTGGCTGTCAGGATTTGCAATAGCTTTTGATGCAACACAAAAAGTCCTGAGGACCTCACAGTGCTCTTAAACAATATTAATTTCCTCTTCCCAGACTGATTCCCCGTACAACCCTATATTATACCTCACGTGTGGCCCCCTAAGGGAGATTTTGCAGCTTTCATCTAAAGTATTTACTCAGAGGAAAATAGTCTCATAGCTGGACATGAGATATTTGAGTTCCTTTAACTAAGAAAAAACCTCCAGGAGCAACATAAGGGATTTTTATATCGGACAGATGTGCAGTTCCTTTGGGACAGATTTGCCTGTGTACCCCTGCTATGTTCTTTTCCAGATGTTGCACCTGTCCTAGGAGTTAATGTATACTGTGGAAGGCAGAGTCACACTGTGGTAGCAAGTTGAGGCAGGTTTTGACTTGGCTGACAGTAGCAGAACTTTGTCTAATTCCTGTGCAATGACGAAAAAGTGGTAGAAAGTAAAAAATCCCCCTATTATGTCTCATACAGTCTCCCAAGCCTCATGTTTTTCTACTGACTGGATACATAGGTCTAAAAGCAGGAGACAAGAGTCACACTGTGTAGTTTTTCCCATCTCACTTTCCCACTATGGTCTCACACTGCAAACCATCAGCACTAACAACTCAGTTAAGAGAGACAGCAGAAACACCACCATGAACCCCGATCCTGCCCTTTCCCCTTTCTCTGAGAGGAACAATGTTGTTGTCTAGAACTCACTGACGAAGAAGCCACAGAGGTGTATTTTGGTGACCTCAGACTCCTCTTAAAGACTCCACCACAACTTTGAAGTCACTTGCAATGGCAGATCAGGCACAGATGAGCAATATCTGTGACAGTCGAGTCACAAAGCTGTGCCACGTTATGGCACGGCTGCTTGGCAGCAGAGACAGCGTAGAGTTTGTAGTCACTGGTTCCGAATACCTCCTCAGTTACAGGGACCCAATTTAGGAAACCACTACATGACAGCCCTATTCAAAGCCCTTTGAAGTCATTAGGAACCTGATTTTAGAATGCTGTTATTCCCGGTTCAGTTGAGAAAGCAGCAGAGGCCAGTACAAAGAAAGCCCACTTTCTGCAGAAGCCTCCACCCATTCTGCTTTGTCCTAAACACATGGCAGCACAGACACTCTCACCTGCCTCTCTGGAAAGACTTTCAACAAAAACAACAAAAAAAATCGAGGCCAAATCCGCAAATCTCTTCAGCTATGAGTTAGAAAAATGCATTCCTTTACCTTCCTCTCAACTCCCTGCCCGCAAACATAATCGCAAATCAGTCTTTAGCTCAACCACATAACATCACAAAATAATGCAAAGAAAATGAATGTTATATGTGATTTCAGGGCCCAGGAAACACCACAGCAGAAAGAATTTATCGCTGACCTTCACGCCTAGTATCTGCCGAAGAATATACAATAGTTGACAAACAAAAGAAATTAATAATCCAAGAGTCATTTTTGCCTATTTTTCAAGACTAAGATAATTAGATATGCTGGCTGTAGATTTGTTTTAGTTTAAAAGCCTAATTTCTCATGAACACCTCTCACAGAAGAGTTAAACATACACTTAATCAAGTGACCTTACACATTAATAATCACAGCATGTGTAGAAATCAGATGTGTTTGAAATATTCATGATGAAATGCAAAACTACTATCACACTTTCATTTTTTGGTCAAGCTTGAAAATGGGTTTGTTTCTGTGAAAAATGTCACTAAGAAACACGTTTCTCTTTTTTTCTTTCTCCTTTTTTTCCTCTGTGTGAAAAATACTTTGCAGCTAGCTTACATGAATTCATATTAACATTAGCTTCATAGGGGTGAGATTCATGTTTCATGTTTTCAATGCGCTGACAGGCATATTCTCAAGTAATGCATAAAGTGACATTTGAGTGCAGAGGAGAGATGACAAAGCTGAATGAATGAAAGAAAAATTTTAAGAAAGAAAATCAGTAAAACATTAAGCACGCTTTGAGAATTTAGTTCAGAATTGGGTTGTGGTTGAGTTAAATGTGAGGTTAAATTTTCAGCTATAATTTTTCAGCTGTGTTCATATGAGTGATCAAAGTTTATTAAAAGGGTCATAAAAAAAGCAGAGTGAGTTCCGTTCTACTCGAACAAATGTTAATTGAACAATTATCACCAATATACTTCCAAAATGCCTTGTTTTTACCTGCATAATGAACCACTGGAATTTTATGTCCAGAAAATGCACTGTCAGAGAACACTCCCCAATACCTTTACACACAAGCTGTTTTTATTGCCATCCAAACCTAACAGTATTCTGCCGTCTGACGCCTATCAGAGCTGTTTGGAATGCAAAGCCCTGTCTTTCAGAAAGCATGAACATCAATTACAGTGAAAACAAAAAGTTTTGGTTTTAAAGCAAAAGGTTTCAATGAAAACTCAATAATTTATTGATAGAAACAGATCTCTTTCCACCAACTCACTTGAAATCCTATATTTCTGTTGGCAGGCAGGCAACTAGCTTTATGAACCTCTCCTACCAGCCCACTGTTTAGTGTGACCTCCTGCTGCCAGCTCATACAGCCATCAGGATCTCAGTTTACTTGTCTCCTGATTAGCCAAGGGCTCAGAGGAGGATGTTTCCTAATAACCCACTACTCCCTCTCGCACACCTCACATCCCTCTGAAGAAGGGAGGCCAAAAGGTGAAACATCAGGAGGGGAGTTTGGTACAAACCACCCCACCAGGGTAAGAAAGAGGGTTAGTTCTTCTCTGAACAACTTCAGAAAGTCTCTGTATCAGAGACTCTGGTCCTTAGGGAAGACTTTACGCTCCTTGACCTCTCTTGAAAGGAACAGAAGCAACCCAGGAAATTTCTGGAGGGTGAAGTAACTTCCTGACAGATGCACAGGATGGCCAACCCAGTGCTGACACACAGCTGGATCTGCTGCTCACAAAGAAGTGACAGCTTTGGCTGTAGTGACAATGAAGTAACAGAGCTGAAAATCCTGAGAAGAGTGAGGAAGAAGAACACCAGAGTGCAAATCCTAGATTTCAGGTGAGCAGACCTCAGCCTGTTCAGGAAACAGATCGGTAGGATCCATGAAATGTGGCTCTGAAAGGCAAGGAGTTCAGGAAAAAAATGGCAAGTCTTCAAGGACAGTATCCTCCAAGGGAAGAACAGTCCATTCTGATACTTAGGAAAACAGAGGTGTCAGGTATCTGTCTTGGCTAAACAGGGTTCAAAGGAGGAATATAAAACATTGCTAGGGCAGGTGAGCATGGGCTTAGGAGGCCCAAAGATAAGCTGGAGCTGACATTTGCTAAGAACATCAAAGACAATAAAAGCTTCTGTTGCCACTTTAGCAGCAAAAGATTGAAAAAAGATTATGTAGGACCGTTGCTGAATGATGAAGATGATTTAGTGATAGACACACAGACAGCTGAGGTGCTTCTCTTTGGAAACAGACCTGTGGCTTGTAGGACATCACAGGATTTAAGTTTAACTGGTTTTGTGCATTTCGCAGTGTTCAAAACCAAACAAATTGAAATTTTTGTCTCTCAGTCAAGTATTGCAGCTTAAACCAACAGTATACATTCAGGGTTTATCAAAAGAAGAGCATTTCAATAGTGCTTATCAACATGGTAGAGGCAACACAGTTCCTCCCCAAAGGCAATATTAAGTTGCTGTACCTTTAACACAGTTCATCTATGATTAGTATAATCATGTAGCCCTGTCATATGTCATTGTCATTGCTGATAGCAGGCTACAAGCTTTGTACTGAGTTTACAAGGCCTCAGGACTGGGGCTTGTCAAGTCTGTCCTGTTTAGGCTTCCCTTGACCTGCCTTTAGCTTTGTTTTACTTGATTTAGCTGTGACAGCAGTTTTTCCAGCTGATCAGGTACCTATGGTTAGTTTGTTTTCCTTTTGTTTATCTTTGTGTGCTACAACCACAGTTTCATACAGAAACTGGGAGCAAGAAGTTAGGCTATAAAATGAAATATTTATGACTCTAGCACAGAAACACAGAGAAGTAAAGGGTTAGTACAACAGAAGAGGCCTTGGGAAGTGGAGACACAGGATGTGGCATGGAGGAGTATCAACACAGGAAGACCCCACAGCTCTAAACAGCTCAGTCATGGTCTGTAAAAACCATTCAGATCTTGGTCTGGACAAAACTGGTCTTAGTGGTAAGAAAGAAATAATATATAATATACATAATTTTTTTAGTAGACATATATAACCTGGAACTGTAGATCAATGAAGAGAAAGTTGTAAGAGTCTGTTAACAAAGAAAAAAAAAATGAACCCAAATCAATTCAAGAGAGAAGATAAAAACAGCAACATGTTCAGAGTCATATTCCTTCTGGCAAAGGACTCCAGACACTGACAACTCTTTGTCACCCCCCAACCACACATGCCACCACCAGAATGAAGTGTTGACTCGGATCCAGATTAGCAGCAGCAGGGCAACCTTAATGCTATAAAAGGGGTAGAAACTAAGTGTGCGTATATAGCAATTTTAACTGCATTATTATTTTTTCCTCTTCTGCAGCAATGATCTGGACTAATAATGATCACACTCTCAAGACTTCAATTATACTAGCAATGAATTCTTGGTTTTACTCATACATAAGGTGTGCTTTCTTCCTTGCCCCCCGAAAAAAAAGAAAACGCTATTAGTGTAACATTGGCTGGACTGAAAATAAGGGAAAATGCCACACAACTACAAAATCTGGTATTCCAGATAGGAGGCGAAACGTGAGAAACACACACTGAAATATAAATATTTTTAGGATGGAATTTTAATCTACCACATCAACACTTTAATCACTTAGTCTTTCAATTTGGCACCATCTGTGCATTGCAGTTATTACTTGGGACATCACTAGATTATATTAGTTTGCAATCAGAAATCTATTTGAGAGGAAATAATTGTTTTCAACCCGATGAGAGTTTGCCATATTTCTCTGATTTTGCAACACTTGGCTGTGAAAAACAATGGGATATTTACTGTCTACATTCTGCTGATTATTGAAGATTTTCACATATTGGAAAAGATACACTGATGCAGCTCATTGGTATGCTCTACCACATCAGTGTGATCAGCCAGTCACTTCCCTTAAAGTCGCAGTGGTTGCAGCTCCTACTACTGTGAAGACTCACAATTAGGCTTTACTTTACCCATAAATAGAAAGCCATGTATTTGCAAACCAAATCTTCATGGGAAACTACAGGCTGGGGATGCGTCTTCTGGGCTGACATTAACATTTTAGCTTCCAGCCAATTAGGACAGAACAGTACCTTACATTATTCTAGGGCATAAAGTATTGATTCCAAATTACAATTGCTGGTTTCAACCTTAAAATGTCACCTCACCTACCTTTTCACAAAGCAAGATTCATCAGCAACAATCCCGCCTGCTACAAGAAAAGTATAGTAGCACTTAACAACAATTGGACATGAATCTATAAGATTACAATAGAATTTTTTTAGTTTTGCAAACCATAGCCATATTAATACCTACTGAGTTTTTTATGAACAATAAATGCAAAAGGTTTTTCCAATGATTAGCCATCTTTTGTAAAAAGTGTAGACATTTAGTGCATGCAAATTTCCTGTCTTGCAGATCAAAAGTGAATTAGAGCACTAGGAGGCTGCCTTATATGAATAAGCTTACATAGTGCTAGTTATAAAACCAGCATACTATAATCACAGTTAAATTGTGCCACTACTTTATTGCAACATGGATGATGGTTGTAAATTTGGTTGGCAAGAACAGGATCCTTTGTCTCTGTCAACACATTTTAATGTAGGACAAAATTCCTCACAAAATATGAATCAGAAATTTCTTCGAAAACTTTCTGAATCTACGGGCAAAATCTACTCAAGGTTTTGAGTATATTAAAAGTTGGGTCCTGCAACATCTATGCTTCAGGCACGTGGCCACTAAAGCAGGATTCTAAACCTGCAGCCACCAGTATCCCTCCAAGATACAATGGAAGAGTGAGGTATCTCAGGCTATTCAGAGATCCATGCATTGCACAGAAAGGGACCTGAAATTTGGTCAGTGGGAACCTTGTCAGGGAGCCATCCCCTCCTCAACCCTCTTGATCTTGCAGCACCTCTGTCAGGCTGGCACTCTTCCTACCATTTTCAACTTTACTGAAAGCATCAGGTTATATAACTCCCTGACAGCTGGGAAACTTCAGTTCTCTCTACGAGGTTTCCAACTTTGGCTGTGAAATAGTCACAGCTTATCAATTATTATTTCCACAAGCAATGCTCACTACACCTTCTTGGGGACTTGAAATCAGCTGAAGAGCTCATCTTCTGTCCTCATCAGTTCTGCATTTTTTGGCAGAACACAGACAATATTTCAAAGGAAGGACAAGAGGGAATCCAAACCCTACTGGCAGCCCCAAATACAGTGTGGGCTATGGCTTGGTGTTGGTCTTGAAAGATCTAAGGCCAAGAAAGAAGCAGAATTCATCAAAACTGTAGGAATACCTCTATTCAACCTGTTTCTAGCAGCAAGCAAAAGTTGAATTGTATGGATTAAAAGAAAATTAAATATTCCTTTTATGTTTATCATACACATCACAAAAAACACTTTACATAACTTTAAAGCACTTCCCTTGCTCTTGTCCTTGCCACACGGGAGCTGTGTCAAATCTTTCAGTTTCTGTTCAGCTTTCTGTACCTTGATATTCACAAGTTCTGGAGATTCTCTGCTTCTAGAAGAGAAAATTAGAGAAACCTAACTAGATAAAGGAGCAATGGCACAACACAGCAGACATCTGGGACTTTTTTCCCTTAGTTAACATGAAGAAAACAGGTATTTCCCCCAACAATACAGAAGTGCACTCTGGAACTAATCTAATTGTGGCAGCTGAATCCCTCTGCTTCCTGATTAGAAAATAAATAAATAAATATCTCATCATGTTTTGAGGGCGAAGAAGCCACAGAAAGCAAAGAAAAACAATTAAAGCACCATGGAAGAGCAAAGTGTTATTAGGACTTAATCTTAGCAACAACCTTTCTTCCCTGCCTTTAAAGGCCCTTTAAAGCACTGTAAAAAGGAAAACTGTACCTCAAAGGACAAGGACAGGTGCAACTGTGTTATTTTGCATTTTGTCCTGGTATATGCCACTTGTCATTACATTTCAGAGTCAATAAATCCATTTACCAGGGCAGACATATACTTGTTTTGGGAATTATCCATTAAAAATTTACTATTTTTTTTTTTTCTGTTTAGCATATTCACAAATCTGCATGATAATAGAACTTTATCATTCCAGTGTTCTCCTTTTTTTGTTTTTCCTGCTTTTTACTAAAATGAAAACACCATCGATACTTCTGTTATCAATATATGCAGTTACAGAAACAAAATGAGATTTTTCAAAATTACTCCATGGATAATGCTAACACATGCAATTAACTCATAAAACAGTCTGTATTTACCACCCCTAGATCCCACACATTGTTATAATCAGTTTAATGTATCAGTAAGGCAAGTGGTGCTGAAATAAGTACAACATCAATTCCTGATACATATGGAAAATCAAGAAATCTAGATCACAAACTTATCTTTTTCTTCCATAATAAATTTCATTATTTATGCTTTAATTGGAAAGCCTTAGAATGCAGAGGTTCAAAAACTACTAAGTTGTTTTGTTTTTTTTTAATTCCATAGACTTTACATATAGCAAAACATTTCTTGTTCGTTTTCATCTTTGCCCTGCAACAGGACCAGAGAGGCTTTGTTATTCTTTCATCTTGGCTGCCTACAAGATCTGATCTCACATATTAAAATATGTACACCTCTTCTCTCCACTTGAAAGAAAATGAAGATGCTACTGTTTATTGCTGAAGTGTTTTCCAGTTACAACTCAAACCCAGAGCAGAAGTTTTCAAACTATCACAGCAACAGTTAGTTTTAATTCATTCGCATTCAAAGCTAGGCTTGTTGGCAAAGAGCCAGTGCCCATTTTCTTGCATTCGACCACAAAGAAGGGACAAAAAGGATCTATACAGACAGAGGTATCCCAAACAAGCACCAGAAGCTGGGTCCTTCTTCTGGCCTGCCCCAGATTCAATGCAGTTGTCCTGGTTCTCCAGAATGGCATGAGACTCACAAGCCCCTGGCTTGCCTGCTGCTGCATGAGGCAATGCTGGCCCACCCCGTCCCTGCTGAACCCCTGCAGAAACTATTCCGTGCTCCGCACAGCTTCTGCTTCCTTGCATTTCATTAAAACAAGGAAGGTTTTGAAGAGCAAAGGGCAGACTGAGCACTACTAGTTGCTCCACAAGAGAAGTAAAGAGGCAGCAAGCTGGGAACAGTTTTTATTGGTGCCCCACTGTAGCTTGAACACTGCTGCACTTTTCTCAGTAGGAAGCAAATGGAACAGGGGGAAATAGTGGGGACAAACTCAGAAGATGAGGGTATTTGGAGCACTGGAAAAAAAGCATAGACAGCTGGAAAGCAGAGGAATCCTATAAAAACTTGGAGGAATAGAGGAAAAAATCATTTTGGAAGTGGCGGGAGGGTAGAGGAGGAGACTGAATATTTTTGAAGAACAATTAATACATTAGGAACAGACTAGCATGATTTGGAGGGGTGAGAAGGTTATGTAGTGAAGTGACTTGAAGGATAAAAGCAATCAATGAGTTATTGGTACTACTCAGTTTTAAGATGCTTACTCATGCTAAAACAAAGATTCAAATTCCTGAGTGGAGTCAGTTTTTTATGGATAAATTCTTTCATGGTGCCATGCTATAAAAATGAATTATTGAGCAGTTTACTATTAAACAGTAAAACTTTCTCTGACTTCATTATTTTAATTTCAAAATTGAAGACTGAAATCTTCAATTTGTGCCAAATCTCAGGGTAGAAAAATCCTAATCTGGGGCCATTACAGCAGCAGCAGTACACAAATGAGAATTTTACTCCTGTCTCCTTACTGGTCTAATAAAACCTCTCCTTTTGTATCAAAATTAGGCTGTTTGTATCTGTGGGCTCAAATTCTGCAGCTCAGCCTAAGATACTGGAAAGGTGATCAGAGCAGCACTATCAAAAAGGAAAAGAGGAAATCCCAAACAACAAGAGAAGTATAACAGTACAACAAAAATGCTTTTAAAAGAAAGTTTTGCAGACATCTAACTGAATTCCTCTGAAATTACCTTCAAGCCTGATGATATTTTTTTCCATCAGTAAAACTAACCAAATAGGGCTGTGAATTCTTTGTCCTCCTCTTCCCCAAAAGCTGCAAGTTGAGGTCCAGGTTCAGAGACAATGCCTGGAAACATGGTAAGAAAATTAAAAGTCCCTGCTAGTGATCAGGGACTCTTCAACCATTATAGTAAAGATTCCCTTAGAACTTCCCTAGCAATGTTTCCTACCTATCAAAATTTCTTTATGCCATGGTCATCTGTGAGAAAGTAGTTACAATAGCTAAAATCTATGGTAGTCATAGAGACAAGACAGAGTATCAGAAATGTCATTCTAAAACAGATTTTAAAGGAATTTAGAAAGGGATAACAAGAAAGAGGAGATGTACTGCACAGACAAGAAAATGCATACAGTTTTCTGGTGCTGTATGATATGAATTCCTCCCAGCACTCCAATACAAACATATCCTGGTAAGACAGTGGTCCAAGCGTTTCTTATTATAACCAGAGTCCCTGGTATCTCAGTAGTCCCACAGAGCTAAGTGAAGCCATGAAAAAAGGAGCAAGATACACTCCCTGTTTCACAGAAGTTACGGGAGACCCACAGAGGCTGGACTACTTTTAGTAGTTCACCAAGTTTTCTGTCAAAGGTGCAGGAGAAAAAAAACAAATGCAGACTAGTTCACGGAAACAGATCAAACAGGTGAAGAAAAGAGGAATTATGTAGAAGAATGAATGTAAAGATATTTAGTTACATTTTTCTACAAAACAAAATACCATGCAGTTAAAAAAAAAATAGAAATATTTAAGTATTTATTGTCCAAATAAGCAGTTTCTACTGTTGTTACAAAGAAGGTGTGTAACAGTGAGCAAGGACAACAGGAAAAAGAAGATGGCCAACATAATTTCAATATGATTGTCCACATGATGGCTTCTGTGTTAACCTGAAATGCACTGTATGAGGGGTTCAGGAAGTGTGACATGCGTGTGCAATTCTGACCCTGACCATCTAAGCATCTTTGGGCTTGGATCCTACTATGATGGTTTCTGCAAACTTTCTTTTAAAGAAGCTGATTGTGTTGTATCATTTGAGTGAAAGAAGAGTGAATAAGCTATAGTCTTTCCAGTTTTTTATAAATCAAACTTATTAGTACTGTTGCTAATGAATCTTCTTATGGGGGGGAGGCAGAAACCACTCAAAATTAAAAAAAAAAAAAAAAAAAAAAGTATATATATATATGTAGACTGGAAATCTCCCCACTACTAACTTGTGAGACTATTATTCTAGTCCTTCTGAAAATGTAGAGAACTCAAGAGTATGTTTTTTGTTTCATTGATTTTTTTTTTTCTAGAAATATACAGATAGATTTGCAGCAGTATGGGAATTCAAAGTAAATGGAGTTGTGTTTGTAGAGGAGCACAATAAAGATTATATTTTTTATTGTTGTTTTCTTTAAAATGGAAGGAAAAAACATGCAAACAAAAATCCCAAAGACAGACAACAACAGAAAACATTACTCTATAAAAACAACAAACAATCTCGTACTCTCTTCTGCACATGTTATGTAGATTTTGGCATCAAAATTTATTTGTACTTGATAAAAACAAAACTCATCAGAGAAAAGGTCAAAAACCAGTTTGAGAATTGTGTCTTGAAAATGTATTTTCCCAGTTTTCCTCCTAAATTTAGACTTAACAGAACCAGTGACAAGCCATGAATAACTCACGTGCTGGACCACCACACTTCCAGCCCTGACCATGTAGCTCCATTCTCAGCAGGAAACTTGCAGCTTTGAGTTGGGTGCCCAAGCTTCCTGCACACCTGATGAAATGGTCTAGGAACTTCAGGATGAGATCTGCCAGCCCAGGCCTGCTGAGGAGAAAGATTTACCAGCCCAAGCCTGCTAAGGAGAAAGCTACTTGGAGATCAGATCAGATCTCTCTGATCACAGGACAAATCAGGGCCTTTAGCCTCAAACCCACAGTTTGGAGTCTCAGCACTCTCTTCACACCACTAGCAGAACTAACAGCTTTTCCAAAAAAATCAGCTTTTTCAAAAGGTGCATTGATAGATCTGGAGTTGGCCATTCTAACTCCACAGAGCAGCCACTGTGTCACTGACCATTGCCTTTCACCACTCTCAAATAAAAGGTTGCTAAGAGGCTAAGGAAACTGACTGAAAGCCCCAATGCCTGCTTGAACATTCAGGTCATTAAATATTCTATTCAAACACTCATGCTTGGATTTTTTCTCCTTTAAGAAATAAGAGTTTAAAAGATTTACTGAATTAAGCCCGAAGGCAAAAGAGGCTGTGCAAGCATCTTTCCTCTAAACAGAATCTATTTGATTGCTGACAGAGGGATGGAAGGTGTTTGTGTGGTTTTAAAATACCTTAGTATGCCAAATTCAAGGATTTTAGCCTGTTGAACAGTTGAACACATTGCACTAATGTTAGATTCCTCAGCCAGGCCAAGTTCTCTCTTCTTTTCTATGAAAATGAAACTGGAGTTGTACTTGAGAAAACAAATAACTCGCAACAAATGTCAGAAAACACACCACAAAATGACCAAAACACATTATGTATCGCTCGTCTCTCAAAGCAATCTAATACCTAGCATTCTCTTTTATGCACTGCATATCAGCAATCAGGTGAAAGATCCAGGACAACCCTGTCTGGATGATTAGAGTGTATTAATGTGTATTTTATCAGCAGATGGAATTAGCCAGCAATGCACAAATGGGTCATTCTATTAGAGCTTCTCTCAGAAAAAAATGCATACATGCTTATTGCTGGTTTGTTCTAGACAAAGGAAAAAGTCTTGTGTCAGACTGTAGTTTTCCAAGGGCTTTTCCTTTCAGACAACTTTCAAACAGCCACTTCCCAAGAGAAACTACTAAGGAAACCAGGAATGATGGTAAGTAACAGCATCTTCCACTTGTCTCAGGCAAAGACAGTGAAAAACCCATTCAAGCAATATTTCTTTATCTCTTTACTTGGCTCTAGGTCCAGCCTTTCTCATTTTCTTCAGGGAACAGCTTCAGGAGCATCTTTTACTATTTTTCCATGTTTTTATGGGACCATAATCTATGAAAGTGGCTCTTCAAACTGCAGGAACTGAACTGGTCACTGTGCCATAGTAGTATCCAGGCTTGCATTCAGTCCTGAGTTTGGTTCACCCACACCTGTCAGTCTTAAACAGGTATAAAAAGTTTCAAATCCTGTTAACATTGCAGGATTAGTCTGACACCTGATATTGCCGGATCAGAGTCTGTTCTAGCGTAACAATCTTGCTGAATGTTAGAGTAGTTCAAGTCCCTTTAGTGGGATCACACCAAACATGACTGACAGAACTTTGGCTAAATTGCATTAATCCATGTCACAGGCAGGGAAGAGGATTCTTGTTTTTATTCTCTGAGTCAGATTCAGGCTTCATTTGAAGCTGCTGGGTTTGTCATTAGAATATGAATATGCATTTGAAAAAAATCAATAATCTTTTAGCCAAACAAGTCAGAAAGCACAAAATGACATTTTTCTTGAAAGACACATGAGATTCAGCTTCCAAGGCTCAGCTAAGTCACAGTTATGTAAACAGCACAATAAAAGTGGGTGGTAAAAGCTAATCTGCTATTGAGGTAAGTGCTAAAGACAATAGTAATAAAATGTCCTCACTAACAAACATGTCTGGTCTTCTGAATTTTGTAAACGTTTGCAAAAACAAAACACAAACAAGTGAGAAAAAATAACAAAAACAACAACAAAAACAAACAAAACCAAAATCAAACAAAAAACAACAAACAAAAAACCCCACCACAAAACAAATACTATGGCTTATTGTTGATATTCTCATATTAATTAAAACTGTCATTTTCCAATCAATGTATTCTAAACTCTCTAAATTTTCTGTTTTCTATAAAAGTAGGAATAGCTTCCATCCAGTTCACTGGCAGTGCTCACGCACTTCTATATGGATTAAACACCATATTTGAACAATTTACCCTTACCAAAGTCACTGGTTGTGCAAAAATACATCAGAAGAAATTTGTGCTAGTAGGATTGACACTATCCTAATCTATGCCTTGTCTAGGCAGCTATAACTTATTTTAGCCTGACTGAACATCCACTCTGAAAGCTGAGGATGTGAAAAGTGAACAAGTTTGGTTAGAGGTCCTGTGCACCAGGATGGATTTTCCTCTACAAAAGCCTCCCCAGAAATTGAATGTGAGCGTACCAATGCTCAAAGCTATACAAGCCTAAATAGGAGAAAGCTTATAAAAACACTTTCCTTCCTTACAGCTTCTGAAAGATAAAGGGATAAGAAGTCTGTAAAAGAAAACTACATTTCAGTTTTAAAGGACTGATAGTGTAATTGACAGTTTTAAACTCTGCTAAGAGTTTATAGCAATCTTTCTCTGAAGTGAATCTATTCAAAAAAAAGTGAAATTTGAGATGAAATTGGAAAATGAGCTTTTCATATCAATGAAATAAAGCTGATTTGTTGAATTTGTATTACTTGAAAAAAGTCAGTTCCCCTCTTATGTCTTAAAAGAAAAGGCAAATGAAAGAGAAAACCCAGCTCTATAAATCCTGTTAGAGGATAAAACCATGTAAATCTCTTCCTTTCCTTCTCTGAATCAAGTACCACAGGAATATTATTCTTGGTGTCACAAGGTGGTGCTCTTCCTTTCAAGTAATCTGTTTCACCTTAAAAACGACCTCATTAACTTAGAGAGCACACGTTTTGAGACTTACCCACACGCATTGTCACCATTACTGAAAATGAGAAGCATCTCATTTATAGTACTTTTTTTGGCACAAAGATGTATGACATCTAAGTTTCTTCATAGGTGACATGCATAATTTGGACATGTTAATGCATGGCCTGCACCAAGCTCTTATTAGTCTTAAAAACCCTGGATTAGTTTAGTGTTTAATACTTGAAATTGTGTGGTTGTTTTTCAGAAAGTTCAGTTTACCTAAAAATTTCAAGTCTTTGCAAGTAATGTTCTAATGATTTCAGCACCAAAATAATTCAAGCAATCAATAATGCAATTTCTGTGTTGCTTATTTTATACTAAATCTATTTTATTCTATGCTCCTTCTATTTGGTCCACTTCTGATACAGCAAAGGTTTTTGTATTGAACATTTACAATTGTATCAAAGATATCAAGGAAGAGTCAGAGTGTTTGACAGTTAGGTGTAAGGAGTTGTGATTTTTGGTACCCACTAATGTATTTTGAACTTGGAGTTATAATTTTGCCCAGTTAATTCTGTAAAAGTAAGTAGCAGCACAGATGATGTCTGTCTCTATCTACTGATTTTATCAGTCTCTTGAAATCAATGGGATAGATTACATCTCCAGAACATCATCTTTCCACATGTCAGTAAACTCCTACAGGTAATACTGTATCACAATTAACAGCCTCATGGTTTCTTCAGATTCATAATTATAGAGAAATTCCATGACCATGGTAACATAGAATGCTTGGGATGCTATTTATTATTGTAGGATCATTCAGGATTGAAGGGACCTCCCTACACAAGGTAGCATCTAGCCAAGAGATTAATGATTACTGAATCTCTGAGCTAAAACTGTAATTCCAAATAACATTGTGTTAGAACACAGAGAAAAGTAGTACTTGCCTAGAAAAACAGTACCTGCGTTATATCCATAAGTTATAAAGCCATATATATAGCCTAATACATTAAAATATGGCATTAATATATTAACTGATGAGACAGCAAAACATCTAAGATAGGCCAATACAAAAAGTAACCAACAGAAATAAAGCGCTGCCAAAGGCCAGGGACATGACAGAAAACAAGGGCACTCAGGTAAGAGATACAGCGAGAGAGGGCACATAGCAGAGGGCTGCATGCAGGATCGCAGGAAGAGGAGTGGTACTGAGGGAGGACAGATAAGTTGAAGTCTTTCATTGCCTACCTACACTTAAATTGTTTACCTTTACCCTAAACACCCCATATACCAGAAAAGCATGAAAATAACCTTCTCACTAATCTGATGCTGAATTAAATCTAAATTCAGATTTTTGAGGTACTGAGCATCTCAGATGAAATGTTCAGGGCTTTAAACCCCCCTGGTCCCTCCCAGTCCTCAGAGAGGACAAGTTCATTAATATTTCACTTCTCAGAAAATCCCCAGTTTCTTTACTGCTTCTGAAATTTGAAGTGTGTTGTGCCTATTTATGTCCTGCTTCATGTGTCAGTTCCTCCCATTAATCTGAAAAGTCCACCTCCCGGCCCTTACATTCACTTAGAAACAAATTTTTGTCCTGTGGAAAGCTCTTGGCAGAACTATGTTACCAGGGGCATCTGCAGAATTAAAGATGGTCCAGCATGGGCTTGACAGTCTGCTGCCATCTTGAGTGAAACACTTGGGTCTCTACAATTTCAACACTTTCAGAGGAAGAAGTATATGTGAAGACTGTGGTTCACTAAATCCCAAATTGGTCTATGCCACCAGATCTCCAAGGCTGACATGGACCATGAAATCCACTATGCAGTCATCACTGGCATTAGAAGAGTTACACAGTAGTAATCCAGATAGGGACCCCAGGAACAGATGTTTCTCTCTACATCTACAAAACATCTACAGGAAAGCAATATTTTAAGCTTAAAAATTTCTAAAAGAAGGGAGGGTTTTCTCCCAAGCTCTCACTTATTTAAAGTATTAAAAAAAGTAGAAGTCCTCTGATATCTGACTACATTTCAGTTTCAAACCTCTCAGAAATTCAGGTCCTTGATTTGACATCTCTGAAAATCCCTGGCAAAGGCAAAATGCATTAAGCACCCACCACTTCTAGGGACAGTTTCCTCTTGATGTGCATTCATGTTTCATTTTGCCTGTGAGGGCACCACTGTGAATGGCTTCAGTCAACATCATGTGTCTCGGGGTTGACAAGGCTGAAAAGGGCATTTTGAAAGAATGAATGCATGGAGGTCTTAGCTAAAGTTTGGGATCTTTCACCCTTCAACAAACAACAGGGATATTGACATAGCCACCTGAGCAAAAGACAGGAGCCACCGCTGCCAATAGTTTCCCATCCGGAGGCAGGTAGAAGAAGAACTGCATGGGACATAATTAGTTTTGCAGTAGAAAACAAATCAATTGAAAAAGCAAGTTTTCAATCCTCTGCCTAGCACAATAACAGGAAGCATAACATTGATTTTGGTTTGAGGTGGATTGGTCTCTGCCACGTGGTATGTGGTATGGCTTGCTTTGTTTTATTTATTTTTTCCTGTCCAGAAGGTGACAAATTCAAAAGAGTTAAGGCTGCTAACTAAGCCCTTCCTCCATACCTGCTAAAGATGCACCTACAAAACTCTAGAGGTGGATTTAACTGTCAAACTCCCAGAAACTGTGGCCCTGGGTTGACAAAGAAATATAAAAATGTTCCCACGTTCCTCTCAAAGTATGACATCCCTTAGCACAGCAGTCAAAGCTCATTTAAAAATCATTCTAACAGGAAGGTATCTAGCCCCTGCAGAAAACTCCTCTCTATCCTTTCAAGCAATTGAGACAAGAACACTCAGCCTTTTTAGTAAACTGGGTCAAACAATTTTTTTTTCCCCCTGAAGGCTATCAGGTTCAGTCTTTTTGACCAGACACGAAAGCAATCATGGACTACAGAGGAGCTTGATTTTGAGCCCATGTTGGGGAACAACCCAATTCACATATCTTGGAGCTGTTCTAGATGGGGTTCTCATCTGAAATAGTGCCTGAATGCACAGCCAGCACCACCCTTTCTGAAAGTTTCTCTCTCTGCAGCTATACAATGACAGTCATATACTGACAGATGATTTCACCTCTCTTCTTCCACTCTCCCTGTCTCACTGCTTTTCAACTGCCTTCATCCCATGGCAAGGTCAGGCACATTCACCCCCATCTGATACTGTTTTCTTGCTATCAGTCTGTATCAATATTTTGGAAGATTTAATCAGAAGAGGAAGCACAGAGCAGGAGAGATCAATAATTGATTATGCAGTTTCTTCCTCTCTAAGTGAATGATTCACATCCACCATAGCCATTTAGTAATTTCCAGCGAGGTCCTGTGGATCTCCAGTCTAAATAAACTAGTATCCAAGAGACTGGATAGTAGACGAGTTGGGGACAAGCAGTGATCAAATGTATTCATTTTATCACTTTCAATTAAATAAAGAAGCAAAAATTAGATGTAACCACAAATACTGCGTAATTACATCTCCAATAAGCAGTTCAGCTGTTTCAGACAAAAAATACCCTTGCAAGGATATACAGAGTTTGTCTAGAATGTAAAACCATACATTACAGAACAAATATTACAGACCACAATTAAAAGATGTTGAAGGAACTGATTAGACTGACCATTTCCACAGAGCACCAGAATACAAGACTATCACAGAATCACAGAATGACTGGGGTTGGAAGGGACCTCTGGAGATCACCTAGTCCAACCCACCCGCTAAAGCAGGTTCTCTAGAGCAGATCGCACAGGAATGTGTCCAGGTGAGTCTTGAATGTCTCCAGAGAAGGGGACTCCACAACCTTTCTGGGCAGCCTTTTTCCAGTGCTCTAGCACCCTCAAAGTAAAGAAGTTTCTCCTCATATTCAGATGGAACCTTCTGTTCTTCACTCTGTGTCTGTTGTCCCTCACCCTATGACTGGGCATCACTGAAAGGAATCTGGTCCCATCCTCTTGACATTCACTTTTGAGATATTTAAAAACATTGATGAGATGTCCTCTCAGCTTTCTCTTCTCCAGGCCTAACAGACCCAGCTTTCTCTGGCTCTCCTTATAAGAAAGGTGCTCCAGGCCCCTAATCATCTTTGTAGCCCGTTGCTGGACTCCCTCCAGTAATTCCTTGTCCTTCTTAAACTGGGAGGGTCAGAACTGGACACAGTACTCCAGATGAGGCCTCACCAGGGTAGAGTAGAGGAGGAGGAAAACCTCCCTTGACCTGCTGGTCACACTCTTCTTAATGCACCCCAGAATACCATTAGCCTTCTTGGCCACAAGGGCGCATTGTTGACCCATGGTCAACCTGTTGTCAAACAGAACTTCCAAGTCTTTCTCTGCAGTGCTGTTTTCCAGTACGTCCACCCCTAACTTGTACTGGTACCTTGGGTTGTTCCTCTCTAGGTGCAGGACCCTACACTTGCCCTTGTTAAACTTCATTAGGTTCTCTACTCAGTTCTCCAGTCTGTCCAGGTCCCACTGAATGGCAGCACAGCCTTCTGGTGTGTCACACATAGCACCACCATGGCATTAAATCAACAGCAACAACAAAGAAAAACCACAAACCAAACCAACCAACCAACCAAACAAAAACCACAAAAAAATAACCCAAAACAAAACACACACACACACAAAAAAAACAGAATTAAGAAAAATCAAAATGAACTCTCCAATACTAAAGCATACTTGGCACTAGTCTGTTATTTAATGCATACTACGAACTATTTAGGGCACAACAGAGATCCTTTCAGGTTAATGCTGAGCCTCAATTTAGAATCCAAGGAGCAGGAGTTCACTTACAGCTGTGCTTCTTCCACTGTTCAAGGACATTGCTCAGGAGCAACATCCCACCACTGAAGCAAATGCAGAAAATGAATGCTGAAGAAATAATCTTGTCTAAACATGTGAACTCCTGCAGTGTTACCAGATAGTTGGGATCTTCACTGGTTCCTGAACAGTCACAAAGGCCACGTGCTCATCCCCAGAGTCTGTCTATCTTTTTAACACCTGAAAGAGTCCCATGTGCTCTTACCACCAGCCCCAGTCCTGACTTCATTCCCTGGCTTTGCTGAGCCCAGATTTCTTCCTCTGCACAGCCCTGTTGAAGGGAAAGCAGCCAGCTGTGGCTTCCTGGAGGATTCTGCCATCTGCTAATGAGAAGACAGGCCAAGTTACAACTAGTTTCTTGTCACACAACTGCTGAAAAAACAGATACCTATTTATATCATACAGTTTCTCAAATGGTCTGTCACAGGTCTTGCTATCCCATACTTCTACTTGAATTTATCAACGTCCAGGCACTTCCAATAAAAAGACAGGTGTCATATCACAATACATGAATTGTGTTGGGCTGTCCATGTATTTATATGCGCACTGTAATAATAAAAAGTGTAAAAATACAATTTTCCAGATTGTTTCCTGTCAGCTATGCCCTTCCAACAACTTAGCAATAGATCTATACATGACCATCCTATGTCCATCACACACCAAGAGCAGCTCCTGCTGTCTTCTCACAGGAATTA
This sequence comes from Columba livia, assembly GCF_036013475.1. Lineage (NCBI taxonomy): Eukaryota > Metazoa > Chordata > Aves > Columbiformes > Columbidae > Columba > Columba livia. The sequence goes on from NC_088602.1 coordinate 71,347,061, forward strand.
TGCTCACAACTCCCTCTTTTTTTTTTCTTTTTTTTCTTTTTTTTTTTTTTTTTTTTTTTTTTTCTCAATCTAACAACTTCAGCTGATTGTCTCACTGGAGGTAGGCAGGGTGACAAAGTCTGCAGGAAAAGGTTCTCAGTGACTTAGATATTGAAATTTAAGAGTAATTCCTTGAACATGGCTTGCACTTAAAAAGAAATGGCTAACACTTAAAAAGAAATAAAACCAATATACCTGTTCTGTGGGAGATTCCAGTACCTATTTTTATCCTGCATCAGACCAATTTCCGTATTTCTTAATCCGGTCTGATAACCAAAACTGAAAAAAAAAAAAACAACATAAACAACCAACAAACAAACAAAAAGACCTGTTGATTTCCAAGGCCTACTTTGCAAAGAACAGCAACATTGCCTACTTACTTCTGCCATGAATGCTTCAACATTCTCCTCACTGTTACGCTTGGAGCACGGATTTCTTTCCCAGAAATCATTTTAAAGCATGTTGCTCTTTCGTCTTCGAAAGATAGGCTCAGAAGAGTTCTTGTGGAGCACTTACGTATAATAGACATGCCTTTAATGAGCATTGCAACAGCTATAGGCCTGATTTGACTGGATCACCCTCTAGAGGCACCCTTGCAGGCTGTACCTGCAGAGCACCTTGTGCTGTCTGACCTCAGGCTCTGCTGCAGTGGAAACAGCACTAAAAATAAATAGCTGAAAATCACAATTACTTCACAGATTTACTTTGTCAGTCAGAACTTATGTTAGAAAGTAAAGTATGGGAATGGATGTAAACCCTGACTTTGTGCTGCAGTTCATCTCCCACTCACAGCTACACAGCCATAACGGAATTTCCTCAATAAATAACTCTTCCTCTTTAAATTTGCCTCCAACAGGTTTATGGAAATATGGATCAAATTTGTGAGGGCTTTTAGCATCCCATTAAAAATTAACTACTTGTTTTATTGATTAGGCAATTTGCAATGTGGTTGACTTTGCAGTTTGAAGGGGCTGGGTTTGTTTTATTTTTGTTTAAAATAAAGCCTTATGTGGATGCATTCTTTTTCTGTTAGTCAAATGAGAACTTTGTTAAAGCACAGCATGATCTGATGGGGTCTGCTTCCCACAACACTATTTAAAGTAATACTGCTGTACAATGGCTTTAGGGTTTTTTTAGGAGAATAAAGAGTCATCAGACACTTCAATCCAGTGAAAAGTTTTATTTAAAATTGAGCACCCTCAGAATGTAAGGTCCAATACCAATCAACATCTTTATCCTCAGAAATAGTGTTTACAGAAAGTTCTCCCAGTAAAAAGAAAGAAATAAATAATATGGCATTTTCACATTAATAACACTTCTGTTTCTGCTGCATCCCTAAGATTTTTCAGTCTTTCATAAAACAGTAACAGGAAAATGTAACCCCATTAAGTTCAGAACAAAGGCAACTTTGAGTAGGCATACATTTTCTGAAGGAAACAGAGAAGGGCTGCAACTTTCCCCATAAAAACAATTTTCCTAAACATGCACGTGACTAAGCTCTCTCCTTTCTGGCTGCATGGACCTCCCATCCAATGCTGGTAAAGGGCATACAAATAATCTCCCTTTCCCAGGATCTTAGCCCAGTAGACAATGTCCAGATCCTAAGCAGCAACTGGAAAGAAGCGCCCCATAGTGATCCCTGTCCTAAAAATTTCAACAGTAATAAATACAGCATAGTCCAAAGAATATGACACTGTTCTGAAAACCAGTCCTCAAAAAAGCTTGAATTACCATATGACACAAACCCTAACCTGCCTGGTTGTTTAGAACTGTTATGTGAAATAGTAAATTACAGGTAGGTAGGCCACATTAATGTTAGTAAGAAAAATTAGCAAGATTTAGGTAGATTTCTTTCAGACCTTTTGTCAAATTCTTAATGATTGTTCCTTAATGGATGTGAAGTTTGGAGTGTCAAATAGCTGAAGTGTCTCAAGTTTTGAGACTATCGTGATTGAAAAATGATTGAAGTATGAGCAAAAGGTGAGGGAAGTTGGAATAGTGAGGATGAGTCTGCCTAAAACTTGGGAACAAAGAGTAAATCTTGTTTTATGATGTAAAACAGATTTTTGTCTTTAGGAACTCTGGTGATTGAACTTAAAAAATCATGCCATCTACCAGCTGTCTTTTCTCAGAGGTTCTCTACACAATTTTCCTGTAGGCAGCACCTAGATTTGCAGGATATCAAGAGGACATTAGGTTTACTGTAGGAAAAACAAGTTACTGCTCATTTTGTCCCTGTATTCCCTCTTGCTCTGCTGCACATACTGCCATCACATGATCTGCTAGGCAGATACTGGGTCTTTTTGCAATCTGGCTTAGTCATGAATTACAGGGAAGTTGAAAAACATGAGGGAATAAATAGCAAATATGTGTGATTAGCAAACCTCAGCAGGACAGCTCTAATGGTCCCTGTGCTAAAATGCCTCATGATTGCTGCAGAAAAAGAGTGATTATGTTAGTTTTAGTTCTTTCTACAAAAGTGAAGTTTACTGAAAGAATAATACATTCATCAACCTGCTTTTATCATTAAATGGAGCATTTATTTTCTATTTTATGAATGCATGTGTATATATATATCAAAATATTTATGTTCAGTTTCAATATATACATCACATATGTATGTTTTTTACACACCTATACATACGTGTGGATTTTCTTTTAGATCCTTCTCAACACTTTACTGTATTTGTTTACAGAGGATAAGTTGTATTTGAAACACGTCTCTAAAAGCATAGGGATAATGTGACCTCATGACTCTCTGTAGCATTTCCACATTCTGGTTGGATTCACATCTCAGCAGAATGAGAAAACAAATGGCTTTCAAAATACATCTTCTGCTCCTTTTCCATAACCTTGTAGAGAATCAGTAGGTTGTTGACGCTTTCCATGCTGCCACGTTTCTTTCCCCTTCTCTGCAACAACTGACACCTCAGGTTTTGGGAAATGGCTCTGTTCTCCAAAAGCAACAGCACACTACCTAACTACATGGGCAGCTCTCTATATGCAAATTAAGCAGATGCCTGAGAGATAATAAAAACCAGCTTCCCTTTCTTTCTCACCTGTTACCCTAGAAAAGCCATCCTCTGGGTCCAGGTGGGCTTGTTCAGGGACAGCATCACCGTCACTGAAAAGATCCACTGCCTGTGATTTTTCATTACTGGCTACAAGTCCACATCTGTTTCACTAGTCAGTAGTTCCTGTGCCTTTTCCTTTGTTCATTACGTGTCCAGCGACAACAACAAAACAACACAGTACAAAGCTACTCTCCCTGTCTGCATGGAGGGGATGGGAAGCAGAACCAAGAGCAGACATTCCCCATTCAATTAGGTTTTGTTCCCTGGCACCTGAGCAAAGGGAAAAATAGTAAGAAAGCCTGGTGCTAAACTCCAGGCTATTACTTTGTACACAATGGGAAACGTTTTGAACTTCAATACTGACAAATTAGGATATAAATGTCCCTTCAGGAGGCCAATCTAGTACCTGGCTAGTGTGGAAGCAAAAGTAGAACCTCATGCCACAGACAGCATTTTTTGTTCATAGCACACTCCTTAAATCAAATGCCCCTGTTCTCTGTGGAGCTCTAAATTACCTTTTATACTGACAGTCCTTTCCACACTGCTGCTACTGCTGCTGTACTAACAGGCACTTTCTCAGGAGACCCTGAAATTGAAGGGAGGTGACCCACACTGCTTATTATCAGTTGTGTACACTGTACAATGAATGCTCTATTGTAGGAAGAATAGTGTTATAACCAAAGCCCCCTGGTTAAAATGACTTAGAAACAAAGTCCTCCACATTACAGAGATTTGAATCAAGGCTCATAGTTCTCCACTTCAACATGCAAAGTTACACAGGATTTTATCAGAAGCAGGTTCACAAGATGAAAGGCAGCTCCGCTCACAACAGAGATGAAGCTCCCATGGACATTATTGATTCAGGAAGAAATGTTAAAAGCACAAGCGGCATGGAAGAGGAAGAATGATGCTGGAAATGCTGCTACCTGCATGTGGGCATTATCATGTCAGCACTGTCTGCTGTTTGAATCATGACATGGCTAAGGGGGGATTTTATTTAGCAGACGTGTCACGGTCCATTTGGTGATGAACTTGTGATGGTTCGTTTACCTTGATCTCAAAGCTCAAAATTAAGGCAACCAAAATGCCAAGGGGTTATAATTCAATCAAACAGTGTTACTTTATTATTTTTCCCATAAAGCGGCATGCGATAGCGAGAGAGTAATGAAAAAGGGGAAAGGAAAAAGAAAAAAAAGGGAAAGAATAATAAAAGAAAAAGGTGGGAATGAGGATTGGTTTACCACCAGACAAGTTCCAAAGGCGTCCCTCTGGTCTCTGGTCCTGTAGAGTCCGGCCGGTCCTCCATCGTGGTTTGGGATCCTCTGGTGGGAAGATCTTAACAGCATCCATTCGGGAGTCATCTCTTACGCTTCTTCACTCTGTCTCACTCCCATTGTTTGAGGTCAGACTCTGCCTTTGTTTCACAACCCAGGCTTAAACTGCGCGGGCTCAAAAAGTCCTCATCTCTCTTGCTAGGTCCCATCTGCGCTTGCATGACCTCATGTTCAGGAGTCTCTTTCTGGTCCATTGGGTGTCTTCAGCACCCTTGGCGAGCTTCTTGGCATGTTCTTCTTCACTGGCCTTTGTCTGAGGGAGAAGTGGGGGACAAGGTGTGACTGAGGCTGCAGGGGAGAATCCATCTTCTGGATGGCAGTTATTGTCCCTGGGTTGGAGAGATCTGCATAACAATCCCTTTTAGGAGGCAAGGGCTAGCTTGGCTGAGGCAGCAGGCAAAGTCCATACAGCAGCCATTGTTAGCAATCCCCGTCAGGTCAGAGAGACCTGTGCAACACAATGCTTCTCCTCAGGCCTCTTCTCCAAGTCATTGTCCATGCATTTTTTCTGTCAGGGCCTCAGTTCTCTCAATTCCTGATGATGATGTTCCAGGCAAATACTGCTCCATCTTCAGACCAACTCTGCTCCATCTTCAGACCGGCTCTTACAACATGTCAATAACCAAACCAATATGCTTTATTTCCTTTTAACAACAACAAAACCAAAAAACAAACATATAATGGATTATAAAACGCTGAGACTGAAAGACTAGTAGTGAAATTGTTTTCAGCAATGATAATTGTAATTAATAAGGCTGTGCAAAATTGTCAAGTGAAGAATTAAGAAGTCTTTTGAAAGACAGTAATAACATCAGTCACAGAGAAGGCATGGCTGTGGGCCAGCACGCAGGCCATACAGTCACAGCCCAACTAACTGGATTCCAACAGCACTTGCCCATTTTACAGGATTTGCCAGTTTTGCAGTGAAAAACTTGCAGGTACTGAGTTGTTAGGATATAGGAGAGAACATACACGTTACCAGTATAATACACAGGAATATTTAATATTACACAGAATCACAGAATGTTAGGGATTGGAAGGGACATCAAAAGATCATCTAGTCCAATCCCCCCACCGGAGCAGGAACACCTAGATGAGGCTACACAGGGAGGTGTCCAGGTGGGTTTTGAATGTCTCCAGAGAAGGAGACTCCACAGCCTCCCTGGGCAGCCTGTTCCAGTGCTCTGGCACCCTCACTGAGAAAAAGTTTCCTCTCATATTTAAGTGGAACCTCTTGTGTCCCAGCTTGATCCCATTACCCCTTGTCCTATCATTGGCTGTCACCGAGAAGAGCCTGGCTCCATCCTCGTGACACTCAACCTTTATATATCTGTAAACATTAATGAGGTCACCCCTCAGTCTCCTCTTCTCCAACTAAAGAGACCCAGCTCCCTCAGCCTTTCCTCATAAGGGAGATGCTCCACTCCCTTAATCATCTTTGTGGCTCTGTGCTGGACTCTCCAGCAGTTCCCTGTCTTTCTTGAACTGAGGGGCCCAGAATTGGACACAATATTCCAGAAGGGGTCTCACCAGGGCAGAGTAGAGGGGAAGGAGAACCTCTCTCAACCTACTAACCACCCACCTTGTAATACACCCCAGGATGCCATTGGCCTCCCTGGCCACAAGGGCACAGTGCTGGCTCATGGTCATCCTGTTGTCCACCAGGACCCCCACGCCCCTTTCCCCTACACCGCTCTCTAACAGGTCATTCCCCAACTTATACTGGAACCTGGGGTTGTTTCTACCCAGATACAAGACTCTACACTTGCCCTTGTTATATTTCATCAAATTTTTTCCCCACCCAACTCTCCAGCCTGTCCAGATCCTGCTGGATGGAAGCACAGCCTTTTCTGGCATGTCAGACACTCCTCCCAGCTTGGTGTCATCAGCAAACTTGCTGATAGTACACTCTATTCCCTCGTCCAAATCATTGATGAATATATTGAATAGTACTGGTCCCAGTACTGACCCTTGAGGCACTCCACTAGATACAGGCCTCCAACTAGACCCCACCCCATTGACCACGACTCTCTGGCTTCTTCCCGTCAGCCAGTTCACAGTCCACCTCACTACCTGGTCATCCAGACTGCACTTCCTCAGTTTAGCTCTAAGGGAGACTGTGTCAAATGCCTTACTCAAGTCAAGGTAGATCACGTCCACTGTTCTGCCATCATCCATCTATCTTGTTATATCCTCACAAAAGTCAATAAGTTTGGTCAAGCATGACTTCCCCTTGGTGAAGCCATGCTGACTGCCCCTAATAACCCTCTTATCCCTGATGTGCCTTGACATGGCACCAAGGATAAGTTGTTCCATCACCTTTCCAGGGATGGAGGTGAGGCTGACTGGTCTATGGTTACCCGGGTTCTCCTTCTTGCTCTTTTTGAAGACTGGAGTGACATTTGCTTTCCTCCAATCCTCAGGCACCTCTCCCGTTTCCCAAGACTTGGCAAAGATGATGGAGAGCGGTCCGGCAATGACCTCAGCCAGCTCCCTCAGCATCCACAGGTGCTTCCTTAGGTTATTCCTTCATGGAATATTATCAGATTTCAGGCAGGCTAACAAAACTGCTGTAAAAAATTTACTGACAATAAGAGTATCATGAAACAGAATAGTTTGACATTTTTGCCACAAAAATTTAACAAAAATAATCTTACTAGTGGAAGGTTTACTGACTCCACATCCCTGAATAATCCGACACCTCAAAAGGAGGAAGCCTGAGTCTAGTGCTGAAAACAGGATAGAGCTAAGAAAACAAAGAACATAATACTGTTGTGTTAATATTTGCCATAATTGGATAGGCTGGCTTTTTTTCAAAACTAATACAAACCTAGTTGAACAATTGAAAGGAATATGCATTCAATGTGCAAAATGTGGTTAGTTGCTGGCAATTCTTTTGGATGCCACTGTCAGGTCTCTTTTTGTGCATTCCCAAAGTTGTTCACTGTTATTTCATTGCAAATCGTTACGTTATATTTGAACAGTATCTACAATTTTATGTCACAGTCCAGCACCCCTTAGCATGGACAGAGAGCTCCCTCCTCTACCGCCTACATGTAGACAAATCACAAACATGTTGCCTGGTGACCCAGCTGATACAGCTCCCTTAGAAACATCTGTACAATAGTGTGACGAGACTGCCTTAAAAAAAAAAATGTCAGAAACAGTCTTGCGTAAGCACTTTGTCTTTTCATTTCAAAACTACTAGTTCAGCTGACCTACTGTTCAGCTAAAGATCTCAGAAGCTAGTGAAGACAGATGCCCCTCTCTCTTACCTCCCAGGCAAGAGCTGAGCAAGCCAGCACCACACATTCATGCTTCACACACATTCTTATAAAAACCATTTGGGCCACCAGGCACACCTTTCTTGTGTTAATGTTCTGGACATTTTTTCTTTCTCAGCATTACATCAGATACAGTGGCTCCAGTTGGTTGACAGATCATTCTATCTCCTCCCACCCAACTCCAAGCACAATAGGTGCTGCCTGGAAAGACACCAGCAGGAGAAGGCATATTGCAAAGTTCCACCATGCTGCGAAAATCTCCAAGCCACTGTTCCACAAGATTCTAGAAATGCCGCTTGGTGTAACTGGGGAAGATGGAAGGATAGACAGAAGGAAGGAGCACAGTAGAGTCCTTTTCTGGTCAGGTGGTGGAAATATAGATCTAGGTAGAGGTGCAAGTAGCACATTGACATGTTTATATTGTAAGAGGACAGGGTACTTGAAAAACAGATCAGAAAGAAAAACAGAGAAAATGCCTCTTTCTCAGCTCACCAAGTTCAACACTTGACAAACTGCCATTCCCAAGATGAGTGGCAGGAAAATGAAGGAGAAGATTTCATGTCCACTTGCTACCTTAGCCTTAAATGTAGCTCCAAAGAGTCGGGACAGCAGTGTCTGAGTCTCTCAGAAATATCCACAGTGCAGCAGATCCAAAACTGCCTGAGTTCTGAAATCTTAGTGACACCTTGATTTATATGTTAGTTCTGCCCTTCCTCCTGCTTCCACAATAAATTTCTCATCTCCACTGTACTTCAGAAAGTCATGAACAATACAGACTTTTGTCTTACCTCCTCTGAACTGCATTGCTGTGGTAAATTGCATTTATAGACATTCACTCTATTTCAAGACTCTTCATCTACAAAGCACGAAGCTGACATTTTTGCCTTTTTTTTTTTTTTTTTTTTTTCCAGTGGGGCAGAGGGAGAAACAAAAGCAAACTAAATATTCCAGTTGCTGTTTATTTTCTCTTAGTTACTTCCCAGATCAAATCTCTTTCCTGGATGCTATCTAATACATTGCTTCTTTATTTCAGGTTGGCATCAATAATTGCCTAGCTATTGCAGATTTGGATACCTGAGCAGAAAGAAAATGCTGTTGTGATTAAATCAGGAGATACAGAAGTGAGATGAAACTGTCAATAAGCAGAGTTAGGATTTTTTCCTCCTCTTCCTTAACTTACAGCTTCTCAGACTGTCTGCAACCCTTTTAGTACATGAGGGTGGTGCAAAGAAGATGGAGGAGTGGGAACAGATGAGCTTTGTTGCATATTGCTGTTTAATGGTAGTTAGGAGACAACTGAGAATCATTTGCTTTACTAAAAGATGAGTAATGCCACAAGGCTCTACCCAGGAAAAAAAAAATCTAAAAGGACATCTTCTTTATGAAGACACTTCTGTTCTATTCTTCACAGATTAGAATGCGCAAAATGTCATAATCTTGCGTTTGATACACTGCCCTTTTTATCTTTAAATAAACACCTTTGGTTTTTAAAAATCACCATTATGTACCAAATTCAGAAATGCTAATCATTAGATAAAAAATAAGGAAGAAAACAGATAGTGGAGTGAAATAAGCTGGAAGGAGATTCATTTGGGGAATTAATTTACAATGCCAAAAATATAATTGCCAACTGATTAACACATTTTTTTTCTCCCTCTTATGGGCATTTATTTTTAATTTATTAATTTCAATGCTCATTATACCTTGATTACACTCTCTTTTGGGAGGAAATAAGATTTGGAGTGGTTTCAATTTTTTTCCCTGTTTATTGTTTCCATACAGTAATTGTGAGTATGTCTTGTACTTGAATATATTTGTACTTTCTCTCACTTGAGGTTCTATTTTGAGTTGACTGTATTTGGGGGGAACAAACATGTTTAAGGGCACTTGCAAGTCAATCACTGAATGATAAGAGGTAATTTAAAGTGGTACTAGCTTCTGCTCTAAGGCTGCAGTGTCCTTGTGGCACTGTCAAAGCTCTATGCAGAGCAAAGAAGGAGAAAAGACAAAGGTTAGTCATAAAATGTTCTGAAGTTGTAGGCAGATTTCTAAAAAAGAAAGGTAATTTTCCTGCTCAGAAGAAATACTGCCCTGTCCTAGGTCAGTCTCTTATCTCGTATTCACCCGCACTTCTACGAAGCCTGTCATTGTTATTGCCGTGAAGCAACTGACGAAAATGTGAGGACTATTAGGTGAGACATTCTAGTTTATTGGTTTCATTATTTTGAGCAAGATGCCTATGGTTTTGTTTATATTCCAGTCATCTGGAAGCACTCTGGTACCCTACTGAATATTACAACAAGGTCTGTTAAACGGTGGACAAGCCTCTCTTGGGAAGCAGAGATAAAGTTCCAGGCTCTTGGAAAGTTACTACCAGGTGCAGAATTGTCTATATTCTGTTTTGCAAATTGTAATAAAAGCATGGTAATTCAAGTTAAACTAACCAGAAACAATAATCATAGTATCATAGGAGCATTTAGGTTGGAAAAGACCTTTAAGATCATAGACTCCAACTGTAAACTTCACACTACCAAGTCCCACTTAACCATGTCCCTAAGTATCAAATCTATACATTTTTTAAATGCATGCAGGGATGGTGAGAAAGAAGCCACATTATTATTTGCTATAGATCAACATCTTCACACATACACGCATATCTCTACTATAGCTCTACTGATGCGTGTTGTTGAATCACCATAACTTATTCAAAGATGAAACTTTTCATTTTTTTGGAAACATCTCTGGCATGTTCTAGAGAAAGCCCTCAATTGCCCTCTAATTTCTAGTGTGGCTCTATTATAACAGAGGACATAGACCACAGAAAGGGTATCAGTTGTCGATGTGAATGTTTCCTTTCCCCACACTAGCCCACGGAGTAGTTGTTGTCTTTGTGCAACCACGACTGCCATTGATATTCAAACCTTACAAGTTTAAGGTCCACACAGAACCATGAACATGAGTACAAGAGATCAGACTACTTCTTTTATTTATTTTTTTATTTTATTTTATTTTTTTTTAAAGCAGAAAGTAACCATTATGGTAATTTACATTCTAGGTTTTCACTTTTTCAGACTCCTCAAGAGAACCAGCAACATATATGTTCAACATTTTCAAACCAGAAAGGTGAACTTCTCACAAAACATCCTTTAGACTTAGGGTACAATTATGAGATAGTAATCTTGCTTGTGTCATTAACTCTGGGTTCCTAAATTCATTAGATTTTATGACAGCTATTACACCTCTGGATTATTCTTACTATTTATATAAATAGCTAGGCTTTGCTGGAATCTGAGTAAATTGTTTGCCTTAATAATATCTTAAGGCAGAGAGGTCCATAGGTTAATTGCATGCTTAGCAAAGAAGCAGTGCCTCTTAAGTAGGTATTTGCTTATTCCTGTATTTTTGGTTGGGGTTTTTTTGAAAGAGTAAGGAGGAGTACCTGGCTTCAGTACTGTGCCTGCACTTATTCTTTTGAGACAGAATTAGCAGAAAGGATCACAACTATTTTCTTAATAGTAGAGATTATTTACAGCTAGAGACACTAAAGCAAATATTATTTCATCTATAATCTCTCCTGTTTTCTATGGTTTTCAGGGCATATAAAGGCTACAGTTGTTAGCAATGTATTTAAGACACTAGAAATCCAGAGCCCAGTACAGAAATCGTAAGTGGGATCTTGACTGTATAAGACAAACATTAGTTCTGCCATTAACTTCATTGCACCACAGGATTCTCTTCATCTCATTAGCTTCTACCTTTGGATTCTATTCTATACCAACTATCAATTCACTCAAAAGTACCATTACTCAAAAAATTCAGATAAAGGTTTAAAATGTACATAGGTCACATATAAGCCCAAGTCTCATTAACTGAAAATAATGTAGGAGTTGGGTTTTTCAAGGTAATCTGGTGCACAGATGCCTTTACAGAATCAGATTTTCCAACCTAGATTTGTAGCTGAGGTGTTGGATTTCAACAAATGTTCTCATCTACACAATTTACTTTAGTGTTTTGTTTTGGTTTTTTTCTCTCACCTGTATCACATATTTGACATTTATATACCTTTAAAAATATAGCCCTTGAGAGGAATACTGAGTACTTACTAGGTCATATATCACACCTAGACTAAGGCTGCTATTACAAGCATAGTTACAATAACAACATTATGTCATACATACAGCAAAAGGTTCATACTGTGGACTTAAGTGGAACAACAAGCCTTCAAATTTGTAGCCACACACGAAAATCAGCTATGAGTGAAACAAGACAGACTGGTGAAAGAACAGTTTTACCAATACAATTCCATCCCACCGGGGATTTTGTTGGCAAAACACACATCAGTCAAGGCTCACACCTGGGAGTAGAGAACTAGCTCTAAGACTAACCGATCAATATAAGTCTGTACTAATGCACCCAATGGGCTTTCAAGTGCTCTCAGAAGTAGGAGCAAAGCTCTGAAGACTTCCATAGTATGGAAAACAAACCTTATTTTCAAGCCATACTGAAACTGGAACCCAAAGCTGTATCTCCCTATTAACCAGCCTTTAACTTAAAAGATATTCCTGCTCTAGGGCTAACTGTAAGAAACTCAGGCCTCTTTCCACTTCTTTGATGATCTACAAAGAAGCTGGAAATGCAAATTGTCACAGAGCTGGGGTCAGGGAACAAATAAAATCTCTTTCCTCAGGGGAGGCCATCAAGAGACTCTCTTCAGCAATACCTAACATGTACCTGCATAGCTGTTAGTTACATCTCTTACCACCAATAATGCTCCCTCCTTTTCATTTTCTTCCATACAACAGACCCACTTCTGTCGTTACTCTTTAAAGCACTCTGCATGGTTGATTTAGCTCTTTCCTCTCCCACTGTAGCCACTTTGTAAAAAGATGCTATTGAGAAAAGAAATATATGTAGGTGGAAGAATGAATACGTAATTATTCTTGCCATTATTGTTATTTTTGTGTGGAAAAAGATGCAGAATTTGGCATTCTGAAATGTGAAATACAAGACTTGGATGTGGTATGTAGCATGGAGAGATTATTCCATTCCAATATCAGTTACCCAATCATACAGCCTCTTTGGTCTAAATAATTTTAATTAAGCAGTTCTACCCTCTGTAGTAGCCATTACCAGAAGATAATTGACTGCATCAGTAATGAAGCTTTCTGAGGGTGCTAAACAAACAGCAAGGTTAATTATCTAGCAGTAATGCTTGTTATGGAAATGCAACACTGGCCAACTAAGTTTCCTGTTCTCCTGTAGTACCCTTTCAGTAAATCAATGTAATATCCGTGGCTATATATTGTCTTATTGTGGTAGCAGTATTCAGCAACGGAAGCAGGAAGCCACCAACTGGTCAGAAGTGCGTAGAAACCAATACACGGAAAATATGACTTTTTATTAAATGTGTTTTAGTCAACTAAGTTTTATCATTTTTTTTTTTCTCTTGCTTCTAACTGAAGAATCAATTTTCAAACTCTGTGTTTATGTACCAGGTACATCTGACAGCAGAGATGTTTTTTAAGTATAGACAGAGTCCAGAAGTTTATTTTATCCATTATATAATCCCAGAGCAGGTCTGATTTTTTTTCAGCTGCTGTTTTCACCTCTTCTTCTTCTTGACAATAAATCCACTTACACCAAATTAATTGGATAGACCATATTTGGATTTCACATTGTGAGTTTAAATTCAAAGTGTTGACAGCACCTGCATTTAATTCTATATCGCTCAAAACTAATAGCAACACATGCTGCTCTCTGCAGATACAAGTTTGTTTTAGATTCATGACAATGTTGATCTTTTTTCAGTATTAAAAAATAAATGTATCAAGTCAAGTTTATTTGACCTTTAACTTAGGAAAATGTAAAAATTTAGTTTTACTTTAAGAGTTAGCTGATTTGGTGGGTTTTTTGTTGGTTTGTTTGTTTGTGGTTTTGTTGTTGTTGCTAAAACATATTCCCAGCTTTAGAGCTAAAAGAGTATTCAAATGGGATGTCTTTATTCCCAGGACCACAAGGCTATTCCCACCTTAATTCTGCATCTCAAAAACAAAGCAATATGTCTTTATGCCAGTTTAGAAAAAAAAAAATAAAATCCAACAATACAAAACACGACACAGATGTAGCTGCTGTCTGAGAACAACCAAATACCATATACTGGCATTTAGACATAGAAACACCTATACAGCATTTATGGGGAGTCAGTCATTTGGGGTTTTTCACCACTCACTGCCTCTATCTATTTTGTATGAAATTCAGACATTTGCATAGAAGCATCAGATGTGTGCAAATTCCATTTGCTAATAATAGCTCTGCTGTTTTATGTAGATCCAGTTGCCCATTACAGGTGGAAGAACCCCAGGAGCCACTAATGATACATAATGTTAGCAAAAAGACTTTCAAACAGAAATTTTGCTAAGATATCTCCAAAGAGTAAATGTTAGAGTGGGTTCTGCAATACTTCCTGGGTTGGGATCATCATAGAACTAACCCTTCTTCCAATGTCTTACTATTTCTCCCTTGTGCATGCATAAGGAATGGGAAGTGCACATGGACAGAAATAGAGAAAACTACTTTGCATTAAAACAAAATGCTTATGGCCCTTTTCAAAGCAAAAGTGATTTATGAGTAACTGTAGTTCCCCAAGATCATTGCTGTTCCTTATGTGCCCTTACAGGACACTTTCTTGAGGCCACAGACCTCTGATGAATTGTGAATAATCTCTGCCTTTGGACTGATTTACACATTTTACTGAATGAATCCATCCAGTGTACAGAGCCCCTCAAGAACACCCACTGGCAGGTTCTGCTAAGCAAAGATGACAGAACCACTTTCTCCAAGTCTGAAGATGCCAGATTTATCTTGTACAAGTACAGGAACTATTCTGTGTCAAATCAGTCCTTGATTTATTGAGATTTAAGTTTGCAGGAGCTCCAAGTACTCATCTGTAATTGCTGAACCAAGGACTGAGCTTCTTACTGATGAAGACACAGAGCCACCTCATTGTTCCAAATGTACCTTTGCAGGCCCTAAAAAACAGCTAATATGCAGCCTAATGGCTGTTCCTATATAGCAGCACAAAAAGACATGAAACGTTTTTCAAGATCATGGCTAAGGACCCAGAAACAAATAACATAAAGAAAAGTTCAGCAACAAAAGTTATCTGAAATAATGCTATTTAGCATAATTTCATATTTAGTAATAATAGCATAATTTAGTATTTACTTTTTCATTTTTTCTTCTCTGCAGTCAGGTGGTGACCTCTTTAGGGTAAGTGTCACCGCTTTTCTTGTGTGAGCAGAATGCTTGATTCAAGTGGCCTTCAGTGCTGACTGGAAGCACGAATTTCACAGCGATTCACACAGAAAAAGGAATAGCAAATAAACTTAGGTGGTAAGCTGAGAACAAAGAGTCTTCCAGAAATAATCTATATGTAGACAAAGACCCATCAAGAAATAATTAAATGCTTTCACTAGATGCTGAATTCATTTGTAGTCAGGAAAAATCCAGATATTCTTATGAATTAATATTGAATTTGAGAAAGGGTTCTGGAAGAGGGGCGGGGGAGGAAGACAAAGAAGTAGTAACTACTTTTAAACACCATAATGTTTCATTTTGACCCTTTTGGAACTAAGCAGTACTTTTTAGAAAGGCTGAAGCATCAAAAACATTCCAAAAGAACTCAAAAATCCTGAACATTTCAATTTGCTGTTAAAAATCATAAAGAGGGAAAAGTTATTTCTCTGAAGGGCCAGTCTCTTTTCCTAGATGACAGTCTAAATCCATTCTCCATAACAGGAACACCAAATGCAGTCTATTATTGGCATGAAAGTTCAGATTAGTCCTGTTTTGTTGTTGCTGGTTTTTACTATTTCCTCACTCTATCTTGTGAAGCTTCAAGTTGTCTCATAATTTTAGCTCCAGATATCTATTCCAGGGTTTACCGCAGCCTTTGAAAGAGCTCCCATGCTCTCAGTTCTTGTCCCAAAGTTCTAATAATGACACAAGGGGTCCAAATTTTGACCTAATCATCTGCTTTATTAGGCAGCTTCTTCAATCCTCATGTTTCGTCACAGCTTCAGCAATGGCTATGAAGGGAAACCGTGCTTTTGAGCAGAGAATGGACTCTCAAAACATCAGCTATTCAATTACTGAAAAGTTACTGAGCCCCAAACTCAACACTTACCAGCACACCAAGACAGTGACCACAGCTTTGGTCTGTTTCTAGATATGATTCATCTGACCAAATATAACATTCTGCATCATATAATCTTAGTTTATGATTGAGGTTTTGCCCTTTGACTGAAGAGTAGAAATGCACATTCTGGTACTATTCATTTCAGACTAATGTGGATATCAAAAACAGGTCAGTCAAATCACATCTAAAAAGTGTTAGTTTATTTCCTCTGACTGCAAATGGAGGACAGGAGGTTTGACAGATACCTAAAGTTAGGTTAGATGAATCCATGCCACCTGCTACAGTGGCATAGGAAGAGGATAAAGGAAAATGAGAAAGGAAGATGGCAAAAGAAGAAGGCAGACCTTTGGCTTCAGTCAAGACAGCAAGGCTCCACTCAGAACCAGTTATTACCTCTATACCCTCAACCGCCCCCTCTGTTTCACCTTCTGGTTTGTGGGTTTTTTGTTCATTTGTTTGATTTTGCTTTGTTTTGGTTTGTTGTGGTGTTGGGGTTTTTTTGTCTCATTCTCTTTTCTTTTAAACATTTCCTGTTAGAGCCTACCTTGCCTTGAAGCCTGTCGCATCACTCTACCCTTCAGCATTTGATTTAGAACAGGAACACATTTTGTACAAGGCCTCTCCAAAGGCATGTTAACTGTCACTTCCACAGAGTTGACTCAGGATGACTAAAGCACTTGGGAAAACAGTGTCTTCAGCTCTGCTCTTAAAACATGAATACGGAATTTGTTGGTTCTAGTAAAATTACAATAACTTGTCCATAAAGAGATAGTTGCAAGGGCAAGTGTGATTCCAGCAATACAGGGGGTGGTGTGGTGAAAAATGAATAAAACTATAGCAGTTTGGAGGCTCAGCTTTGGCATGCTCTCAGTCACATAAAATGGTTTGTTTGAACCTCACTAAGAGATATCTGAAAGCCTTGGATTTGCACAAGTGTGTCAGAAATACTGCAGCACTTATCTGGGATAAACGCTCCTGCACAGAGGGGCAAAACAGAAGCAAATATAAGGAAGCAAGTGAGATAAAGCTACCCAAACTTCTCTTAGCTGACCGAGTATTACTTTACAGTAGATAGTTAAAACAGCCCTTTGTCTGCTTGTCCCTCATTTCTGTCCTGCACTATTTCTACAGTGAATTTTGGCAACAGAGTAGCACAAATGTTTGGGCAGCAGAAGCCCAAGTTGTTAAGCTATGGATGAAGTAAAAAACGGGTGACTTTTCGGATGTCCATTACTTGTCTGCTCTACCCAATGAGCTCTACCTAGCTCCTTTTTTTTGCCCAGAGTAAATTTCTCTTGCAAACATGCATACCGAGGAACTGTTCCTCCTTTCTTGCCACATTAGCTCACATCTCTGCAGTGGTCTCCAAAACTATGTGTTTTGTGCTGACAATATTCCCCTGCCCAAAGGAAAGCTAGATCTAAAGCTAAGGCTAGAAATGCAGGAAACAACCTAGAACTGGACATTTCACTGTTTCAAAGGACATGGAGGACAGAGAATTTCAAGCCATAAAGGGTTGTCAGACCACGTGATCCAATCTTTGGCACATTTTACTCCACTATGTTTCATTCAGGCATCTCATCTTTCAAATCGCAGACTGCAAATGCCATGCTAGTAATCAGCCAAGTCTTCCAATGCCAAAGGAAGGTGTGGGAGAGGGTGTAAAAGTAAAGCCCAAAGGTGGACCCCAGACTCAGGAAAATGCTCTGTTGGTCTGTTTTGACAATTGGCCTGGAAATGGCTTCCCACCTCCAGCCGGAGTACAAACAACTACTTGCAGCTGTGAGATATAGCAAGTCGGCTTGTTCTGCATCCAAGAGGTCCCCAGTGTCATGCTGATGGATGAACAGTGAACAAACACTTAAAGTAATATCAGTGTTGGCTGATTTTGAGCTGAATGGGGAAGGAGGAGGAGAGGAACTGATTCCAGAACATCCTTAAAAAAGCTAATTGGGGTGGAAGATTCTGATTGCCAAGGGGACTAACATCCAAAAAGTTGGTGTGGTTTGTTCATAAACTCCCTCAAACCATAAAGCTAACAACAGCAAATCACTTAAGTCACTTGATAATGGGAGGCAGTTAGAGGAGAAAAAAATAAAAGGGAAGGATGAAACATGAAGCTGCTGTTTCCTATTTGCCACTCCACTGAGTGCAGATATCACAGGAACAACCATTGCTCCCCTTCACTTCAGCAGCAGCAAGAGAGCTCACTAAGACTTGTATATCAATGTACACAGAAAAATCTCCAAAGCAGGTTCAAGATACTGCTGATAAAACAGGCACATCACTTAAAGCTTTTTGCTGCTCTGTTAAAGAAGCAATACCCAAGAACCCTTCTATCCTTCAACTTTCCTCAATAAGAGCTATAATGAAACAAGAGACAAGATGGGCATGGAAAGCATGGGAATTAAAAATTCTGGTGAAGCAAGGCAGAGGACTTGACTATTAATAACATACAGAACAAAATAAGAACAAAGGTCTGAAGTCCCCAATGGGAAAACCCTGTGGGAAAATAAAGCAAGGCAATATCTGTTTTGCTGGCATCAGGTATCAGAGAAGATGCTAAAAATGTTATTGACAAGCAAGCCATAACAAAGTAAAATAAAGCAGGACAAAACAAAACATTCCAGGCTTTATCTATTGACAAAATTCAGCATTGTCTGTGAAATATATGATGTACAAAATATAGGACCACAGACTTGCTGGATATTGGTTTTTCTCCAAAAATCACAAATTAACTTCCATGGTTTAGCACACTTCATCCTTATGCTAGCATTCTGAAGATTGCCATGGGAAGAAAGGTCAACTCCATATAGACAGAGAGGATTAGACCAAATGATACCTTCTATTTCCGCACATCTCAGAACTCATTTTGCCTAGAAACGGCACCAGGAAAAATGTGATGTGTCCTTTACCAAAGATAAGTGCAACTCACTTTTGGAATGTGAAGGTTTAATGCAAAGAAATAGCAATGAACATGTTGAGGTCCCAACATGTCTAGAGATATAAGCATTAAAATACTTTTCAGATACTTAACCTCTTTGAAATTAATGAGATAACTTAAGCATTTCTATATGCTATAGACTTCACAAAATCAAGGTCTAGAGCTCTAAGGTCAGCTGTGTTGTTTGACTGACCTGCACACAAGCACAGTATGAACACTTCCACCAGACCGGTATTCCCAAACAGAGGCAAACTCAGATTGCTGCAGCACATAGTGGCACCAAAAACAACCACACATGTGCCAGAATGAATGGCAGCCACTTTGGAAATTCGGGAATGCTTAAATGTGTTTCATGTAAGGCAAGTGAGGAGACTGACACAAAGATGGGAAACTAGCACACTTGATACATTTTCTTAAGCTTCATCAGAGAACCATGTGTTGCAGTCAATTATAGAAACAAAGCAAAGGGAAAACAATAGCCCAGGGGTAAAAAAATATGTATTACACCTATTACTTCCCTGCAGGATTATGCAAAATATCTTTTGATGTGACTGTCAAGACAGCTAGGAAAAAAAAAAAAGGCATCTCTACAGCCATCAGAAAGGTTCAAAATGATGCCTGTGAATAATTCTTCAAAGGGTATTTTAGTACTGGGACAAGGCAAATGATGAGACAGTTACCATTCAAATCAAATTATACCAGTTGCTCAACATCAGTTTTCCCAAATCAGAACTCAATCACCCCCAGCCTCAGAAGACAGGAGAACAAACGATTGAAAGAGAAGATGCTTATTCTTTTGGCCAACTACATTCATTTAGATCCATGGTATGTTTTGACTCCTGAAATTTCACCATATCCTGTACACACTTGAAAAGGTAGTTACTTTTCAAATCTCAAAAAAGCAGGTCTGCATGATACTAAGCATTTTTCTGGATTTTCATAATGACTGGACCATTTCGTATTTGACAAGAGGGAAGTTCTCTGTTGGACAGAAAACATCTCTTTAACATATATTCAATATCTAGATGAGAAATATTACCGTGTGACCTGACCACATGCATACATGTCTCAATCTCATGTTTCAGCCCTTATATATCTTTGGTGATGTCCCAAATTGTGAATATGCAAACAAGAATAAAATCTATTTTTCACCCAGTAAACATGCTGCATAGGCTGCTGTATTGTCCTCATTAAACCTTTGTAAAAAGTTGTGGGGGGAAAACCTGCTGCAGTCAGGCTAGGTCACAACAAAACATTTATATTGTCTCTATGTTCTAAAACATAGAGAAGTCTTATTTGAAAATATGCAATATAGAACAGAGAAGAGGAGGAAAGAAAATAAAAAAAGCCTAACACTTTGAGTTGTTGCTTTCATTAAACTTGGAAGAAGTCATCTAGGTCAAGCCTAAGAGAATGCTGTAAATCAGTTCTGACAGGACACTGGAATTCAAGTAATTGCTGTTCTCTCACTGCATATTGTCCATATTTTATTTCTAAAACTCGTAAGTTTGAGCCCAACAATTTTGACGTTTGTGACAAAGCGACCATCATGATCTTCTCATTAGCTCTTATTTTCCTCAAGTTACTTGCTTTCCGTACACCACTCCACAAATTCAGCTACTTGTGGTCTGGTCTATTAAGCATAAGAAGGAGAATAAGTTTGCTAGAGACACTGTTTCGTAGCAGAGGTCCTAAACTGTTTGGACCATGGATCATTATCAAGTTTTTCTTTCAGATATGCAAATCGAAATTGAGCTATGGAGGAAAGAAAAAATATTATTTTCTTCATGGCTCAGTAAGTGTAGGAAATTCATGTTCACACTTACTTGCTACCAGCTTTACTTCCCCCTTTACACAAGTGTGGGATGAAATGCTAAGCTCTGGTGATGCTGGGGATAGAAAGCTCCAATTGAGAGGACAGGAGAGAGGGGAAGATGAACCATTGAGAGCAGACAGCGCCACAAACAACAGAAAGGAAGGTGATTCTCATTTAATAGCTCAACTGAGGGAGAATCCTGAGCACCTTAGTGCCCAGAGACTGAGTATGGAACAAGACACAGGGTCAGTGCACATCTTACTGGGTACAATGAAATGCTTTCCTCAGCAGCAGCAAATCTCATGACCAGCTACAGTGCCACGTAAATTTACTGGTTAGGCTAAGAAATTTTGGAAGGTTACTAGGCATCTGCTATCTCTCCAAATACTCTAATTCTAAGTCTAAGATTATTTAATTGTCTTTGGAAATCTGAACCCATTCAAGAAAAGAATATAGCAAAAGTGAGAAACTGCTCATTTCATTTTGCCAAAATGACAACCTCCAACATTTGCAGTTATGAAATTGCCTTTATCTTCAACAATATCTCAGAATTCAGCTCTCTTAATAAAAGGATTACTTTCCTACCATCGAGCAATATTTTTCAAATGTCTTTATTTCATTAAAAATGTAAATAAGGTAGTATTTTTTCATATGGATTACACATTTAATTAATAAAAAAAATCTTGTCTTTAAGATGGAAGGAAGAGTTGGTGTTCAGTTAATTGTGCACCAACTAGACTTCATTCAACCAGCTCTGAACATTTCAGGAAAAAAAAAAAAAAAAAGTTGGAATTATCAGTCACCATTAATAAGCCTTTAAAATTAATAAAATGAATAAAAATTAATTCTCTCTTTATTGGCAATATAATCATATCCTCTGTAACTCTTCTACTGAAATTAAACATTCTGATATTTTAACAGTATTTTCTTTTGGACTGCAAAAGAATACAAAACAGACTATAAAGAATATTTAGTAAAGAATTTTTTTTCTGATTTCTCTCTCATTTCTGTTGCAAAAAAAAAAAAAAAAAAGGCTAAGTACCAAGGATTGTGCTGTTTTAGAACAGCTGAGTTACAAGTATGATTTTTTTATAGTTTCATAAGAATACCTGACAAGTAGCTGAAGAATTGGCCATTTAAGTACATTGAACCATTGTTTTGGTTTTTTTTTCACATTATTCTGAATACAACCTAACGTGCTCATATAACAACTCAAGACAATAGAATTACTCCCATAAACCAGAATGGAACTTTGATAAGATTACAAGAATACATAGATTACATATGACAAGTCTCAACAAATTTACTGAAAAAAATAAGAAAAAAAATATATTCTATTGACATTAACAGAGACAGGGTTTAATACCCAAATTTTACCATATTTGTAATATCTCTCAGCCTTTTACACTGAAGCTTCACCTCTCATTTATGCACAAAGGCTTTCTGCTAGCCACAGCTTCTTCCAAAAACATATGGCATTTCTCACATTTTATCCTTACAAACTCACCGATGACTGGGCTCCATTTCAGAACTCTGCCTCCTCCTTTTGGTACTCACTCTCATAAAGAAGCAACATCTACTTTTGGCAACAACAGTCACTTTGCTACTGGATACATAAACCATTGTTCTTCCCATGCATAAGTTAGAAAACACAGACAATAGTACTCAAGCACAATATATAGACAACAACAGCAAAAAAATGTCAATACATTTTCCAGGTATTCCTATTTAATTTCTTGCCTTGTTCTAGTATGATTATGGCAAAGAGTAAATCTGCACTTCTTTAAACAGTACTTTTTTGATTCTGTATACAGTTACTGATCCTCTATTAAACATGTCAGTATTTAGGGATTTGGGGTCATTTCAATCTTAACCTGTATTGTTCTCTGGGAATAAAATAAGAGGTAAGCAACTGTGGTGGCAACACAGAGAACATATTTATGAGGAAAACCAGTATTTTTTCAGATTTATCATCTAAACAGCTATGAAAATATTAGAAGACATGACAAGAATCAAGATATTTACTCTAAGCAGTTTACACTTGAAGAATTTTCCTGGATGCTCAGAACACCCAGAAAATAAAAATTATGTTCAGAATTTCAAGGTCAAGCTTAGAAAGTCTATACTATGGTCCAGGCACAAAAAGTTGAGATGAGTACTGTGCATGGGTTGTTGGACAGATCATACCCAGCTCTGTGTTTGTACTCAAGAGATAACAACAAACTGTTGTCGCCTTCATAAAAAGTCATGTACAATCCCAGGTGAAATCTGCTATGGCTTTCACAGTCCAAATACAGATCAGGTAACTACATGCCTATTTTTTGATACGAGAACAGGCCAAATGCAGGAGTGTCAGGCATAGTAATATGTTAAAATGATGAACACCTGGTAAAAGAGCAAATACGATCTCCAGACACTGACTAAGTAACTGTAATCCAATTATTCACTGAGTTGAGATGCCTGTGAAAATATTACACACTGCACCATGCAGCAAAGGTGTAGTATCCCACGTACCTTACAATCATTTCAACCTCAGGCTACGTTTTAAAGACAGGAAGGTCAGTCCCTTATCTGGCTCAGTACTGAAATCAATGGAGCAACCCTGATTGTTGTCAGCTGAGGATCCTGCTAATGAAGACAGCGAAGTTTTCTGATTTACTATTACCTAGGGAGCTGCCCTAAGAACTGGTCTTTTACTATTTAATGACAATGGATACGCATATTCTGCTACTACCATATAACCTTAAACTGATGGCATCACTCCCCCAGTTGGCCACTCAGACTGCTGGAGGACACTGTAACCATGCAGTACAATTCAGACTGAAGGCTGAACACACTGTTACATTGCAGTTGCTGCTATTAAAATATTATGCCTGAAATTAATGCATTACACCTTTCAGACTAATGTTCTTTGAATCAGACTGAATTTATCTAAGGGTATTTTTAGGCAAAAATACATCCTCACAAGCAATGTAATGATCAGCACTTTTTCCCCAGATGCTCTAATATGGAAGAAAGCTTATGCAGTAATTAATATTTATGAAGAGAATGAGTTCCTGTTAAATCCTAAATCACAAATATATGGGATTTGAACTATAAAAATGCAAACTTAAACCAACATAATAAAAAGACGTTTACATACATATTAATTGTGAACTTTGGTCAACTTGTTATATATTGTTTTAGTAAACTCTAAAATTAAAGCAGGTCCAAAAATTTATGTATTGATCAATGTGTTTTCTAGATTGGCCATATACAACAGAGGAAGTTTCACTTTAGTTCACTAGAGCACCTTTGAAATTTGATAAGCAGAAAATTGACCCTATGTCTTTTAGTTGCCAACAGTACATTGTTTCCATTCTCATATGGGTGCTTTCCCCTGTTGGAATTCAGAGAAAGCGTTTATACAGAGAAGAAAGCTCTTTGCAAGGTGAACTGATATGTGATTCAACCTGTGCCCTATGAAAAGATAGTTTTACCATTATTAGAAGGGAAAACAACAGACACTGTTCTTGGAACACATGTTCTGTATGTATCAAGCAGCTGAAAAAGATTAAATAACACTTTTTTTATGCAGTGCTTTTTATCATCAGATCTTGAATTGCTTTATAAAAAAAAATGTCTGTTCTACATTTAAGCCATTAATAAAAAAAACAAAGGATTATACATCCTCATATAGTGACTGATGCTAAAAATGTTTCGTCATCAGAAAGAATCTATGTCATTTAACAACATAAGACGTTTATTTAAGACCTCCTATATGAACTCAGCAGGCTAACTTCATGCATCCAACCCTGAAAATGCTTTCTTTCATAAGGATATAAAAGGCTTCAAAATAAATGTGAGCTAATTCAAGCTAAATATAGTAGTGTCTCCTCAAACCATTATTAACGTTTTGTTAGCATTTGTTGCTTACTCTCCCTTTCCAGAGAGCACAGCAAAGAGGACCCTACATAATGCCATCAATACCTTTGTTGAAATGCAGATGGAATGCTACAAGGTGTGCCACAACTGATCATCTTCATGAAGGGATGCATTTGCTTACTCAATACAACTGAAAAAAAAAAAAACATAGTCTCCTTCTTTTTTTTTTTTCTTTCTTTTTTTTTCCTGGCTACTCAAAAAGGTGCCCTAAATCTGTTCAAGATGGGAGGACAGGAATGGGAGAGGATGAAACACGCACTTTTCTCTTCAAGCAGAGACTGCTGACAGAAGTGCTGGACTGACAGTTCAAAGGACCATAGTCCTCTGTTCATCTAGAGCTTGTCTCAGAATGACTACAGACAAAAGAAGCAGAAAAAGAGTCAGTAGCAAAGCGTGCTAGGCTGCTGAGAAACAGGAAACACATGCTAGAGGGTAGTATGTTCTCCATAATAAATACCAGCATCTCTTCTAAGGCTAGCTGCAAAGACTCCAGGCATGGTAATCCACAGAACACCAGTTCATTTTGCACACACCAACAACTTGCCATCATATGGCAATGTATCATATCACATTTTTTTCATCAATACTGATGGCATTCCACTGGAGGATATTATTCATCTAATCATCTAAGCTGTTTAATATCCAATTTTTTTCTCTCTTCCTACTAAAAATATAAGCCTATTTGACTTCACATCTCTCCCATCTTTTGATCATCAAGAAAAGCAGAGCTGCTTACCAAAGTTGCAGGTAGAGTGGAATTTAAACTGAACAAAGAACACATCAGCAAGTTACAAGTAAATAATTTAGCTCTGGGCCTGAGGCGTTACCTTTTATTCAAAGAGACATAATTGATAAAGAATGCTAGGGGAGTAATTTACAAAATGTTAACTATGCAATAGTAGAACATCCTGTTACAAAGCAACATAATTATTTTACATACCGGAACCTCAAAAGTAAATAGATGAATACAGAGAACCTTAAATGATGTTAGCAGATTAATGGGCACATGAATGACACTGAAGGCAATATAATCTCTCAAAACAGACAAAAAACAAACAAACAAACAAACAAACAAAAAAAACCCCACACAAACAAAAAACAACAACAACAACCAACCAAACAAACAAAAACAATGCTCCAGCTTATTAAAAAAACACCTTTATTTACTTTTCTGCATTAACTCAAAACTTATCTGTTGCACAGGAGAACCTCACTGCGATCCTGTTTAACTTCTTCATTAATGATCTGGATGTTGGGGCAGAGTGCACACTCAGCAAGTTTGCAGATGACTCAGAACTGGGAGAAGTGTTGCCATCCAGAGGAATCTTGAGAGGCTGAAGGAATATGCTAACAGGAACTTCAAAGCATTTAACAAGAAGTGCAAAGTCCTGCATACAAGGGGGATTCAATCCACACACCAATATGAACTGAGGGCCACCCAACTGGAAATCAGCTTTGCAAATAAGGACCTTGGGGTTCTGGTGGACACCAAGTTGAACATGAGCCAGGAGTGTTCTCTTGCAGCAAAGTCTAACAGTATCCTGGGGTGCAATAGGCAAAGTACAGGGTGCTTCAAAAAGATGGACCCAGTTTCAAAGCAGTGTAATTCATAATGGCAACATGTTACTATTACACAAAAATTTACAAATGGTTTAGTGAGTTACCCAGCAATAATCATTGGAAGCTCTATGTCCAAGTGGTAAGAGCTTCATTCATGGGCAGTTAATGGTTGCAGAGACAAAGTGATTTCAAATTGGGTCCATCATTTTGAAATATCCTGTATTGCCAACAGGCTGAGGGAGGTGATCCTTCCCCTCTGCTTGGCACTGATGAGGCCACCCCTGGTGTGCTGTGTCCAATTCTGGGCTCACCAGTACGAGAGAGAGAGATGAAGCTACTGGAGAAAGTCCAGCAAAGGGCCACAAAAATTTTTAAGGTACTGGAGCATCTCTCCCATGAGGAAAGGCTGAGAGACCTGGGACTATTCAGCCTCGAGAAGAATCAGCAGGATCTCATCAATGTGTACTAATATCTGAAGGGAAGGTGCAAAGAGGATGGAACGAGTTTCTTCTCATTGATGCCCAGTGACAAGACCAGAAGAAATGGGCACAAACTGAAACACAGGAGGTTCCCTCTGAACATCAGGAAACACTTTTTCACTGTGAGGGTGACCAAGCAGTGGCACAGGTTGCCCAGGGAGGTTGTCAAGTCTCCCTACCTGGAGGTATGCAATACCTGTCTGGGCATGGACCTGGACTGCAGCTGACCCTACTTGCATGGGGGAGTAGGACAAGCTGACCTCCAGAGTTCTCTTCCAACCCCACCTTTCTGTAATACAGTGGTATAGAGTCCATTCCTCCTCCATATAGGAAAGCAGCTCTATTCTAGGTGTATGTTCAATTAATAGCCTGCACTGAAAGCTGTATTATCTGCATGTTTAATCTACACCTTCCCCTGATTCTGCTGTTATAGAAGACAGTGTGGTGTTTCTACTACAATAGCTTTTCAGTTGCCATCTTTAAATTAGTAAGGTAGGTAGTTGCTAAATATCTTCTGCCTTACCTCTGTGTCCCAGCTGGAGTATTGGTAACCTGCTTCTTCCACTGGAAATGCTCTTGGACACTTTGGCAAAGTAACTAAATGAGCATCATGTCTGTAAGATGTTATTTAGAGAAAAAGGTTTTATTTGCAATACTTGTAGCTCTACAGCACTATGTGATTGTTGGTACTGCTGAAAAAGAACTCTGCAGATCTGAGATACATCACTGCTCATTTGTCTGAAAAATAGAATGTTTACTCTGCCAGGAACCGCATGACTGACCAGGAATTAATTTGGAATCATTTCCTGGACCAGGCTGAGGAAAAAGACAAGCAGGACTAATGTACAGAAGCATAATTAATCATAATTAATTGAATCTTTATTTATTTATTTCAATGTGGTTTATAGCTCTCAGTTACAGATAATACGTGAATTAGCATTTTGGTTTTTGTTTTCTTCTGTTTTGTTCAGACAGTTTCTGTCTATTTATTCCTTCATGGTGGTTTTTTCGTAATGTAAGCCCTTAAATTCAGCCTGCTAAGTGCAAGTGAGTAAGATCTCTCATGTAGTTGTTTTGTGATAAAGAAACCAGACATAAAATTAGAACACACACCAATATTCTCTTATGAGAACATGCTCTCTCAATTTGTTGATGATGATGAAAAGCAGCAGGGCTTGGCATAGAAGTAACTGTGGAGGAGGTCAGTCAATGCTTCTAACATCTATTCTTGACATCAAAGATATGCTGGGGAAGCAGAGAGAGTGTGAAGGGGGAAACAGGAACTCTATTTCACCACCATAATCTAATAAGGATGCATCTACCAGGGGCATAATTCAGAGCTTCTCACTAAGAGCACAAAAGAACTCAGGGGCCATCTATCAGCACTGGTTAACAGCTCTCCAGGGCTGTTTCTCACACACTAGAGCACCTGACCAACTGGACTTTTTTTTTTCCTTCTTTTTTTTTTTTCCCTAAAGTACCCTCCTCAAAACCTTTTACGTGCTCTCTAAAAAACCGCTGCTGATCTGTCATTGAAACTGGCCAATCTAGTTGAGCCTCAAACTTAAGCAGAAAAATTGAGAACTTAATTTGCAACAGCAGCAGTCACATAAGTTTAAAACTACATAAGTATAAATGCAAATTAATGACCAGGACACCCACCCAGCCATCCATGGCTTTTCCATCCCCCCACAACTGCTCCCCTATAGGAAATATGCAATAAGACAGACACAGTTTCTATCCAGCCTGACCACAAAGACAAAACATGCCATGATATGGCAGATCAGCTCAGTAATAAACTTGAAGAGACCCTAGTCATACCAAAGTCTAGTCATACCACTTTTGGATACAGCAGCACAGGGAACTCAGCTGTATTTTCTATAACAGTGAGAAGCTGAAAAACAGCATTTTCATGGTAGGATGTTGAATTTCAAGTACAGCATACCTGACGGTGATCTTTATGGTGCCTGGTAATTAAATACCAGTGTGAAGTATCAATGCATAGTTCAAGTGTTTTACCACAGACTGACTTGTACACAATGCGCACGCTCAGATCTACATACGGTTCTCTACAGGTAAATGAACATACTACCCACATCTCAGTTTTAAGGAAATAAAGTCATCCTTCATGGGACTGATTCCAACCACGAAAGATGAAGGAGGACCATTGTACTATAGCTAAATTCAAGACCCCCACACCAAGTTTAGATGACTGGGGTTGGCACTGAAGATGTACACATGTGGGAGGAATCCTTCCCCACCATCTGGATGATTTGGTACACCTGTAGCAGCAGCTGCTTTGATGCACACAAAAATACATATATCATCCCCTTCAGAACAAACAAAATAAAGGTCTCAGTAATGGCAAAACTTCCAGGTTTATATATTGTTGGTGCCTATTCTCTCCCTATGAGTCTGATTCCCATGCAGGAGCATGAGTCCCTGCCTTACATCCCATAACTAAGCTCTTTGAAAGTGGAGCTGCTGAGAGAGTGGAGAATTAACCTAGGAAAGAGGGAGAAGTGCACCAAATAAAGCTTGGCAGATAATGAAAACACACGTTCACGCAAATTGTAGGTATTTTCTTAAACCTTGAAAATATTGTTATTTCATGTATCCAAACTGATTTGATTTTAAAGCATTAAAGACATCTTCTTGGATGTTTTGCTTTTATGCTGCCAAAAATAACAATGTGATATAAAATATGCAATATGAAATATATGTATGCATATACATACGCAGGAGTATATAAAAATGGAAAGCTGAGCTAGTTTCCCACATAAAGAGTAAAAAAAAAAAAAAAAAGAAAAAAAACTAGAAGAAAGCATAAATCAAAATATTCTGATTTTAATCACTTTGCATTTCTCACAGGACAGATTAATAAATTGATACTCATGTATCCTCACTGTCAAAAATAGCGTTCTCTAACAAAAAAAAAAAAAAATATCAGCAAGTTGGTCCAAGCCCATTATGGAGTATCATGCTAGATTAAACCCTGTGACAGCAGGAATCCTAATCATTGATGCAGCCCAGAATGTGGTTGGCTTTCTGGGCTGCAAGCACACATTGCTGGGTCACATTGAGCTTCTCATCAACGAACACCCCCAAGTCTTTTTAATCAGGACTGCTCTCAATCCATTCTCCATCCAGCCTGTATTTGTTCTTGAGATTGCCCTGACCCAGGTAAGGGACCTTGCGCTTGGCCTTGTTAAACTTTACCAGGTTTGCACAGTCCCACCCCTGAAGTCTGTCAAAGTCTCTCTAGGGGGCATCCCTTCCCTCCAGTATGTCAACCACACCACACAGCTTGGTTAATGCGACTTGGTAATTGCCCTGACTCTGACTCTGACTCTGCTCCTTCATGCCCTAAAGCAAAGTAAACACGAGAGCTTTTGAACTACTTTGAAAGAAACTGAGGATTTTTTTCATTGCATCTCCATATGGTAAGAACAGAACATTTTTGTGCAATTTGAGAATTTAGTGATAGAAAATTACTGGAACCAACTTAAAACAACAGAGAAACCAATAAAAGTTATGGGTAGAGGGCTCATGAAAGTACAGCATAGACAACAAAATACATACCAGTTATTCTCGCGCATATCCCTAGACAAAGCTGTTGATCACTGGGAATTACTAAAGCTGTGACAGCATTAGGCAGAGATTGACATCTGTCTGTTGTATAACTAAAAGCAGAAAGCCAGCATGTCTTGCTAATTTCCAGCTGAGAGGAGTAAACAAACAAGCCAAAGCTGTGTACAGCCATTAGTTTACAGATTATGACTGACTGAAGCTGTGTGGAACCTCTGCAGAGAAAGCCCAAAACAAGTCTGTCTTGGCTATATGATGCCTAGTTTAATTTTAATCTGGAAATACAGATTAATCTTACTAAAATTATTAATAAAACTAGTCTAAACTTGAGAACAAGATTGGTCTGAGGTATTGCTTCAAATTTGAACTGTGTTTAGGCTCATCAGGACTGCAAAGATTTTCATACCAAACAAATCCAACCTTACGTTTGGAGTTTCACACTGTTTGCCCCGATCCCTCCCACGTTTGTCTTACCTGTGTTTTACAAAGAGTCTGAATAAAGACGGAACAAGAGGACAGGTTTTCAAATCTATATCAATACCTGCATTACTCCATGGAGAAAATACTGGTAGCTTTGGCACAACTAAGAGTCACCTGCCATCCCCTGCCTGAGAGTGGCCTACAATGAAGCAAATCTTTTGTGAAAAAAATATATATTTATGTATTACTGTAAATCTCATTTGAGGTGGAGCTTAATGTGACTCATTTCCTCTCACAAGTGCTATGTCAAGTGGAAAAGATTGGGAATCTTCCTCTACTAGAAGCCTTTCTCCCATTTTATCCCTCACATGACTATGAAGAATCCTCAACAGATCAGTCACACAAAGTTTATAGTAGTGAATATTCCTCATCTTCGACAACCTTCAACACACTTATTCTGTCCCCTGCAGGACAGTCTGAATATGTGCTTCAGGGAAGAGAGATTTCTTTGCATTTAGTGGGTTTATTTTGAGACTAACCTTAACTTCAAACAGCCTTGGTTTAATATTTAGTTTTGGTATAATTGTAATATCTCCTAACAGCTAATAAGTAATCTAGACATGACCTTGTCTCTATTGTGAGATCACCACAGATATAAGCCTAATTTTTCTTAAACTAACAAGTTTTGTACTCAAGCATAATTTACAATTGAAAAAATCTTGGTCAAGAATCATGCCTTCAGATACCACTTTTCTTTTATGGTACCCTCCCTCTTTTCCCAACATATGTGAGTTTAAGACTGTAGAAGATGATCAATCCCTTACTAAGTCTGTCATCCACTGGGGACACTCTTCTTTGCGACAATCGTAGAACCATACAGCTGAAACATGGTACTCAGTATTGTTATTGAGGTGGTTAAAAAGTACAACTGGTGGACTGACAAACATTTCCCATTTGCAACATGGCCAATGTTTCACCCTGGATGATGTGTACAGTGCTTCCACTGGAGATCAAGTTGCTACATGCTCATCATTCCTTTATGATTCGGATATCTTGAATTGCAGCAAAAAAAAAAAAAAAAAAAGGAGAGGCAATGGATGCAAGTTACAACACAGTAGATTTCCAATGTTAGGAAAAAATATTTTACTGTGAGAGCTCTTAGACATTGGGAAAAATTGCCCAAGGAAGCTGTGGAATCTCCACTCTTGGAGAGCTTCTAAACTTGACCAAACAAGGTCCTGAGAAACCTGAGCTGCATCGGCCCTGCTTTGAGCAGGGATTCAAATGAAATGTGTTCCAGTGTTCCAGAGGTCTTATCCAGCCTGAAATATTGTATAACTTTATGAAAGTACTCTGTGAAATTTCTTGTGCTGAAAGAAACAGCAACAAATAAGACAATTCCCAGAAATTTTGTTATTTATTAATTTCTAATTTTTAGTTATTTTTTCATTAATTCCTCCCAAAAGATTTCACAAACATGTAGAAATATATCACCTACCACTCTGAAGTAAGACTTGTCTTTGCCATATGCCACCACAATTCACAGTCTGTCTCGAGACTTCACTCCTGCTTCATGTCCTGATCACTCTCTCCATAAACACCTGACACATCTGAGAAAGTAAATTAGACTAGGTCAAATGGCATGGAAATATACTATGGCTAACTTCTAGGGGAACTGAAGGCTTTTTTGATGGAAAGTGCTACCTGCCAAACAGCAGATCTATTTGCTGATCCAGCCATCATAGCCCTCAAAGAAAGCTAGCAGATTTATTGTCAGTGTTGATTAAAACACCAAATGAATCCAGATACCATAACAATCTTTATGGTTGAAGTAACTTGCTCAAATACAAACTTGATTCAGAAAAAGTAGTTATCCTCGTTTTATTAAAAACAAGTTTCTCTTTTAGTGAATTTGCCTGTCAGCTAAAGCTTTCATATTAGCTGCATTTTCCTGGAAAACCAGATACATGTATTGGTAAACCTAGCAATGGAATGCGAGGTTATTATGAGGATGGATGCACATCTCACGAGAGGGGTAACGAGAAACAGGTGACCAAAAACTGACCAACTAAGTATCCCATCCCATTCATGTGATACTTCTTATAAAAGTGGGAGACCACAAGAATCTCGTCCCTTTTCCTTATGGCCGACATTAGAAGAGGACCTTGCTAGTCGTCCCTGCGAACTGAGGCCTAGTGAGAGACTGAATCCAGCTCTGGTTGGCTGCAGAGTACAATCCAGGACGTCAGGTGCCGGCTCAGCAGTTGCTGAGACTTTCAAGATTGGTTTTGTATATTTTGTATTATTTTCTCTATTCTTATTAGTAGCATTAGTAAAACATTTTTATTTTTTCCAACTCTTTTCTCTTTGTCCTTCTTTCCCTCCCAATCACCTGCCCTTAGTGGGAAGGGGGCAGAGGAGATTGACAATACATCTGCCACGTTTTTATTGTCACCCCGCAATAAAAACCTCAACAGTAGTGCTTCTATTTTTATGGAGATCCTGGTTTGAAATGTGTGTTGGGTAGAAGTGCTAAAATCAAGACAATGTTTTCAGTTTCATTGATTTATATATATAATTTTATTGATTGTCATTTCATTTCAATGTACCAAGTGCGATATGCAGTGACTGCTATTCACCTGACATTTTTCAAATATAATTTTTTCACTTTTGCAATGCTTACCTTCATTAGTTACCTGTGCAATTACTGAAAATAGGATATTTTAGTAGACTTCATACCCCGAACCACTTGAGTGACATTATCCATTAATTCTTGGAAAATTGTTATTTCATTTGGTCACTGAACATGAGTTAAAGCACATTTATTTATTTATACATAAATTCTTCTTTGGTTTCTAATATAATAACATTTATTACAATCTGTGACAAAATGAACCATTCATTCTCTCCTGTACAAAGAAGACTCTGACAATGATCCTCATTAAGAATAAAATACAGGTGTTCTATTAAAAAAAAAAAACAACTTTTTTTTTTTTTAAAGTCATTGTGTTAAATAATGCAGTGTTTGTGACTATAACTCTTTCTCTACGTGCTGTTTTCATCTGGACATCATTGAGTTTCTTGGTAATTACAATCCATTGCACATCCGTTTACACTACAGTGATGGCACAGGTAGTTTATAAAAATCAGATCTAAAATGCTATGGATAGTAGTCATAGGCAGACATGAATCATGTTTCACACAGTTGGAAAATTTGCTGTGACTAATTAATTAAAGATTTGTAGTCAGATCTTTCTTGCTTTCATAACTTAATGAGTAAAGCACAAAATAAATATGAAGGTTCAAAGACAGTGATTTTCTGAGAAAGGTCTTCTGCCAATAATTTAGGAAAAGAGTTGCAAGTTGCAATCTCTCAGAGAAGATTACAGAACACAATATCCTGAAGAGTAACACTGAAATGTTCTTACATTAAAAACAAACAAACAAACAACAACAAAAACACACACACATTCCCCCCCTCCCCCTAAAAAAAACAAACACACACACAAACAAAGAAACAAAACAAAAAAACAAACAAACCACAACACCCCAAGATCTTCATTTGGGTTTTGAGTTCAGAGCAGTTAAGGAAAGCTCGTGTAGTCACTAAGTTCTATTTCCTTGCCTTTCAAAAGTTTTGGTTTGTTCCTTCATTGTCACACAGTTGCATGCCATCAGGTGGATTTGGAAAAATCTGCTGAGCACTGTCCTTCTATTATTATTCTGTTTGAGTCAATGGGAATTTCATCACTGAGCTTATAAATAGAGTCAAAGCAACAGTGGGCAAGATTTCGATAATCTCATCCCTGAGAACAGATTTCAGGAGACCCTCTAGAAAAGGTACAAGTATACTATCAACATGGGGCTTGATTCTGATTTCACCAATATCTGTTTAATGACCTTGGCAGATATCAGTGAAAGGAAAACAGGCATTACAGGGGAATTTCTTCAGATTTTTGTATAAAGTCCATTTCTCAGTGATACATTTTTCTCCACTAAAGATTACTTGCAGGTTTTGAAAGACATTGCATTCTGCTGTGTTGGAAGCTGCCAACACAGTGCTCATCAGTGCTGCCAATACAGGACCACAAGAGAAAACTAAACATGTATTCTGCTTTGGTAGCAAATCTGGCAACATGGAAATCTGGGAAGCATCAATAAACTCATGCTGTAATGTCAGAAATAGCTTCATTTTGCATTGTTTAAATAAATCCATTTAATGTTATGACATCCTGCACACATTGTAATCAGCATTTCTTTAAACATCATGGGAAGGTTGGCTCTAATTTTTAAGTGTATGCACTGATCTTAGCAATTGATGGGTAAAACCGAATAATTCATGCTTCTGAAAGTTTCTCAGAAAAGCATTTACTGAGGTTAATATTTCATTAATCACCTTGTATGCCAAAGGTATTGTTTTTTTTTTTCTCCTAGCCATCAAGTAGGATTTCTGGAGGAAATAATGAAGTCAAAGTGTGAAAGCCTACATCACTGTCAATGACTTGCTAAACATATCAACAGATAGGTTGATAAATGAAGAAAGAAATAAGAACAGAAAGATGGAAAGAACACTCATAATGACATGGTGCTAATGAGCACTGTACATTGTTAGAGGACGCCAGTCACACAGCCATCTGCTAAAGACAGACAAAAGAACAAACAAGGTTAAAGGGAACAGAAGACTTCAAAAATTAATGGTTCACTCAACTCTAATCTGGAGATTTTTATTGCAGGAAAGACTTTGTTAAGATTCTGTGCATACCCTAAATGCCAAACTTAATTTTAACTATCGAGTACCACATTTCAGACAAATACTAAAACAGGATACAAGAAGTATATGTTGTTATTTTCCAGCCTTTTGTGAATGGATGAATCAAGAAATGCAGAGTGACTATGGTGTCAAAAAAAAAAAAAATAATGCTAAAATATTTTTTTAAAGACTCCAGAATAACTAGGTCTCAAAGATAGAATTAGGAGGATAAAAGGCAAATACGGTTATCTAAATAAATCTATTTTTTACACTGTCAGAGAATTATAAACATTGTCTCATACCTACACTTTTTTTTTTTTTTCTGGCTTACACCAGAGCAGTGGTGGAGTCACCATCACTGGAGGTGTTTAAAAAGCATTTAGATGAGGTTCTTAGGGACACTTGTACTTGATCCTGAGGGTGTCTTCCAACCAACATTATTCTATGATTCCATGATCAAGTTACTTTTATCTTTTCTTACAGGTACTTCAAAAGACAAAATAATTTGAGTTTTACTGGGATTTGCTTGTTTATAACAAGGATGACTGTTACTGTTTTGGCTTGGTTTACACTGGAAATTTACATCTGCTCAACTGTAGTTTTTTGGCCTCAGATTTAACCCTAGAAAGCTACACTCCTCATAAATTCCAAGTGGGAATATGAAAATAATGTAGCATTATTATTATTAAACAGTTTTTTGACACAACCTAGTGGAAATATGGCAGAAGATCTTTAGCCACACAAGCCCATGCTCTTTTAAAAAGCCATTTGATGTCAGCAGTGCTCAAACTTCTTGGTCTGTATGCTACTGCAGTAGCACCAAGCAGGGTCAAACTTCTATCACCCCATTAGTGTCTCTGCCTTCTCCATGATGCCTTTTGGGGTTCTCTTTATGCCCGTCAGACACATCTTCTCATATCCTGCTTGGCACCTTGCCTCAGCTTCTTGCATTGGAAAAAGCAAGTAGGCAGCTGGCTGGTGGATTCAGAGAACCTTCTGCTCTACTTGTAGAAAATACTTGTTCTTCTCTACAAAGCACATTTTTCTTTTGTAATACAAGACTATAGCATTCACTATAACCTTGCCTTTCACAGACAAACATTATTTCAGAAACAGTAACTACCAGAGGAGAATAACCTGAATAGAATAGTGCCCATGGATTTCTGACACAACACAATAATCCAAATTCTCACTAAGGTCTCAAGTGGAGGTAAGATTCATACCATGATGGATCATTGCCTCTGATTGCCCATAGTTTGTAGTGCTCAATGTATCACAACACTAGTGCTTTCTTTTACATTACGCCTGAAATATATTTAATCAAAAACATCTTGGTGTCTACTTGTTATATCCTCAGCAGCCTTCTCTCAGATGAGGTTTGGCACTCTGTAACGGAGTGAGGCAGCTCTATGTCATCATTTTGTCTAAGGAGTAAAAGAAACTATATCAGAATATAATCCTGTTTCTCTAATTTTTCTCACTCTTTTGCTATAGCAGGAAAGAAAAAAAAAAAAAATCCATCAATTCAAACCAGCAACAATCATAGATAGGCTGGTCACCAACACACAGGGAAGTGGTAGAAAACGTACACATTCTCAGGCTGAAGTGATTAATATTTCACCTTGTGCCTTAAGTCGTCTCTCATAAACTATTTTTTTTTGCAGCCTCTGTATTTTACAAACTGCAGTTTACAAAATACAAGTTCTGTCCTCCAGTTGCAGAGCTAACCGACAGGAGCATGTGTTGGTGAAATGTAAGATGGAAGCTGTACAAGCAAAGCTCCACTGAGCCGAAGAGTAGGAAGGAGAAGGGAGTAGGTAGAGAAATAGTCACAAAGAAAATAAGATATTAGGGAGAAAGAGGTAATGGGGGAAAGGGTAGAAAGAAAAAAAATAAAAGGTAAAACCAGATTTCTACTGCAAAAGCAGTTTGTTACCATGATTAATAAAGGAACAAGAGCTTCTCTGCTCACTGTACAGCAATTCAACACAAACATTCAAGTGTATTTCTTAGAAATAGCAAGCATATGCCCCATGTAATTTTCCCCTGTGACTCAAGAAGCTTGAAGGACTATGATGACCACATTCACAGCTATACTTTGGAGTTTGTACAGGCAGTGGCCTGTTACGTTTTCCAGAGGTGAGTCCTCTGTGCCTGAGCTGAATCAACTAAAAGAACATACCTTCAGAGCATGCTTTATCCAAAACATTATAAATGAATCTCTACTAGGAAAACAGAAAACAAGCAACCAAGATTTCACAGAATCAGTATCATCCTTTCATTGACGTCTTCACACAGAACATCCAGATCATAGAAAACTTCTGTTAACATTGCCAGTTCAGCTCCTTCAGGAGTATGCATTACAATACCATCTCTCATTATCAGACACCAGCTTTTCTATCCAGCACATGTGGAAGGCTTATAATTGCCCACATTTTGATGAACTTTTATAATCACGATAAAAGGCACATCTCTGGCACATGGTCAGTTTTCTCAGCTGAATGTAAGGCACCTGCTCTGTTAAAGTATCAGCGTGGCATAACTTGTAAGTGAAATATTTACATATTTATTATTTTTCCTTAACAAGCATAAAGCCATGCACTTTCCTCTAACCTTGTTACAGAAAATGATTGAATCGTGTTATCTGAAATTTGCACACAGCAAATACACCCACAAACAGCCTGAGGCAGACACTCAGCCTGGATTATTTCATTGCTGGTTTAAGTTTGGCAAAGTTATAAGCAACTGAAAATGGAATTCCATCATGGAAAGCATCAACGTTCCTTAACTGTAGGCATCACTACTATCTATCTAGTATATTTGTAAATAGTTTTCTGAATGAACATCATAGCTAAATCAGTGTTCTGTTTGCATATCTACTCAGCCACTTTCAACCTTTGTAGACATAACAAGCCTTGTTTTACACATATCAAGACTGGGCCTATATGAAAACTTCATTAGCAATATTGGCTTTAACTGTTGTCAATGAACTGTCCCACCATAGCATGGTGACCCCTTTGCTGAGACAACTGTTTTTGCATGAAGAACAGGACTTGAAAGAAAGAACGAAAGAACGAAAGAACGAAAGAACGAAAGAACGAACGAAATAAAGAAAATTAAGAAAATAAAGAAAATAAAGAAAGAAAGAAAAGAAAGGAAGAAAGGAAGAAAGGAAGAAAGGAAGAAAGGAAGGAAGGAAGGAAGGAAGGAAGGAAGGAAGGAAGGAAGAGAGGAAGGAAGGAAGAAAGGAAGAAAGGAAGAAAGGAAGAAAGAAAGAAAAGAAAGAAAGAAAGAAAAGAAAGAAAGAAAGAAAAGAAAGAAAGAAAGAAAGAAAGAAAGAAAGAAAGAAAGAAAGAAAAGAAAGAAAGAAAGAAAGAAAGAAAGAAAGAAAAGAAAGAAAGAAAAGAAAGAAAGAAAGAAAAGAAAGAAAGAAAAGAAAGAAAGAAAAGAAAGAAAGAAAAGAAAGAAAGAAAAGAAAGAAAGAAAAGAAAGAAAGAAAAGAAAGAAAGAAAAGAAAGAAAGAAAAGAAAGAAAGAAAAGAAAGAAAGAAAAGAAAGAAAGAAAGAAAGAAAGAAAGAAAGAAAGAAAGAAAGAAAGAAAGAAAGAAAGAAAGAAAGAAAGAAAGAAAGAAAGAAAGAAAGAAAGAAAGAAAGAAAGAAAGAAAGAAAGAAAGAAAGAAAGAAAGAAAGA
Organism: Columba livia; assembly: GCF_036013475.1. NCBI lineage: Eukaryota > Metazoa > Chordata > Aves > Columbiformes > Columbidae > Columba > Columba livia. Next base: position 71,386,160 of record NC_088602.1, read on the forward strand.
AAGAAAGAAAGAAAGAAAGAAAGAAAGAAAGAAAGAAAGAAAGAAAGAAAGAAAGAAAGAAAGAAGACACCCTGGCCCCCACAAAACAATAACAAAAACAAAAATATACAAAAAAACCCAACCACCACACACCATATTTTGGTGATGGTATGTTTCAGCTGGCTCAGCTGTAACACAATTTCAGGGAGAAAGTGAATGTTACCAAACTAAAAAACAAGTAGCATAATTAAACCTTCCAAATATTTCACAATGTGAAGTCTCTTAAGAGGAGTCCCTACCACCTGCTCCATTTGAGCATCTGACTGAGGTGCAGCAGGTCTGGCAGCAGGTGTTTTCTCCTCATTCCCAGAGGTACCACATTCCAGCAAGTCCACGCCGTTCTTAGAGCCATGCCACATACCTTCGTAACCCCAGGCAGAGACCTACCATTAGCCCAAGCAGCAGGAGGTGCCCACAGCCTTCAGGCTGCTTTGTCACACCCTTTCTTCCCCTCATGACAATAGCATTATGAATTCCAGACAGCCCAATGCTCTCACAATTACATTTCCACAAGAATTTAAAAAAGCAGAGAAAACTAAGAGCGGAAACAGTGTGGTTTTCCCCACCCCAATCCGGTAGACTTATTTATATGCAGAACACAGGCAACAAGTCTACATTATGCAAAATAATAACATAGATTAAATTCAAAGTTTGGGTGAATCTGTAGGTTTTGTGTGCACACATTTCCTCTTGTATATTTAAGTTCTAAACAGGAATGATTTCTCTATTATTAGCATTACTAATGTTGTTTGAAATATCTTTTTTTTTTCCTGTATTGTGAAATATTTCTAATACACAGTGCAGTAAGACTTGTCTATATGGAGCTTTTTTTAAGGAATCCACATTATTCAAGGAAGCAAGACTCACACACAGTGAAGGAGGAGATAAGATTGCCCAACAAAGGATCTTTGCATGATTTGTGCAGGAAAGTACCACCCAACAACAAACACCAGATGCTGCTTCCAACACATAGCAGACACATAACACTGTGACTTTCACCTGCTTTTTGAATCACGTACCATCTTTGTGGTACTGCCTGAAGGGAGCCTTTCAACATAACTACCAGAGAGTCTGTCCCAGGGTACTGTCAAGTATCTTTTTTTTACATGTTCTTTTCTCCAAATACGTTTACCAAAAAAAGGACAGTACTACCTGCTACAGGCATAGATCTGACATGCTTACAAGTTCACACAGCCCTTACTCCTGTATCTTGAGAAAAAAAAATCCAAGAGAAAGGTCTATTTGGCATTCAAGCACAAAGATCTCAAGCTGCTGTAATACCTACTGTCTCTATAATACAGACTGATGAATAATATGAAAGAAAGAAAAGAAAAAATATCCTTAAAACATTCTAGAACCAAGAAAAGGAGATATTTTTGGCTAGCTGGTTGCTTTTGGTATTTCAGAGGCTGCTATTCAGATGCTCTGGTAATGAGAAACATAAGTATGTAGGATCTGTACACTAGAAATAAACAGATATTAATACACGTGGGTATATTTACAGTGTTATTGCACCTCTGCTTTTGCAATTTTGCTGGTGTCTTGCCAAAGAGTGTCAAGCTCTGTATTGGCACTGACCTATCTCATTTCTCTATCTTCCATTTTTCAGTAATGGCTATGTTCTGTACCTGGAAGACTTTCATTATAATAATGGATAATTAATAACACATAGCTTAAGCAAAGATACAAAATAAAGTTAACATTTTCTTTCCTTCAGAAGATAAAAATACTTTAGTTGGAATTTAACAGCTAGTAAATTGTTCTATAAAAATACAGCTCTGCATCAATTTTCAATTTCTGCATACTAACTACTGGGGAAGAAATCCTGACCTTGTTGACACACAAACCAAAATTCCCATCAAGTCCAATGGGGCCAGGATTAGGTCTACACAATTTTACGAAGTCACAATTTACAAAAAAATGCTCATTGCTTCAACATTCAGATTTTACATCTTAATAAACAAAGAGAACAGGGAAATCTAGTTGCAACAGGCCTTATTTCCTAGAAAACAGAAAAATCAAATCAGCAGGGAAAAGATGCAGAAAACCAAAAGAGAGAGAATGGGAAAGGCACATGTTCTGTAGGAACACTGGGCTAAGTCCTGAATTGTAAGCACTGCTACACTATCTCAGTAACCTAATAAAATTTGCTGCCTCCAGCCAGGTACTCAGGGACCCCACAAACTCCAGGGACCTCACAACCAGAGTATTCAGCTAGGCTGTTAAAACCTTTGGGTCACTATTTTTAGCTGGAGTGCACTTATTAACAGCAGGTATTTCTTCCTCCTATGGAAACTCTTGAGGTTTCTTTCTGTGAGCTAGATAGAGGCAAAACCTGTGCTAGATAGAGGCAAAACCTACCACATCTTGCAGCATACTACGTACACAAAAGAAGCACCAGTCTGTATGCTTACAAATAGGTAATTAGTTTATGATAATTGAAACAGCTTCCATAGACAAAATTGAAAGAAGACCTACTGCTTGGAAGAACCCCTGTAGTTAGAGAACTTGTCAGGACAGTGGGAGACCAGGATTCCTGATCTTGCTCCAATCTAGTCCTCCAGGGAAATTTTCCAGCTTGGTTTTCCACACTCCAGTTGAACACTCCAGTTGGTAATGCTGGCTCTTACCACTCTGTTTCCTCCTCTCTCATTTTCCTATTAAAAGCTTTCTGTTCACCCCCTTACCACTGCTAAGTCTGACATAGACGTCTGTTGCTTATGAGACCGCAAGATTTTCAATACAGCTAGTCACAAAAATTTAAATGTTGTCCTACACAGAAGTAGGTGCAGCTGAGGACAGATGCTGCCCTGGTCACCAAATGCTACAGTTTCATGTTTGGCAGTAGTGATGGGTAAGGAGCGATTTCCTCTCTGTGTTTGCTTGTTGTCACCCATGATACTCATTGTTTCTGTCTTGCTGCACAGTCAATTAGGCAATGAATTTATCTAGCTAAAAAATAACATTTTTAGCTGGTTTGGTTTTCAGTCCAGAGGACGGAATATGAATGCATGAAGAAGGCACGTGGAGTTTAGAGCACAGAAACTACCTAAGTCAGAATTGCTGCTGAAAGCTGTCCACAAAATTGCATCCAGATGGGGTGGGGTTGTGATTGGCTGCAGGTGATCCAATGCCATACTGTCACCAAAAGGATGTTCCAGTCCCCTACTTTGTGCCACTACCAGCAGTCACAGTGATGTATGGTCAGCTGGATCTGGGGACTTCACAGACCCACCAGAGGTGTCAGATCACATTTTTAGCATGAGGATTTAGATTACCTTAAATCAGGCATGTTATATTATCCCAAATCCTTTTCTGGACTTAGCTCGTCCTTACCTGTCTCCTCACAGCTGAGCTGCAACAACATTAGAGCTCCAAGCCTGAGATGACAAGAGTGGCAGAAACAGAGATTTAGCTTATATGGCATACTTATTCAATTTAATAGATAAACACAGTAATCTTCTATAATTACCTGTTTCTTATCTGTCTAGAAAAAAAAGAAATAAAAAAGAAATAAAAAGAATCTATCTCTATAACCTAACAATTTTTAAAACCATTTTCACAAGAGATTTTAGGCCAGTTACAAAACAGACCATATTTTTTAAGTATCTAGAATCCTGGCACATGAAAGAAAATACATTCATTATTAAAAATCTTTTAGCATAAGTCATTACCTAGCTTTCTTCCAGATATAAAATTACATTTTTTCTCCTCTAATAACTATTGGTAGCATTTGTGTGCACTGTCCTACACATGCCACAATGGCACAATGTCTGGATGGACACTGGTAATAAATGGTGTCCCTCAGGGGTCTATACTAGGACCAGACCTGTTTAAAATATTCATCAATGACACAGACAGTGGGATCAAGTGCAGCAAGTATACTTGCAGCAAGTATGAGGATGACACCAAACTGAATGGTGCAGCTGACATACCTGAGGGAAGGGATGCCATCCAGAGGAACCTGGACAAGCTCAAGAGGTGGACCCATGCGAACCTCATGAGGTTCAACAAGGCCACATGCAAGGTCCTATACCTAGGTCAGGGCAACCCTTGTTATCAACATAGGCTGGAGGATGAAGGAATTGAGAGCAGCCAGCTGAGAAGGACTTAGGGGTACTGGTGGATGAAAGATTTGACACGAGCCAGTAATGTGCACTTGCAGCCCAAAAAGCCAGTCATTCTCGGGCTGCATCAAAAGGAGCATGGCCAGCAAGTCGAGGGAGGTGATTCTGCCCCTCTGCTCTGGTGAGACCCCACCTGGAGTCCTGCATCCAGCTCTGGAGCCCTCAGTACAGGAAAGACATGGACCTGTTGGAGAAGGTCCAGATGACACCACAAAAATGAGTGGTGGAACACCTCTGCTGTGGGGTCAGGCTGGGAGAGTCGGGGCTGTTCAGCTTGGAGAAGAGAAGGCCCCGTGAGGACCGTATTGTGGCCTTTCAATAGTTAAAATGGCCTATAAGACAGATGGGGACAGACGTTTTAGCAGGGTCTGTAGCAATAGGACAAGTGGTAATGGTTTTAAACTAAAAGAGGGCAGATTCAGACTAAACAGGAGAAAGACATTTTCTGCAATTAATGTGTTGAAACACTGGAACAGGTTGCCCAGAGAGATGGTAGATGCCCCATCCCTGGAAATATTCAAGGTCAGGCTGGATGGAGCTCTGAACAATCTGATCTAGTTGCAGATGTCCCTGCTCATTGCACGGGGGTTGGACTAGACAACCTTTCAAGGTCCCTTCCAACCCAAACCATTCTGTGATTCTATGAAATAAGCAGGTCAAGTTTTAACAGTAAAGTTAATTTGCAAAGGCATCACTTGCAATGTCTAAACCCATCCCAAAGGATGGGTTTCTTCACCAGACACATGCACACATATCTTCACTCTTGGAGGGGTATGCCCCATTTTGGAGTGGTATTTTTCAATGGATTCCACTGTGAAACAGCATCAACACTCAGCTCCATAGAGCCATGAGTTTACAAGCGAAACACTAGGGGAATGCTTGTCATACCTCAAAATAGAAGAAGCAAATTAGCATATTTTCCTGACAAGTAGTTTGTGTAGCTTTCCAAAGGCAGTAGAGAATCAAGACTTTAAACAGGTAAGTCTCTAGGCCACTACTTGAAATAAAATGTTATTTTTGTACTTCTCTCCTGTACCATCAAAGATTTGTTACTATTTTGCAACTTTTCCTACTTTTTTTTTTTGTTTGTTTCTGTCTGAGAGGGATGCTTCATGGCAACTCCAGCCAAATATATTCTATACCACCAAGCCCAGGTTCAGTGCTGTCTCCCTATCCACATGTGGCCAGGTAGAGAGGCTGATAATGAACATACACAGAGTCAAAAGCTGAAAAGTGAATGCTTGAGTTCTTGCCAGCCACGGAAACTAGAGATAGTTTCCTCATTTGGCTTTTCCCATGATCAACTAGAACCTTTGAAAGAATATACTGGGTCATTTTCTAGGAACTAAGGTACGTGTTTCTCAAGGCTGCTGAAAGAATCTGATTAGGAAAATAAAAATGCAGAGATGCCGAGGCAGTATACTTGTCTCCATCTAGAGGGCAGAAATGTGGTGAAGAGTTCGGGAAGTGTGGGGTATTTGGGGAAAAGACCTATGTGCTGGCCATGTTCTCATGCCTTTGCCTGAACATCACCCCTGGGCCATCATTGTCATGGCCAGGATACTGCGCTAGGTGGAAAAATCAGACTAACCAAAGTACACGTTTATGTTTTCATATGGTCTCAAGCTTTGCAATAACTGAGCATCTCAGAATTTTTAATATATTTGTGCCTGTTTTGAAAGAAGGTGCAATTAAACTGATTTCACAAAGAATGGAGTCACACGAGGAGGCTAAGGATTACCTGAAGGTTACCCCAAAGGTCTATTACAGATCAGGAACTACACCCCAGTCTTCTAATCTACAGCTGTCAGCTGCTTCTCCCTCGACCAGGGCTGCCCTTCCCTTACTCTATCAAGCAAGATACATTTGTAGCAGGAGATAACAAAATGCAAGGCAACATTAACCACCTATCATGTCAAAGAGCATGAGGTCTCACACTCTCTGTACTTCAATCCTTATTCTCTTCTCAGGGCAGAAAGGGTTGAATTTAAGACGATAATGAAAGGAATGAGAATGATGAATGGATCCTGCCTGGAGAACTAGATTCGGTCCCTACTGCTATCAGGTGATTCCCTTAGGGTGTGAAGCAAACAACTCTAACGTAGCCTTTTACAGACGCTCACAAATAACACTCACAAATTGATTCTTCATTTTGCGGAACCCAGTTTAGAGCCACTGGGTTCTAATTCACAGCTGTGAGGAGCAATTACAGCTGCAACTGAAGGCACAAGAAGCTGGGTTTTGAACTGACAAAATACCCTCTGATTCTAAGCACCCACAAAATATAGGCCCTAATTACCCCAAGGAGGGTGTACAAATAAACAGCTGTATGTAGCTTCACACCTGTTCATCCAAGTTCCACATTACTACAATGGAGATAAATTCCAACACATGAAAAATGGTCTGTAACATTAAACCAATGTTTGCACAGCACACACAGAAGGCAATGGTTAGAAAAAGCCAAGAGGGAAAATGCCATCGTGAGAACAGACTGCATAGCATGTAGTGAATCAGGCTTGAGTCTGCACATTGAATAGCAAAAGGAAAAAAAATAACTATTGAATGTCTGTTCCTTCAGTATGCACAACTCTTCTGTGCACTGAACAAGGCAGAATCCATAGGGGAACCTGGTATGTGATCGTGTAATTAAAGACTATATCATAATGATGATTAAATACTAACATGAATCAGCTGGCTGCTGTTACTGTATAGGGCTGAATGCAAATTAACTTTCCTTTTCAAATTCTGCCTTGACTAACTGGGGAGAAGAATGGGAAACGCCGGTTCCCATTCTTCTGTATTCCACAAGGCTTTGATTTCCTTTTGTAAGTCTTAACTCCCTTCTCTTTTACTGTCCTTGGTTATCTTATCTTTCTGGTTTTGAGAAATAATGCCTTCAAGAGAAGTAGCTCAAACTTCATCTTGTAATTGTGTGTGCTGAGCATTTAATAGGGTAAAAAAAAGAAAGGGGTTAGGATATTGTGTGAACACTGTTGCACTTGACAAAATATTTGTCACTATTCATAATCTCTGCTAAGTCTTATGAGATGGGAGAGGTGTCTGAGGACTGGAGGGAAGCATATGTCACTCCAGTCTTCAAAAAGGGCAAGAAGGAGGACCTGGCTAACTATAGATCGGTCAGCCTCACCTCCATCCCTGGGAAGGTGATGGAACAAGTTATCCTTGGTGCCATCTCAAGGCATATCAGGAATAAGAGGGTCATTAGAGGCAGTCAACATGGCTTCACCAAGGGGAAGTCATGCTTAACCAACCTCATAGCCTTTTATGAGGACATAATCAGGTGGATAGATGATGGCAAAGAAGTGGATGTGGTCTACCTTGATTTCAGTAAATATTTGACACAGTCTCCCACAGTGTCCTTGCTGTTAAACTAAGGAAGTGTGGTCTGGATGATCAGGTAATGAGGTGAGCTGTGAACTGGCTGAAGGGAAGAAGCCAGAGAGTTGTGGTCAATGGGGTGGAGTTTAGTTGGAGGCTTGTATCTAGTGCAGTGCCTCAAGGATCAGTACTGAGACCTATATTATTTAATATATTAATCAATGATTTGGACTAAGGAATACAATGTACTATCAGCAAGTTTGATGTTGACACCAAGCTGGGAGGAGTGGCCGACACACCAGAAGGCTGTGCTGCCATCCAGTGGGACCTGGACAGGCTGCAGAGTTGGGTGGGGAAAAATTTAATGAAATATAACAAGGGCAAGTGTAGAGTCTCGCATCTGGGAAGGAACAACCCCAAGTTCCAGTGTAAGTTGGGGAACAACCTATTAGAGAGCAGTGTAGGGGAAATGGACCTGTGGGTCCTGGTGGACAGCAGGATGACCATGAGCCAGCACTGTGCCCTTGTGGCCAGGAAGGCCAATGGCATCCTGGGGTGTATTGGAAGAGGGGTGGTTAGTAGATCGAGAGAGGTTCTCCTTCCCTTCTACTCCGCCCTGTCGAGACCACATCTGGAATATTGTGTCCAGTTCTGGGCCCCTCAGTTCAAGAAGGACAGGGAACTGCTGAAGAGAGTCCAGAGCAGAGCCACAAAGATGATTAAGGGAGTGGAGCATCTCCCTTATGAGGAAAGGCTGAGGGAGCCGGGCCTCTTTAGCTTGAAGAAGAGGAGACTGAGGGGTGACCTTATTAATGTTAAATAAATATGTAAAGGGTGAGTGTCATGAGGATGGAGCCAGGCTCTTATCAGTGACAACCAATGATAGGACAAGGGGTAATGGGATCAAGCTGGAACACAAGAGGTTCCACTTAAATATGAGAGGAAACTTTTTCTCAGTGAGGGTGACAGAGCACTGGAACAGACTGCCCAAGGAGGCTGTGGAGTCTCATTCTCTGAAGACATTCAAAACCCACTGGATGCCTTCCTGTGTAACCTCATCTAGGTGTTCCTGCTCCGGTTTGGGGATTAGACTAGATGATCTTTCAAGGTCCCTTCTAGTCCCTAACATTCTGTGATTCTGTGATAGTGCTATCATTTTTTCTATTTAACCTTTATTTAAAAAGAAATACATATATATTAAAAATAAATCTATACAAAAGCTGTTTTCACTGCATAAGTTTCAAAGATCTTTTAGTTGACAACTGGGTTTCCTGCAGGCTAGGCAAATTGTGTATGGGTTTTTATTTTATTTACAAATTTAATTCTTTAAGAGCTAGTATGTATGTCTGAGAATATGCCAGGTTTAGGTTGAGAAAGTAAAAATCTCCCTGAAGAGTATTTCTCATTTAACACAATCGATTGCAGAATGGAGAGAAAATCCCACATGGTGCCTTTTTGCCAGCAAAGACAGGGAGCGCACATACAAACACACACATACAGGACCAGATCTAGGCCATTTAATCTTTCCACACCTACTGCAGTGGCACTCATTTATTTTAAATGTTTCACTTTGTTTGACCTCAGTTCAAACTGAGTGAAGAAATAATGATCTCACTTTCATAAATGTTGAGCACATGACTCTTGGTGAATTCAGTGCCAGCTGTTGATGCTCAGTATCCCCTGAAACTCAACATTAAAACATCAACCCACTGATTTAATGCATGAAATATCCACCTGGAGAAATAAAGACATTAATTTTTATTCAGTTAATCTGGAAGATGATGATCTGCTGTTTTGTTTTACCACATCGATCTGCTAAAAAAAAAAAAAAAAAAAAGAGAGAGATTGAAAAAAATCAATTCCACCCCAATGTTGGATATATCAATCTGTTTTCCAACAGATTCATCCAAACAGGCTTCTCAGAGACAGCTGAAAATATTTCCAATGTCTACTTGTTTTTTTATAGTATGTATTTGCACATGACAATGTAAAGCTTTTTGCAAGAAAAATTCTTCTATCATAGAAATTCTTCAGATTTTCATTAAAAATCCATTTTCAAACATTTAGTTCAGTAAAACCTGATCCAGAGAAAAATAAATGGAGAAAAGACCCACACGAAAAGCATACAGGCAAACTTGAACCAAAAAAAAGCTGACAACCCTATTCTTAACGCCATCAAAATGACAAAGGGCCCAAAGGTTACTCCTTGGAGTGAATTGCAAGAAAGAAAAGCAGGTATTTTGCAGAAGAGTGGAGGTGACATGGATCAGGAATGGAATGCTTTGATCAGGGGTCACATAATGGATGACAAAATTAATGAAGTATCTTTATTAGCAATTAGAGGAATATGTGCTTTTGATGTTGTTACTGCACCATGATTGAAAACACAAAGTAAAACTAAGTATTAACTTTCATTTTTCACTCACCATGTCAAAAATAGTACAAACCAAGTCTAATGATGATTGCTTTGTCCCCATAGAAGAGATGAGCTGAGTATGGATGAGCAGGGAAATCCAAGGGAAAGAAATAAGCTCCAAAACTCAGGACCCTTCACAGAAATTGCTCCTAGCTAGTCCGTTGTTTTTTTTGTTGTTTTTTTTTGTTTTGGTTTGGTTTGGGGTTTTTTTTTTTGGTTTTTTTGGTTTTTTGGTTGGTTTTTTTTTTTTCCTCCTCAGTACATGAGGAAATGCTGCTAATGTGAACAGCAAGTAGAAACATAGTGACCAGAATAGTAATTTATCAGACACAAGGCAAGTTTTGAGCTAGCAATTAAGTTAATCTCACTAGTTTACATGTCTGATAACATGGGAAAATTAAACCCTTTTTCTTTGCTTTCTCTCCTCTAGCTTTGTCTACTTTTATCTCTATGCCCTATTCCTTGATTTTTTTTTTCTTTTCAATCACAACTACTCTTCCACTACTCCCTATTCCACAGCACCTGTTACAGACCATAAAGATATGTGTGCAATGAACTGACAAATCTATCTGTTCTTTGGTCACTGCCACTGCCCAGTGAGCTGGGGTAATAAATCGTTTTAGCGGATGATTTGTCATATAGTACTGTAATACTATAAGAGCAGCAGAGGCAACAAGCCTCCAGGCAAACATACAGTAGCAAAAGCTAAATTAAAATCTAAAATGGAAAGATGCAAAAATAAGGAGAATACTAGAAAGAAACAATTCAAGGACCACGTAATCAGTATAATCCCTAAACTGGGCACAGCTGCAATTCAGCTGACCCACATATTTTGTCTCATTCTACTTGGAATGAGCTGAAACCAAAGCCAAGTTGGGACTGTAACATGCTTGCTTCTTCTTTCTGCTGTTTGATGGGCTGATATCAATAATTGTTTCTACCTTCACAATTTTATCCACTGTGAAATAATGCTCAGAAACAGCCATCTTCGTGTTCGCATATGTCAAGTGATTGGCTGATGCCCCGAAACACAAAACTTTGGCTAGTGTATCCAACCATGGTGTGGCTTCACTTCAGCCTTATTACAAGTAGACAGTCCTCCAGACAATGTGACCCAAGTGGAACTCCAAATTGTGCTACACCCTGTGTGCCCCACATTATGAAATGGTGAGAACAGCTGCTTTTATAGATGACATTTCTCATGCATGTGAATTTCAGAAAAAGTCTGTGGCTAATGTTTTCCACTGCTTAGTTCTTTGAAGCAGCAGCCAGTAACCCCAAATGATAGAAGACATCAAACACATAAAATGATGCACAATAGAAGTTTCTCTAAACCTAAACCTACAAAGCAAAAATTGCAGTGAGTTTGTTATAGTTACTCAGTGAGTCAATGGCCAAGCCAGGAAAAAAGCAAGCCTAACGTACTAAGGCATTCTGTCTAAAATTAAGAACCCAGGAAAACAGCAGGCTATAAATAGTCAAATGTCATCCAAAAATGCAGACTTCCCACATTTCCTACTGCTTCTCCTAGGGTCAGTACCAAAGCCTAAGATAGGTAACTGAGACAAATTATTTATATTACAAGATGTCATACATTTTCCCCTAGCCATCACTGGAAAAGCTCCACTCACAGATCACCAGCCTTTCTCTGCATATACAACATCGCATCGAGTCTACGTGGCACAACTGTCTGATGATCCATGGTAGACTTCAATTCCTGTGACAAGACCCATCTGTAAAACTATTCCATGGGTGTTGCACTGAAGAAGACACCACAAATACAGCCATCAATATGCAAACATCCATGCAAATGCACTTGTCATCAGTCCTGCACACTACATACAGTCCTAGGACAAAACGAAGTTGTGCAAGGCAAAAACACATGAAGGGAATAAGGAGCTGGTGACATTGTGTAAAACTCACAAGCAACAGCAATCTCTGCCTCTTGAGAGTGGGGGTACATCATGTAAGATGCACCGTGTGATTTTTCAGCAGCAATTCTTGGTGAACGTGTAGTCAGCTGTTACACTGTTGGCCCAGACAGGAGGATGCACGAGGGGCTATTAGTGCAGACTGTCTGACAGGCAAGCTAATTAGCCACATAGATTTCTTCACAGTACCTTGTTTAGATAGCCTTGCATGAGAAACAGTGCCAACTGCTGTAATTAACTGAATTCCTGCTAACAAGTTTGCTGTATTGGTCTTTGATGCCTTTAGAAGTAGGCTACAAACAATTTGACCAATACAGGAATAGTACACAGACTTTAAAATACTCTTTGTATGAATATTGATTTTGCTGGACAGAGAGATATGTTTTCATAGGTGATTATGTCAGCACCACTGTCAGATTTTCTGCTTTATCGGAAGTACCTTGGGGTTTGGTAGACTTACAAAAACTTGGGAAACCCAAGTATTTCAATCTATAGAGAATCTAGAGAGAGAAGTTGCCCTCAGGCACACACAACTATAAAAAAAAAAAAAAAAGCTTTAAAAAGCTTTATTACCCAGAGTTACTCTCTTGTCTGAACTCCTGTTCAATCCATGCATATCAGGAGGTAACCATACTGGCAATGCACAATAGAATTAACATGTGCCTGTCAGCTACATTTGTGATCTTTACCCTGCTGTGCACAGTGTTAGTTACCACAGCTCAGGGACAGACTAATAAAAGCAGAGGACAGGGCAAAATACTCATATTCTGCCCATGACAATCTGATTGTAGACCTCCAATAAGCACAGAGCAACAAATTATTCAAGAGCTAAAGCATGTCACCTGAGCCCCAGTATGTCCCATGTGATTATTCCCACCCAGCAAATGTGTGTGAAATACACCTCAGTGCAGTTATGCTTGTTGCTGTCAACTAGCCCACAGTAACTCATTAAATCACAGCATTTAGTCACGGGTTTTGGTTTCAGCACATAGCACTGGCCTAGACTCCTGTTTCTTATATGAAGAAATTTCACATGTGTGTATCCAAACAAGCTTTAATCTGCTTACTAGGTAATACCAGCAGTTAACACAAGAAGTCAAGTAAGATAGTAAGTTCTGCAGCTAGATCAAGACCAGTCTTTCAGCTCTACAGCTTACAGTATCTGACCTATCTAATTCTCATCCACTGTATATACTGTAATCATGGAAGTGAGAGGATTACAGATAAACCCTCAGCTTCTGTTATAAAGTAATAACTCACCTTCGCCCCACTTTATTTAAATGCTTTGAGACCCACAACATTTAGAAAGTATCTTATACTATTGCTCAAGACTGCTGCTCTTACAATGAAATTCTAGCTCTTCTATCAAAGCAGTAAAATGCATTACACCTCAGGAACAGAGATGAGAAGCACAACTGTAAAATAAATACACATACAGGTCTCACTGTATTTGAACTGCTTGGAGGGAAACAAAAAAGTCCCTGGCCTCCATCCATCACCGAAATGCGTTAAAATATTTTCTGCACATCTTCCACCATGTTCAAGCACTGAAGGTTATCACAAACAAAAAGACTAGGGAATATCACCAAAAGTGCTACTAGGCTATATAAATGAGTAGTAGAATAATTTTCTAAAACGATTACCCACTAATGATAGCTTTGAGGTGATAAAACACTAAGTCAGTGCTAGATCACACTCTGGAATAACATGATAATATTCATTCTACCTAGGTAACTGGAACAATCACACCATTTATGATAATAACAAAATAAACAACCTTATGTCTCCAGACTAAATATTCCCTGTAGTTAGAAATGTTGATTTTTTTTTTTATTCCACTTGCAGAAATGTTGAAAATAAATGCAAGGGACATCTGTGCAATTCGTACTACCTCTCTGAAAAACAGCATGCAATATTTTACATGATTTTGACAGATACCAGATCCTATCACTGCATGATATTGTGATGATGAGATCTGTGTCCCACTTTGGAATTCATGAGGGTAGGCAGCTGTGGGCCTCCCTATCTTTCACGGATATACACATAAAAGATAATCACAGTTTTCATTTATATTTTTTTAAAGTTTCTATCCATTTTTCTGCCAGAGATAACCTTGAAAAATGTAAAGGAAACAAAAATGACAGACAGATTGTTAAGTTTAAATAGATTGGAAGCTATATTCAGTTTCAAGAGAAGGATGAAAGTAAGAAACCTAAAAATAACACCTCCTTCCAAACAACTTGATTAAACTTCAAGTATACAAAAAATCTACACACAAAAAAAAACAACCCTCCCTCTCTAGATTACCTAGCAAAGCAAAGCAGGAAGTTCCTTACCTGGCTAAGTGGAAACAACTGCACCTATGGCTAGCTGGAGATTATATACCCTGTGTCTCATGGAGATGAGAACAGTGCATAGCAATCTTATTTAAGCCAGAGAGGATCAGACAAGAAGCTGTCTTGCAAGCTCTTCTCAGTCTCAGTTGTTACACTATTTCCCAGACTTTATCTACCCCTTCTCCTTGAAGAGTTGCTCTATTTTCTTGATATCATCCAGCTTGAGAAATATTTCCTTTTGGTCTTCACATTTATGTGTCTTGGAGAAAACTGGGGCAGGTGACAGACAGCTATCTTCAAGTACATAAAGTGATGTTATAAAAAGAACAGGAATCAATTATTCCACTTAATTAATGGGGACAGAAAAGGAAGTAATGAGCTTAAGCAGCATCAGGGGAAATTTAGGTCAAATACAGTTACTACATGAAGTTTCACAGACTAAGAGAAAGAGTTAGGCAAATGAACCAGCCACCAAGAGAAGTTAAAGAAGTCCTCATCAGCGGTACACAGCCAAGGTTAGAAGCCTCTCTTCAGGATGACTGAGGAAAAAAGAAGCCATTCCTATTCCCTCAATGGAAGAATGGACAAGAGGTTGAACTCAAAGTCTCTTTGAACATTCATAATTCTCCTTTCCTCTTTCATTCTTTGTTCCTTATCAACATCTTCTCCTATTTGTTTATGTTGTGTGAAGTATTCTGCAATGTATAGAATGTTCTTTCAAAGCTCTGCAGGAACAGTATATTTATTATATATTATTTTATATATTAAATACTATTATTTATTATAAAAAGTGTTTCTTTTGCATTTCTGCCATGTCAGGACTTCTAAGAGCAAAGCCATCCAAGCATCTGCAGTAGCTGCTCTTTATCAAGGCCTAGTTCTCATTAAAAGAGACAGACACAGGAACACAAACAATAGCAGCACAGTTCTTTGTAAAGCCCTCTCTCATTCTCTTCCTCCTTTTTTATTCATATAACTAAGAGGATATGTTAACCAAGCAATGAAAATATTAAAGACAGAAAAGTTTTTTCTTCCCAGCTTGAAGTTTTTTGTTTTGTTTTTAAAGGGAAAGTCCAGATATGCTTTCTCTTGTTTTTTTAAGGGCAGGTTAAATCAAGGTGAATCTGACAAGTGAGAAGTCCATACTTTTTATTTTAGTTTTCATTAAGAATTCTAGGAGTTCTCATCTCTGTTTTTGCTTCCCACTTTAAGAGCAACTGAAAAAGCATAGCATTAGAAGTGGAAGCACGAGAAATAACTTTCAAAAAAGAGTAAAATAAATAGGATTGCTTTCACTTTTAGGCATCTCACATGCACCTGACTTTCACTTACAGGGTTTTAACAATAAGAATTATAGGTATTACTTTCGTTTTAATAGCTTAAAGTCTTCTCTAAAAGAAAAAAAATCACAAATACCACAACAAAAATTAGGGAATTTTGCTAATTTCCTCCAAATTATGCATCTTTTCCTCCTTATCTACACAGGGAGGCTTTCTACATATACAAGTATATAGAGATGAGATACAAGGAAATAGTATATTTTATTGCAGAAAAGAATCTGTCAAGGAAAGAAAAAAAGAAGAAAAACCTTCTAATCATTAATTATTAATTCAATTTAGTAATCAAAATGCTCTACTAAACCTTCTAATCATTAATTATTAATTCAATTTAGTAATCAAAATGCTCTACTGGTATTTCTCAAGATGTCAGGCACATTTCAGCATTTCGAATACTGCAGGGTGCATTGCGATTTCTGAATTCCCACTGAAACTATTATTCACATGAGGTAAGAAGGGACTCAGTTCACCATAATCTGTATACTTTCTACAGCTGGCTGGGGCCATGACTATCGTGGTCACAATAAGCCTCATATTAAGATAGGTATCTAAAAGCCTTTAGATGGCTTGTATGATGGAGATCTTTTACTCTTCCCTGTGCCCATAAATGGAATCCAGACAGTAACTATAATAGCACTTCTGAGATTTCTGAAGTTAATTAGGAAAAACTTCAGTTTTCTTTGAGTTCCAAATGACTTTAGGGCATCACAGCTCTGTCCTAGGGAGCTGACAGTCTAAACGGACAGGTCAGTGAAGACAACGAAATGGTGATAGTGTGACTCAAAGAAATCAAAGCAGGACAATGAAAGAAAAAGTTGTCCTCTCAGTCCTGTGTCTTCTGCCTCAGAGCAAACCAATAGACACAGCAAAGATGATTGTATTTCACTTTCATTCTGAAATCTGCAGGCTTAAATGTTATAAGATATAATAAAACTATCCCTTTTGGTTAATCTACTGCATAATCTACAGTTACACAGCTATGATTGTAGTTATTTTGTTCTATCAGCAGTTATTTGCCCTCTAGCTTTAATTCAGCTAGAGAAAGGAGCAGCATAAGGGGCAGAAACCCACTGACCATGAGACATACCTATACCAACACAGTTCACAATGAAAATATCACTGACACATTCTCACTACTACTCTTGTCAATGTCATTTAGGTTAGTTTATCCATCAATCCATCCATGATGACATTATGCACTCAGTTGGAACCTAGATATATGTATGCAGATATAACCATACCTTACTTTTATTAGCACAACAGTACAAAGCCAGCCCACTTGTTGAAAGACCAAAGGATTCTGTCATAGTTGTCGTCCTTGTTGCTGGAGGGGTGAGTTAAACACAAAACTAAATAAATGTACATTGATCATAAATAAAGATCAAAATAGATGATGACCACATGACTTTTAGCACAGTACTCCTTCCACTCCATTGCCATAGTTTGCTTGCAGAATACCTTGCATTCAGTAAGATCAGTGCTAACAGAAAGTAAATGCCAATACCAAACTCAATGTGAACAAATCATCAAATACTGGGCAATGTACTGCCTACTAAATGCCACAGGGTCTCTACATGATTAGTGCTCCACCTAAAGAAAGGTTGTGCTGCTAAACTGCACTTTTTTCCTGTGGATAGAAACTGTTAAAGTACTGAGACATTTTATTTTCTTGGATAACAGTTATTTTCTACTCCTGTTCTGGTACTGTAAAAATCCACATCCAAATCTGGTAGGGCAAAAGAGCTGCAATCACAGAGACTTCCATTAAGTCCAGGTAAATAGCAGTAATTAGATCCCCAGATCCATGAATTGCACTTTAAAGTCTAAATTCCTAAACATTTTTAATATACTATTGCACACCAACAAGTTACCCTATTCCAGTAATATTTGCCTTTCTTCTCAGAGGTGACCCCAAACCAAGTTATATTGTTGAAATAAGGCAGTGTGTGCAAACTTTCAGTGTTTTTGTTCAGCCTCATTTCCCCTAAGATTATTTCAATTTTTCTTCCAAAAATTGTCAATATTCATTATAACTTCCTAAAAACAAAATTCTGCAGTTCATTTCTGCTAATTCCTTCCAATGTTCTTCCCAAAGCACATCCTTTTAGCTGAAACATTGATAGGAGTGGCCTTAGAAGACATGCAGTTAATAACAAACAGCTCATAGGTTGCAGGCTATTTTTATTTGCTTTCTATTACAAAACACAAGCTCCAGCAAGGCTTAACATAAAAAATCATTCCCCAGAAACAATGTTTAGACTGCTTTGGATCCAAGATTGTTAAAATCTTCTACCATCAAATCAACGCAATTTTTTCCTTTCTGCTCACAGATCTTCTCTCTGGAGCTCATTCAACAATATGTTTGAACTGAATTGTTTTAAAATCCTAAACTTGGACTCAGGCAGAAGAAATATGATAATGACTACTTTTGAGTCCTTTTTATTTGCTTATTGTTGGAACAGAAGCTTAAACTCTTGGGTTCATGAAGTAAAGCCTTGAAAAAAAATAAAAATTATATATACAGTCCAGGAGACCTGTAGTTGGACAATTTCAGTTTCAAATTTCTCATGAAACTTGGGAAAGCATGGTGAGACTGACCATCTAATCCAAATCTCTGACAATTCCAAATTCAATAGAAGGGTTCTGTCAGGCAGAAATTTCCCATCTTACCTCCCAGATTATGAGCTTAAAAAACAAGTATATGAGTCAAAAAGGTGTGATCAAAGTCCCCATTGAGAGGAAGACTTTTCCAATGTGTACATTAACATTAGAAAAATCTAACCTGAGAAAATACAAATTAGAAAGTCACATAGAAGCTCTACATTGCAGGCTTTGTGCAGTCAGGAAAGGGATTAGAAAGCACAAGCACCGAGTGACACCATGTCATCCATTCAGTTTAGCAACGTGGAAAAAGGTAAAGAGTTTTGAGAAAGGAAGAAAGAATGGGAAATGTAAAATAAATCTGTCAAGGAGACAAGGATAGACAAAAGAGGGAAGATAGATGAAGTGTGACCACAGATGAAAGGAGATTTTCTAGGGAAAAAATAAGCTACACAGGGAATTGAAACCAGGTGTAAGTCAGATGACTGAGCAGAGATGTACCAACAGGAGAAACAGATGGAGAAAATCCATGCTGAGAGCGACAAATCTCTATCTGTCACAAACGGGAAACACAGCTTTATAAAAAGCCAATTTAGGCATCAGGCAGTATCAGAAGAGACTAAATTACCCAAAGGAGTTCAAAAACACAGGTGAAGGGACGAGCAGGCTGGACTGGCCCAGTTACTGTAGTAAACACTACTACACAGAAAGAAATCCAAGTCTATTCCTATGCCAGTTGGTGCTTTCCTATAACAAAAGGGGAAACACATAAAGGAAGAAGGGGTCACTGAGGTTGTGAAGACAGCAGCAAAGTACTACATTTGGGCAAATTACAAGCAGCAGTAAAAAGTCACCACCAGGCTGGAATTTTTTTAATTGATTGAGAGTACCTCAATATTTAAACACATTACAGAGATAGAGATTCCAGGGTCTAACACTGCTCTGGAAAATTTTGATGTCTGGGAACTTTCCTTAACACCTTCCCACTTGCGTGAATTATTCTTCCTAGAGGGGCTCACAGTTACTGTAATTTAAAACTAATTTACAGCATGTTTCTCTGTGGTATCACAACTAGTGGTCATGAAGATGATTATAATGCAAAAGAAGATTCACGACCTGCTTTTGGACAGCATAAGTCAGTGAACTTTTTTGAGGACAGAGCAAAAAGCCTATTTTTACACAAATATTCCTGGTACTTAAAGTGCTTTTTGTTTCAAGATTTTGTCTGATGTGACACAGCAGATATGCCCAGTTTGCTTTGAGAGACTGAGGCCAGGTGCCAGGTGCAGCACAGCTCAGGTAGCATGGGGTTAACTGGCCCCATCAAGAGGCAGAGGGATTTGTTCCCAGTCAGAACACTGAGCTGACACAGCCACAACAATTATATTACTTGCCCCAACTCATTCAAATCTAGATAAGCTGGGGTATTTCTCTGTGTGATTTAAAGACAAGCAAAGAGTGAGTTTGCCTGAAGGAAAAATATTCCATGAAGCTTTTAAGGAGGCAGTGAGAATATTTCCACATTTGAACATGCAGGTCCATTCCTTCACAGGCTATGCAAAAAACTGTCATTTGGAAATCCCAGTTTGGAGGCTTATTTTTCAAACACGTACTGCAGGAGAACAACAAACCTCTTAAAACTGTGGAGCTTTATATATAGCTGAAGATACTTCTACATATGAGAGGTAATATTATGTGTTACAGATATCTTTTAAATATATATCTGTTCCTCCCTTTACTTAACCTATAGTTGAAATAATTGGTTCAACCTGTTGTTTTAAGGTCCTCATGTCTAAAAATTCACCTCAGCATATTCCATGCTGTTGTCGTTTTGATAGACTCTACAATACATCGTTGTCTTCGTCTGACTTGTTTTCTGTCATGTTTGTGTAAACAACACCACCACCACAAAAGAGTTACAATCATTTTCGCTATTTAAATTAAAAGTAATTATTGCAAAACATATGGTTCATCTGGTTCATCACAGCCTAAGAAACAAAAAATGCTCGGATTTTTCAAGCCATAAATTATCAGCAGCATCGTTCCACCTCTATTCAGTACCACAATGAAGACAAGTTCTCATAAATACAGTCTTGCCACTTCAAGCAGTTTCTACCTTGCTGAAAGAGGAAATCTAAATTTCTCAGCACTTTCATAACCTGGTGTTATTAAAAGTTTGAACATTTGGGTTTTTTTTTTTTGCTAGTTTGGGTGTCATTATTTTGGTGGAGTTTTTTTCCTCTGTTTTGGTAAGCTTATATCGCAACTCTCTAGTTTTGATTTTCACCTCTGTTTTGCTAAGACAATTTATTGTATGGAAAATAAAATCTCTAGGGAAGCAACATTCTTTTTTTTCTGTGTCATAAAACATGTTACCTATCTTGCCTTCAATGAGTTAATTTGTTATAAACTATAAATCTGTGCTGAAACACAAAGGGAAAGATAAATATCAAAAGACATCTGGGATATGGACACTGACTAAACTTACTTTAACCTCAGGTTTAAAATTGCAGCTTTGAAATTCACAATTTGTTCTAAGAACAATATTAAATATTTAAAGGGCACTTTGTACAACCATCAGATCAGAAAAGAGCAACAAAGTACTTTATCAGACAACACAACCCCCATTAATATTTTTTTCTCTGATTTTAAAGACATATTTTGTATCACTTAATGAATGGAGAAATAGTGATGGAAAGTGCTGTCATTCTGCCAAAAGCACATATAGAACAAGAAAAGTGAGAGCAATTAAATTTCTGATCAGGATAATAATTTAACTGCAGATCTGGAGACTATAATCATCTGGAACATTTGAGCAGTATAAAATATTACAAGGACTGTGTTCCATAAATTATTATACATGGCTCATCACCTGAAGGCACCTCACCTGAAGGTATGTCATGGCTACCTACCAGTCCCCTATAGATGCTGTACTGTCTAACAGCAAGGTTCACAGAAAATAGCAGAGTCACAGACCACATTAAGAACTGTTTGTGTATCCATTCAGATCAATATGGAGACAATTCCCAAATGCAGGGTTATAGTTCTCACTAGCTTTCTTTGGCAGGCTAGTGCCTTTATTGCCAAGACACTTGATTTAGCAAAGGAAGAAGTAACCTGATGTTTCAAGCAATACCTTGTCCCATTCACACACAGAGCAGACTAGATCTCAGTCTCCTCACAGTAAATTGGATTGATGTTTCATCATAACGCAGATAAGGTAAACTGGGTGTTTCTTGTTCACTTGTTTTACAGTGTTTTACCCTTAAAAACTCAAAGATTCAGCATAATATTCAAGAACACCTGCAAATGGTGAGTCTATAAGAATTAAAAAGCACCTTTTTACTGACATTCCAGTATGTCACTGACCTTTCTGCTTGCTTAGGAAAAAGTTGTAGGTGATCATTTATTCAGCTGCGAGAGAAAGAAAAAAAAGTATCTCTACTTGTTAATGCATCAGGTAAAGCTGCTTTGTCACAGCCATTCTGAGGCAAATAATTTGGGGTGACATTCATCTCACATTATTTCAGCAGTCTAAAAGTCAAGTTTGTAATCTATTCATTTAGTTCCACTTAAAAGTCAGTGAAAAAAAAACAGGCCCCTCCAGCAGACTGGGGATGAGACAAATCCTCACTATATCCTGAAGTAGTTGGTTGAATGGATCATCCCCCACTAGCAAAGGATAGAAACTTCATCTGTTCAGGTTCAACACCTTTTAAATTGCTAGTGGTAGACAAGATGAATCCAGCTATTGGAAGGACATTTCTGAAGTTATTTATACCCCATGCTCTCGTGGAAGTCTTACTTACTAAACCTTTGTTGTTTGATCTGAAAGGAACAAAGGGAACTTAGTGTTGGTGGGTTGGACTAGATGATACCCAGAGGTCCCT
Source organism: Columba livia (assembly GCF_036013475.1). Taxonomy (NCBI): domain Eukaryota; kingdom Metazoa; phylum Chordata; class Aves; order Columbiformes; family Columbidae; genus Columba; species Columba livia. The sequence goes on from NC_088602.1 coordinate 71,408,176, forward strand.
TCCAACCCTAACCATTCTGTGATTCTGTGACCCAAGTTTGTTTTAAAAGCTGGCAAATGCTCACTCTCTGCTTTGACTGTCCAGTTGCAAGAGGAAGTCTCTTGCATGGACACTTCTCAAAGGCATGTGGCAAGGACAAGATTACTGGAGTCCGTAGTGATCTTTACATGTGAAGGCACTTGGGTTGCACCTGGCAGCAAGCAGGGTGCTTAGAACTGCATTTGCACATCACAGGGTATTTTAGAGTTTTTCCACACAGCCACAAACGATCAGATGATACAGGACTTGATGACAGTTGAGCTGCTTGCCACAGCCCACTCCAGCAGGGAAGAAAAATGCATAAGCTGAAACCACACTTCAGGAGTGGGGTATGCGCAGAGCTCACAAGCAGCTGGTTAATGCAGCTGAGCTGCAGAGAGCAGGTTAGAGCTGCAGTGAGCAGGTTAAAGCTGCCTGGCTGCCCATCAAACTGTGTCAACCAAAGTCCTCGGTATCATCTGACCATGCACTTAGTTTCATAGCGGTTTTAAAGGACAGCTTCCTTGTGCACAGTGATGCTGCTGCAGCGTGGAGAGAGCTCACAATCGGAACTTGAGACCTCTGGGGTTTTGGCAACAACCAACACACCCCACTAAGAGAAAGCAGACACCCCTTATTGTAGGGAATAGCTTTTCCAATTTAATAGCAGGTTTTGAAGCTTGGATATTTCCACTTCACAAAAACAGTTCTACCAAGCTTGTGTGGATAAGATTTTCACCAGATTTTGACAGAAGCATGACGTTTTTCTGCCATGTTATGCTCCATATGAACTCCAATCCAAACTCAGTGGAAAGCAGCATCTTGCTACATTTTTCATCTTAATACCGCATGATAAAGACACCCTGACTTCTGAGTAACAAGGCTTATTTAAAATTTTAAAAAAATTACTGTCACTACAATTTACATTTAACAGTGTTTTTCTTGGCTAGCACAGGGAAAACACTTCAAAAAGAATGCACAACCATTAATTTCACTAAAAGCATATATTTGCTTTGACAGCATTCACAAGGGTCAATGTTTGCTTTGCTCAGATATTCATTCTGCTTTTCTCTTTGTTTGTGAAGTTACTTGTGGGAAAGTTACAACTGGGTGAACAGACGGGAAGGTTTGTGAAAGAACTCTTTACATGACCATGAAGCCTCTCATGTCCTTCCTTCTGTCAAAAGATTCAGACATCACATCAGCAAATATAAACAATCGTGCATGACAAAAATAAAGATCATCAAATAGTTACACAAGCTGGTAGAAGAAAACAGAATAATAACCCCTTCACAAAACAATTCTCAGCCATTTGTCTGAAAAAGCTTTAAAATAAAGTTCCAATCTGCTTTAGTTAAGCACAAATTATTGGACTCAGTATGGGAGAAATTAGATGAATTCCTACTATATCTGCATCATAAAAAAGATTAGAGTAGATGATCTAATAGTCCCTTCTGGCCTAAAATTCTATGAATAAAAAGGAAAAGCTGCTGCACGACTCACATTTTCAGCAAATACAGCAAATAACCCATAGAAAACGTGTTATTTTCCCCTCAGCCAAAAGCACACTAAAAAAGAACATTCAGGTTTCTTGAGTCCCACTGTAAAAACCCTTCTTGTATAACCATAACCTTCTAAAGAAAGAGATAAAAAGACCCAAAAAGCACACAAAGCATTTGTTGAGCAATTTTGATTAATGAACAAATTAGTGGGGAAAAAACCTGTTTGTAGATAATTCATGAACACAAAACAGGACAACATTGATCAAATAAATTATTCACTGTAAATAGTTCATTCAGCTCTGGCTTCAACACACGTTACCAATTAAATCAAACAGAGCCCAATCCCACAGCAATTATTTAGGAAGTACAATCTGGCCACTTGAAAGCAAGTCCAGATTGCTTAAACTCTTTCTTTTTTTGTCGATATGTCATTTTTCCTCTCTCTCTGAGTTAGGTCACTCTTGCCTAACTACAATAGGACTCAACATTTTTCAGCTCTTTTAGCATATTTTCAAGTTTGTAAAAACTAATGTTTTCCTGGCTACAATTGCCTTAGTAAATTTTTTCTTATTCCTTATTAGTACCTATTATTGAAGTAGTTCTCAGAGCAATAAGTAAATCCATTTCCAGTTTCTTTGTTAACCTTATGCTTATCTTTTTCCTAAAATGACTAGTTGTACATTTAGGTTCATATCTTGTAAATCAGGTCTGTCTTGTCTTTTCCACAGTCCAGCCACTTATTTGTATTAATATTTGCTTTCATTTCATTGAGTCCAATAAATTCTAAATAATAATTTCTGCTGGATTGATTTCAGTCTTACCTTCAAGTCCGATTATTTCACAGCCTTGTGCTCTTTGTCTCAAGTCTTATTGTTTATATTATGTAGCTCAGGCCTCCTTTCCACAAGGAAAATCAATCTGGTTTGCAGTCTATTTCTGTCAATAAATATGAGCTATTTCACTTGTTACCCCTTAATATATTGTTTGTTACTCCTTACATATTGTTAAACAGGATAACAACAGAAGCCATCTAGACTTGTGGGTATGAGCATGAAGATCTTTACAGCCTTAGGTAGGAGATGGTTTTGGTGTATCAGTGAAGACAAGCACACTCACCAGCCCTTGTGTACATTAGTCACATGAGGCCAAACTGTCAGTGAGGTCCTGCAAATTAGTGAAAACTGTCAGGTTTTAAGACAGGTTTTTCTCTAATTTCAGCATGAAAGACCTCCATGAGTAAATCTTTCTACACCTGTGTGGATCCTACTTAATCTTCACAGGTTTCCCTAGAGATGCTCAAGATTCCCTCAGTCGAAAGGGGTGACTTGATTCTGTAAACTACTACTGCTAAAATAAATTAAATAAAATACTGAAAAGTCAGCATTCCAGACACCTAGAAAACATCTGCTTAGTCCTAGTCTGTCATTTTGGTCACTTAGGAGAACATCTATATTATTCTGGCACCTCATGGGTCAAGGTCAGCTTTTTGACTGTCCACAGAGCTTCCACAGAAGTTGCCAGCTGGCTGAGGCCCAGAAGACAACATGATTCTGAAGCACAGGGCACAAACTTTGTTCATACCATCACACTACCCCAGTAAAAAACATGGACAGAATTAATTAATTCAAGATACTTGTCTTTAAGACCTAAACAACAGCCAAAGACAAATCTAACTGTCATTTCTGTTAGGACATTAAAGGGTAATAGTATCAGAATGGAAAAGTGTATGGGCTTATATTGTCCTCAGTTAAAGTCCTACATTTTTCAGCCGAAATGGGGAAGTCTGTCAACCTCATCAGTACTCGAGTGCAGGATCTCTCCTTTTTTAACCTTTTGCTATATCAAAAGAGTAACTTATATGGGCGTACATATTAGTATGGACATTGGTTTTATAAGCCATGTGGAAAGCTTCCATATCTCCTTCCTTTCTCATTGTGGAATGACAAGCAGAGTATTTTGTAGTCAAGTAACTTTTACCACAAATTCTCATAAAAGCTTTACAGACACTTTCACTTTTCATATTCTGGGCTTCACCATCATGGTGGATATTTTCTAATTCACCTCCCCAACTTTATCCAGTTGTTCAGTCTGTCTTTCCTTTTTTTTCTTTTTTCTATTACATGTGAATGTTCTTCTTTTTGAGGTGTTCATTATCCTGTGATGCAATTGCTTGCACTCTTGGATGAAGACTTTCTAGGACAACTACATTTCTGCACCAGATTGGTAGAACCAATTCTTTGAAAGAGTAAGGCATGCTAATCAAAACCAGGTACATTTACAGGCCAAATGGTTCTGCCTCGAGTTCCTTCCAGTGCAAACAAGGCTTTGCCTTGTTAAAAGCTGTAGCATCAGAGGCAGTATGACTTGGACTGTTCTGCATAAAGATTTCTTTTCTGTATGACTTTGTGTCTTTCAAAAACCTTTTATTCATTGGAGTTATATTTGAAAATAAACCTTTGCATGAATTCTTCCTCTGAGTACATTTTCGTGAAAGTTCATACACACAAAATAAATACATAACAAATCTTGCAAAATCATTATTTTACTCTGCTTGCTAACAGAAAAATCCAGATTCTGCACAAGGAATTGAAGATGATTACCGTATTAGTTCTAAGAGCATTTTTCCTTATGCTACAACTTGTTCTGGTTGAAGGAATTTTTAAAGTAACAAAAAGAAATTAGGTTCACGCTATGCTAACGAATAAGTTGATAACAGATAAGAAGCTATCAGAGATGGTGCAATTGCTGTATTGTAGTAATAACTACACCAAGTTAAACAATGGCAATGATATCAACAAGGCAAATGCAAGATCCTAACCAGGTTAGGTTTTCAGGTGAAGATTTAAGAGTTAAAATCTATAGCAGGTTGAACATCTTACAGCTAAGTCTTTTAGCACATGCACAAATCAGAAATCGTGGCAATGACTCCCATGCAAAAGACTTTGGTTCTAGAGATGGCGACACAGCATTTTCCTGAACTGAACCCTAGGAGATGACAAAGCAGAAATGACAGGAGGGAGGAGCTGTGCAGTGTGCAAAGAGATTCTTCCTAAGTATGAGAGGTAGCACAATGAAAAACAAGATGATTGTAGGAGAAAACATGCTCAAGGCTGCACATTCTCAGAACAGAGAGTCAGGGGTTATTTTGTCATAGAAAATGAAGCCTGAATGGCCAATGAGACTCCATAGCTATTCAGATGGGAATAAATATGTCTGTTTAATGCACTGGAGAAAGCAAAAGCAGCAGAGGAATAAAGTCATCAGAAATGCTGGCCAGACAGACAAGTCAAGCAGAAGCACAGCAGACTTGAGATGACATGGTCAGGAGACAGCTGTAATCAGTTTGCACATAGATAAGGACAGGGACAAGTTCTTTGCTAGTACAGACTGAAAGGTCAGATCAGTGGATCTCAAAGCACATTACCAACTTATTAATTAAGCCAGCTCCATATCTCTGAGAGCTGAGTACCATAACTTGACAGTCATCACAGAAGTCACTGAAGGGTGGCACAGAGTGGTTCAGTGGCTGCTTAAGGTCACCGAGCTGGGAACAGAACACAGGCAGTACAAATCCTCCAACAGCTGCTCCCAGCACCAGCCTGCCCTCTGTGCTTTTGGGACAAGTGAATTTGCTTTGTGAATCCACCTGTAGTAATGATCTAGCAACAAACAAGACATTCAAAAAATGTTATTTGAATGTTCAGTTCCTACACATGTAACACAAAACACAGTTTTATACAGTTCCTTAGTAAAGGAGACTTTCCACTTTAAAGCAACTGGAGCTAGAGCTAGAAGATAGCCAGTCAATTGCATAATTTACAAGAGAGACAAATTTTAATGTAATTAAAAAACAGATCCTGTAAGATGTCCAGTATACTTACAGCCTTTCATCTCAGAAAATCAGGTTTTAGCACTTCAAAAAGTCTCTCATTTGCTCATTGTGAACCCCACAAAAGAATTAATGGAATTAACATTGTCTTCTGTGACAAAACTCCACAAATTATAGTATGAAATAAAACTTTTATTTTCTATCAGTGAGATTATTAACTCATTATGTAGCAACATTTTGAATCAGATCTTTCAGATCAACAGATTCTTTAAAGTCATAATCAAAGTCACAAACACACAAATCCAATTATACTTCAGAAATGAAGCCTATTTCTTTGGATGCAGTTTGCTCCAAGAACTAACCTGAATTCACAAGTTGTATTTGTTCAAGAACATAACCTCAAGTGACAGATGCAAAATAAAATGAGATTATATACAATTTATAAACATGGAAATAATTAAGCTGTAATCATCAATTTTCTTCAAGTCCAAGACTGATTAATAGTTTGGGGGGGAGGAGAATAAAATCAAACAGAGAGGACAAATGTCTTCCTCACCATACTGTATTACTTGCAGGACTTTTAATGGTAACTAGCAAGAGAAGAAGAAAGAAGAAAATTTAGTTTTCTGCAAATAAAAAGTTTCAAATACAGTATGGTGAGGAAGACATTTGTTCTCTCTGGACAGGAGAACTGTTCCTGTCTCCAAGAAGAAATTTGGGTTAAGGTTAAGAATTGGCTTGGCTTAGATTGTTGCTGTTGGGACATATTTTTTAAAGCATGAGAGTTCATGCCTCACTCAAACTTGCAAAATTTTTTCCGAACTTCTGTCCCTTACACTGCAGTCATTTATATCCCAAATGTTTTACGTAGGTGGTCCACAAACCATTTCTGCTTTTCTTTCTTTCTTTAATCTTCCCTTCATTCTCCCCAGACAATTAGTCTATCAGTACTTTCCAGAGATCAGTTGAGTAAAGTAAGGTTTGTTTAATTTTAAATTTCTGAGTCTTGCAGTTTCATGGTACATCTCCTTGTTCACAAGTCTTTTTGGAGAAGGACAGTTTTCAATTCAATTTTAAGTAGAAAACTCAGAAATAATTTATCTTTTTTACAACATGTATTTTTGTAGCACTGAAGAGCCATTTCTTCTCCTCTCCAGAAAAACAAACGAACAAAACAAATAAAGAAAACAAATAATATAACACCAAACTGTGTTGACCAAAAACATGGAAGTAAATTATGGGCTTTAAATAACTTTTGGGGGAATCTTCAAAAAACACAGCCCTCAGATCTGATCCCACTTCTAATCTTTCACAGGCTTAGAAAGCTTAATGCATTCTTAAGGTATGTGTGAAACTGAAAGGCAACAATGCTTTTGCTTACAGGACTTTAAAAGATTACTCTTTGATTAGCATATCCAATTCTGATTACTGGATCCAGCATAGATCAATATACTCCAGAAATTCAGCCACAACATTAGACAACATACGTATTTTTGTATTTCTGTTATACAGGAGCTTAGGCTAAATAAATACAATGGATCTTCAAACTTAGAAACAAGTAAATCTACGTTTTCCAGGGCAAAGTAAACTGGCCATGTCCAAGTAAATCTTAACGGCATATATAATGACACAAGGAAGCAATTTTTTTCTAGCATGATATATTTAACAGCATTCTAGTATAAAATATAATTTAGAAAAGAACATTAGGTTTCAAAAAGATGGACCCAATTTGAAATAACTGTATCTCTGCAACCACAAACCATCTGTGAATGAAACTCTTTCCACCTGAAAAGGCAGGACACAGAGTTTCCAATTATTATGGCTAGATGTCTCACCCAGTGCACAAACAACCCCCAGCCTCAGTCATTCGCAAGATGATTTGAAATTGGGGCCATCATTTTGAAACACCCTGTAGTTTCCTACTTATCCCAGAATTTCAGTGGCTGAAGGTCCTGAGAGCCATAACAGTATCTGATAGATAAGGAAACCCAAACCAAAATGTGAAAAAGGACAAAATATTTCCTATTATATTTTGGAAATTATTTCTGGGGTTTTGTCAGTAAAGCAACATACAATGTAATTTATCAAAACACAACAGGACTGACACACTTTCATTCCTCAGAGTTCAATGTAGCCAATATGTTTTTGTCACATACCCTTATTTAGTAATCTTTAAAATACAGTTTCATAACCTACATTTTCAAAAGTCAATTTTTTAAACTGTCCCTCCCTCCCCACTGGCAACTAGTTAAATGGTTACTTCAATCTAGACACATGTTTAAAATTCTTTACAGAATCAAGGTTTCTATGAGAGACTATATCCATCAGAAGAAGTTCTCTGTATTGAATATATCTGGGGTCTTTTTCTATACAAGTCTTTATTAAAAAATGTAAATGAAGTAGCACACCACATTTAGTGCTGGAATACAGGCTGTCCTGGTGTACACAACCTGCTTCTATTTTTTCTCCAAATCACTATTCCAGCATTCTGCTCTTATTCAAACACTTCAAAAACATTAATCTACCTTTCAGATTCACTTTAACAATTTTGCCAGGACCATTCTGATCTTAATTCTGTCCTACAATACTTTTAAGGCATGCAATACAATACACAGAGATTTTAAAATCATTGTTGGTTTATGGTTTTGCACCTTCCTTTGTGTTACAAACAACAGCTCATTAATCACGTCAATCAAGTTTGCATGTGTGATCTTCATAGCTTTTCTCCATTTTGTTTGCAAACTGTTTCAGCATTTATTAGCATGCAGTGCAAATACAAGTGATTTAGAATTTCTGTGTAACAGAAGACCCCAACACTAACTTCTTGTGTCTCAAAATTGAGAGAAAAAGGAGGAGAGGAGAAAAGAAAATTTCTTTCCTTAAACCAATGAGTCTGACAACCATGTCAAAACAAAACGAGTTTTCAATATGGCAATAGGAACCAGATGCCCATACCCTCCTCATGTGTGCCTGATCCTTGGTCCACTCCACACTGCCTGGTGAGGTAGCAGGAAGAAGGAGGCATTTACTCCTTTCCACTCCTTGTCCATGAGAGAGAATAAGAGACTACAACCACTAGTCCAGGTGGTGGAATGTCTAAATAGGAAAACATTTTTTATATTTTATCTATTAAAAGAATGAAACAAGTTCTATTCAGATTATAGAAAACAAATAGTACAGTATTATGCTTTTTAATTATTTGTTATTAATTATGCGTAATTAATTTTTAAAATTCAGTGAAATGTAAGATCTAATTGCTTTTCAGGGAGAGGGTTTTTGCAGTGGAGATTGCAAAGTGTTTGTGCCACCCAAATAGCACACAAAACTCAGGGCAGGATTTTGATGTCACCAGATATCTCTTAATAATCACAAAACCTCTTCTGATTTAACACAAGATAACAGAGAAATCATGTTAAAATCTTCTTCATATTCACAAGACATTCTGTAAATTCAGAGGAGCCTTCCTGAACAAACTTGGGACAAGGTGAAAGCAGAGCACATTAGCACCTGTGTTTGGAGACATGGTTGGGAGCTGAGAACAGGCAGAATTTTACAGGTAGCTGATGACATACAATGCCTAGGATGCTCAGCTGTGATAGAATGTTGGAGATCAGTAGTGAGCAATTACTTAGTAATATCAGCCTCCTTTCATGTGTCTCGGTTCAGCAACTAAAACATAGGGCATCCAACACCCTACAATCACTCATAAAAACTTTGGCTAATGGGCCAAGACATCCTCCTCAGACTTCTTTCTGAAGTACTCATGTATAACTACTAGAAGCAGTAGCAGAAGTCTACAGTGGTCTGCAAAAGACTGCATACTTGAGTAAAAGGCATAAGAGGGCAAAATAACAGTGCAATAACCAGAGGGAAGTGACACAGGAGCTCAGAGATACCAGTGCAATCAGGCTCAAATGTGCTTACACCAAACCAACTTCCTATGTTATTTCTGGACTTAAAGAAAACTGACAGCACAAGAACCAAGCCACAAAATGTCTGTGATGCCAGATTTTTCATTTTTAATTTGAACCAACTTTATTTTTTTTTTACCAGCTTACAATATTTCTGCTGTTGTATCTGGGCACACTACATGTATATTGGGCCTAACCTTTCTTTTATATTCTCATCCTTCATTTCCAATTATGTGCCAAATAAACTCTGCATTGCATGTGAACATTGATAGTAGCAGCTAAAAAACTGTTGGGTTTTTTTTAATTATTATTGTTTTGTTTTGTTGTTTTTGTGTTTTGTTTTGTTTATTTCCTGAGAGACATAAGGCATAAAAGTGAAGATATAAGGCTTCCTGGATATTTCAAAAAACAAGGAATTGGTCTTTACTAATGCCATTGCTATGCACAGTGAAATGCTAGTGCCAGGCTCATGCTCCAATAATTCCCAATTCAATGCTCAAGGTCTCCTGAGTACTTTGTAGGGATAATAAAGTATTTGCTTTTATGCCTTTCCAGAGGCATGCTGCAGGCATCCCATTCCAGTAGTTCTGCAGTGTCCAATTTGGCTGTGCTGCTCAAGACAAGGAACCCACAGGATCACTTCCAAGATGCTGGCATCAGCCTGCAGCTAGTGGTCAACATAGAAAGGCAAAAGTCCTGGTAAGGACCATCTGATCTGCAGCCAGTGAACATGAAAGGGCCAATATGGGCATTTCACAGTCTGGGAGGTGTATCAGTCACAGTCTCAGCTTGGCTCCTGCTTGTAAGTCAGAAAGATCTGTGGATACAAGGGAAGACACTAGTGAAATTAAAACCAACAAAACAGATGTTGGCATTGCATCTAAGGGCTAGCAAGCACTATGTTTAGCCAAACCTTATTTAAGCAAGCTAAGGTTTTAAGTGCAGCATAGGTAGCCTCACAGTCAGAAGTATTCTATCTGGTGGTTAAAGCACATACCACTGCAGCTTTCCTGTTGTCCTGATCCAGTTTAAACACAACTCAGCTGTATATACATGAGGTTTAATCAAACCTTTGCACTACAGGGTGCAGTATCTTCAGTATCTGAAGGCTGCTTTTCCAATGGTGCTCCATCTGCAGCCCTCCAAGTCATATAATTTGCCACGTCATTTTACACTAACCATGTATCAGGGTTCTTGTTGTTTTACCCTGAAGTTTAGTCCCACTTGGACCTCGCCACAAAGCATGCTAATGCTCAGTATCCTACATGGATGTGAAGCATCTCATTACAAACATTAGAAATGTGGATCTTAGTAGTGGTAAAGCAAACTATGTCATACATTTTGACTGTAGTGTGCTTAACACACACACAGTGCCATGCAGTGCATCTCCTTACAATCACACATACTCTTCCTACTCTGAACTTTATTATTTTTTTTTTTTTTGGTAACAGAGATTGCAGAAGTATTTCCATTTATTCAATTTTCCTTGGAGGAAAAGGAATTTGTTATACCATGAATGAAGCGCATTTATTTTAGCTATACAGTTTTCGGGAGGCACAGCAAGACACATAGGTTAAGGCACAGATTCCATAGAATTTCTGTGACCTTTTTAAATACCTGAGTTATAAATATTGGCAATTGCTTACCTGGTCTAACTCACATAAAGCCTAGAGATCAGAACATGTGAGAATAATACCAGCATTAATTAGTTGATACATATCCTGGATGTTTTCATCACCTGTAATCATACCTATGTATTAATAGTTTACCAATGTGATAAATCACTGACAAAGCCAGTGTGCCTATCCATAGAAAGTTACGTTTTCTCATGACACATCAATGAAGTAACTTCAGTCAATCAAGTAACATTAGTCATTTCAATCAGTCACATTAGTTAAGAATGAAGTGCAGGATAAATTCTGCGGAATAGAAAAAGTTTCTAATAACAAATTGCGTATAGAGTACTTCTGTGCTTCAAGTTTTGAAAGCTTTGAGTTTTGAATGTCTTTAATAATTCATATTGTTAGGGGAGTTTTTTTTAAAAAAAAAAAAATCCAAACGGAAATGTACTGTAAATGTTTTATGAGCAATACAAGAATTGTTAAACAGAACATGGTATTTGCTCATTTTTTGAATTACAATACCATTCAAAAGCACTAGCTAAGTACTTTGTTAGGGACTATGCAAATAGAACAAAAAAAGCATTCCCCTGATACAAGTATACCTACGTGGGAGTTACTTCTGTGGATAAGAGGGAATAACCAAGTTTCACAGAATAAGTACATTTAGATACACAAACTGTCTCTTAAGCATTCAGATCAGCTCAGAGAAGTCTTCAAAAGGAAAAAATAACAAAAACAAAATAAAAAAAACCACAAAAAACAAACAAACAAACAAACAAAAAAAACACCTAGCACGTCAAACAAAAGCAGAATCTCATCTTTTTTTTTTGGTGCTAATGCTAATTCTACCTTTCACTTTAAAATAGAGTTCTAGAATGTCTTACAGAGCCACTCAGATCAGATCATGGTTGTTGAGTTTTCAAAATCACAGAGTACCCCAGAAGGAAACCATGGGAAACTATTAAAGTGACATCTGCAGATAGTCTAAGAAAAGGCTTCTTGGAACAACTGCAACAGTCACCTCTACAACAGACTTCCCATCACATCAGCGAATGAGGGCAAAACCTTCATCCCCTGACACTTAAAGAAACAGGAACAAAGGCTGGTTGATGGATGACAAAGCATGTCACAGACAATTCAGATGTATCCCGTCTTACACACCTTATTGTACCCTGGCTTCCCACAAACCCAGTCAGAAAATTTGGTGAAAAAGCACCAGAAAATAGATGGCAATTTACTGCTGAAGACATTTATCAACTGTTCATTGTTATAACAAGAGTAGCAAGTAGTAAAGCAAATATAAAACTCGGGTTTTGTTTGTTTACATTCAACATGTCAGTTCACTGCTGTGTACTGCCAAGGCTGAACAGAATTTGCTATTTTAGTTTCCCACCTTTTGTAAATAGAAACACCTTTTAATCCCTTAGTAGTTTAATCGGTAATGTTACTTGGTGACTGTGTCAAAACTCCAATGCAGAAAAATACTTTCAAAGATGTCTAGATAAACAAGAATGAAAAAAAGTCAGGTAGGAGTTTTTCAACTTCATTTAAGGCAGACAAGTTACTTGATTTACTTGGGTTTAGGATACATCAGCATCTGAAATATGCTATATGCCCAAACAAGCTTACAGCAGTCAAGACTTGCTCTGGACACAAAACCAGAATAACCACCTCAGCAGCATAAGACGTCAACATTAATTACCCTTAATTTGCCCTCTATTTCATAGCTCTAGTTGTCTCAGCAATCCAAACAGGCACCTAACTGGACCTTCACACAACATTTCATTTTTTAAATTCTCCCCCTTAAAGCTTAAGAAAGAAAAACCTAGGATTAGGAATTTTAGCTCATGTATTTTTTAAAAAAGTATGGGGTTTGTATTTAATTACCCAGCAATAAATATTGTCAAATTTCTACAAATAACATGCCTAGTTAGAGATTTTGCAAAAACAACTGTTAAAAAAATGTAACACAATGAATTGTGTTACTATAAAACCCAGCTGATAATATTTTTCATATGCCATTTAAGGTGTTTAACCTCCCATTTTCACTTGATAGGAATATCAGTTTCTGTCCATATAGATGATTTTAGTTGCAAATTTTGAAAAGACAAAAGTACTTACTAAAAAAAATATGGAAAATAAAGTCAACATATCTATCTAAATAATGAACTATATATTTATTGAAATCTTGCTGAAACCCTAAACATAAGCTTCAAAATTCAGTGGTTTTGTTTTAGCAAATTGAAATACAGGGGCAAAGACCTGGTATAATGACAACAAAAAAAACACACCCACTTGGAAACAAATTATATGCATGACATTTAGTTACTGCTCTAAAAGTCCATCTAAAATAAATAAAACTAAATAAAAACAAGAAGAAAAGAAAAGAAAAGAAAAGAAAAGAAAAGAAAAGAAAAGAAAAGAAAAGAAAAGAAAAGAAAAGAAAAGAAAAGAAAAGAAAAGAAAAGAAAAGAAAAGAAAAGAAAAGAAAAGAAAAGAAAAGAAAAGAAAAGAAAAGAAAAGAAAAGAAAAGAAAAGAAAGAAATATTTACTAGATTCAAACTGATGAAAAAAGTAACCTTAATAAAGAGCAATAAATGAAATAACTTAAGACTGGCTATCTTAATGTTATACATCTATTTGGCCTATGGTGACCTCCTTTATGGAACAGAAAATAAGGACAGGTTGTATAATATTGAATATCAATATTCTCAGTGAGCCAATATTTTTTTTAGAGGATTTATTAAAATTCATATAAGACATTAAAAAGTTACAAGATTCTTCCAGAAATTTGAATTATTACCATAACATTAGTTCTGTAGAATTGCAAGGGTGCAATGCAGCCTTTGCTTTGCAATTACTAGGATCCAAATTCATGCTTCCAATCCTTTTCCTCTTTGCAAACCATCAGTTCTGTGGTGCCTGGAGTTGTTCAGTACTTGTATAAATTAGGTTCTTTAGATCTCAGTGCCTAGACGTGAATTTAGAAGTCCTGCAATAAGTCCAGAGATGTGCACTTTCTGGCCAATATCCTAATAAATATCATTTGATTCCTCCTTTCTGCTTAACATATGACATTGCAAAAAATGAACCCATTCCAAATCCATATGTGTGAAATATTCATTCCAAAGGCCAAAGCTCGATACATGTTACTCAGCCTGTTTTTTCTTGTACAGTTTCAAAGCTCACTCTGATATCTAAATAAGGATTGCCAACATAACCTGGATCCCCAGGTGGGAGGAGCTGTTGAATGGTTTCTCATTTCACATAATTAAAACACATAGATTGCAGTAGTAAGTCTCAGACCCAGATAGAATCTTCATGAAGCACAAAAGCAGAATGTCTGCATCTTTGTGATAACTGCAAGATAGTAAGCACAAGAATCTCCTTATTTGCTATGTTAGCAATAGAGATTACAGTGGGCTTTTTAGCTACAATTATCAATGCTCTGTAAAAGCGTTCACTTATACAACAAACATAAAGGGATGAATGGATGATGCTCAAAAACATCCTCACAAATCAAGGCTTTGCCAGTAGCTTCAAACTCTGTTTGCTCCATGCTTCATCAGTCAGTGTTGCCTGACATCACTGTTGTCATTTGCTTCCAGCTCCCTTCAACCCTCCAGATTACAAGCACAGCCAGTAGTATTGCCAGCCATGGTAATTTATGAAAATGACTCTCTATTACTGACAGCAGCCAATAATACTATTCAATGGCAATATGTTGCCACTGTAAAGCAAGAGTATCCAAATGTCTTATACACAATAAAGGCATTAATATGCAGCTATTACCGCTTGTACCTCTCAATCCTGACGGAGAAAAGCGGAATTGCTAAAAGCAATTATGCTTTATTCCAAAAGACTGACAGATATTTTAAGAGATAGGAGTGTCAGAAAAGTAACTGGAACTCCAGTAGCAGATGAGTTATATGGATATATATGCAATTTTTACAGAGATAGCTGTCTCAAATATAAAGACCTTTTTCCTTTATAATCTATATATCTGTATATAATCTATATAGCATGTACTAAATAAAAATACAGTCTACCTGTTTTAGTCCCATGTAAATAAACAATAAATCAATAATGAATAGTAATACAAGACAGATTTTTTTGTCATTATTATGCATTTTATCATGCAGATTTTTCAATGATCACATTTCAGTTGCATTCTATTCTATTCTATTCTATTCTATTCTATTCTATTCTATTCTATTCTATTCTATTCTATTCTATTCTATTACTCTATAAGGCAAGGCAGGGGTACAATACTTCATATATGAAAATACCAAGAACTAAACTTGAAAACTGTATTGAAACTCCAGTATGAAGTGGTGATTATTTTTTGCCTCCTCTGTGCCATTTTCATTGTCTACTCAGAAAGAATGTTTTTTTTTAAAAAAAAAAAAAGTCTGTTTTGCCAAATTCTTTGTTCCACTGTTGGCAATAAAAGAGAAATACATACAGAATTAACAAACGCATCAGGGGAAAAAATTAAATTCAGGCATGAATAGCAGCTGAGTCTACTTCAATTTGCAGCAATTCTTCTTACACACTGACATTCAAAGTCAGCAGTTTGCCCTCTTTCTCTACCTCAATAACAAGACTCTTTCAAAGATAATTACATACACTTAACACATTTCCTTAAATACCACTAATTTCTCCTTTATTTACCTGTCATGATTTGATTTTATTAGACCTCTGCTTTTTTCCGTTACTTTTACTGCAATGTTCCCTAGCAGAGTAAAATGCCTTTGTTTTTGTTTTTGGTTTGTTTTTTTTGTTTGTTTTTTTTTTTTTTCTGAGACTTCTTAGTCTAACAGCTAGTCTACAAACTGACTTATTCAGGGATGACTGTGGTTCAGAAAGAACTATGATTCAACACTGAGTATTGGGAATTGTCTTACGCTTTTTAAGAATCCATTTGAAAGCAGAAAGAACTAATCTGGAGCAAAGAACTGGCAATTTGTATTTCACAGTGTCAGTGTCATCTTATGAATCAGACTAAGACAACCCTGCCAAAGAGCTATTCCAAAATAAGTATTTGGTTTTTCCTTCATACCCTTAACAATTAGACCCTTACAAATTAATACAAATACAAAAATTAAACATGACACTTAAAAGAGTAAAACTTTAACATTTAATATAATTGGGAAACTAATGACTAAATATTAGTTATATAATATAATATTACATAAAATGTGATATATGGCTTTTATAGTATGAAGAAAGAATACAAATAAAAATATCTGTCTCAGCAAAATAATCTGATGCTCCAAAATTCTATCAAATTTTTCCTTTTACACAGATTTTAATGTTTTCGCCCACCATGCCTCAAATTGAGTGAAATATATTTTGAAAGCTCATGCTTGGTGATTAGAGTTAAAAATACTATCTCCACCTTTAAAATCATCCACATAGAATACCTCAAAATGGAATACTTCAAAAGCTATTAATATCAATAATGGTGAGTGTTTTGTAAGCTTTTGAAGAAAATCCATAACCCCTTGATTTTACTTATGACTCTATATCTGAAGGACATTTGAAACCCATATTAAAATAGTCTATTTACAGGATAACCTTTATCATACTTTACCCAGGAGAACAATCTGATAAACTGCATTCTACTGGTGACAATAGTAGTGGTTAAATAATTATTTCATTTCCAAGGTTTTCTAGAAGTGAAAGAAAACTAAATATTTTTTTGTGTGTGTGCCTTTTCACCAGTCAACGTGCAACCAGTTTTTCTAATTGCATTCATGCCAAGAGTCAACATGTTACTGTAGTACTAAGCAATTGTTACTGCTGTTGATAGTGGAATCAAAAAAATATTTTGAAGTTAAGATTCAGACTTAGTGATTTTCAATTATTCCAGCTCCAAGCCACTGCTTTTGTTCTGAAAAAATGTATCAAGGGTGTAAGGTATGGATACTACATTATACAATACAATTTTAAAAAAATTACTGACAACACTAAAATCTAAGTCTTTTTGTATCCATCTTTTCCAGGTTCTTTAATATTTTACCTGTGTACAAGAAAAACCTTGAATAGCATGGGCAAAACATGCTTAAGTGGTATGATTTTTCAGAGTTGTGAGGAGCTGTCATCATTTAAACCAGCTTTTGTTCATTAAAAGTGTTTCTAATACACAGTACACCAGTTCTGCATTTTAAAGCTTGGCTTCAACAAGTGCAGCAATTAAATAAAGCACTTACATGAATGTAATCTACCTGAAGATTTTCTTTGTCTCATTTTGTTGAGCTGACAACATAGCTGGCCCTAAAAATTAACAGGAGAAAAAAAAAAAATCAGTCAAGTTAAACACTGTGATAAAGTACCTAGACCATGACCTTCAAGAACATCTACAATTGCTTATTTATTGCAGTCTCCATGTTCACATTTTGCTTTGTGTGGAACAACACAGGCTCTCTCTTCCACCATTATCAATGCTTTAAACGGTGCGCTCTTCTGATTAGTTTTGACCCTCACAAGTTGAGAAGTCATTTTTTAAAGTTAATGTTCAGCAAGCCTTGCTGTCACAGCCTCCTCAGTGGTTCCTCCGCCCAGTAACGGCTCTATTCCAGTTCCTGAAGGGCCAGGCGGAGCAACGTGAAGGCAACCAGGTCCCTTGGCTGTCAGGGACAAGCAAGGTGTTGAGTCAGGTCCCTTCCTTTCTGAGCAGTCTACAGACAGGCAGAAACACACTTCAGTGATTTTTGAGAATATTGTCAGATCCTTTACATACGATCCTTGGAAAAGAAACAATTTGTTTATCTAACGATGCTCCTTGAAAGTATCCCCTAATAGATTTTGATGGAAAAATCTAGTCTTCAATGATTTTTGGGAAAACTTTCAAAATGGCTGTTTCAAAACAGTTTAATTAGTTTTGAAAAGTACCTGCCTTCACTGATTTTTTTCATCAAAAGGCCAACCACCTGAAATTAGAAGTATTTAGACTCTTAAATCCACTCAAATATTTCCCGGGAAGGAGTTTCAAATACCTTGTGCCATGATCCCATTCTTGATGGACTTCGTTTTCATTAACCATACATAGATCATAATTTTTAATTTGAGACAGATAAGCTGCCTCTCATGGATTGGAAAGCCCAGTTAGAGACCCCAGTATAAAGGGAGAGGTTCAAGAATTAGAAGGAATGTCCTCTGGATCTGGTATTTCATTGGTGTGAAATATGTACAATCATTCAAGTAGGCATAAAAAGTCATTTTTTTTAATTTTCTGCCATGTTTTTCCCACTTTTATCACAAGAAAACATCTGTTTTATTTATATGGCTGAATTGGCTGTAGTCTCAAATTTCCATGCAAGTTAGTTGTTGTATTTTAATGAAAATTACCTTTTTCATTTCCCACTCAAGACTATAGCTTTCCTTTGAGATTGGCAATAATAAATGTCTCCTGCAGTGACAAGAAAATGAACTGGAGTGCTTAGGAACTACACTTGCAAGTATTACAACATTTCAAAATTGTATTTGTTCAAAACAAGAACAGATGCAGAAGTTTAGAGATGACCTGAAACAAAAATACTTTTTAAAATCCACTATAGTTTATTATTTCAACTTCTATATTTTGCTTCATTACATTAAACACTAGTGAATGTTTTTGTGTAAAAAATTAACATGTGAAATAATTAATTTATGAATAGAAAGTATTTTATCATTAATATTTACTGATGACTAGCATAGCTTTCTCCTAATACTGTCACATAAAACAGAAATATTCAGTCTTAATACTCAGCCATAAAAAGCAGAAAATATCCAGTTAGAACTCTCATAACAGAAAAGTTCAAATAAATTTACTTTTTTACTTTTTTTTTTTTCACTCAATAAAATGGTGACATCAAAGACCAATCAAAATGAATTTTTGTTTTGACCTCACTGAGTATTTTGTCTCTCTTTCATCTGTTCAACCTAACTGCCAGGTCATCTTGATTTACTATTAAGCATAATATTATTGGTAGTAAAAAGGCAAACGGTGATGTCAAAACAATTATCTTCATCATTCTTCATCAGAAACTGGGAGAGAGAGGTGCATGCCCTAAAACAATCTAGATTTCTTTCTAAACAGATGTATTGCATCAGGACAAGTTAGCCTAATTTGAGCTAGTGTGAAAATAGAAATATAACTGTTTCTTCCCTTTTGTGGTCAGAAATTGTTTTCCCAGTTTGATCTGTTAGATGCTTGCAGATTGAGAAATGTGACCTTACATTCAACTTTCTCTGCTTAATAAATGCTGTTTGATATTTTCAAAGCCATGTTGAGGATTAGAATATGCATTAATTCTGGGTTTAAATATAGCCTGTAGCTCTTCAACAGCCTTTAAAATGTTAGCTATTTTCTATAAGAAAACAAAATTATGTCTGCTACTACATGTACATATTCAAAAAAGCTGTATGATTTAATTTTTGCCTTTGAAAAATGAAGCACAGTTATTAGAAAGAAAATGGCCTATATTGGATTTTTCTTTCATCTGTAGCTTAAATTTTTTCAAAAATCACAGTGTGATGCTTTTGGTGAAATGCATTCTGACATCACTTATTTTTTCTTCCAGGTTCTTATATGTGATCACTATTTGCTTTGTTTAAAAGTTGGAGTGCACATGTATTTGCATTCTATATACAGAGAGCTATCCAATCTAGATTTAATTACCATGCCAACACAACATTTGTAAAATGCTGAACACTATGCCCCAGAAGAAATACCAACAAGACAAAAGCATGTTAACAGTTAGGCTGACATTATCTCCGTATTTTTTAAAACCTGCAAGAAGACATCAGAGTTGCACTGATTCACCTTAAGTAGTACAAAGTAAGGAAACATTTACTTCCAGCTCAGAAACATGCAACCTGAGAAGCCTGTTAGAAGTCATTTTGGGCCAGCTGTTATGACCCAATTACACATATCAAATGATAAAGGAATTGGCTACCTCAGAAACTTTGAGTGCAACATGCGCTTTGTAATCAAATATCCATGTCCATATGTGTATGTATCTCACAGCGAATCTGTCACTGTATGCACATGGGCCAACTGCCATGTGAAAGAATACTTCTGCAGATTTACCCTAATGGAAAACAGGTAGAAAACAGCCACACAGGGATACAAATATTTCTCTTATATTATTAGTCTCCTAAATTTTCAGATCACCATTTCAGATGTCTCGTTGGAGGCTTTGAACTTAAGCTACAGTGGCAAATTCCATGAAACCACAGGTTTATGTTTATTTACATGCTCCTTTGGTGGAGTCTCCAGCACAATTCCAGTGCTGCAGGAGACCTCAATCTGCAAGGCTGAGTCAGAGCCAGATTCCCTAGAGCTGGAACTGTGCAACTCTAGGTTTTGATGGGTGCTGTTTTTCTAATCAGAACTTTTGATTAGGGAAAACAAAACAAGACAATTCAAACAAACAAAACAATCTCAGGGTAGTTGTGCAAGGCAAAACAAAGAAGAAGGAGAGGTAAATGAAGAATCCTAAACCAGATTATAGCAGAAGAAAACAGATCATAGTTGGAAGGATTTATGATGACAGGGAAATGACAGGAAACTCAGAAATGCAGTCAGTTTTATACCTCATTGGAGCAAACCAGAAACTAAATCCTAAATCAAATTTCTGAATATCTGGTACCAGTTTGGTGATCATTTAAAGCATATAAGTGAGCCTAATTTAAAAAAAAAAAAAAAAAAGAACTCCACAAACCAAAAGCCTCTTCTTGGGGAGGTGTTGCAGGTTTGTTGTTGTTGTTGTTATTGTTGGTGATGTTGTTTCGGGCTCTTTTTCAGTCTCCCAACACAACCTGACTTTCATAGACACTAGACATGCCTCTTCTTAGCTTTTCCAATATGAAGAAACCACTGCTTAAAATATCAGGACAAGCTATTGTTGAGCTAGTCCACAACTGAAATATTTTTCACTGTGAAACTGAATATTGCACATTTATTTTATTTTTCACTGTGAAAACGAATATTGCACGTTTATTTTTGTTCTGGATTGGAAAAAAAAAAATGAAAATACTAGAATAGATCACTCTTGGAGGTAACAGACTGGAGACTTTTATGAATGGTTTGAGTAACATCTGCCAGGAATGGCAAAGTTTTAGTTAACCTTGCCTTGAAGCAGAAAAAGAGATTGGAAGATTAAGATAAGCTTAAATGCAAACGATATGTGTATATGATATTAAGCATAGCATTAGCTGATATTAAAATGTCAAGTCAAGAGAAAATGAATCAAAATTGTCAAAACTTAATGTATCAAATTTTTCCTATCAAAGTTTGTCAGAATCAATCCATTTCGTCCAACATTTCAACTTCAATAAGAGTACAGTTTTGATGAAAACCTGTCAAAAATAAAAATCAGAAAGCTCTTGTGAAGATTATTACACAGCACAGTTCACACCTGTAACATTTTCCCTGCTGGTTAAAGTGAAAATTCCCTCATCAATATACATTAAATAATACCATGGCAATTTATAAAAAGAAAGTAATTATAATCATAGGAAAAGAGCATATGGCTGATCTCAACAAAGGGATTAACATCTCCCATCTCAAAAATATCATTACCAAGACATTCAAGATGAAGGAAGATGAAGCAAAGTTAGTAATTCGGGATGCTGTGTATCCTAAATATTTTAATGCAAAGGGAAAAAGCATAACAGTCATGCATTTAGTTAAAACTTACCACAATTAATAGGCTACAAGCATGTGGTAGGAATCTGAAACTCGGGGACAGAAAGAATTACAGAATTTTTGGGTTTGGAAGGGACTCCTGTAGATCACTTAATATATTCCCCCTGTTAAAGGAGGTTCACCTAGAGCAGATCACACAGGATCACATGCAGGCAGTTTTGAATGTCTCCAAAGAAGGAGACTTCACAACCTCTCTGGGCAGCCTGTTCAAGTGTTCTGGTGCCCTCAAAATAAATAAGTCTCAGTCTGTGCCTGTTGCCTCTTAGCCTGTCATCAGGCACAACTGAAAAGAGTTTGGTCCAATCCTCTTGACACCCAACCTTAAGATATTTATAAACATTGACAAGATCCCCTCTCAGTCTTCTCGTCTCCAGGCTGAACAGACCCAGCTCCCTCAGCTTTTCCT